>NC_140951.1:122139969-122809969 GCF_014529385.1 Adiantum capillus-veneris | reverse complement strand
ACCGCTATTGAATCACCACTAGTCTCAATTCGCTTCCATTTACAAATATCCGAGAATTAACTTAGGATAGCTAGTATGGTTTAAATGGAAGCATAGAAAAAGTTTTAGAAAACACTGAGAAAGGCCAACAAGGTTTTCCCTACTTCATTGAGGATAGGGCCTCAATCTTGGTAGCCATTAAACACAAGTTAGAAATACAACCGTTGTTATCTTAGCTACCAGGTTAGACCATTACTCACAATGAAGTCTACACATGCCCTTATACCACTTCTCTACATGAAAGAGGACACATAAAGGAAAAATTGGTTCTGTCATTTGCAACTAGATACATAATCCTAGCTCTTGCCTTCTGTATACATGTATACTTGAGAACAAGGATCATGATACCATTCACACACATGTTGTGCTCCATGGTATTAGCAACGATGAACAAATTTTGGATTACAATGATAGAATCCTCAACATAGCACCATGTGAAGGCAATACCCCACTTGGTTTATTTGCAAAAAAAAATTGTGAGGAACAACTTTCCCATAATCTTCTTTAGAAAGCCAAGAAAGCACTAGAACTATGTTTCTAATAACTATGAAATGGTTCAAAGAGTCTTAATTTTGTGACAAGCATCTAACAATTGCATACCACAATTTTCACCATTCCTGCCAAATTTTGATAAGCCCATAGTTTGACATCTATAAATTTTCCCATATTGGATATGTTGAAAGTGCTGCCTTTGAGATTAAGTGTTTGCTTTAAAATTTTGATTTTGACTTTTCTTGTGATATTTATCAAATTTCTATAGTTACTTATTATTATTAGGCCAAAAATAGAAAATAGAGAAAAAACTTGTTATAATTGGCCCA
This sequence comes from Adiantum capillus-veneris, assembly GCF_014529385.1. Taxonomy (NCBI): domain Eukaryota; kingdom Viridiplantae; phylum Streptophyta; class Polypodiopsida; order Polypodiales; family Pteridaceae; genus Adiantum; species Adiantum capillus-veneris. The sequence goes on along the minus strand of NC_140951.1, from coordinate 122,809,109 downwards.
AACTTTAGCCAAAATCATCCTCTCACTTTCTTATCACTCAAAATCAAATTAGACTTCTTGATGATAGAGATCTAGCCTGTTCGGATCATTATTATGCAAAAAAAGAGAAAAATAACAAAAACTTATAGAAATATGCTATTTACAATATGTACATATCAAACACTCAGTTTACACCTGGTTTGCTTTGCTTTGCACGCATGTCTCCCCCCTCATAAGTGGAGTCCTCCTATATGATGTGATTTCAAGGGTGGAGTGCATGCATGCTAAGTATGGAGCCTGATTTACCCTTGTAATTTTCTGTGGTAAAAGCGCACATTTGTAAGGCCCCCATTATGAGGAGAAGCCATCGTGCGTGAAGAAAAATCACTCACCGGAAACCAAAATTTTCACGGACAAGAATCAGGGGCAACTTTAAAGGCCTCAGGGGCAGAGGCTTCCGAGACTTTTTTTTTCGCTGAAATATTTTTTTTTCGCCGGAATATTATGGCCGGACGGCGGCCGGAAAGTGGTCGAAAAACAACCGGTTGGTTGGTCGGTGGCCGGTAGTCAATGGCCGATGGCCGGTGGTCGGAAGTCAATGGCCGGTGGCTGGTGGCCGAATTCAAAAGCGGACTTGTCTTCTCAAGGGCGGCTACACATGGGCGGATTGGAGGGTCATTAGACAATGTGTCTAATTCCTGGATAGTAGATTCCGGGGCTTCATTCCATGCGACACCACACAAGCAACATTTCCAAGACTACACCAAAGGTAATTTTGGGTATGTATACTTGGGAGATGATGAAGCTTGTGAGATTGTCGGCAAAGGTACAGTTTCTGTCAAAACTGCTAATGGAAATGAATGGAAGCTTAAAGATGTTAGGCATGTTCCTTCTCTTCGCAGAAATTTGATCTCTACAGGACAATTGGACGATGAAGGTCACAACATTGCATTCGGAAACAAACGGTGGAAGATCTCAAAGGGATCTTTGGTGGTTGCCAAGGGTGAAAAAGTCGGTACACTTTACTTGTGTACTGTTAGCACGCAACCTTCAGCTTGTGCAGCAACTACAGAAGTTGACAGTGCGGTGTGGCACTACCGACTTGGGCATATGAGTGCCAAAGGAATGCAAATCCTTCAAACAAAGAAGCTTCTACCAGGTTTGAAAGAAGTGGACTTAGAGTTCTGTGAAGATTGTGTTTATGGTAAACAAAAGAGGGTAAAATTTCAAAAATTAGGAAATGAAAGAAAAAATAAAAAACTTGAGTTGGTTCATTCTGATGTTTGGGGTCCTGCAAGTACACCATCACTTGGTGGCTCATTGTACTATGTAACATTCATAGACGATGCGACTAGAAAACATGGGTTTATGTCATGAATAATAAATCCGATGTATTTTCCATATTTCAAAGGTGGAAAGCCTTTGTGGAGAATGAAACAGGTACCAAGGTTAAATGCCTCAGATCCGACAATGGAAGCGAATATTGCAGCCAAGCTTTTGAAAGCTTTTGTGCTAGCAATGGCATTCGGAGGCAAAGGACAACCCCAAGGACACCTCAAAAAAATGGGATTTTGGAAAGGATGAATAAGACAATCATGGAACGAGCACGAAGCATGTGGCTACATGCAGGCCTACCGCTTGAGCTTTGGGCGGAAGCTGTAAGTACGTCTGTGTACTTTATCAATCGGTCACCCTCAACGGCATTGGATGGGGGAGTTCCAGAAGAGGCATGGACAGGTAAACCGGTGAATTATGCATTACTCAAAGTGTTTGGGTGTGAGGCTTTCATGCACATAGATAGAAGCCTAAGATCAAAGTTAGATGCAAAGTCCAAAAAGTGTTTCTTCATTGGCTATGGAGAAGGAGGCTTTGGGTATCGCCTATGGAATCCTGAAGATGGTAAAATCTTAAGGAGTAGGGATGTAATTTTTAACGAACAAAATATGTACAAATATTACTTGGAAAGAAAACAAACAAAAAGAAACAGGTGATGAGTATATGGAGCTTGAGGACGGTGAAGACTCAAGGACTGCAAACGGTGACAATGTGCAACAACGTCAACCAAATGAGGAGCCTCAACCTATTCCCCAAAGATCTACAAGATCAAGTAGACCTCCAGAAAGGTTTGTTCCTTCCTTCAACCATCTCTTGATCTCAGATTCTGGAGAGCTGAAATCATATGAAGAAGCTATACAACATGAATCCAAAGAAGAATGGACGAAGAGCATGCAAGTGGAGATGGACTCACTACATCGCAACCAAACATGGGAGTTGGTTAAGTTGCCTAAAGGTAAGCGGGCACTTCAAAACAAATGGGTGTACAAGCTAAAGGAAGAAGAAGGTGGGAAGAAAAGGTACAAGTCTAGGCTTGTGGTAAAAGGTTTTTCTCAAAAGAAAGGTATTGACTTCAATGAAATATTTTCTCCTGTTGTAAAAATGAACTCAATTAGGCTTGTCTTAAGCCTTGTGGCTGCTCATGATCTAAATATCGAGCAAATGGATGTAAATACGGCATTCCCTCACGGTGACTTAGAGGAGGAAATCTACATGCTTCAACCAAAGGGCTATGAAGTAAAAGGTAAGGAGAAAATGGTTTGCAGATTAAAGAAGAGCTTGTATGGTTTAAAGCAAGCATCAAGACAATGGTACTTGAAGTTTGATCGATGGATATTGGATCATGGATTCACAAGATGCAACTCGGATCACTGCGTCTACACGGAGAATTTGGGAGATGGAAAATTCATCATCCTAATGTTGTATGTTGATGACATGTTGATTGCAAGTGCTAACATGCAGGACATCAAAGACCTAAAAGAGGAGCTGTCCAAATCTTTTTCAATGAAAGATCTAGGTGCTGCAAAGAGGATACTTGGTATGAAAATATCAAGGGACAGGACGAAGAAGACAATAAAGCTATCTCAAGAAGATTACATCAAGAAGGTACTAGAAAGGTTTGCAATGCAAAATGCAAAACCAGTTTCTACACCTTCGGCTGGTCATTTTAAACTAACGAAGGATATGTGTCCAAAGACACAAGAGGAGATAGCCTATATGTCTAAAGTTCCATATGTTGCAGCGGTAGGTTCTCTAATGTATGCTATGGTCTGGACAAGGCCAGACATTGCACATGCAGTGGGAGTTGTGAGTAGGTTCATGGACAACCCAGGTAAAGAGCATTGGCAAGTTGTGAAGTGGATACTTAGGTATCTAAAAGGGACAACAACAAATGCTTTGTATTTTGGAGGAACTGATATTTTTCTAGAAGGGTATGCTGATGCAGATATGGCAGGTGACAAAGATACTCGAAGGAGCACTACTGGTTATGTGTTCACGGTTGGAGGCACAACAGTAAGCTGGGCTTCAAAGCTGCAGAAAGTGGTTTCACTTTCTACCACGGAAGCAGAGTATGTAGCAATGACGGAGGCAAGCAAAGAAATTCTGTGGCTTCACAGATTCTTAGAAGAGCTTGGATTCAAACAAGACAATTGTGTCTTGTACAGTGATAGCCAAAGCGCTATCCATCTTGCAAAGAACTCAGCCTTTCATTCAAGGACAAAGCACATTGAGGTGAGATATCACTTCATACGCACTCTTTTGGAAGAGGGACAACTAAAGCTAGGAAAGGTGCATACAAGTGAAAATTCTGCAGACATGTTTACAAAGGTGGTCAACAAGGAGAAGTTGAGCTTTTGCTCATCTTCAATCGGTATTCAAGGATAAGAAGCCAGAATGGAAAGCAGTCACAGGTTTGGTTTGGAGATCAGTCTCCAAGTGGGAGATTGTTAAGTATGGAGCCTGATTTACCCTTGTAATTTTTTGTGGTAAAAGCGCACATTTGTAAGGCCCCCATTATGAGGAGAAGCCATCGTGCGTGAAGGAAAATCACTCACCGGAAACCAAAATTTTCACAGACAAGAATCAGGGGCAACTTTAAAGGCCTCGGGGGCAGAGGCCCCCGAGACTTTTTTTTTCGCCAAAATATTCTTTTTCGCCGGAATATTATGGCCGGACGGCGGCCGGAAAGTGGTCAGAAAACAACCGGTCGGTTGGCCGGTGGTCGGTAGTCAATGGCCGATGGCTGGTGGTCGGAAGTCAATGGCCGGTGGCCGAATTCAAAAGCGGACTTGTCTTCTCAAGGGCGGCCACACATGGGCGGATTGGAGGGTCCGATTTGGACTTATTCGCACAAGGGCGGCTACACATGGCTGTCTCTCATAAGAGAGGGCATCCCTTTTGGCCTATAAAAGGAGGCCATTTCTACACACATTTCATAGTGTGAAGTTGATGCAACAAGGTGAGTGTGAGGTGGTGAGAGTGAAGCAAGGCGGGAGCTCCATTAAGGGTATAATCCCTTTGTAAACTACTTCTTGTTTTGAAGTACTAAAGCCATTGAGTGGCTGCTTTCCCGTGGACGTAGCCCACATTGGGTGAACCACGTATATCGTGTGTACTCTCTCTCTCTCTCTCTACTCTTTAATATCGTGTATATAAATCTGTCTCTCTCCATTAAGTAATCTACTCAATTATCTATTTAGCTACGTCTTATTTCCTAACAATGCATGTGTCAGAAAGAAGTGATGGTGCAAGGTCATCTAATGTAGCCCTAGTATGCTAACAATGTCAATGCAATGAAGAACAATGTGTTGTGTAAGAAGTGGATCTTGAGAGATGTCCTCAGGGTTGTCCGCGATTGAAGCTTCCTGTGGTGGTAACCTAGCAAATTGTGTACTTTGAAAGATCGTTCCTTAATGGAAACTGTATTGAGGGGTTATGTGTGATAGCGAGTTTTTTCCCACCATACCTAGTTTAGTCATGGTGGATAAGAGGAATTTTGAACTGTGTTGTTTTCTTCTTTGAGGTTCCAAACCGAATGGTTGTTGGTTGATGGTGGAGTTGGGTTTTTTGGCCTCCAAACCCATCTTATTTTTGGGGGTTGAGGAATACACTTTAGAGGAATCCATTGATTAAAAAAGGTAGTTATAATGATGGGTGACATAGCGGGCACAATTGTATTTGGTATTTTCCCTAGATCTAAAAGTGGGCAGATGGGAGTATCTTTTTGGGGACCCAAATAGAAGTAGGTGTCTTGCAAAGCACCAACTTGGGTACTCAAATAGAAGTAGCTTCCTTGTGAAGCACTGACTTGAGTATCCAAATTCACCTGGTTCTTGCATAATGTTTTTGGAATTCTGAGTTGGGGCTACTTGTATTGAATTGAATTACAAGCCATTCATAATCCGTCATAGGGAATGAAACTATCTAGGTTTAGCCATTGCTTACAAACTATAAAGTATCATTGGACCATTGTGGTTTAGCTTGGTGGGTACACATCCATGGTACTATGAAAACTGTTGCTCCATTGATGTCGTGGTCAACCATTATATGATGGTGTAAATACTAATTTCGTTCAATAGTGAGATTGATAGTATAGCCCAGACTAACCATTCAATACCTTTACTTACAGCTTTGAGCGTATGTTGTTGATAGGGAAGTGATTTTCTTGTCAATCTGCAATGAATTGTGTAGTTCATGCCATTGGCCATAGCTTTTGTATCCACTAACGCTACAAAGTACCGTATGTGAGTTAAACATTATTTTGGACATCTACGCCTCAAAGCCATGATTGAATAGCATTAATTGGTGTTGGTGGTGATAGAGTTTGTTGTAGTACATATTCACGTGGTTGTGTTCTAGCTTTGTGTTTGAGGACTCAAAGTTTTACTTTTTTTTGTTCTCCTTTCATTCTCTTGGGATGTGAGCTTGTTCAAGCACCTCTGACAAGAGAGAAAGGTTGTACTGTTTAAGCCTATAGCCACTAATCTAGTTAGGCATTTCTTCTCCCTCAATTGTAATAAGTTTGATTAAATTGCTTGATGATAGATCATGAATCACAAAGAGTCCATTACCTTTCTTCTTAGTTTCTTAGCATGTTGTTTCAGGGTGTATAAAAGGACATAATCACCCATCAATAACTCCTTGCTTTTTACTTGTTGGTCATGAAATTCCTTCATGCCCCTTATTATACATAAATATATGCAACTAAGTGTAGTATCATTTATTCTTTTTAAGGTAATCTATCCTATACAACAACTCGTGGCCGGTCCACAGAAGTTCATTTGTGATGTGTAATATATAAATTAAAAATTTCAGGGGTAATATGGACTTGAGTCCAAACCCCATACTAAACGGTGTTCTTCTCATGAAAATTCTAAGGGATAAGCCAATATTGATGAGTGTAGTTTTTAATCTTGATTCCTTTACTATCTTGGTGAGCATTGTGCACAAGATTTTGTTAGTGCTCTCAAATTTTCCACTGGCTTAAGGATAGTAAGGTGTTGATTTTTGGTCTAGTACCGGGAATCCATTCAAATGATGCTCAATTAATTCATTATTATGAAAATTCATCCCTTGACCACTCACTATCTCAATAGGTAAGCCGCACCTTGTAAAGACATTCTCGTACAAGAACTACGTTGCAGTCCTTGCATTCATTTTTCTATGTGTGGCCTTGGCTTCTCCCCACTTAGTAAGATAATCCATCACCACTATAATGTATTTTGCATGTGTTTTATAGGCAAGTGGATCGATGGAACCTACAAAGTCAATTCCCCACTTGGCAAAGGCTCTTGTCTGCATCATCAATTTCAAAGGAATTTTATCTCTTTTAACAAGTACCTTGGTACAATAGCATTTATCACATTGTTTGACGTAAGCTTCAATGTCCATCAACAATGTAGGCTATTTTTTCAGCATCAAAATGACCTCCGGGTTGACCTACATGTGCTTGCTCGAGGATGAGTATATACTCACTTTCCTTCACACACATTCTTAGATACCCATCCCATATTTTCTTGTATAAATGACCTCCTGATTGACCTACATGTTCTTGCTAGAGTATAAAACTCACTTTCTCTTGCACACATTCTTAAATACCCATCTCATACTCTCTTGTAGAAATGACCTCCAGCTTGACCTACATGTGCTTGCTCGAGGATGGGTATATAATCACTTTCTTTTGCGCACATTCTTAAATAGCAAACGTAGCTATGGACATAATAGACACTATTGCAATACTTCCAAAGATTAAAAATAAATATCTTATAGATAGCCTATAAAAATATTTATGTACCTATGGAATATTCATAAACGTAGAAAAGTGCCTTTGACAACACATTGTACTACAGTGGCTATGGTCACCATACAAACTCATGCATACCATAAGGACTTAAGGAGTTTATAAAATACACAAGTACTTATGGACATTACATGCACTTATAAAGTAACTATGGACATTGTAAGCACTCGTGGAGTAACTATGGAGATCAACAAAAATTCTTTAGGAAACCCTATAAAACTACCTATGTAATTAAAGACCACCTATGAAGGTAGAACAATACTTTTGACACCACATTGTACTCCAATTTTTATGGACACCATATGTACTCATGTATATCATACCCATTTAAATATTTTCTATAAAATACACCAGTACCTATGGACATTATAGGCACTCTTGGAGTATCTATGGAGGTCAAAAAAAGTACCTATGGACATCATAGGATTTCATGGAGTGCTTATGGAGATCAACAAACCCTATGGACATTGTACATACTCTTGAAATACCTATGGCGATCAACACCACCACCTTAAACCTGCCTATGAAATTACTACTCTATCCATAGAGTACAATGAAGAAAGAAAAGTACTTTTGACACCACAATGCATTGTAGTGGCTATGGACACCATAGCCATAGAGTACTATGATGGTAGAAAAGTACTTTTGACACCACAATGCATTGTAGTGGCTATGGACACCATATGTACTAATGCACATCATAGGAACCTAAGAAATTCCTATAAAGTACATAAGTACCTATTGACATTATAAGCATTCCTGGAGTACCTATGGAAATCAATAAAAGTACTTAAAAGCATTATAGTATCTTTTCAAGTATTTATGGAGATCATCAAAAGTATTTATGGATATTATAAGCACTCATGCAGTACCTATAAAAATCAACTACTACTCATAAGGACACCCTATAAAAGTACATGTGTACTTAAGAAGTACATATGAAGGTAGAAAATTACTTTCTCACACCACATTGTATTGCATTAGCTATGCACATCAACAAAAGGATTTCTTATGAAAGTTTCTTTCATAATACACAATTTCTTAAGGACACTATAGATAATCTTGGTATACATATGTATGTAAACATAATTTTCTAATTACAAAGGTACCTATATGAACAACAAACGTACTTTTAGGACATCATAGTTTACAAAATATTTCTTATGAACATCATAGGTAGTTCAAGGGACCTATGCATATCACAAGACTCCCACAAAAGAACATTTTATGTAGGTCAAAAGCACATTTGAAGGTACGTAAAGCCCCTCAAAAATAGAACTTGTACTACAATTTAGTTTAGATCATACAAGCAAACTTGGTGAGGACCATATTTAATACACAAACCTTTTGCTATGATGAAAAATTGTTTTTGCTTCGGCGCGTAAAGAAACTGCTTCCCACTAGCTTTTGACATGTTGATTATGACTATCAAAGTGCAAGTTTCCTACCGGCAACAAGCCCGTTGTTGCGCATAGAGAGAGAGAGAGAGAGAGAGAGAGAGAGAGAGAGAGAGAGAGAGAGAGAGAGAGAGAGAGAGAGAGAGAGAGAGAGAGAGGAAATGTGGGTGCAAGGCAACACATTGATTCAATGATATTCCTAGGCATTTGAGAGTTGACATATCTGGCCATATCTTCAAGTAGTCCTGCACAAAATTATTTCTTTTGGTTGGCAAAGTCTATCGTCTAAAAGACAGTAGCCTTGAGATGTAAATCCCAAAACTTGTCCACATATTTGCGGATATACTTGTTGGAGAGCAGCTTCAAACTCCGCCATTTGGTAGTCACTTTTTCCTTTGCATCGCTTGCAAGGAATTGCTTCATGAAGGAAACTCAAAGATTTTTCCATGTCTTTGGGGATTTGCCACTACCACGAAGGCTAGCCCACCATTGACGAGAAGATTTTTAAAGTGCATAGCTACATGATGTAGCTTGGAGGACTCTATGAAGCCCTTCTCTCCAAAGGCCACATCAAATTGCTGGATGAAGGCCAATAATTTGTCGGTAGCACCAAAGGTGCCATATTAGGTGAAAAAAGAGATACTCTTTTCTCTGTCTTTGAACTTCTCAAGCTTTTGGAACCTTCTCCAAGCAGGGTAGGATTTGTGATATCCTCTAGGAGAATAGGTGTTGCTTTCTTGAAAGAGGAGGAAGCTGAAGAAGTAGGACAAGAGGGCGACCTCTTTCTTGCCTTTTTCTTCCTTTGTTTCTTCTCTTTCCTTTTGGAGTGATGAGGAGAAGGACTATGGGCTGATCGTTTCCTCTTGGGAGGAGTTGGAGACCTTCTAGACCACCATCTTTGTGGATCCACATCTTTAGAGGAACTTAGTGATTCACTTGTTTCTCATTCTTTGGATTCCTCCTCTTGTATGGGAGAGAGTCTTCTTTTGGGAGTCTCATCAAGAGGCCTTCTAAGCTCTCTCTCCTCTTGGAGCGGAAGGGAAATCCCATAAGCACAAAGTTGTTGAGTAACTTTGGCTTGCAAAGCAGGGTTGCCCATGGCTTGTTGCAACCTAGTAATAAGATAATTAGAAAACATGGGGACATCATCATTAGCACCTTCATGTGCAAAATCAAAGGTGTAAATATTTATTCTAATCTTTTGATTATTGTCAGCCATGCTAATTAAACTTATGTATAAAATTACTTTGTGCTTTGGTACACAGAAAAACGTTAGTCTCTACTCTTCTTTATCTTTGAAAATCAGTTCTCAAGTAGCCACACCAGTGGTTTAGAGACTGTTGATTGTAAAGACTGGTGGAGAGGGTCTAACATTGCTCGGTTGATTATAGTTCCTGTTAAGCTTGCTAGTAGCTCAATAATGGTTAAGCCAAAGGCAAGCCCCTAGAGACTCCATGATTAAGACTATAGGTCCCAATGGTGTACCTTGAATTTAGTCCTTTTCAACCAAGATAATAGATCCCTATCCCACTTACCCTATTGCGATGAACAGGTCCAACCTTTCAACAATTTAAGGACCTCTCTTCTTAAGAAAGAAAAGAGAAACCAATAGCCAATGTAATGGAAATGGCCTATGAACATTGAGAATAATGGAATTAAGAGAATTAGAGTGAGCATTTTTATGAGACTACTTTGAGAATATAGAGGCTGAACTTAATTAGTGATAGCAGCATAACCATTATGCTTAATTAACTTAGCACGAACAAAATTTTTCAAGAGAGAGAATTAGAGAACTTGACAACAGTTGAGGACTGAATTTATGTGGAGCCAGTCTCCCCTCCAATAGGCTTTTGTATTATAGATTCTCCCATAAAGAGAGACTTGGTACAATACAATCTTTGTGTTCCGTGTGACCTAGGTGATGCCATGAAGATGGAAAGATTCATGCATCATGAGCATAACATAAACTTTGTAAAAGCATTAACCACCTCCAGCCTCAGTCCCAAGGCCTCAAACACCTTCGAAGGTGGAGAGAGCTAGCAGGGAATGGGGGTAGGGAAGAGGAAGAAGAATCATTTATAGGAGAAAGAAATAGTTCCTCACTTATCATCACTCTTCTTGTTTTGCATATCATAATAGCATAGTAATGAAGGTGGAGAATATGGAAAGCTTAAGCATTGAAGCATGGCTCTTGGTTGGATTTGCATTCCATAGCCAAGAGTGTTGGTGTAGGCTCTCAACTTCTCAACAAGCTTGGAGAAGGAGATGGAGTCCTTGCACTTTCGCCAAGTGAAAATGTGTGAAAAATAAGTGTGTGAGAGGGTGTATACCCCCAAGCACACCCCTTGCTTGCTTTGGTTGAACCCCCCTTGTAGCTCAAGCTTGAAGCTCATTGGACCTCTCTAAGCCTAGCCAATCAGATGCACAATGCATTTCAAGCAACATGGATAGTCTTTGGACAAGTGTCCTCCTTACCCCTTTGAGATAGAGAGCTTGAAAATATCTAGATATTTGTTGAATTGAACTAGAAGCTCATTGGACCCCAACCAATGTTGGGGTATAGGCGTCTGTGCCTTGCCCGGCCGCCCAGAGTCTCGGCGCCCACTGACTTGTATACCTTATACATAGCATAAGTGTATAGGGGACTGCTCACTCTTTGAGTCTCCCCACCCATATCTGTGTGTTGTGTGTCTCCTTCTCTCGCTCACTCTCCGTCTGTGGTGCTCCCTGATCCCCTTCAATTGGTATCAGATCTATGGTGACCACGGAGAGCACGACGGCTTTGAGAGCTCTGCCCCCTATACACTTATGCTATGTATAAGGTATACAAGTCAGTGGGCGCCCAGACTCTGGGCGGCCGGGCAAGGCACAGACGCCTATACCCCAACAACCTCCCACTTAAAGGTGACTGTGCCTTTAAGCAAGAGAACCTAGTCTAAAGACTACAAAAGGCGAGAGAAAACCGCTCTCAACCGATGCCCACTGGCTGACTGTGATCGTGTGCATTCGGCTGTCCTGCTCCCGTGTAAGTCCATACAGCACCAGACGTACCACACACGTACTTCAAGTATGTACGCAATACCTGCATATCTCCCTCGTGCACTATGACATCATCAGTCAACAAACGACTGACAATCCCAACTGCAAATGCTCCCACTACAGCTGCGATATCCGGTCTCAAGATCAGCATCTCATACATGAGACCACCGAATGCCGATGCAATGCTAGCGGGCCCTGCTAGCTCTACGGAGCATGCATCAACATATATATCCCTGGAAATAGGCATCTCTGACTGACAAGGCGTGTCAGCCACATGCATCTCCTGACTGTCCACAAAAGACGCATCAACCTGTCGTGCAACCTCAGAGAAAACCAGATGCTCTAGGTGTCTGCTGGAAGACATATCCTGCACAACTATATCCCCATGCTCACTGTCGAGCATAGAAAGGAATGACTGCATAATCGCTGACATCTCAGTCTCCTCTGCAATCATCCACTGCAAACATGACCACTCAATCTGTTGTGACTCACTAGAGCTCTCATGCTCTAACTCCGTATGCATAGACTCTTGCACAACGTCCTCCTATCGTGACTCACAAGAGCAAGACCGCTCTACCTGTCTATCCTGCATAGAAGTATCTTGCACAACTGACTCTCTGCTTTGCTCAGTCACTAGCAAAGCATGCATGTCCGACTCTATCACCTCTCTGTGTGACTGCTCAAGTCGTGCCCCAACTGTGTGCACAACGAGCTCACTACTCTGCACTCCATGCAAAGTACCCTGCAACCCATGAGCAAAAGAGACTCGCCTGCTCTCTCGCTCTCTACCTGGCTGCATGATCACAGAGACAACACCGTCTCTCTCGTGATCCACATGAAATGGGTAACCTGTACCACTCCTGGCACCTCTCGCAATCACTAGCGAACCCAAATGCATCACAAAATCTCGCTCTCGTAGCGAAATCTGACATCCACTATCCCGTAACTGTCTCACAAATCCCGTCTCAGATCTGGCACATAACGCACATGACGCAGGGTAAATCTCATACCACTGGGCAAGGACAAACATACGTCTCCTGCACCCTCAATGTCATACAAAAAACCATCAGCCATGTGCACACAATCAAGTCTCCCACTAGAAAACGTGCTAAACCACTCACGATGCGACGTGACATGGAAAGTAGCATCTGAATCTAGTAACCAATGTGAAGACAATGTGCAATCCGATATGCAATCCCTAGACATAAGATCGTCTGAAGACAAGCTAGATGTAAATGTGACATCGCCATCACAAGCATACTCAGTAACCACCGTACTGATCTCACTAGCATCTGTCATGCGCAAATCTACATCACACATCTGTCGCCTCCGTTGTCTCAAACGCCTGAAACATCGACGCCTAATGTGCCCTCTATGTCCACAATGCCAACATGTCAAGTCTCTATGCCGTCGGGACTTGCGTGTGGGATCAATCTCTCCCATGGACATAGAAGTGGGACTAGACTTCCCTGTAGACATGGATGTCGCGTACATAGCATGTAAACTCTGCCATAATGCATGAGTTGTAGTCTCCCTCGAGACCTGCCAGTAAACAGACTCAACCAGATGTAAACAAATCGTAGACATGGCTAACTCATCAAGATCCTACCAATCATCATCACGCATAGACTTGGGCTTCGCCGATAAACCACGCAAGGGTTTATCCTGCCCCAAATCCGCCAATGCAACAAGCATATGCTCCTTCCAAGCAACAAAATCTGCACCATCAAACTGTGTCAGACCATAAGGCTGGAAGTCAAATGAAAAATCAGCCATAATGCTTGCAAAAGAGCAACCAACAACAATGAGTAGCAAATGTCAACCAAATCAGCCCTAAACTGGCTCGAATCGCATCAACAAAAGTCTGCAAATATGGCTCAAAACCTGATGCAAATTTGCACCAATAACCATGCAAAACCTTGCACAAAATCAAAAGTCAATATGACTCAATCGCGCATAAATATCTGACAAAATTTTGGCAGAGTCACCCTTTGTAACTGGAGCAAAATCTCAACAGTAAACCTCAAAGAGACAATAATATATAACACAATGGCCAATCCGGGAATAAACTCGACCGGAATCACCTCACAAAGTCATACATATGAGCATACCCGCTCTTGCCGGAGTACCACTCAACGGCACCTCAAATGACATACATGTGAGTGATGATTGCTGCCAAAATACCTTTCAATCGATGACCAAATGTCTGCCAGATAACTATAGCAACATTTCGCAAAACCTTGCAAGATCTGTTGCTATGCGCAATGCGAAATACGACACACAAGGGCATACACAAGTGACTCCAAACTCCAACCAAATGATGACTGAAAATCACCTGTCAAAGTGGGAGTAAACTCAACCACTAAACTGTCAAAGAGCAACCTACGGATACGTAGAAGCTATGGCGAGAACCTGGATAAAATCCAACAGAGTTTCTTCTATAAATTGAGCCAAATCTCAAATAATCTCAGCCATAAACAAATACACAAATCCATATATGGCATACATAAACTGCCAAGACCATGGAAACATAGCTCACTCTCGCATGAGTGGCTCTCTGGACAAATGCATATCCAAAAACCTGTGTACACCTATGAATTTGCTGGTTGCTGCAGAAAATACTCCGTGTGTGTGAGATATACCAAAAACAGTGTTTTTGGGACCCGAAAGTGCACAAATAAACCTGCTGCTGTACCTGCTGTAATTCAAAGCATAATTTCAGCAAATAGACATCACCATCGTGTCTGGAGCGTGCCAAAACCCTGACCTAGACTCCTGGATCATGTAGATCTGACTTTGTATGACGGAGCTACGCAAAAAATTGCGTTTTAGAGCCCGAAAATTGCAAAAACGAGCTGCACACAGTCTTGAACCTGCTCTTGCTACACTCTGCGTGATGCAATGTCCTCTCAATGCAAGCTCCAACGCAAGAGCTCTGCCACAACAACATCCAAGCACTCGAATGTCAAGCTCTCCTCCGCCGAGCACTTCTCTAACGAGCTCCACTGAGCTCAAAAGCTCCTCTCACCAAGGAAGCCGCAACCGCCTCCTCGACCAAGCTTGACCACACCAAGCTCTTAAGCTCCAAAGAAAATGCTCCTCAAGCTAAAATCGCTCTCCGTGAAACTCTGCGATCGAACTCCACCGTCGAGAGCCAGCGAGCTATCGCCTCGAAGCTCTCAAAGCCGTCGTGCTCTCCGCGGTCACCATAGCTCTGATACCAATTGAAGGGGATCGGGGAGCACCACCCACATCGTGTGTGTCTCTCCTTATCTCTCTCTCACTCTCTGTCTGTGGTGCTCCCCGATTCCCTTCAACCAATAGGATTCAAGCACACCATGTGGCTAGGCATAGGGAGAGCCTGAGATGTGTCCATGTGCCCCTTGAGAAAGGGGGTGCCCTTTGGGTGAGTGGGAGGTTAAGTCAAAGATTCCCCTAACTTTGGGGCTTTCCCCCTCCTTTGTAGGGTCTCTTTTTGACTCAAGACCCTCAAGCACCTTACCCCCCCCCCCCCCCCCCCCCCCCCCCCCTCGCCCCCCCTGCACGCATCGGAAGCTTCTCAAGCACCTTACTCATCAAGCATGGCAAGCATCTCAAGCACCTTAGTCAGCAAGCACGACAAGTACCTCGAGCACCTTACTCATCAAGCATGACAAACTCCTCAAGCACCTTAGTCAGCAAGCATGACAAGCACCTCAGGCTTGGGTCGGGTTCCCACCTCAAGCTCAGTCCTAGCTTGCCTAAGGTCATAGGTCTAAGGAATTTTAACACTAACCTTTGGATTTCTTTAATGAAGCTAACCCTAAGTCTTTTAAGCTCCATTAGATGCAAGTTTCTCTTTGATAGACTACCTCCTTTTGGACCCCTATTGAGATGTAACCATCTCTCCTCTTGGTCCCCCTACTGAGATAAGTCTAGAAGCACTTATTGCACATTGCTCTTAATTTGGTAGACCGTATCCTTTTGGATCCCTATTGAGATGCAACCATTTCTCCTTTTGTTTCCCTACTGAGATATGTCTAGAAGCACATATCTATATCCTAACTCTTGTTTTCCTATCTAGACCATCTGCTTTTGGACCCCTATTGAGATGCAACCATTTCTCCTTTTGGTCCCCTGCTGAGATAGGTCTAGAAGCACACATCTATATCCTAACTCTTGTTTCCCTTTTATCTTCCCATATTAAATGATCATTTTATTATGAGAAAATCATTTGGTAAAGTTAGATATTATATTTTATGACAAGTAAATGTGATAATGATTGATATAACTAAGCAACAAGCACTAGAGGAGATATATGAAGAAAATCAAGAGCATCTTCTCAGAGCATTGTGATGAGTGGGCATGTGATTGTAACCAATGTTTGGAAAGTCAGGCTATGGATGTACTGCCTATCCCACTAGGTCTAAAGATAAGGGACTTATTGATTGGAGAGAGAAAAAAGGAATCAGAGATCAGGTTTAAAAATAGGTTCAGAAGGAACAAATAAATTAGATTTTGGATGACATAACTTCAAGAAGTCAGGATGATCATTTGAAGCACTAGTATGAAAGACCTCCAATGCGAAGGGATGATAAGAACTGGTTAGAGGTATTTTTTACCTCTTCATTACAATTTTCATTAGATTATTTGTTCTTACGATTATAGATTTCAAAGAAAGTTTGTTGAATAGATTGTTACATAGGGAATATCCAATTCAGGCAAACCACATAGTTGAGCCAGTAGTGAACAACATTGATCCAACAGATTTGGATTTTATAGTCCCTGTCATAAAGGTGTTTTTTCAAGGAAATTTGTTTGAGAAGGTACAATTCGATGAAGGATTTGGAGTATATATATAAGATGAGTCAATATATCACAATGAAGCTGGGAAACTAGAACTAGCACAATTTCAGGTGAAGATGGTAGATCAGAGAAGAGTTCAACTATCAAGAATTCTAAGGCATCAATCCATTTAGATTGCAGGTATAAAATTTCACATCAACTTTATTGTTTTGAAGATGGATCAAGGTGATACTTCCTATGAAATGTTATTTGGGAGGCGTTGGTTCAGATTAGCTAAAGTCAAGTAGGATTGGGTTGAGAATAAGGTTGTTCTGAAGAAAGGAAAAAAGGTGATTACAATCCCTGTGTTGGGGAGGAGGAACATATGGAAGAGGAGGTTGAGGATGATGAGGAAGAAGATTTTTTCTTAGGGTCTACATGGATTCCCTTACAAGATACAATGTGTCCCAAGTATTGAATTTCAGATTGGAAAAATGACAAGATTCAGATACAAGTGGTTGTGTGCAAGCAATTCAAATACACGTGTTAAATTCTCTTTGTGTTCTTGCTCTGATACCATTGTTGGGAGAAAGGTAGGAGACCGATTGCTTAGAACACTTCAATAATTTCTCACAAACATTACCATCAACCTGTCAACCTCTTTCCCCAATTTCCAAGCGCACACGCACACGCACACGCACACGCACACGCACACGCACACGCACACGCACACACACACGCACACACACACACACACACACACACACACACACACACACACACACACACACACACACACACACACACACACACACTAAACCATAAAATTGATAGAGACAAGTTGTAAGAAGGTGTAAGAGCATGGAAGAGAAGATGTAGAATTAATTAAGGAGTACAGACAGCAAACACAGATTAGGTTAAGAGAGGAGAGATGAAAAATTGAGAGCATCTACACAAGAAAGGCCTAAAATCATAGCCCCAAACTCCACGGCACCTCTCTTGTGGAGTTGATATTTGATATTTGATTTATTATTGGTGCCAAAATTGGAGCCCCCTCTTTTTCACTTTAGTTCCACTTAAGTAATAAGTGGTACACACTAGTTATTGCATAACCCTCTTAGGGTGGGTTCTCACTATCCTACTTACAAAGGAGCCATAGTGGGTTATTTCTAAAATATTGTGCTATGATAAAATGATTGAGAGAATTGTTATTTGACAATGCCTCCTTGCCAACTCCTAGAGTTCCAATCTACAAACCATCATGCAGTCATTGTGTTAGTAAAATTCAAATAGACAACACATAATTAACCATTAAGCCAGCTAGCCCAATTGTAGTTAACCACATGCAATAGGAGGGTGCCCAATCTCGTAACACCCTTTCTTTGGGGAAGAAAGGGAACCATTAGCCTTGCAAGATGGTTATCTTCTCCACGGAAAAAGGCTATGTATTACCGACTCCCTTCGTTAAGAAAGCCATGTATGAATCCCATGCTCCTCCTTATGCGGGGCCTACTCTCTGAGGAGTAGAAAAATATTTCTATTGGCCTACCATGAAATTGGAAATACAACATTATGTTTTAAAATATGTGGTATGCCAAAAGAACAAGTATGATAGAGGGAAGAAACTTGGATTACTCCAGCCATTGCCTATTCCAAATTCACAATGGGAGAGTATATCCATGGATTTTATCTTTGGATTACCCAAGTCTATCCATGGGAATACAAGAACATGACCAATAGTCATCGATAGGTTTAGCAAGCAAGCACACTTTATTCCTGTCAAAAAGACTATTAAGGTACACCAAATGGCAACTCTCTTCATATCACAGATTTTCAAACACCATGGATTATCGACATCCATTGT
Source organism: Adiantum capillus-veneris (assembly GCF_014529385.1). Lineage (NCBI taxonomy): Eukaryota > Viridiplantae > Streptophyta > Polypodiopsida > Polypodiales > Pteridaceae > Adiantum > Adiantum capillus-veneris. The sequence goes on along the minus strand of NC_140951.1, from coordinate 122,790,931 downwards.
GCTAGATAGAGATCCTAGAATGACCAGTAGTTTTTGGAGATATTTCTGTGAAAATCTATCAAGGCACACCAAATGGAAACTCTCTTCATATCACACATTTTCAAACACCATGGATTACCAACATCTATTGTGTCAGATAGAGAACCTAGAATGACCAGTAATTTTTGGAGAGATCTCTTTGAAAATCTAGGTACAAAATTGAATTTATCTTTGTCCTATCACCCACAAATGGATGGTCAAAGTGAGATAGCCAATCTTATGATACTCAATCTACTAAAGACTTATGTTACCAAAGTAGATCAACGCTCACAATAGGAAAATTACTTACCTCTTGTAGAGTATGCATACAATAATACTGTATATACTTCTATGGGAAAAGAACCTTTTGAAATCATTGAGGAAAGACCTAAAAGTCCCTTGCTACTTAAAGTACCTGGGAAGATCTCGCTGCCAAGATGAGTATAGTCGTGACCTACAAGAATCTTTTCAAAAGATTAAGGAGACTATATCCATCTCTCAACAAAGGCAAAAAGTTACCGCTGACAAGCAGAGAAGGGCCTTAACATTCAAAGAAATTGATTGGGTCTTACTTCAGTTTCCTAAAGCTCAATTGAGGCAAAGAACGGGAAAGAATCCTATTGGCCATCAAAAGTATTATGCTAAATTAGCAAAAAGGTACTATGCTCCTTTTCAAATCTTGAAGCCAATCAATGAAGATGGCTTATCAACTCAACTTGCCCAACCATTGGGTCATACACAATGCTTTCATGTGAGCCTACTTAAGCCCTACAAAGGAGATCCACCAAGTGAACCCATTATTGAAGACCCTCCCAAAATCAAAGACCAAGAAGAGGTGCTACAACCCAAAGCTATCCTTCGGCATGATGACATGGTAAGATTATTTGATGGTATCTTATTAAGCTAAAAAATTATCCTTTTGAAGATGCTAGATGGATGCAAGGAATACAGCTTAAGGATAGTATGAACCTTGTCAATGCTACGTTAGAGTAAGCAAACGTAAAAACTTCTTTTGCATGACCAATGTTTTTGTCTTATTAGACTAGTCCTCTTTTTAGTGTGCACAAATTTAAATAGTATGCATGCTTAGAATCATGTTTGCGATGACGACGTCTCTCAAACACCAAGTATAATTTGTCACTCTATTAAGGAGAATGAAATGGACTAAAAAGCAGACATGCTTGCGGCAACTATGTCTCCCAAGCACTAGATCGATTAGTCATCCATCTTGGAAAGATACCGTAGGGTAAAAAGGGGATCCTCTATCGGCTAAGCAAGATTGAATAATGACTAAGGCTTTATCTCTTCTACCTCATAATCGTGGACGATTATGATTTCAAGAGATAGGTAATTTCATAAAATCCAATATCTAACCAATCGAAATGATTTTCTCATATTAAATTGATCATTTAATGTGGGAGAGTAGACAAGAACAAGGGTTAGAATATAGACATGTGTTTATGGTTCTATCTCGACACGGGGCCAATGGAAAAGGGGTCCAAGTGAGAGATGGTCTATCAAAGAGAAAGGCTAGCCAATGGAGCTTAAAATACCTTAGGGTTAGCTGCATTAAAGACCTCCAAAAATTAGTGTTTTGACCTTAGGTAAAGCTAGGGCTGACCTTGAGTTGGGAACCCGGTCCAAGCTTGAGGTGTTTGTCGTGCTTGATGACTAAGGTGCTTGAGGTGCTTGTTGTGCTTGCTGACTAAGATGCTTCTTGTCGTGCTCCTTGCCAACTAGGGAGCTTGAGGTGCTTGTGGGAACACTACCCAAGCTTGAGGTGCTTTGTTAGGCTTGCTGACTAAGGAGCTTGAGGGTAAGGTGTTTAAAAAGTCAAATCCAATCCCTACTCAACAAGGGGTGAGCCCTAAAGCTAGGGAGATGAGAGAACACACAGACACACACACACACACACACACACACACACACACACACACACACACACACACACACACACACACACACACACACACACACACACACACACACACACAAGGAAAACCCAAGCCTCAAGAGGTGGCAAGGACACATGTCAATCCCCTACCCATGTTGCCCTCATGGTGTGCTTAAAGGCTATTGGTTGGCCTCCCATGGGGTCCAATGATAAATTAGTTAATTTGATTAATTGTTTTTGCATTGATCAAGTCCTCTCTCTCAAAGGGGAAAGGGGGACACTTGTCCCAAGGCTACCCTTGTTGCTTGTTATGCATTTTGCATGTGATTGGCCAGGCTTGCAAGGGTCCAATAAGCTTCTTTCATGAGCTAGAAGAGGGGGTTGACTAAAGAAAGAAGGAGGCTAGCTTGGAGGGTATACTCTCCCACAGACACTCACACAAACTCTCATTGTGAAAAAGGCAAAGTGCAAGAGCTCCATCTCCTTCTCCAAGCTAGTAGGGAAGTTGAGAGCCTACACCAACACTCTTGGCTATGGAATGCAACTCCAACCAAGAGACATGATTTAATGCTTAAGCTTGCCATCTTATCCATCTTCATTACTATGCTATTATGTATGCTAGCAAGAAGAGTGATGATAAGTGAGGAACTACTTATTTCTCCTATGGAATGTTTCTTCTTCCTCATTCCCTGCTAGCTCTCTCCACCTTCAAAGGTGTTTGAGGCCTTGGGATAGTTAATTATTTTTACAAAGTTTATGTTATGCTCGTGATGCATGAAGATTTCCATCTTCATTGCATCACCTAGGTCACAAGGAACACAAAGATTTTATTGTACCAAGTCTCTCTTAATGGGAGACATGGTGGTCATGTTCAAGTGAACCTGAAGAAGGAGAGAGCCAACTACATCCAAATCAAGGAGAAGACTATACCATGCACACACACTAAGATAATGTTTTCTTGTTCTTTTTATGCTATTGCACTTGCTTGAAAGTGATTTACCTTTCATGCTTACTTAAATTCATGCTTACTTGAAAGTGATTTACCTTTCATGCTTACTTAAATTCATGCTTAAGCTCTCATGTTTTCATAAGCAAGCCTTTCCCTTTTATTGCTTGGGAAGAAGAACGACTTTTTAATTTTGTTTTTTCTTTCTAACTGTGGTTCATTACCAGTAATAACTAGCCACGTTACTAACAACTAACCACGATGTTATTTCAAATTTCCTTATTTCAAGTTTCTTAGATTACCAGACTAATATGGCATAAAGAGAGTAGAAAGCACTCTCCTTAATCATACGTGACTGGAAATCATATTTACCTAATTAGTATGCATGATGAATGGTGTTGAATATCTATAATTATCTCTTAATCTCCTGCATAAACCTTTTTTTCTATGCTACTTTTATTCTCTTACCTAAATTACTCTTGTAAAGGTAAATGCCATAAATCAAAGGCAACTAAGTATTGGAATTCTTTTTGGAACTACCCTTGTTTTTCTAAGAGACACATTGTAACACTCTCATGAGAGACTCACAATGCCTCATTTATGCATTCATCTTCCCTCTCTACATAGTATGTGTATGAGATTCTTTTTGGGCTTAGTACTTAATTCTCTCAAGAGGAAGTTGAGATTTGAAGGGTAATTTTATCATAATCAAAGGATTTTTATTTGGAAGAAGGATCTGATTCCAAGTAGGGTTATCCTTCTCCCCTCTTGTAAATTGGAAAATCCCGAATCGAGTTAACCATTCCTAGCTACGGAATTAATCCTCTCCATAGTAGCCAGGTATGCCTAAATCCTATCTCAAAGAAGGATTTGTTAACCATTCATACTCAATTGCATGAGCATTTTCATTACACTAGCATAACCACTCTTAGGAACGTTGCATTTTACTTTTATACTATCATTCAGTGAATGGTTTTACTCTTATACAATTAAGCATTGACTCTTGCATGTAGGGTTATCCTTCCCCCCTCTTGTCAATTGGAAAATACCAAATCCTTAAACCACTCCTAACTACGAATGGAATCTCTCCACAGTAGCCAGGTATGCTTGAATTTCATCTCAAAGAAGGATTTGTGAACCATTCATACTCAATTGCATGAGCATTTTCACTACACTAGAATACCCACTCTTAGGAATTTTGCATTTTACTTTTATAGTGTTATTTATTGAATGGTTCTATTCTTATACAATCAAGCATTGACTCTAAAATTCTATGTTTGCAATTCATGGCCCACACTAAAGCAAAGATCATCATAACGAGCATATGCATTGCTCTTTTCAAGTTTGTATTCTTTTCAAATTTGTTTTGCTATTGCGATATGGGGGGAGCAAGGGGATATATTCACTAAAGTGATGACCGTGTTTCTTTGCTTGAACATAAAACTCCTATCACTTCCATGGATGGAAAATGATGCAAGAAAAACAAATGGGGATTTGTCAAAGATGGGTTTAACTTGAAACTTACATCAAGACAAAACCTTAACTCTCAATAGACTCGTTGTTTTCTTAATGTTTTGTTTGAGTAGACATTGTAAGAAAATAAGAACTAAGGTATTATAACTCAAGTAACTCACTCTAAATTTCAACTAGGACTAAAAACTTTACTAAGAAGATTTGATGTGGATACCCCTAGCATGACATAGAAGTTTTAAGTGTGAAACTTGTCTTACATGTTTGGAAGAAAGAGGTCGATGTAGGTGTTTAGCTATGGGATGAAATGAGGGACGGTCCTTTTTGGGTAGGATTGATAACCGTTGATCTATATTATGAGCTCGGGTTTATTCAAGGCCCTAGAATTGGGATTGGATGGGAGTGAGTCCCGGTCGAGTGGTGAGACTCGCAGATGCATTTGGAAATTGTCCTAGTCTCAATAGGCCTCATGCCAATGGGAAAAGAAGAAAGGAAAATGGATTTCAAGAAGGGATTGGATAAGGGAGGAGGATGTGATTTAATTAAGGAACCCTTCTAATTGTTTGGTGAAAAAAGAACCTTGGAAAGGCTAGGAACCTAAATGGGCTATTCCGCAATTGTCTCATCATTCGGACCTTTGCTTTACTTCTAAAATATTTACTTGAAAGGAACTTAAGGTAGATTAATTGTAAGCCTTTCCCAAACAATGTAAAGAAAAATAAGAATTGGAAGTTATGTAAAGGCGACGCCTCCACACTTGGCAGAGAAGACAGGATAACCGAGTCCTTGGATGAGGATAGGGATATGCCTGGAGAAGTATATGGGATGGCTTGAAAGATAACTAGATAACTTTAAGAATACTAAAGGAAAAAGGAAGTAAAATAGTTTAAAAAGAAAAAAGGTGGTAACTGCCTGATAAATGGACACTTACAAGGGTATGCAACGAATGAAATTCTTCTTTTAAATGCTTGAAATGTATTCTAGGTCCAACAAGATTGGAATATTGTTTTCTAGTGTCATAGAACTACCTTAAAAGGGTGCATTTACCAAACAGTTCACTAGGAGGGTGGATTTTGGAGGGTTAATTTGTTGGCTGGAAAGTTGAACCCAATTTTATGTTGTCCATTAGATTTAGTCCTTAACAGAAAAACGGATTTCTGACCTACTACGGAGTGGAGATCAAATTTGCAAACAAGGGACTCATGTATTTAGTAAATACAGTCATCTTAGGGGAACACAATGACAGCTGCTCGTTCATAAACCGGAAAAATCGTCAATGACCTTGAACCAAGGGTGAGTTAGAGAACTCTCAACTGGAAGGTAGAGTTCAAATTTAGTCTGATGGATTTGTTTGGAAAGTTTTGAACCGATAAGATAAGGTGTTTTCGGGTTAAGGATTCCATATGAGAAAGTGAATGTTTTCACCCCCTTGAGTCGGCATCAAAGAGCAGGAGGAGTCTTGTCTTGGTGTCCGTCTCAAGCGGGAGGGATGTTAGGAATCATGGTGTATTCATTTGGAGATGATGCAACCGGTGGTCCTTGGCATGGCCCTCACAAACTACCATAGTGAAAGATAACGAGGCTTAACTCCTGAAGATTATCAAAGATATTAAAACGAAAGGAAAAATAGTTTCAATGAACCCTTGAGCAATTGGATAGAAATCAACTCAAAGAAAGCTAAATGTTTTTGACCGCACTACTAGCTTAACAACACTGTCGGCTAGACGAAACATTAACTTTCACATGGAATGGATTTACATTTTTTAACCAGAAAGAGAAAAATAGTTTCAGCTTTAAGCCACCATTAACCACTCAAGGCCAAAACAATTTAAGTATATATTTTTTAACCCGAAAGAAAGAAAAACCAGTTCGGTGTCAACCAACATGTACAATATCAACAACGACATAAACCAATCCAGGCACGAGAGACCATCATCATCCCTAACTTTTCAACAATTACTGGGAGATATTTTTAAACTCTTGATATGCACCTCAGTAAACATGAAGCCCCATATACAAAACCAGGCAGGGTTTCCAATTTTTTAAGAAAACCAAAAGAATGATGCAATGTCATCCACCAGGATTCTAGCCTTGTTACCCTTGATAGACCCATGCATTTGCCCAAGCTCTTATGGACCAAAAGTGGGTTGCCACATAGAGGTTGTGATACAACACTCATGCATTGCTTCACTATGTGTTACTTCCATCTTGGAGTAGTGAGAAGAGAACTCTAGAGGAAGTAATTGCAGCATGCCTTTGGCAACAGATTTTTTCTTGGGAAAATCATTTTTTCCATGCCCACTTCCCAAGAAATCTTTTTAAGTTTTTTCAAAATCCTCAGTTGACAAATGTCATGACGACCCTTGGGATTTTATAACGCATTAGATGAGACTACCGTAAATTTTACATTATTATAGTTGTGGGATGTGTGTGGATTTTTAGTTTCATGAATGTGCATGCTATTAATTCCTTTTTCATATGAATCATAATGGATATGAGTGTGCACTATTGCTTCCTCAAGAATTATGGGATCTTGTGTTTTAACGTGATTCTTATGCTCCAGATTTGACCCACAAATCAATCCTCCCACCTGTTTGAAGGCATTTAAATCCTCCAGCTTGAGAATAACATCTCTATAGTGCAAAATGTACCCAAGTAGTATCTTATACTGAAATCTCTATAGTAAAAAATGTACTCAAGTAGTATCTTATGCTGACACATGGAGCACTTATCCCATGCAGTCTAGTTTTTGTCCCCATTAGTGGGCACAAAAATTCTTTTCTAGATACATCCTTGAAGGCATCCCATAAAAATAGTGTAATGCCCTTCTCCTTGAGTGACATCCACCACTTTTATTCTTTACCTTCAAGTGTGAAACTAGTTTATAGTGCCTTGACTGATACATTCGGAGTCTGATGTAGATCATGAATACCATCCCATTCAGTTAGGAAGATATTTGCTGCATCCTTGTTGTGTTCTTCTTCCTCCCCATGAAAGGATGGTGGTTTTGTTTTTTATAATAATTCATCTACTTCTTTTTGGGGAAAATTCGACAACAAATCCAGTTTGGATCCGTGACAGAGAATTCTAGGGGCAGGATTTACAAACACAGTGTTTGGTGGACCCCCCAAAATGCTCATTTACAAGGCCCTTGGCTTGTTGATGCAGATATTGTTCCACCAAATCAAACATCTTGGTGACAAACATGTGTAAACTCAAAAGTCTAAAACTCAAACAAAACCCAAGGACACAAAAGAACTAGGACTAGACGAGTTTGCAGAAACTAAATGGACCAACCCCAAATTATCGTTGGTGGACTAGATTGTAGAAACTGTCAGCTCTCTAAAATCCTCGTTGAATAATCTCAAACACCCACACTTTGATCCTCTTCTTAATTAACAAGGGAAGAACCCATCCAAATGTCGCTCAAGAAAAAAAAGAAAGCTTTAAGATTTCACGAGTTTTGAAAAAATCCGTACTGGTAATTCTCAACAAATATAAAATTATTTGCATATTTTTTAATGCATTGAAGGGGCTTCAAACCCCCAAGCCATGTGTCAACCGGTGGCTCTAGACCTTGTCAAAAGACTACGAGGAAGACTGCTAATAAGGGAATGGGCCCTTGGCCACCCCAAATGCCCAAATGAGGTGGAATAATGGTCATGGTGTGAATCTAATAAAGGAAAATCTTCTTTGAACATGGAAATGGTAGTGGAAAGCACCTATGCAGTAGAAACAAGAGAGAGAGAGAGAGAGAGAGAGAGAGAGAGAGAGAGAGAGAGAGAGAGAGAGAGAGAGAGAGAGGGAGGTGTACAACTTGGTTCACCATTGTGATGAAATGTAAATTGCTACTCTCCTCTGTGTGTATTCAACAAGCCCAAGCATGATGAGTTTCTTGCAAGTCAAAGGGAGGGCGTGTGTGTATGAAAGCATCCCTTCTCGTATGGAGCTTGATGCACCATCCTCTTCATGGCCTTCTTTTGCATGCATGCACAAACACGCCCAATGTAGCTTTGCAAATGAAGCTTTAGTACCAATTTAAGGCCCAAAGGGTAATGGAAGACCGTCTGCTCCCATAACTTGCCCCAACCCCTTTAAAGGCTAGCCTAACCCATGTGCTATATTCCCATTAGGGCCATGCCTTTTTGGCTTATAAACTTGGCCTTTTGTCAAACCAGATGTCAAGTCCGAGTTTGGGCAGTTGGGTAATAATTGATCCCATTGTTTCTCTTATTAAGTGACAATCACAAAACATTTTGCAATCCAATGCAAGAGTGGTGCATATTGCTTCACATCATTTGCATGCAAGAACTTTAATATTTTTATGAAAGTTTAGCATGTGAAAATATTAGGGGTATACATTCAAAAGGTGGTTGAAAGGTATTGTAATATATCTCTTGAGGAGGACACAACCAAAGGTGTCCAAGAGGTATTATAAAATCTCTTCAAGCAATAATTTTTAATATAATTTTGCACAAAATTATTGAATTTTTGTTAAAACAGATCCTAGTAATGCTCTTCTTTTTTTTTATTTGTTTCAAAATTTACATAGAAAGTAACCCCCCTCCCAAACAAGAAATTCAATTCTACATCAACATAGTTATGACTACAGCTGCCAAGGTCCATATCAAACGTCGTCAAGATCAATGAAGCAAATTTGTTTTTTGGTCATTTACCAAAACTAATTACCTTTGGTTCAAAACTAATATGGTTATTTGTGAAAACTTCTAACTGTAATAAGTACTTTGATGCTATCATAACAAAAGATTAACCATTATTGTGATCATTATTGACCTTTTCCTGCTCGATGCCTATGAAATATCTGGCTTGTGTGACCATTGGAGATTTGAGAATGCTTGCATGCTTTTTGAGAGAGCTAGAGCAATGTTCCATCAAATCCCGCTACCGACAATGCAAGGTCAATTGAATGAATATATTTTGACCACATCCAAAAAACAAACACCCTCCCCACCACTTTTAGAGAAACTTGTGACACTTTTTCACCATATGCTTCCTGCTTCTAATAGCTAAAACCTTTCCTCCAAATACAAATTACACCATATGAGCACTCATCTAGCCCACCCCTTCCGTTCTCTTACTTCATAGCACTTCTTTAGTAGGCCATCAAGATCCTTCACCTCGTTTGGAAACAAAAGAAAAACACTAAAACTCATATCAAATGGTTTCTTTGGGAACCCAAAGTGGCTCTCAAAGAAACCAATAAAACTCATATCAAATGCATTAGTTAAGTAAACACCTCACATCAAAACCTCATGATCAGTGCGCGCGCCCCCCCCCCCCCGCCTTCCCAAAAAAAAAGAAAAAAAGAAACTTCCTTCGATAGACCAAAAAAGTTTTCATCATGAATGCTTTAAATAATTCACACATAAGTTGTAGCATGCATCAAAAAACAAGAGAGGCCATTTTAGGCACACCAAATCAATCATCATTTTCTTCATTAATCTTAAGGAAAAAATCATCATGAATTGAACATACAACAAAAATTTACCCAATCCACATAGTGCTTTGAAAAACCAATAAACATTCCTATAGGATAGCTTGAGAGGAATCTCTTGTGCATGGTTCTTCTAAGTCTTCTAGGTGTTTCATTGAAATCTTGGACTTGTCATATAATAGGGTGGCTTGAAGGATTTGTAAAGAGAAATAAGCCTTGTAACTTCTTTTTACCGCAAAGTGATTTATTACATCTATATGTAATAGCTCCATATTTATACAACTATTTAACCAAGGAGCTAAGAAAATGTAATAAGTCTTCCACTACTAGATTCTAGATTCGACTTGCCATTTAGCCCTCGATTGAATCCATGCTTAAGATAGTTACCAAATTGCGTTTCCTTGTACATGGTGGGATGCCTTGGAGTCACAAATTGATTGAGGGGTTTGACATGTTCATGCTTATTCGGACCATAAAAACAAGCAATGGAAATTCTGTTGAGCTTATATGTGAAGCTACTCAATATATGGCTTCTCTATATATGGCACCCAGGTCCCCTTTATATATACATCATCTCATGTGTGTATTCTACACACTTTGGGGTTCTATTTATGTGCTCTCTCTTTCTCTCTCAACATGCTATTAGAGCAGAACGTTCTTGTTTTCCATTTTTCTCCTCATTAAAAACTTTGCAGAAGAAAGTTTTTTGAAATTATGCACCGATTTTGAGTTATCTTTCCTGGACTGCGTACATGTCTGAAAAGCAATTTCGCTTTTTGTTTTTGATTTTTCTACTGATTCAAAATGATTTTGTAGAAACTACCAACGCCAGGCACCGGATTTGATGTGGGCTACAACTTTGTAGAAGAAAGTTTTTTCAAATTCTACACCGATTTTGAGTTATCGTTCGTGGGCTGCATACATGGTGAAAAGCAACTTTGCTTTTTGTTTTTGATTTTTCTCCTGATTGAAAATGATTTTGCAGAAACTACCCGCTGAAGGCACCAAAATCGATGTTGTCTACAACTTTGCAGAAGGCAAGTTTTTTCAAATTCTACACCAATTTTGACTTATCATTCGCGGACTGCAAACATGCCTGAAAAGCAATTTCTCTTTTTGTTTTTGATTTTTCCATTGATTGAAAACGATTTTGCAAAAACTACTCTACGTGGGCACCGGAATCGATGTGGTCTACAACTTTGCAATAGAAAGTTTTTTAAAATTCTGCACCAATTTTGACTTATCATTCGCAGACTGCAAACTAAACGATTTTGCAGAAACAGCCCGCGAAGGCACTGAAATCGATGTGGTCTATAACTTTGCAGAAGAAAGTTTTTTTTTTCAAATTCTGCAATGATTTTGAGTTATCGTTGGCGGATTGCGTACATGCCTGAAAAGCAGCTTTCATTTTTTGTTTTTTGATTTTTCTCCTAATTGAGAACGATTTTGGAGAAACTATTCGCTTGAGCCATCGGAATCGATGTGGTCTACAACTTTGCAAAAGAAAGTTTCTCTAAATTCTGCACCAATTTTAGCTTATTGTCTCGGACTGCGAATATGTTTGAAAAGAAAAATTTTACTTTTTGCTTTTGATTTTTCTCATAATTAAAAACTTCTCAATTATATTTTCTCTTCATCAATCATATATTTGTTACAGACGTAACTTTGCTGCAGAAGCTAGTTACACATCGTTCCGATTCGGTCGAGCCATTGATGATCCTCCAAATTCTATCGGGCTATTGTTGGTATATGATCTTTTGTTATATGATATACTCGTTCATTGATTCTCGTATAATTATTCTTCTAGAGATATAGTTTACATCGTTTTATTGATAATTTCTCGCTGATACCATAGTGATTTTGATGGTACCATGATGATGTTTTGTTAGTACTTTGGTCATGGTGATTTTTGTTGATACCATGATGATATTTCATTGATACCATGGTTATTCTCGGTGTCATGATGATATTTCGTTGATACCATGATGATATTTCATTGATACCATGGTTATTCTCGGTGTCATGATGATATTTCGTTGATACCATGGTTATTGTCGGTGATGCCATGATGATATTTTGTTGATTCCATGGTGATTTTCGTTGATACCATGATGATGTTTCGTTGATACCATGGTTATTCTCGATGATACCATGATGTTGTTTCGTTGATACCATGGTTATTCTCGGTGATGTCATGATGTTGTTTCGTTGATACAATGATTATTCTTGGTGATATCATGATGTTGTTTCGTTAATACCATGGTTATTCTCGGTGATACCATGATGTTGTTTCGTTGATACCATGGTTATTCTCGGTGATACCATGATGTTGTTTCAGTGATACAATGATTATTCTCGATGATATCATGATGTTGTTTCGTTGATACCATGGTTATTCTTGGTGATACCATGATGTTGTTTCGTTGATACAATGATTATTCTATGATGCTTTTCGTTGATACCATGATGATTTATTCATTTTTATTGATACAATGATGATATTTTGTTAATACTTTGATGATACTCATTGATATCACTACGTTGATAAATGTCGTTTTATGTATTATATACATATGTCATATGCCTCACATAATCACGCATCTTGTACTTTTAGGTTCATACTTTATGTATCATATATTGTTGTGCATATATATGTCGTCAAAAGAGTGGCATCACGAACCATCTCTTATGGCATTGTGAACGTAATTATTTCATTAACAATGCTAATAATTTTCATGACTATGTTTTTTGAGTCTATGATCTATGTAGGATTGATCAAAGAATTGATTTTATGAAGACAAACTTGGTGATGATAAAAGATTTATGAAGACATGTTTGGTGATGCCGTATTGATGACAACATGAAGACATGTTTGGTGATACGATATTGATGAAAAGCTACACAGCAGATTCACGGAGACACTTCTGATTATAAGCGAATCGATAGCCTTTACATCTCTTTATTGAACGTCTGTATTCATTATTTTATTTGATAGGATAGGAGTAATGTAACTCCTCATATAACATTCATTGTAAAAGGAGTGATGTAGCTCCTCATAAAACATTCATTGTAAAAGGAGTGATGTAGCTCCTCATAAAATATTCATTGTAAAAGGAGTGATGTAGCTCCTCATGAACATTTGTATATTCAATGATTTTTATAATATAACGGTGGGTGTATATAGAGCTGTGGGTTTTTCCCTTGATCCCCCAAGGGTTTTTTCATCCACAATTAGGGACCCTTATTTGAGCGGGGGTGTTGAGCTTATATGTGAAGCTACTCAATATATGGCTTCTCTATATATGGCACCCAGGTCCCCTCTATATATGAATCATCTCATGTGTGTATTCTACACACTTTGGGGTTCTATTTCTGTGCTCTCTCTTTCTCTCTCAACACATTCATGGTTTTAGTATATTTGTCATGATTGGATGTTCAACACTCTTGTAGTATCCATTTGTCAATATTTAAAGCAAGAAAGAATGGTGTCAGTCTTTGCAGACATGAAAGATTGACTATTAAGCTCGATAGAAAGTTTTATTGAAACATTTTGGCATACAATTTGTATTGTTTTACAATCATAATTAATATTTACCTCAACTTGATCACCCAAGAGGACAATAAATGAGTTTGGTATAGGTACCACATCAATCCATGCATCTCCTTTTTATGCTTAAAGGCCCTGAACTTCATCTTGCATTATGATTGTGAGAAATCCAAAGTGTGAGTGTGAGCTCAAACCAAATTTGAAGTCCGGGTCTGGGCATGCTGGGTAGTAATTGAATCCGATTGTTTCTCTTGATAGCTGAGAATCACAAAACCCTTTGCAATTGAATGCAAGAGTGGTGCATATTGCTTCACATAATTTGTGTGTAAGAACTTTCATCTTTTTATGAAAGTTTAGCATAGGTCCGCTCCAAGGAAAAAAAATATTTCATGTGAAAATCTTAGTGGTATACATACAAAAAGGTGGTTGAAAGGTATTAAAAAGGTGTTGTAAAATCTCTTCAATTAATTATTAATTAATAGAATTTATCACAAAATTAGTGAAATTTTGATCAAATAGATCCTGTGATGCTGTTCTCTTTTTGATAAGTTTCAGATTTTGGATTAAAAAGACCCCCCCCACCGCCCCCCAAAAAAAAAAAAAAAACTTAAACAAAAATTAACTATTCTTGTGATCATTATTGACTATGGTTTTGCACATACTATAATGTTGGTGAATATGTAAATATCCCATAAGTTTGGGACTAGTCACCAAACCATTGTAACGACAACATTGTAACTTTAACTTCTACGTGTGGTAGGCTAACTCAAAGCTCAATCAAGTGCATTTTCATAGTGTTTTTTGGTTCTTCTTCGGGTTTTGTCTACTCCGAACTCCTTTGGACATTGTTGAAGGCTGTGGTGGTAAAGCCTCTTCTAGTGGTGGCATCCAAGGTGTGTCGGCTTGTCGATAGTGTGTTTTTGTCTACTCCGAACTCCTTTGGACATTGTTGAAGGCTGTGGTGGTAAAGCCTCTTCTGGTGGTGGCATCCAAGGTGTGTCGGCTTGTCGATAGTGTGTTTTTAGTTATGCTGATGTTTTGTGGTTCTGGGGGATTTTTGTAGAGCCCTTTGAACTCATATGCTCTTGTGTGATCATGGTGATTGTCCTTGAAATGGTTGATGCCTAGGCTCGATTGGAGCAGGGCTATGATTGTAAATTTTTTGTGCTCTTATTTCAATATAACACTCATTGTCTGTGAGTTTTACAAAACAAACCAAGTTTAGAGCCATGTTTACCTAGTTTCACATGTTTTCTAGTTTTAATAATGAGAATTTGGAGACTACTCTTACTTAGTGGCCTCACAATGCCGAAACATAGAGCCGCTTTGACACAAACTCTAGGAGAGCAGCCTCTTATGGATTTTCCTATGTCAAGCCACCTTGAATTCTTTAGAATTTTGTGAGCTTCATGCATCTTGCTTTAGGTCTTTAACCACCGGTGCAACATGGTGATTTATTGAGGTGCTTGCAATGCTCACAAAGCTGCTACTTCTTCTCACTCCCAAAACTATCGCACAATTGCTCCTCCTCATGTGGGGTGTGGGAGTGTCTCTGAGTAGATCTACATTATTCTATCACGGGCCAATCTGCATTGCACCTTTTGTTTCTGCGGCCAGGTTTCAATGAGCCTAATGGTAGCTTTCATGTTCTCCTTTTTCCACCAGTTCCTCTCTTTAGACGAGACGGTGTTGGACGCATTTTTGACACCCCGTTTTTTGTAAATTTGTACATATCGACATGACGCACGATGTCAAAAGGGTGTGTGGGCTTTCTATTTGTGTGGTTTTTAGCTTGCTTTAGCAAGCACATGTACATGTAGGGAAAGTCACTAGTATAGCGCCAGCTGTCGGGTTATTGCAAGTGCTTCTGAGTAATTTTTTTGAAGTGAGATTTGCATATAACTAAAACTCATGTACAAACTCAAAAAAGTTCAACCAAACTCCAAAAACTTGCAGGTTTTAGCTCATCGTGCCTCCTTGATGGTTTTTTATGTAGTTTTTTTCCTCACCTTGCCTGCTCTACATGTAGTTGACTCTGGAGAGCTCTCTGTTCACGTCAATTTTTCATGTAGCGGTGTGTTACATGTATAATCAATTTTGATAATCTTCAACGGTGTCTAGAATCAATTTTTCATGTAGCAACATGTAGAATCAATTTTGATTATTTTGTAGAGGCTTATATTGATGGAGGTGCACATGTATGTGTTATTACTCAAGCTTGTGTATCAAAGTTGGGACTCAGCATGGTGAAGAATTCAAGTTTTTGCATAAAGCTTGCCAACCAATCAAGGGTGAAATGCTTGGGAGTTATAAAGGACTTGGGAGGTGGATGTATTTGATTTTAAAGTGGTGGTCAATTTCCATGTTATGTCCAAGGGTATTGGTGCTTTCCCTCTCATCCTTGGAAGACCATGGTTACAGGCAACCAAAGTTGTACATGATTGGGGACATGATACTATCACTCTCTACAGTAGAAGGGGTGATAAGAAGAGGTTTGACATGGCTAGAAAGAAATCTTTGGATGCTGATTTTGATGAGAAAAGTGATGAAGCAGAGTACTCAAGTGAAGAAGAAGACAATGGGGATGATGATAGTGAAGTGGAAAATAGCAGCAATAGTGATCTAGATGTTGTCTCCTTGTTTCTTGAGAAGAAGAGCATGATGAGAAACAAAGATTTCTTGGCCATATGGAGAATGGAGAATGAGGATATATATGGACCTTATGAGCAAATTGAAGAGTTGATGCAACCCAAAGTTCAACTTAATGGAAAACAGAAGCTGATACAAGGTATGTTGTCTCCCGCCTTGACTAGTCATGGGAAGGGTGAGTACTTACATATGATGCATCAATTTCCCCATTTATTTATCACTTATTATGAGGAAATTAGAGGCTTCAAGGGAGAGGAAATTCACATTCTAATCAAGGAAGGAGTTCAGTCCATACACCAAAAGCTAAGGAGAATAGGACATGTACAACTTAATGCTTTAAAGGAAGAAGTAGATAAGCTTCTCAAAGTAGGTTTCATATGTCTTGTGAGTACTGCAAAATGGATGAGTCCTGTTGTTGTCACACCCAAGAAGGATGAAAAGTGGAGGATATGTGGTGATTCTAAGCCTCTAAATGCAGCTATGAAGAGGGATCCTATACCCTCTTCCTTTCATAGATGACATACTTGATTCTATTGCAGGGCATGAGAAGTATAGTGTATGTGATGGATTCTCTGAATATTTTCAGCACACCTTGGCTTTAAAAGATCAAACAAAGACCAGATTTGTCACACCATGGGGATGATTTCGTTATTGTGTGTTTCCTTTTGGTCTTATGAATGGCTGTGTGTGGTACCAAAAGCATGCAATAAGGTGTTCTCTCCCTTTCTTGGCAAGTTTGTGAAGGATCTTATTGATGAATTTTGTGTTTATATCTCTAGAAAGGATCATTGTGCAAATCTTGGGATGACATTGAAGCAATATGATTAAAGTGGAGATCAACTTAACCCAAAGAAGTGTCATCTTGCTCAACCAAGAGAATGTGATTGATCCTTACAAAGTGAATGCTTTGGTGCTTCTCCCATCACCTAAGGATAGAAAGAAACTTGCTACTTTCATTTAAAAGGTGAAGTATGTGTCAAGGTTCATTCCCTTGTCCTCTCAACTTCTTTATCCTCTACAACAAGTAGCAAGGTTCGATCCTCTACAATGGACAAATGAATGTGAAGAGCTTTTCAAGGTATCAAAGAGGTTCTTAGTTCTCTTCCTGCTATGCAAGCTCCTAATTGGGATAAGGAGTTTTATGTTAATCCATCAGTAGTAGGTGAGGATACTATTGGAGCTATGATTCTTCAACAAGGTAGCGACTCCCACTACATGAAGCCTATACATTGTGCTAGCAGGGCGAAGATAAAGGTGGAAAGAGGCTATAATGAGGTGGAACTCATCATGGTGAGTGTGATTTATGCATGTAGAAGGTTTAGGCACTACCTTCTCCCTAAACCATTCGCATTACTCACTAGCTACACTCTTCTACTTCAATTGGTGAATAGACCTGCTTTGTCAAAGAGGCTCATGAAGTGGATTGTGGAGCTACAGAACTTCCGATTTTCTTTTCTTGTTGAGGAGAGTGCGAGGACTACATTGGATGATCTGCTTACTTATAAGGAAAATCCAATTCTTCTTAATGAGGACACGGTGAAGAAGCAACACATGGAAGCTCCCGACATAGACAATACCTATCTGTTGGTTTTTGATGGCTCTTATAGGAAAGCGCATGGTGAAGCTTCAGGAGGTGTTGTAATTTATGATCCTCAAGGTTCTTTGGTAAAGGAGTTTGAAGCTTACGGCACAAAGCAAAAATGAAGCCAAATATGCTAATTTGGAGAAAGGGATCAATCTTTTCCTTGAGCTGGGCATCCATCTTGTGAGGGTAAGAGGTGATGCTCTTTTGGTGGTTAAACTTGGGGTGTGGCAAAGCAAGAATCCAAGGCTACAAAATATGTGTTTTCAAGCGAAGGATTTGCTTAAGCATTTTGAAGCTTGGAGTTTAAGGCATGTGGATAGGTCTCAAAATGAAGAAGCACATGGTGCAGCACAAGCTTCAATTGGCCAATTGTGAGGGCCATACCCAGACTCGACCCTACTCAGCTCCTTCAGTCCTCTAGAACGTTCTAGGGAATGACGTAGATCTATCTGCAGGTATCCCTCCCACTTGGGACCGACACTCAGACAAGACTCCAGCCTATCTCGAATGCCAACCCAAGGGGGTACATCCCTTCATTCAATGATTCTATCCGCTTCTCATAATCAATATGTCCTTGACAGCTTTCTACACCCAAAATCGTGGTCCTTAGTCTTGATTCGCTTGATCTTTAACTTGAGGATTTGCTCTTGCTTTCTTTTTCTCCCTTGGTTCATGGAGATAACTCCTTTTTCTTGACAAGCAGGCATGGCAGTTATCACTTTACCCTAAGAAGAGGGATCTTGCAATCCTACTTGGTCTCGCTCGTCCCCGGTTACCCATTTTTATCCCACGTAGTCCTAGCGTTTAACATAAAAAATTTAAATCAACATCCGACCATATGACCCTCCGGATCCGCCCACCCACCAAACCATTTCATGAAAATCCCTTCCCGAGGTAGTACTTAACTACTACAAAATCAGGAAGACAGCAGTCTATTAGACATCATCAAACAACAAGCAACATGCAATCTATTGCATACCCTCGTTTAGGGAAATTCATCTGGTTGTTTCCACTAGATCTTTATTTAGAAACTTTTAATTCATTTCATTTCCTTTATCTGCTATAATTAGCTTGTAACTAGTTTCCTAACTAATCAGGCAACACATTTAGTTTCAACCAATTCATCTTGCCTCCCCATTCAGGCCAAGATAATCGGTTACAAGCCATCAAAATGGAAACACCTTCACAATATTTCCGAGAATTAAGTGTTTGGAAATGCTTATCAAGTAATTTAATCATTCCTTCCTAAGTATTTTATTTTGAGAGGTATAGCACCATCTGGTGACACATGCACATGATAGCCCCTATATTCCTAGCCTTTCGAGTTCCTTTTTAAGCAACCAAGTCGAACAAATTTCCTTAATTAAATTCACATCATCCTCCCTGAGTATGACCTTCTCATCCAACTATTGGCATCAGGCCATACCCAAATTATGGCCGATTTCCAATAAGATACTGCGGGTACTTCACCCGGCCGGGCAAAAATAAAACAAACCCATTCATCCCTTATTCCTCGAGCATGAATGACCTAGGTATAACAACTTGCCGATTACGCTGCCTTAGCCGAAAAGGGCCAATCTCCATCATGTTCCCCAAGAGAATCAAGAAGATCCATCTTGGTTTCCGGTCATTTCCAGACAATCTTCAAAACTTCTAGTTAAATCTATGTTTTCAATGGGCTATCCGTATCACCTCTCGAGATTCCTTTTTAACTCCTAGTTTGTACTTTCCAGGTTCATTCATTTATCAACCTTAATTCCTACATTCATTAATTATCTACCAGCCAAGTTTATTTAGAAAATACAAGCGAGTTTTTGCCATAGGCATTTGATAGTTAATGTCTCTTCAGAAATGCCAACTTTTTAAGTTCAATCCCGGTTTTGTCTATTCTCAGGTTTTTGCAATCCTTTGCCATCCATGGGACATCTCCATGGAAGCTTGTAGAGTTTTCGATTTAAAACAACATGGGGGTCAATTCCGCGAAGTTATCCCCTATCTCCCCCATCCCGACAAACTTGAAATCGACAACTTTAGAAATACTCTTCAATACCAAAAATTGAACTACTTCTATCGAGTTTAAACAACTACTCTTTTCTTATGGTGCTTAACTTTCCATTCTAGGAAGATAGAAGGTTGTCCTATAATTTATGAGTCTTCGAGCTTTCCATTAAAGCTTAAACCTAAAATACAAGGTAGTCACTAAAGCTTACACCTAAGTGCAAAGTTACCATTAATGCTTAGCTTAAGAGTGCAAATCTACCTTTGAAACTTAACTTAATGATGCATAGATACTTTTAGGACTTAACCCTAATTGCGAGGTTTTCATTAAAGCTTAAACCTAAAATACAAGGTAGTCACTAAAGCTTACACCTAAGTGCAAAGTTACCATTAAAGCTTAGCTTAAGAGTGAAAATCTACATTGGAAGCTTAGATAAATGATGCATAGATACTCTTAGCACTTAATCCTAATTACGAGGTTTCCATTAAAGCTTAAAACTAAAATACAAGGTAGTCACTAAAGCTTACATCTAAGTGCAAAGTTACCATTAAAGCTTAGCTTACGAGAGCAATTTTACCTTTGAAGCTTAACTTTATGATGCATAGATACTCTTATCACTTGACCCTAATTGCGAGGTTTTCATTAAAGCTTAAACCAAAAAATGAAAGGTAGTCACTAAAGCTTACATCTAAGTGCAAAGTTACCATTAAAGCTTAGCTTATGAGTGAAAATATACCTTTTAAGCTTAACTCAATGATGCATAGATACTCTTATCACTTAATCTTAATTGCGAGGTTTCCATTAAAGCTTAAACCTAAAAATGCAAGGTAGTTACTAAACTTACATCTAAGTGCAAAGCTACTATTAAAGCTTAGCTTATGAGTGCAAATCTACCTTTGAAGCTTAGCTTAATGATGCATAACTACCATTAATACTTAACCCTAATTCCAATGTTACCATTAAAGCTCAAACCTAAAATGATGCACATAAATCTTCCTAGTATTAAAACACGTGGATTAATTAATCCTACTAGAAATGAAGATTACCTTCTCCAAACAAAAGGGAAGTGGGGTTGAAGTACTTCTTGAAGAGATGTGAGGCTCAAGGAGGAAGGAAAGGGATTTAGGATGAAGAAGAAGGAGAGAGGAACTTCTTCACAAAACCCTCAAGGGTTTGGCCTTCAAGAGAGGGAGAGAGCAAGAGCAAGGTTTAGTGGAAACCTTGATTTACTTAAGCATAATCTTGAGCATGGCAAGTATGCAAGTAGCTTAGCAATATGTGTGTGTAAAATTACAAAGGAGAGAGGGTGCTTATATAGGAAATGGTGGGTATTCTTTTCTCAAATCCTATTGGACACCAATTCTCCTCTCAATTGCTATTGGATCCCTTTTCTCTTCTCAGATGCTATTGGACCCGAATTCTCTTCTTAATTACTATTGGACCTTAATTCTCTTCTCAAATGCTATTGGACCCCAATTCTCTTCTTAATTCCTATTGGACCCCAATTTTCTTCTTAGTTTTTATCTCTTAACTTTATCTTTCAACCAAGCTAGTCCCTTTCTTTCCCAATTCCTGATCTAGGTTCCCACACGGATTTTGACGAAGAAGTATAAAAATAATCTTAATCTTTTTGGAAAAATATAGGGATGAAATAATTTCTTATCCAAAATTTTCTTGTCTTTTAATTCTGGAGTAAAGTCTCGTTGTCCGCATGACTTCTTTGTTGGTCTTGCTTTTTCTAAATTACTTTTTAGGCTGAGAAAAGTTATGAATGGCTCTAGGTTTTAGGGAGGGACCTTACACCAATTGTATGTGATAAGGGCTGATTCTCCTCTTTATTTGGAAAGGGAAGCTTTAACACTAGAATGGTAACAGGACACTTTTGTGTCCTGTTAAGTGACCATTTTGCTTGAATTATTTGAAGAGTATGAAAATGAATTTCTAGGTGCTATATACCCACAAAGTTGCCTTATGAGCTGAAAAAAACTTAGCATTTTTTTGGAGTATCGATCTCACCATTAACCTTACTCTTGCACAACATTTTTGAACCTCAACTGTGTGAAAAAACAGGTCCTGTTTTTGGCTTTTTTAAAAAATTTTTGGCAACTATACCACTCTAAACTTCATGTTTGTGAGGTTTACATGGCTAGAGGTTAGGCCTTCATACTTCTCAACATGTTTTGATGCTTGTAGGGAGAGCTAAGTGTTAAAATTGAAAGTTATGACCAATTTACAAGAATTGCATAATCCTATTTTTTGGCCAAAATTAGCACTTTTATGATTTTTTTGGTGGCTTTCTTGATATCCAAATTCAATTTTGATTGTGTAAGTGTAATGTATAACATAAAGCTAATCTTCCTTGAGTTTTGGGCGACCTAATATGCTATATAGCATAGTATATGATGATGGTTGAGTTTTTTGATTGCTGAAGAATACGATACATTTTAGAGTAGCAAGTATAACTTTCTCAATATTGCTAGTTTCTTAGGGCAATTGTGTGTATTTTGTAGGTAGTAACCATATCTAATCATAGACTACAAACTTGGCTAGATATTGAGTAGTTTCTATGGGTTTCTAGAGGTCATAATGCTAAACCCAGTTTTTTCATGTTTGCTGTATTTAGCACTTTATCATTGCCCCCAAGGTTCCAATTGCAAGAGATCCATTATCCTTTTGACATGCTCCATGGCTCCTTTTGAACCCAAAGGCCCAAAGGGAACTAAGAAAACATGTATATAGTATTTGTATTGAGTGTGACTATAGAAACTTTGATGATAGGTCTGCAGAATGGCAAAAATGTAACTTTTTTGTACCTATTTCTTTTGCCCAAAAAAAAAATAGTGAGATAAAAGCAACCATATTTTTTGGTCACCAACCCATTGAAGTTAACGCGGCATTTTATCTCATGTCCTACAAAAATCCCCACTCTTATTTATATGCAATCAACGGTAAGAAATTGTTGTTTTGGGCAAAATGCATTGGTCCATCAACTTTGGAGGCTAGTAGTGACCAAGGGATGAGAAAAATTACAAGTTTCTCATTTTTTCCATATGTAGTAGTTATTGAACTATAAGCTCATGAAAGGATTTTTCAAAATGAGTGGATCTACTATGGTTTTGGAATTTTTTTCCAAAAACCTGAAAGGACACTTTTATGTCCTGTTAGGTTACCATTCTAGTGTTAAATAGGGAGGAAGAGTCTCTCCAAAGAGATATGCTTCCATCAGAGTTGGAGAAGTAAAAAAAGTATGCCTTCCTACATTGTGCCAAAAGGTACGTGCTTCTTGGTGATGCCTTATATATGAAGGGGGGTGATCTTGTGATAAGAAAAGTGCCTTGGAAAGAGAAAATTTACAGAAGTTTTGAGGAGAATCATGAGGGTTCTTGTGGTGGAAACTTTGCTTCAAAGATCACTTTACATAAAGTCTTGCAGGAGGGGTATGTGTGGCCAAGCATTCAAAGTGATGTTCATCATTGGTGAAAGTCTTGTAAAGAGTGTCAAATCATGGAAAATAGGGTTCTTAAATCATATATTAGAGGCACCATTGTGTCTTATGATGTGTTTGAGAAGTGGGATATTACATACTTACTGCTGTTGACTATTTATCCAGGTGGGCCAAAGTCAAAGCTGTTAAGAAAACCACAAGCAAAGATGTTTCCCAATTTATATATGAAGATATTTGCTGAAAATTTGGAATTCCATTGGAGTTACTTTCTTACAAGGGTCTAGGTTTCAAGGGAGAGCTTGTGGATTGTCTATGTGAGAAGCTTCTTGTGCATCGCAATTTTACTACTCAATATTATCCCCAATGCAATGGCATGAATGAAATGTTTAATGAAGAACTCATAAAGATGCTTACAAAAATGACAAGAAACAATGTGAAGACTTGGGATTTAGAGCTACCTTGTGCTCTATGGGCTTACAGGACTGCCATCAAATCAGGTATTGGTTTCTCTCCCTTCCATCTAGTTTTTGGCAAAGAAGCTTTACTTCCTATTGAGGTGGAGATACCAGCTTTGAAGCTGATGCTAAAGCTTGAAGAAGAGCCTAATGATGTACTCAAGGAGAGGCTTTATTTGCAATGTGTAAAATTGAATAGGTTGATGGATTTTGAGCATTATGAGCAGGTCTTGAAGAACAATCAAACAAAAGCAAATGAGAAGGTGAAGGACAAAGACGTCAAGAAGGGTGACATGGTGCTTCATTACAATAGTTAGCTTGATAGATCTTTTTGAAGGAAGTTTCAAATGAAGTGGCATGATCTTTCTTGGTCTTAAACAGGTTTCCAAATGGCGCTTGTCAACTTGCTGACTTGGATGGTACCCCACATAAAGCACGTGTGAATGGCTACAGGTTGAAGAAGTATATTGTAAGGTTGATGACTATAATTGAGGATGAGCCTTCTTTTGAACAATTTTTTGATCATGTGGCTAAGAATGAAAATGAAGTGAAGACTCTTTTATGTGGTTTACAAGATCTCTTTTGTGCTGCTGATCATGAATGATCTAGCACGTTGGGGTGTGGTAAACTATGTTGGGTGCATTTTTGACACCTCGTTTATTTTTAATTTATACATATGGACATGATGCACAATATCAAAAGGGTGTGTGGACTCTATTTTTGTGGTTTTTTGAGCTTGATTTAGCAAGAACATGTACATGTAGGGCAAGTCACTAGTATAGCGCCAACTCTTGGGTTACTGCAACAAATGCCTGTCAGTAAGTTTTTTGAAGTGAGACTTGTATACAACTAAAACTTATGTACAAACTCAAAGAAGTTCAGCCAGACTCCAGAAATTTTTCAGTTTTTAGCTTGTTGTGCCTTCTTGATGGTTTTGGTATAGTTTTTTGCATTGCCTTGCCTCCTCTACGTGTAGTCGTGTCTGGAGAGCTCTCTATTCGCATCAGATTTTTATGTAGCGACATGCAGAATCAATTTTGATCATCTTAAGATTTCTCGCCATTCATTTTTCAAGATTTCTCTCAAGCTTTAAAGTGCCCCAATTGGAGTTTTGCTCTTCATGACTAGTTCTCTGTAGGGTTATGGGTATGGCAGCCTAGTGGCAAATTATACGTAGATAGATTGGGAGGACATGTATCTATGAATTATGGAAATGATGTTGAAATTGTGGATTTGTGATGCTCAATTGTGAAAGGGGAATCTCTTGACTTCATATGCATTGGTCGGCGTGTGCTAGAAATCTATGGTTTGATAGGGTTTTTCTCCTATGTGTTATGATCCTTTGGGTGGGCCTTGTCAGGGGATTTGTGTTCGAAAGGTGAGCCGGGAAGACGCAGGGCCTCTGGCTGTGAGAGGTGTGTGGAAGACACTTGCAACAGCAGACACAATGAATATAAACAAATCTTGAAATTAACAGCTTGAACAAGATCCTCAAGCTTGATTATCATTAACAGTACCGCTGCTTTAATTAAATGTTAAGTGAGGAGTTTAAGCTCCATACATACGTTTAACCTGCCTTAATTTAGATTATAATAGAGAAAATAACACTTCAACTATCTTGATGATGATAGTGTTGAGATCGATGATGATGTTGTTGTTATGCTTTCCCCTTTACCTTAATTGGCCTGCCAAGCTTGCCTTGATAATATTCATCTCCTTTGTTCTTCTCGTGCTGCTTCAAGAGAGAGAGAGATGGTAGGATTCGAGTGGGCTATGGTGGCTTTGATTAGATTGGCTATGGAAGCTTGGATTAGAGTGGGCTAGGGAAGCTTGGATTAGAGTGGCTATGGAAGCTTTAATTAGATTGGCTATGGAAGCTTGGATTAGATTGGGCTATGGAAGCTTAGCTTAGGATTAGAGTGCTCAAAGCTTATGGCTTCCTCCCTGCTAATACAGTAGAGTATGAAAACTTGAATATCTCCTAATCCGTGTAGAATTAGCCTCTGTGCATGAGACGCAAAATGTTTAAAACACTCTTTCCCTTCTACCAACATGACCTGTTTTGTCCATAAACCTGTTTTACAAAATTTTTCCAGAATAGGACTTTTTCGGCCTCCCTCATGCAGAGATGTGAAGTCTCTCACACACTTTTCTTTTTACCACTGACCACATGTCTTCCTCTACCCAAGTTTCCTTATATGTCCTAAGAGCCCTTTCACATGTAAAACCTTTTCTTCAAGCATAAAATCTCTACGCTTAGGCCTTCATAACCACATAAAGCATACACTTTACGGATCTCCTTGCTTGTTTTCAAGCCCTGGTCACTGTTCAATAAATGTGTGAGCTTCAAATTGATTTTTTCTGCTTCTCTTTACTCTTTTTTTCATCGTGGAAGCAGAGCGGCACGACAGCGTGTGCAGGTAAATTCCCAAGGGATCATAGGCCTTTTGGTTGGGGTTTAATAAGAGTTGTTGGGGTATACTTTTTGGTGTTGAGGTTGAAGTTTTAATGCTGTTGGGCTTTAAAGCTATAGAGGTGTCCCACTTTTTCTTTTGCCCAACAATGGAAAAAGATTTTTTTTAAAAAAAATGATCGAGCATCAGGCATCCAATGAGCATAGCTCATATGATAAGATAGCTATCTTGAAGTCCACTAGTGTAAGTTCTACCCTCGTAGTCCGCAATTCGCACTGAAAAAGTGCCTGGAAGTGTTTCTCTTCAGTGGGGCCTTGCCCATTTTTTGGCGGGCTCAAAAATGTAGGTCTTTTTTCAGCTCAATTTGTGTGTTCCAGGAGGGAAGTATGCCCCTTTCTTGTTCTTTGTAGCCGCCCCATTTGAATAAAGACTAAGGTTTGATCCGTTTTTGCCTCTTACCTTTTGACTAAGATTTTCTTATTGGCTAAGTTTCTCTCTCACATGTCGCTTCTTGCGGTACTAACTCTATGACTAAGATCCTTTTTGTTGCCTCTTTTGCTTAGGTAAAAGCACGAATACTTAAGAGAAATGGTTCATGAAGTGCACCTTCAAAGCATCATTCACTTGAAGATGCATGGGTTTGCCATAGGGAGATGGTTGGCAACGACCTTCTTTCATGTGAGTGGATGGGTTAGTTTGCCCTTTTTAACCGAGCCCTCCATTTTTGGCTTCTAAGAGAGACCACCTCTCTCACTCCCCCCTGGGAGAAGAAGTGGTGGTCAGCTCAAGATGATTTCTAGCTTGCAGGCTTCCCATATGTGTGGTTGGCATTGGATTCTTAGTGGGAGCGAGTGGGGGACCTATGATGGGGCATGGATCCCCACAATAGCCTACACGTTTCTCTTCCTTTCTTAGACCAAGCTCTAAGGTTGTCATGGTTCACTGTCATGGTGGTCAGTTCAAGATGATTCCTAGCTTGCAGGCTTCCCATATGTGTGGTTGGCATTGGATTCTTAGTGGGAGCGAGTGGGGGACCTATGATGGGGCATGGATCCCCACAATAGCCTACACATTTCTCTTCCTTTCTTAGACCAAGCTCTAAGGTTGTCATGGTTAATTGTCTAACACTTGATGCCGATGGTCATGATTTTAAAATTTTTGGTGGAGGGCTCTTGGGCGGCGGGTGATGGAGTGTTTGACCTCCCCTCATTGTGTGGAAAGCTACAAGATTTGATGGTTCATGATCTTATCCTATGTTTTTTTTATTATTTGTCGTGCTCGATAGGGATCTTTCCCTATGGCAGAGGGCTTGCCTCCTGTGGTGGTAGCCATGCAAGATTTCAGTGTTGGCTTTGTATTATGGACGGTGACCACTTATTTATCCGATAAATACTTCTTGTAGAGTGCTAGCCTTGCATATTATTTCAATAAAGTGTTGTTGAACCTTAGTAGTTTTACTTTTCAGTTTGTAATTAGGGAAGAGTTTTGTACCTCTTCATTCTTCCTAGTAGCTGGCCTGGCACCTGATGGTAGCGCATTATATGAGAGAAGGATGAAAAATGCAACGCTATGGCTATGAAGATTCGCTATGAGGATTCTATGTTTCTCTGTGTATTCTGTCTTCAGTTTTCCTTCAGTACCTTGATTCTGTTCTGAACCTGTTCTTGTACTGAAACTGTTATGATTCTGTGAGGTGATGATGTAATGCTTTAATGGTTGATATAGTTGTTATTCCCAATCCCTGTGCCTCAATAACACTTGGCGATCCTGCTGATTGTGGAGAAAATTTTGATCAAAGACTTAATGGGAAATGGGGTCTAGTTGGGGCATATGGGATTGTGAACCTGAAGATTTCCTGCAAGCATTCTCTAATTGGAAGTTACAGGAGGAGGAACGGGAAGATTACAACCTGATTTTCCTTCAGGAGTATTTTCCCAAATTTCCTGGTGATTTAAAGCTTCAGGTTGTTTCCAGGGTTTTTCACTTTTACAAAGCAGAGTTTTTGCCTTTTGGATTAGTAATGGTCCAATCACTTTCGTTAACTGCACTAGTAGACGACTTAGAATTTTCCTCAAGATCACAAGTAGAAGGAGACATGTATGAGTGATTCAGGGGATGAACCACCAAAAATCTCCTATGGCACCAGGTTTCAGAGAAGGAGATATGAATCATGGCCGGAATCTCAACTTTAGAGATCAGGGGGTCATGCAAGGGAAGAAATTCATGAAGTAGGAGCAGTTACAAGTTTGCCACCAATTCTTGAAGGAACAGGACATGGAGAGACCAGAAACACAAGTGGAGACCAACAACAAGAGGAAGGGGAAACATCTTCACCTCGGCCAACAGTGCAGGGAAGCAACCCAACTCTTGAAAGAGTCATCCATCAGCTAGTTGGCATTCAGGCAGTTCATCAATTTTTGAGGGCGAGGAGGCAACTGTAGTTTCCTAAACAACCACTTTTACCATTGTTGACCTTCAACCCTTTGGGGGGTCCACAAATTAAACATGTACCCATTATGGCACAACCAGCGCTCAACCCCAAAGTAGAGGTAGCCAAATTCAGTGGGAAAGACTCCCAGGATGCTGACAGTCATGTGGAACAGTTTGAGACAAGATGGTATGGGTATGATGTACTTTATAATGATGCTATCAAGAAGGAGCATTTTGCAGCAACATTACATGAAAAATCCATGTCTTGGTTCATGCAGTATGGTACTGCTGCATTTCCTGATTATGGTAACTTAAAGATCAGATTTCTGGCCAGGTTCAGAGTAGAGAAAACCCCTAAAGATGTTCTGAGGAAAATCAGAAATATAAAGCAAAAGGATTTGTTGGTGGAAGACTATGCCCAACAATTTAGGAACTTGATGAACAGGTTGCAAGCCAATCAAAGACCCTCTTGGGAACAATTGGGTGACTATTTCTGTAGAGGTTTGAGGGAACAAGTGAAGAGTGCCATTGCAGGTCATGCTCCTCTTACCCAAGCTCAAGATTTTGGAAACATTGTGGATGCAGCCATGAGAGCTGCAAGAAGATATGGCACCAGTGAACAAAAGAAGAGTAAGAAGAAGAAGTCCTAACAGGACTCGGATTCAGAAAATAAGGATTCAAATTCAGATTTTAGATGGTGATGAGGAAATAGATTCAGATTCTGATCATGACACAAATTATGAGGATGAAGAAAAGGAGACATGGAGTGCCAAGAATAAGAATAAGAAGAAGTCCAAGAAGAAAGGATCAAAGTCAAAGAAACACAAAAGCAAAGGCAAAGCCAAGAATGGTAAGTCTGAATGTAAGGAACCAAATGATATCAGGAAACAGATTTTGGATAAATTGAAGGAGATGCAGCCACAATCATTTTCTAATCTGCCAGATCACCATTTTGTCAGGTATGCCAAAGACCTGGACATGAGTATGATAATTGCTATTATAATCCCTATTGTAGACGAAGAAGACCAGCACACATTTTAGCAAAGATGGAATCAGGTGCTAATGTGGTTGCACCACAACCCTTCAGGGGTAGATTTCAGAATTCAAATCAACAAAGGCCATTCCAGCAGGGGAGTTGGCAAAATGGGCCAAGGTTTCATCAAACCAACAATCCAATGCAACCATGTAACTATTGTGGTACAATGGGACACATGCAAGGACTTGTATGTAAGTTGTGGTCTAAGCATAGGAATGAGAGAGGTATTCCTATTGTGAATTTCAATTCCCCAAATGCAGGTGCTAGTTCTTCCAATGATGGTAGAATGAAATCATTAGCTCATGTAGATGTAGTGTTTTTGGAAGAGATTGACACTTCAGATGAAAAACAGGGCAGTCAACCATCAGAATCTGACAACAGACTGTTTACTAAGAAAACAGGAGGAAAGTTACCCAAACCATACACTCACTTCTCAGTGTGATTGCTCTCATTGTATTCAAATTGAGGAAGTGTCTGACAAACCATAGGAAGTGCAAACTTTAGCCATCACAAGATCAAAGGGAAAGTTTCCACCATAGGAAAAGGAGCAAGGAAAAGATGCTGAGGACCCTATTGATTGGAAATATCAGGAAAAGATTAGGAGGGGAGTCTTACAAGAGATCCAATCTAATAAAAAACCTGACAAAGCAGCAAATTTTTGGCCCACATATTCAGTTCAGAATATTTGGGAGAAGATGGGCAGTAAACAGCCAGATTCTGCATCACTATTGCATTCCCTGAAGCCAGATAATTCAGTGCAATCTTCTACCAAGGGGTTCTCTTTATGGATGCTCCAATTTCAGTCAAAGTGGGATAGCTCTTGAAACTGGTCCCTGACTTCAGTCAGGTGTTCCTCATGAAACTGACAGATGAAGCTAAAGAAAATAAATTACCACAGGAAGAAATGGGACATATCCATCTAGCACATATTTATTATGGAGATGTATCACCAGTGGATGTAGATTACAAAGTTCCAGTGATCAACATTTCCAAGGTGTACTTGTCAGATGTGTTAGTGGATGGAGATTCAGGAGTTAACATTCTTCCTGAATTAGTGTGTAAGAAATTGAAATTAACCAATTGGGCACCTGCACCATTTCAAGTTAGAATGGCAGATCAGAGGAGAGTGAAACCTTTGGGGATTCTTAGAAACCAAACCATAAGTCTCACAGGGTTAAGTTTTATTGTGAACTTTGTGATTCTCAGACTCAAAAAAACGACCTGTTCCTACCCAATGATCCTGGGAAGACCATGGTTAAGGGCATCTAAAGTCAAGCAACTTTGGACAACATTGTGATCAAACAAGGCAAGAAGAAGGTTAGGATGTAGATGATACCCAGGAAAACAATCCCACCAGGTTTTAGACCTTTGTATGCAAAAGGTATTAATATGGGGGAGGTAGTTGAAGAAGATGAGGAATAAGAATCAAACAGTTATTCCTATTTTTGAGGTTGATGTTCAAAAAATTGTAGACACAGTTTAGAATCAGGACCAGTCACCTGATGTAAAACTAACAAACAAGAGAAATGTTTCAGGGATTTCATCTTCCACCAAAAAGCCACAAGAGGAGCAGGAAGCATTAGAAGCAATTAAACATGCATAGAAGATATTTGATGAGCAAATGGTGAAGAGCTCAAGAGTTAGGGAAGATGATTTGGAAGACATGAATCTGGGAGGGGACAGAGACCCCCAGTATATTTAAAGTTTCCATTGATTGAACTTGAACTTCAAAGAGTCATTGAAAACCTTGTTAAAGGAATGTAAAGAATTTTTTTCTTAGTCTTACAGTGATATGAAGGGAGCAGACCCAACAATGTGTCAACATAGGATCAATTTGAAAACTGATGTTGTTCCATTCAGGCAACAGAGGTATAGGATGAACCCCAATTATTCAAAACAGGTGAAGGAGGAGATTGATAAACTTCTAGAAGTAGGTTTCATTTATCCAGTGGATAAAGTAACCTGGTTGTCACCCATTGTGGTGGTGCCAAAGAAGAATGGCAAGATTAGAATTTCTGTGGATTACAGGAAATTGAATGCTGTCACCATTACTTACCCATTCCCATTACCTTATTGTGACACAATGCTAGATGTAGTTGCAGGGAAGGAGATGTACAGCTTCTTGGATGGATTTAGTGGACAACATTCAGGTCGGTATGGCTCTGGAAGACAGGGATAAAACAAAATTCATAATAGAATGGGGAGTCTATGCTTCCACAGTTATGAACTTTGGCCTTAAAAATGCACCACCAACATTTCAGAAATGGGTGATGGAGGTTTTTGCTCCTTACCTGACAACATTTATGAAGGTTTTTCTGGATGATTTCAATGTGTTAGGAAGTAAAATTGAACATTTAC
Organism: Adiantum capillus-veneris; assembly: GCF_014529385.1. Classification (NCBI taxonomy): domain Eukaryota; kingdom Viridiplantae; phylum Streptophyta; class Polypodiopsida; order Polypodiales; family Pteridaceae; genus Adiantum; species Adiantum capillus-veneris. The sequence continues at coordinate 122,759,230 of NC_140951.1, read as the reverse complement.
ATCATTTGAGATTATGTTTTCAGAAATGTAGGAGGTCAGGATGTCACTCAACCCTGCAAAATGTGCATTTGCAGTGAAAAGGGGTATTTTGTTGGGACACATCATCAGTAAAGAGGGCATTGCCATTGATCCCAAGAAAGGGGTATTTTGTTGGGACACATCATCAGTAAAGAGGGCATTGCCATTGATCCCAAGAAAGTGGAAGCTATTTTGAAAGCACATGCTCCTAAAAGTTTTAAGCAACTGATGAGGTTCATTGGACAGGTTAAATGGAACACCAGGTTTCTCAGATACCTGGCTCATATGTGTTTACCCTTGACATACTTAACAAAAAAGAATGTGGAGTTTGCATGGAAAGAAGAGTAGGAAAGGGATTTTACATTGTTGAAGAAAATGCTAGTAATTGCACCTATCTTGATTCCTCCTGGCTGGAAAAAACCATTCAACTTGTTTGTGGATGCCTCTCATTCAGCTATTGGTGCAGACTTGATGGAGGAAGTTGAGAGGAGTTGGTTTAAACCAATCTATTATGCAAGCAAGGTGTTATCTTCTGCAGAGAGGAACTATTCAATAACAAAAAGGGAATGCCTCGGGATGATCTTTGGACTTCAGAAGTTCAGGCATTATTTGCTAGCTAATCAGGTGACAATTCATGTAGATCAACAAGCTTTGGTCTACTTAGTAAATAAACCTCATTTTTCAGGGAGACTGGCTAGGTGGATAATGTTGATGCAGGAGTTTGATTATTCAGTCATTCATAAACCAGGCCAAGAACATGTTATTGTAGATTACCTAAGCAAATTGGCTACAGTTGAAGTTCCCAATCAGGAAATGGATGAATTACCTGATGCAAACCTCTTTCCAGTTTAGGTCATTTAAGATAAAGATTCATGGTATGTAGATATGTTATAGTTTATTCTTGATGGTATTTTACCCAGACATATGGTGGTTACTCAGAGGAAGAAACTTGCCTGGCAAAGCAGGTCCTTCACAGTGATTATGGGAGTCTTGTACAAAAAGGGAATTGATCAGATACTTAGGAGATGTGTGGAGCGGTTGGAACAATAAGCAGTGTTAAATGAAGCCCATTCAGGTGATGCAGGTGGTCACTTTTCATGAGAGATTACTGCAAAGAAAATATTACAAGCAGGTTTGTGTGGTCATCAGTTTTTAGGGATTCCCATGAGTTTGTGAAGTCCTGATTAACTTGTCAGAGGGATGATATACCTCTCAATGCTGATAGGATGCCTTTACAGCCTATCTACCACTTGAACCATTTCAAAAGTTGGGATTAGACTTTGTGGGCCTTGTGAAGCCAACAACAAAATGTTCACGTAATAAGTATATTCTTGTGGCAGCAGATTACTGTACCAAGTGGGTAGAAGCAGAGGCAATGAAGGATAACAAGGCAGAGAGTGTGGCCAAGTTCCTTTACAGAAACATAATGACCAGGTTTGGATGTCCAGTTGAATTAGTTTTAGATCAGGGTGGACATTTCATCAATAAAGTGATCAAGAAGCTTACTGAATATCACTTGATTATCCACAAGAAGTCCACAGTTTACTATCCACAAGCTCTTGGTCAGGCAGAGTCTACCAACAAAACTCTAGTGAGGATCCTGAGGAGAATTGTTTCAGAAAACAAGAAGGATTGGGATACCAAACTAGATTTAGCATTGTGGGCATTCAGGATAGCATTTAAAGTTAGCACAAGGATGACACCATTTAAGATGGTGTATGGTCTGGAAGTCATTGTCCCTATGGAATTTGTTGTTCCAAGTTTGAGAATTGCACTTTAGTATAAATTGTCAAGAGATGAGTCTTCAGTTTGCAAGCAGGAACAATTACTGAAATTAGAGGAGAGCAGAATTCATGCAGCATATATCACTGAAGCAATTCAAAGAAGAAGACAAGCTTGGGTGGACAAGAACATTAAGTACAAATCCTTTACAGAAGGTGATTGGTACTTATGTACAACAACAAACTTGGCAAAAGACCTGGTAAGCTCAAGTTACGGTACTTGGGGCCTTTTCAGAGAGCAGAAGAGATAGGAGATTCAACATTTTTGATGGCTGATGAGTAGGGCATAATTTTCCCAAAGGCAATTAATGGCTTTGGGATAAAACCCTTTGTAGGTGTGAATCATCTCCTAGAGAGTAAAAATAATCATGGTTTAGCACACATAATATTTTCCATAGAGATTTGTGAGGTGGATGTCGGAATGTCATGTTGGGTGAGTTCCAAATTTACTTTTAAGCGTTACCTAGACGTTTATACTTGGCAACACACCAAAGCTTTCTCCTACGTGCGTTTTTTGCACCTCTTGTGCTGCCTTTTCTTTAACTTCCTAGCCATGCCGAAGAAGCCACTCACTGTTGACATCTCCTCTGCTATCCCTACTCAAGAATTTGAAGAGCACACTGGTCCAAGGACATGGCGTTCAACAGGGAAGGCTTTGCACAGAGCTTAGGCGATTGTGACTAAGGATGTTGTGATTGATGAAGAACTCTCAACACCAGTGGACGCATCTCCATTGGCAATGGACACTGGTCCAGTCGACTACACTTTCTTGGAGATGAGACAAGAGCTTGACTTGTCTATGTTGGCACATCAAGAGTGGTTGAAGAAGATTAACCTTCTTCAATTTTCCGAGCTTCCATGGAAACACTAGAAGAACAATGATTCTCTTATGAACTTGCTCAATCATGTATAGAACACAAAGGGAAATATCTTTGATAATTACTAGCTGAGTCTTGAATTGATCTCTACTGTTTTTTATCCTCATTTGGAGGAAGACAATTCAGTTGGTAGAGCTTTTGAGGCACTGATGAACAAAGAATTTAGTCCGGCTCATGGTGAGAGAGGATATTATCCCATGAGAAAACTTCAGAATCCTTTCAGATTTCAACAATTGAAATGGTTTTTAGAGAAGGTATGTGTTCTTGTAAAGCTAGAGTATATCTCAAAGGAGAATTTTGCACTCTTGCATGCTGCAGAGTGTGGCAGGACAATTGGTTGGGAAGATTTACTTTTTCAAAGGCTTAGTTCAGAATTTTTTTTTAAAAAAAAGAGGAAGGATAGGTCTACCAAGATTGGAGCATTCTTGATTTCTTTACAAATCCATGCAATGAGTATGACAACCTTAGGTGCATTATCTCCAAAAGTTTTTGTATTTGGAGGTCATCTTGAGGGAAACAAAGACAATAAAGTAGACAGTCCTCGGCAAAGACCAGAAAGAAGAAGGTAGAAGATTCTCATGAGCAAGACATGAAGTTTACCCCAACATAACAGGAGGAGGAAGATCTATGGAGAAATTTGGGTGATCAATTTGAAACTGATCTGGATTCTTTCATTGAAACTCCTAAGCTTGCATTAAAAGCTGATGCTACTACAATATTTTCCCCTACGTCTTCTTTGAAACTCAAAAGAAAGAAGCTTAGTAGCCCAGTAGCAGAGGTCAAACCAAACTTGCAAGAGGGAGTACAATTTGGTAAATTTGGTGAACAAATTGGAATTTTTGATGTTTATAAAGCTCTTGATCTGGTGAGAAACTTTGCATCTTAGTCACAAGTCAAAAATTCAGTACTAGAGAGGGAAAAATTACAGTTACAAACTCAAGTAGTTCAGTTACAAAGTGTTTCAAAGAGGAGTGAAGATAGCAAGTTGATTGAGAAGCAAGAGGGAATCATTCATGAACTCAGAGATGATTTAGTTTTTGCTAAACACTCTGTTGACTTCTACAGATCACATGGAGAGAAAAGAGAAATCTTCAGAATAGATTTAGATTTGGAAAGAACAATGGATGTCCAGTTTGAATACTCATTTGGAAGTCTTAGCTCATGACTATTCCAAACTGCAGTCAGAGAATAGTGTACTCTTGCGTAGAGTCCAAGCCTATCAAGAGCTAGAAGCAAAGATCAAGGATATGTCTGAGGAGGACCTAGAGCTGAATGGCTGGTACCTCTTACCACATGATGTATAAATTTTGAAGAATGAAGTCAAAAAGCAGGGTGACTAACTGTGGTTAGAATTGAGAAGAATTTTTTTTTCCTAGTGAATATTCCCTATCAAAGCTATGCAAAGGAGGAGCAGAATGAAGATTATGTTCTTTTGCAAAAGCAATTTGATGACTTGAAGAAAGATTTTGAGCAGTTGAAGATGCATCAAAGTTCTGAAGCTACTCAGGGATGTAAAACTGAACAAGGCAGTAGTGGAAAGATGGTCACAAGTCATGCAGTTGCCAGTACTGATTTTCATACCTTGGTTAGTGTTGTGGAACATCATGAGGCAATGCATGTGGGAGATACTATACCTGTAAGTAAAAATGACTCATTTCAGAATTTTCAATCTGAACAAACTGAGACAGGTCGAGTGAAAGAAATCATGGAGGAGATCATGAGCACGAAGGAATTCAATGAGGAATTTCCACGTTTCAATAAAGAGGAGGCAATGCTTGATGATGAGCAAAAAGTGGAAAAAGGCATTGCAGGTACAACAGTTGCTGCGGATTTCAATCAGGAGAGAGTAACCCTGGAAGATCCCAATAGGGAGTTGCCAGGGGAAACTGATGTTTAAATATTCAATAGTGTTTTTCAACACTAAGTGGGAAAGGGTAGTGTTTCATTGGGTATAGTAATACATTTGTGTACCTTGGCTTTGGTTCCAGGCACTGCACTTTGTTTTAGTTTATCTTGTGAGCACTAGATTTTGATTAACAAGGGATTTATGGGAAACAAGTCAAAAGTTTTTTTTGGTTTTCAAAAACTTTTTGTCACTAGGCTGTGCCAGGTGTTAGCCTTGCATATTCTTCAGTAAAGTGTTAACTTTTGAGTTTGTAATTAGGGAAGAGTTTTGTGCCTCTTCATTCTTCCTAGTAGTTGGCCTCGCACCTGATGGTAGCACATTGTATGAGAGAAGGATGAAAAATGCAAGGCTATGGCTATGAACATTCTATGCTTCTCTGTGTATTCTGTCTTCCGTTTTCCTTCAGTACCTTGATTCTGTTCTGAACCTGTTCTTGTACTGAAACTGTTTTGATTCTGCGAGGTGATGATGTAATGCTTTAATGGTTGATTTAGTTGTTATTCCCACTCCCCTATGCCTCAATAACATAGAGTTGGTATTCATATCCTTGCTAGTTGTGATGGGGTGACTCCCCTATTAGGCAATGTATCAAATTGTTATCCGTATGATCAATGGGTACCATGCTCAAGATGCCATGACTCATTTTGAGCATGGCCTATGGTATGTAATTCTTTTTGTGTTTCTCCTAATATAATCTCAACTCACATTTTGTGAGTATATATATAAGTAAGACTACCTTGATCCACATAGAAGAGCATGGACACATCGTGCAAGCTACCCCCTTTGGAAGTAGTCATGAGGAACAAGGGTAGTGAGGTCAAAACTTCCCACAAGAGGTACAACCCATTCAACCTTGATAATCACTCTCAGCCAAGTCTAATGTTGGCGTTGAGTGCTAAAGCTTGTTGAGATCGTTTAGGGCAACAAGGGCCTAGCTAGCAAGGGTGGAGCCTATCCATAGAAACTAATATCTAATACTCCCAAATAATTTTCTCATGTTAAACTGATCATTTAATATGGGGAAGTACAAGGGGAGTAAAAGCTAGAATATTGGTAAAGTTGACAGATCGGTCTCTGTCAGGGATCCAAAGGAGAAAAAATAGGGATCCAAAGGAAGATAGTCTACAAAGAAACAATGTGCTTCAATGGGGCTTAAAAGACCTAATATTCAACTCCATTAAGACTTCCATAGGCTAAGGATTCTAATTTTTTATTATGTTGTCCAAAGGCCAATGTAGGGGAAAATTGAATGGTCATGGGAAGACTAAAAAGTCTTCCCACATCCCTAGGAAGGGGAGGGAGAGCCCATATTGTAGAGGATGAGAGAAACACACACACACACACACACACACACACACACACACACACACACACACACACACACACACACACACACACACACACACACACACACACACACACACACACACACACACACACACACACTCTCAAAGGCTCCCCTTTTACACAAAGGGAATACTGGACACATGTCAAGCTCCTAGGCCAATTGCCCCCAACCTCCCCTTAAATCCTATTGGATGGCCATAGAGGTGGACCAATGAGAATTAGGCTAGAGTAAATTTAGTCTAATCAATTTAAAAATACTTGATAAAAGAACCAATAGAAATTAAGATCCCTAGAAGACTATTGGACATTTTACCAAGGGGTCCAATGAGCATTCAACAGCCCAATGGCTTTCCTGATTCCTATTGGCCAGAAGACTAAGAGGTCCAATGAGAGTTTAATTAAATTATTTAAATACCTAAATCTCTCACAAAAGGGAAAGGGGGACACATGTCACAAGGCTAGCAATTATGCTTCTAATTTATGATTGGATAAGCTTTACAGGGGCCAATGGGATGCCAGCATGAGCAATTAGCAAGAGGGGTCAACCAAGATGAGACAGAAGGTTGCATTTTACTCTAACTCATGGCTACACACACACACACAACTCATGTGTGCAAGAAGAAATCCATCTCCTTCTGTAAGCATTGAGAAGTAGAGGCCTACACCAATAGCTCTTGGCTATGGAATGCAAATCCAACCAAGAGCCAAGCTTCAATGGCATGCTCATCTCCTCTACCATGCTAATTACTAAGCTAAGCTATGCTATTAGAGTGATTATGTGAGGAGAATACTTCTTTCTTGTAAGATACATCTTATTCCTCTCAATCTATCCTCATTCCCTACTAGCTCTCACCATTTTTGAAGGTGTGTGAGGTCTTGGGATTGCGGCTAGGGACACTAGGTGTGTTTTTCAAGCATAATTTGGTGTATGAAGCTTCCATCTTCATTACACCAACTAGTTTTATCAAGGAACACAAAGATTGTATTGTACAAAAATCTCCTTTGATGGGAGAAGCTATAATACAAAGCCTTTATGGAGTGGGGACCGGCTCCATGTAAATCCGGTCCTCAACTGTTGTCAATTGTTCTATTTATCTCTCTTTTCAAGTATTGTCAATGCCAAATTAGCAGGTGTAAATTGCTATGTTGCTTTCTCAATTAAGTACTCTCTCTATGCTCATTAGGAACTTGTTTTTAATGAAATGCTCACTATGCTATCAATTTCTGCTACACACAAGTTACTAGTGCATTAAACGTTACAGAGCCAAGGAATCCAAGATCCCTAGTGTGGTCAGCATCAAGGAAGTGACATACAAGCATCAATGTTCTTGGAGTTACATGAGTGTAACACCCTTCTGGAAGCCCATAGCTATCTGTTATACAAAGAAAGGTAGCAAATGGAGGGTCTACAGAAAGCAAGAGAGATTTTAGGGAAATTGTGAATGTGGATTATTCCATGTATCGTTCAATCATAAAGCTTTCCAAAACTTGAAGAAAAAACTGCCTCAAATGTTAGAAGTTGAAAATGCATGTACAATCTCAATCCCCCTGGTGCAAGTCAAAAGGCAGTTTGCAGCATTGGCAAAGTCCTCATTAATTTCTAGCTTTATCAGCAGTGTGCCCTCTAAGAGTGAGCTCGTTACCCATGCTATCCTTAAAGTTGATGGAGAGATGAATGTTTTTCAATATTTAGCAAAAGGATTCTTCACCGTATGGTTCACCAACCATGCCATGGTAGAAAAGGTAATGCCAACAAGCCCAGTCTACCTCAAATGATCCGCTATCTGTGTGATTCCATGGGAGCCCTCATTCAAATCCCTTTATTTTCAAGCACTGGTGCTCATTATGGGTGGATCTTGTGACCTTGCCGCTATGATTTTGAAACAATCTCAAAGATCTAGGAAATACGCTAGGAACCCCACTATTTGTGTCTAAGACTTCAATCAAAAAGCTTCAAAACACATCAAATAAAGTTTGTGTATCCTGGGACGTGCAGAAGCTGCTTCCTGACAGTATGTACATAAATGTTGGGACATGGTTAAAAGTGATTTCTCTTGTGTTTAACACTTTTTCTAGAACGTGCTTTAATTTTGGTCACTTTGTTAGGGACTGCCATCTCAACCGTCTAAATGTGGTAGCTACTATTGTGGCAGAAAAGGTGATACAACTTCTTCCACCCAACAAACATTTAAGTGTCTCATGAATTCCTTTTTAGGTGTATATTTTAGCATGCGAATTGAGCCTCGCCTGTTACTTGGAGGGAGGAGTGAGCACCAAATCACATGGTCCTTTGAGACCTTGTGGTTATGGGATCAATGGGAGGAATGCAAAGCAGGCATCTCAATGAGAATAAAGGGTGGAGAAAAAGGCAACCACATTGAGTCTCACCCCTCCTCCACCTAGGAGTTGTCTTTATCACCACCTAGTTGTTTGGTGGCCTCGTTCTTTAACCACATACCCCTATGGGCTCTCTTGGCACATGTCCCATATTTAAACTACATGGAAAATTAATGTAGACAAAAGTAAATTTGGAAACTACAAGTTAGAATGTGTGTGTGTGTGTGTGTGTGTGTGTGTGTGTGAGAGAGAGAGAGAGAGAGAGAGAGAGAGAGAGAGAGAGAGAGAGAGAGAGAGAGAGAGAGAGAGAGAGAGAGAGAGAGAGAGAGAGAGAGAGAGAGAGAGAGAGAGAGAGAGAGAGAGATTAATTATCGTCCTCGGAGGTCACATATGACCCATGGGACCAAAAAAAAAGATCATTACAACGAGGTTTTCAGAGAGTTACATAGGTTGAGGGTCCATTGGAAGGAAAACAAGGAAAAAAGAAAACAGCAGATCCTAAGGGGGGTCAAGAGACAGAGGCATCGGTTTAGGAGTTCTAAATTCCTGGATGATGGCTTTACTGCCTCAGTAGATAGCCCATTTACCTTGTTTATGAGCTTCGTGCATCTTCTTGAGCTCCCTTGCCTTGAGCTTGAGTTGATTTGGGGTCAATTCCTCAGCAATCCAAAGTGTTCTTCCCTTGAGGAGGCGAGATTGTTGTAGTAGTTTTGTTCACGTTTCCTTGCCCTTGAATGTAGGAATACATGTTGGGGTGGCATTGGTTTGTTTGTATCGTTGATCCAAGAGATGGAACCAGGCTTGATGTGAATTGGTTGGAGAATATCATTGAGCCTGGTGATGGCTTCTTCGAGTGTGTTTTCCCTGGTGCACCATCGTGGGTTGAGCCCTCCAAGAGTCCAAGAGACTCTTGGAGTCGGTTTTCTTGTAGTGCTTTTTGTATTTGAGTGTCAAACTTCTTGTGCGCTACCTCATGCATTTGTTTTTGTACTGCCATGACAATTTTTGTGAGAGAAGCTTCGACTTTGTGGGCTTTTGCGAGTAGATCTTGACTCTCGGTTTCCTTTGATTCTTTAAGAAAATGCAGGGGTTGCTTAAGCAACTCGTTCTTCTTGACTAGCTCTTGGGTTTGTGCCTCTAGGATTGTCATCCGTTCATCTTGACGAGCAAAGGGGTCTTTTCTTGGAGAAGCTGCCATCGCAAGAAAGCTATTGCGGTTATGGGCTGGGGTACTAGGAGAAGACACGATCTGGATGCGGTGTGCACACACAGTTGGCATTGGCCAACAGGGCTTTCGTGTGAATGGTCCCTAGGGTTACAACCCATCAAAAATAGAGGCCATCTCAGGTTCAAAATCAGGCTTTGGGTTGGCGAGTAGGCAGGACCTCCGATGCGCTTTGGGTGGGTGAGTAGACCATGTTGTCATCATCAGGTTGGCAAGTAGCCCTATGTGAATGGTTGCACGACTGTGTAGTAGTCGGTCTGTAGCTCGTCGTCAGATGCACATTAGAAGAAGCACGTCAGTAGATGCGCATCGCACTGGAGCTTGCAATGCACGTTTGGTTGTTTGCTGTGGGGACGTGTGGAGAGAGAGAGAGAGAGAGAGAGAGAGAGAGAGAGAGAGAGAGAGAGAGAGAGAGAGAGAGAGAGAGAGAGAGAGAGAGAGAGAGAGAGAGAGAGAGAGAGAGAGAGAGAGAGAGAGAGAGAGAGAGAGAGAGAGAGAGAGAGAGAGAGAGAGATTGAAAGATTTTATAGTTTGCTAAGCAGAACGAGTTAAACAAGTGATAAAATCACAAGGCCTGCCAATAGATGAAATGAATTAAGAACATGGAAGGGAAACACAAAGGTACAAGGACGGAAGTCACATTGATCGAGAAAGTGCTTTGCAGATTACATTACAGAATGTTGACCTTGATGAAGGGTTGAAGAGTAGCAAAATTGCGTCTTCTTAGGATAAAGGTAGGCATAGAATATGGAAACATGGTTTGTTTTTGTGGAGAGGATGAGGGAAGGGAGAGATAATGGGAAAAAGGGAGGGAGGGAGGGAGGTATAAGAATAATTTAGGAATGATTAGATGTGTGGATGAATGATCGGACTAGAAGCAAAACCGTGTGCCTGTGATGAATGATGCAGGGAGATTTTTAATCCAAACATGATCGAGCTTTGAGTTGTACACAATGGTCACATCATGAATTTGTTATGTGTAGCCATGTGCTTGGAGCTTCTCCTCCAAGTAATGATATTGATTGTTTGTGGGCTCATTGTCTACATTAAAGTCTTCCATGATGACACTCATTCGTGTAGGATGGGATTGTTGCAGCAAGGTATAGAGTTGTGTGACCAATGCAGTTGAAGATGTGTTTGGTGATTTGTAGACGCATATGATTTCCCAATCAAGGTGTTCATGAATGGCTAATATAACTTGAATGATTTCTATCCCTAGAGCTAGCAATGTTTTTGGAGTGGAGCTTGATGCTAGGCTTGTAGTAGATTGAAACACCTATTTTGTTGTGGTGATGGACATGATGAAACTTTGGTGCAAGATCATTGGAAGGATTTTTTTTGCTTTGTTTCTTGGAGGCATAGAATGTCAAAACTTGTAAAATTCAAATCGTCTTTGATATGTTTGAGATATTTGTGACTAGAAACGATATTCAATGATTGAATGATATGATGTGTGTGTTTGTATGCTAATGGAAATTTTTTCAAATACTCCCATTTGGCATCATTGTTGAGGCGGTCAAGCTCATCAAGCACAATTTTGTCGACTTTGATTTGAGCTAGATGAATCGGATTGAGAATGTGGAGGTTTGATGGATCTTTGATGCGGGAAAGAGCTATGTAAACCAATCCATGTGAGTTTATTGATATTGGATCAAAGGCTACTATACTCATTGTCAAGTCTTGTGACCTATGGATAGTGCGTGCATTCGCTGCTTGTATTGGAAACTGAGTTCGAGAGACAGTGTTTAATGCATTTTTACCAACTCAAAATTCTTTTGTTTTTTAAAAAATTGGTGTCCACTGAGGGCCAATGGGAATCGTATTAAGGTGCTGGTTCACATGTCGTTGTTTGCAGCCTGTTGAGGAATCAAAAAACTCTATCTATGCAATAGGACAGTTAGCTCTACTCTCCACAAGCTTCAGAATTCCATTTGCGCCATTCACAAGACCGTCGAAAATATCGATATTGCCACCACAAAGCTCGACAATCATTCCTGCTTTAAGCTCCAAGGTTGAGGAAAAGCCTGCTGTGTTTTGTGGGTTGTTTATAACAACAAGGTTTTTTGAGCAAGTTTTATGGTGGTTGTCTCTCACATGGATTATGTATGCGTGAGTAGGCAATTCCTAAAAAACAAGTCGATTATGTGAGTCCTTCAAGTTATTGGTGAAGTATAAATGGGGTGTTGTCAATTTGTTAAAGACCTTGTTGGTATGGTCGGTATTCAAGAGCAACAAATCCTTGGTTGTGTGTTTTGCTTTGCGTATTCTATTGAGAATGGCAATGAAGTCATTATCTGATTGACGCATTGTTTTTGTGAGCTCGTGGCATTTTATATGGGTGAGCCAGAATGAAGGGGAGAGCAGTTGCAGAGAATCCTGTGGCTTGCTAAATATCCAACGATCTCGAATCGGGCTTGCTTGACACAGGTCACCGCAGAAGATGACATCTAGACCACCGAATGGCTCTACGTGATTGTGCTTAATTGATCGCAGCCTTGTGTCTATGATACGCAAGAGTCTATTCCCAATCAAAGATGCCTCATCAAACAAAACAAGCTTGAGGTTTCTATACAGTTGCGAGAGCTCGGAAGGCTCTCAGAAGAAAGAGAAACATTTGGTTGGAAGACAAGGGGCAAACGCAATGCTGAGTGAATTGTTGTTCCTCCAAGGTTGAAAGCTGCTTTTCCTGTATATGCCATTAGTAGTGTTGAGGGAAGATGAACATCTAATTCAAGGGAGGCATTGTCGTGACGAATCAAGCCTTGCACGATTGCTTGCAAAGTGAAATTTTTCCCCGTTCCTGCACCACCAGTCAAAAAGAGATGGATTGGTTGAGTTGGTTGCAAGCGCTTTCTAATCATAATGTCGTCAAAAAGGGAACATTGCTCGATGTTCAACTTGGACACAAGTGAGTGATACTCCTCATTGCACAATGCCAATTTTTGAAATGTTGGTAAGGATCTTGTAGTAGGTTTGCTTGGTTGAATATCAAGTGCCAACTCATATTTGTATGACTCACCAGGCTTAGATCTTGAGGATGAGGGCAATGAGAATGTGTTTGAGGTTGCTGCACAAAGTTCTAGTTTACAATATTTTTGACGATTGTCATCTATAATTGCATAGTTTGTGGTATATTTGTCTTTCCAACAATCAACACTTGTCTCAAAGGTTTTCTCATCGCCCGTAAATGGAAGGAACAATAAGCAAAGCTCATGAAAATGCCTCTCTGCATCTTTCTCCAGAATGAAGTTAGCATATCGTATGACTCGAGGGTTCTTAGACTTGCAGGTAGAGTCACGCACGCACCGGTAGTTGCTTGCATAATCAGCCAAACATATGTGTGCAAGGTTTTCTGGACAATGGGTGTACTTGGCGACAATATCGTCAAAGAAAATGTTAGAATCATTAGGATTCAAAGTATTCAATGCAGCTCTTCTTTTCAACAACAATGTGCGTTGGCTTTCGAAATCTGCATTGACGAACACAAATGGTCTGCTTGCACTATGTAAGGGCAATGAAAGAGAGATGTATGTGGCTTGTTGTGATGCCATTTCTTGTGTATTGATCAAAGCACTGCCAATTTTTTTCAACCGATCCAACGTTGACACACTTGTCTTCTTGCAATCTTGCAATATGTGCTTGATTGTTTTACTTGTGGTCGAATCGTTTTTAATCATGTATGATGTGCAATATGCAGCAATGCCATGGCCATTGAATATAAATTGAATGTCAATGTTTGCATCCCATAGACTACACAACTCTTTGTTGAAATTGTTTATGTAAATGTCCTTTGGATGTCTTTTCAAGAGTAGTGTTCGCTCTGTGATGCTCACCGAAAGGGACTTAATGTACACTTCTTCAGTCATTCCCAAAGAGGTCAACCATTCAATGTTTGCATCCCATAGACTACACAACTCTTTATTGAAATTGTTTGTGTAAATGTCCTTTGGATGTCTTTTCAAGAGTAGTGTTGGCTCTGTGATGCTCACCGAAAGGGACTTAATGTACACTTCTTCAGTCATTCCCAAAGAGATCAACCATTCATCATACGACACTTCTGAATCATGCCCAAGAGCAAGCAATTGATCGTCAATGCAGTTTTTGCAAGCTAACAATGCGTCTTTCTCTGTCTGTGCCACTGCGATTGGATATAGAATCATAGTTTCTCAAGAGGGTAGACGCGAAAAACCAAACCGACAAAAGCTTTTACGTTTTTTGCATGTTTTACGATGGTAGTGGGCTTGCACGCTTCTGAGAGACTCTTCTAACAAATTCTTGTCGGTAGCAATATGTGTGTCGATAAAATGTATTGTATCATTATTCGACGGTACACCAAAGAGAGGTGCATGTTTTACCCATAGCAATCCATGATCATGCTGACTTCCTCTATTTTGAAACTCGATCACAAAAAAGTAATCCATCAACTCACCAAGGATGGCATTGTTGCGTTTCAATTCCGTTTTCATTGCTTGAGATCTATGGACGTAGTATCGCGCTGTTGTTACAGGATCAGAACGTACAAGTGCACGAATGAATGAGGCTTTGGTTGGGTAATCTGTTCCTTTAATATGAGGATTCAATGCACACAAACATTTTTTCAAAGGGTCCCATCTTTGCTCAGTACATGAAAATGTTACAAAGAAAGTCGGCTGGCCCAATTGACGAATCATTGCAAACACGTTTCGCTTAAGCCTCACCTTGTAATCGATTGAAGTGCGTAGTGATTGGAAGTCATGGTACCCTAGCTCGGATGAAAGCAGCTACTCTATGTTAGTGCTAGCTTGACTATCTTTTGCTTGTAATTGCTTGCCACAAATTTTTCCCTTGCGTAAGCGCACCCATATAGATCCAAGCACTTTCGCAATAATAATTTTCATTGTTTTGAAGAACAAATTTTCAATGTTGCTTGCAAATCATCTATCCACATTTTTAAGCTCCCATTATGCTACTTTTTGGTTTTTTTTCTTCGCCACCACATCATACTTTCTTCTTTGACCAAAAAAAAATGTTGGGAATGACAACTCCTCACAAGATTGATCATAAAAAATGCTTAGAGGGTTGAATCCCTCACAAGGTGCTATACTTGCAACTTGTGAATTATGGTCCAAAACTTGTTGAGCGGAGTAGATACCGTGCACCAAAGTGTCCGTAGAATCATTCTCGTCTTCAAGATCTTCTTAGTGTGGATTGAGACACACATCTGCATGGATTGTGAAACTAGATGACCAAGACATATCGATAGAAACACCATGCTCAATGTACAAGGAGGTTCTCAATAGGTCAACCAAAGCTTGAAGTACATAATTTGGCCGCACAATGCCACTCAAGTAGGCATGATCATAATCAAGCTTGCGCTTAATCTCAACTAGAATTGAAGCTTGATCCCTAGAGAAGCGTGGCAACACTCTTTGTACTCTTGACAAATCTGCTATTACATTCACAATGCTTTCGCGTAAACCAAATTGACCTTCAAAGTTGAGTTCTCGAATTTGTGCGAATGGTATGCGCAAAGATACAAGACGACTCTCTATTGAATTCAACCTTTCTACACTAGATATTTTGACACTAAAAGTCATCTCTCTTCTCATGCAAAATAGTGGTTCATCTTGTTTCTTCAATGCGACCTTGCACGGGTGACACACTCGAAGCACCTTATCGTCAACCACCATGATTGATTTTATTTTTTTAAGAAGCAATAACTCCACCTTCGACATGCCATGCAAACTTTGATGAAACATAAGTGAACCACATGAAGCACAATCAAAAGAAGGGGTATCCTCGATGATCTTCGCATATTGTGAAGTTCTACTAGATGAAACTGTAGAGATTCTTTGATGTGTTCGAGATGACTTGGATATATTGTAAATTTTGGTTGTGACTTGCTTAAGGGTAAAGGTGTTGGGGTATAGACTCAAGAAAATAGATGCAACTTGCTGAGCAGCAACATTATGGGTGTCGACAAGAGTAGCTAGAGACAAACTAGCCTCTTTAGTCCATACACATCGTCTACATTTAGGACGGTCAAAACCACCAGGAAACCATAAAAATTCACCATGCAAACTCAACACAACCAAAGATGGCAAAGTGGATGAAAATGGACAGTCATGCGCAGCAAAGGAGCGAGCTTCACGTATAGCCTCACCTTGGCAAAAGTAAAGTTTACACACAGCAAAAAACATCATGCACATTATACCAACCAAGTGTACACTCAACATCATTGAGGATTGGCGACTAGACAAGAGAGATATTATAAATTCTCTTTGATCAAAAGAGGGCGATTAAAGACTTATATTCCAAGGCTGCACCCAAATTTTCAAAATGTCTTCATTTCTTAATGCTATTTGCTCCACAATAACATCGACAACTTTGGACTCAAGAGATTGCAACGAGAGGCTCAAGTTAAAAAGGTGAAGTAAGCTTAGCAAAACATCTTTGTTGTTTGGAAAATTACATATAAATATGGGATCAAGGTACAATCTTTTACTTTCTGCCCACAAAATGAGATCACTTGCCATTTTACAAAAAGTATAATGAAACAAAGAGAAACACAACTAAGCACCTTTGAAAGCAGTGACCTGACCCGACTTGTCAATAGTGAACCAACCAGCCTTCTTAAAGTTCAAGAGCGAAGATTTTAACTCCACCAAGTTTTGCTCAAAGAGATGCAAAAATGGACGAGAGAATCCAAGCACAGAGTCGACTACAGCACCTTGTAAAATAACACCGACAGCCTCTCCATCTTGAGGATATAATTTGGCAGGTAACACTGGTTGCTTATTGATTGTAGATTGTCTTCCAAAAGAGTAGCAAAATGGGTTGCTAGCTTGGCGGCTTACATTCAAACCTTTGCACATGCCACAAGAGAACTCCACATCCAAGCTGTTCACACTCACAATCTCCAAAGTTCCAAACACCTACCAATTTCAAATTTAACAATGAGGATTATAGCGATTTTTATTTGATATGCAGTCAAAAAATTTACCTTCTGTGTAAAGCCTAAATTCGAGACTTGTTTATGCAAGTATTCTTGAAAGACATCAGTCAATGAAGGAGGCAATGGACACAAGATTGTAGCATCGACGACACTTAGAGTGTTTGATAGGTGCTTCCAAAATACTTGCATAATCATAAGTCAAAACCATCTCCTCAGCATCAACAAAACCATTGACATCAGAAACTTGGTATAAATCATCAAGAATATCATCAAGAAAGTGAACTTCCTTGAAAACAGATGAACTTCCAATATTCTTGACTGAATTTGTAAAAGAACCAACATCATACAGATCATTGATAACAACATCATCATTCAAGAAACCTTCTGTAACATCAAGATTTGAAGAAAAATCCACATTCTTGATTTGAGTAAGTTGAAGCTGAAAGTCCTCAATTTGATTATCCTTATCCAAAACAACTTGCTTAAGAGCATCATGAACTTCATAACAGTAAGAAATATGCAAGTCAACTTCAGTTTGAACCTGAGAAATCTCCGCCATCAATGATGTCTTCTCTTCTTGAAGTTGATTGATTTTGGAAAGCGCTTCATTTGCCGCAACCATACTTGAATGCCTCTCATTCTCTAGCTCGAATGAGAGATTATTGATCATCTTCACTTGAGAAAGAAAAAGACTTTGAAATTCAGCAAGTTCAGGTACATAACTTCTTTGCAAATCAAGAATCTGCGGATCAGGGACCTGAATTCTGAAACTTTGCAAATCAAGAACCTTTGGTATCAAAACTGGTAATTTAGGGATCTGAAATTGAAGATCCTTGTCTTCACAACCTGAATAATTCATATCCACTCTCGAAAATTGGCTTTCAGTATTCAAAACTCCAAAAAACTCTTCTCCATCAATGCAAACACCTTTCAAATTGTCAGCTGTTGAATACTCCTCATCAAGATTCATCAAAAACTGATTCATCACATCATCCTCATCAGTAGCACACAGTATGTCTTTATGTATCTTCAGCTCTTCCATTGCATTACGCTGAAATCTGATGTCTCCCTGAATTTCAACATCTTTAAGATTGATGTCAAATGTTGGTATATGGGTTTGTATGGGATATTGGTGGCGTCTCTCGCTCACTCCCACTTGTATTCCCTTCTTCTCAACCAATAATTCTTCTTTTGGGCAACTGTCCTTCTCTTCCTGCAAAGAGGTGAGTCTCTTCGATGTGAGGTTTGGGGATAGCTGGCAATCCTCTTGGCTCCTTTGGCTCATGAGTTGCTCCTGGCTTCCTCCTTCTTCCTTCATCATCTTTTGGACTATATCTCCCTTGCATTGAACAAACTCTCCTTCCTGAATCAACTTCTTCTCTTCAATAATCTGAGTATCTACAACTTTGATCCCAAATTCAAGAACATCAAAATCAGGTTGAAATACTTCAGGTGCTGAAAATTCAAATTCAGGCTTTGAAACTTCAGTTTTTGAAA
The DNA here is from genome assembly GCF_014529385.1 of Adiantum capillus-veneris. Lineage (NCBI taxonomy): Eukaryota > Viridiplantae > Streptophyta > Polypodiopsida > Polypodiales > Pteridaceae > Adiantum > Adiantum capillus-veneris. Next base: position 122,741,307 of record NC_140951.1, on the reverse strand, counting down.
TTGTAGGTGCCTGAAAAACTGTTGGTAATTGAAAACCAACAACTTGAGGTTGTTTTAGGTTGGAAACAGTAACAGGTTGTTGCAAACACCATTCGGAATCATCATCACTAATGTAATCATAAAACTCATCTTTAAAGGTGTTTGCAACAACCTGTTACTGTTTCCAACCTATAACTGTAACAACCTGTTACTGTTTCCAACAACAAACTGAATTCAAGGATCATCTGGTGGATGAATTTTTTGATCAAGGGATATTGTGGGTTCTCACAAGGTTTGAGAAACCTTGCCCACCAGGTGTGCCAGGTGTTAGCCCCTGATTTATCAGGGCTTTCAGGCTATTACTTTTTGAACTGTAACTAAAACCTTTATCTTTGAACCTTAGGGATAAGTGAACATGGGTATTTTATATTTTGGGGAAGTAAGTGTGTGTCTCGTGAATTCTCAGGACGAGAAGCAGTTATGTCTATGCCTGTTGATGCAGTTGGCTCTCTCCTGCATTGTATGGTGTTTGAAGTATATAGTTTCATGCTTCTTGTTTGATATGTACTGTATGTTAACTGCATTGGTTGTTTGTTATGGCAATGTGTGCCTAACAAAAGGTTGGCCAACACTTACACTAGCTCGATCGCTTGTTGACGGCCCATCAGCAATAGTCAATCAAAAAGTAGGAGTGCCATCACTTCTAGTTGCATTCTCTATTTTGACGACAATGAACACAACAGTCGACACCAACTCGTTAGCATTACAACTTTGGGCCAACAGCTCTTTGATCTTCTGTTCTGGATAAAGGTAGAGGCAACACTCGAAAGGCTCTGCCTTAACAACCAAAGTAGTTGCATCTGCATACAAAGCCCACAAGCAGGTACCACTGTCTTTTGCAACAACCCTTTTTACACAAGCCCCCTCAATGCACACGTAATCATGGACAGCAAAGGCCTCGATAAAGTCTGAGAGGTATATCTCAGTCACAACAAAAGTCACAGTATGGAGAGATTCTCTGTCAAGGAGGTCTGCACGCATGTATCTACCAAAGTTAGACTTGGGTATTTTATAAGTACCATACTTACTGAGCACTTTGCCTTCCAAGGCAAATCTAAAATTTGCAGTCTCTGACAACTAGAAGTTAGCTAAGTTTCTTAGGGCAGGGGTTATGGCTAGCTGTGAAGAGAAAGATTCAACATTAGGCTCGTCTTTCTCTTCACCTATATTTTTTATCAGAGGTGACGAGAATGAGGTATCTGCCAAGCACCTAGTCGCTTTACCTAAAAACAACCATTGGTGTGAGCAATATACTCTATCGAATCAATAGGGAAAACAACAAGCATTACCTCTAACTGCGAGCAATGCCTTTTTAATAGCTGAAGAAGAGGCTTTATTCAACTTTCCTCTTGGGCTAAGTTTTTTGCTATGCGGGGAAGATTCAGAGGACTAATTGAGGTTTCGAGACAAAGGTGAAAAATCAGCAACACAGTGTTACACTTCGTACTCTCAAGAAGCGCTCTTTGCAACGAAGGTGCTTCCACACGCTCGGGCTCAGACAGTGCATCATCAAAACTAATATGTACAAACATATGCTCATGTCAATGCTCGAGATCACATGCTCAAGGTAATCACAGCTCAAATAAAATCTTGTTAACGTACTCACCATTCATGGGAGTATCCATTGTATTAGATATATAAAGCTAGAATTGCAAGCAACTATGAGCAAGAAGAGCTTAGGCTTCAGGAATAGCATATGTATATTGTACAAGAGATAGTTGTTTATATAGGAGTTGTACGAGAAGCAGTGGAGAGCAATAGTGCATGTGTTTATATGATGAGAGCCAATGCCTCACGTTCAGCATAGAAACCAAAGCAGAGAGATTGCAATAAGATGATGCAATATCTTTTCATAAATGAGAAGATATCATTTCCCGTTTTTAAAGTAAGAGAGCACGTTTTTTGAGGGCTACTTTATAACCTGTCTTGGTAGCAATGAAAGTAAGCAGTAATTATTTTATTCTTTTTAAAAGACTAAGTTAATACTTCACAATAAATCGGAATAAAATGACATTATAGTCAACAAATATATACTAGGATGGTGCATTTATCATGGGTGACATGTTTATTTCAGGAGCCTTTAATATTATCAAAAGTTTTAAAAAATTTAAATTTAGACTTATTAAATATTCAAAAGTCTTGACTGCAATAAAAAAACCTAGTTCTATTCAAAACCCTAATCCTTTTAATAAGGATAGAACATGTTTCTCAAAAATAATATAAACCTGTCTGCTTTATAATATTAAAATTAAGTTTGTGTACAATAATATCTTCTTAGTTTTGATAAATATTTAACGAAAAGTTATAATACCAAAGAGACTATTTTGCTCACAGATTCGATTCCAAGTTTGGAAACAAATTAGCAACAAAATAGAATTCATAAGAAATTACTAGACAAAATTATCCGCAAGTGCAATTAAATTCCGCCTTGACATTTGTCTTTCCCTATCCCATAAGCTCAGAACAGAATACCCAACATAAAGGATGTGAATCCATAGTTGGGTATATAGTCATCATCACAGCTTATCTACTAGAAGAGTACCATTCGTTTTAATGCTCAGTCTGTTTTTATTTCATCTCTATTCATCTAGAGATGAATAGCAAATGAGTAGACATCACAGCAAATCCCCGATAAACTGAGAGCAAGTCGTAGATAAAAGGCTCACAAGGCTGCTAATTCTCACGTCACCATGAAAGACTTAATAATATTAAAAAAATAACCAATTTTAAGCATCAAAGATGCTATCACGAAAGTCTAAAAGGCAAATTCATTTACTGTTCCAAGATTTGCCTTGCGAAACTGAGGAGATGAAAGTAGAAAATTCTTGAAGACTTAATTTCTTTTCGTCACTCAGCTTAAAGAGAAAACAGTCCTGGATATTAGCTTCATCAGTGAATGTCAAAACTGGTGCATACAAGGAGAAGCCTTGAGCTTCTTCAGCAGCCACAAACCAGAATTGAACATGGTGTTAGAGCTGTAAAAATAGCCAAGCTAATGGCTTGAGATCGACAGTATGTGTGTAGGTACTCCAGAAAAGCTTTCATCCGCAGCGGATCTGTAGAGTCAAAGCAGACAGTTGGTATAATATATAACAATAATAAACAAAACCGAATGTACTCTTAACAGTTTGAACACTAAGAAGAACTGTTATCCATTCCAATCCACACCAAATAAATATAGAAAAGGACATGAAGCAAAGCCAAAGATATCCGGCCCCAGTCAATACCCGAAACCTCAACATTATCTGAAGGCAGTAATTAGTTAACTTAACATCCAAGTGGTAATGCTCCACTGCGTCCCAGCCCCTCTCAGCAGCCGCGTCCCAGCAAACAAACCTGGATAGCTACTACTGCCCTGCACTCTAAAGCAAAATTACAGATACAAAATACAAATGCATAAGCAAGGCAAGATAGACATAGTGAAAATGAATGGAAAAATAAATGCAGCTACCTCTGCAATAGTATGCGCATCAACTACAGCAGAAGCGCAGCAGCCCCAGCCAATAACAGTATTCCCATCTTCAAACACAAGCTCTTGAGATGCTCTTCACATGCTCATGAATACGGATTAGTCATCAGCCCTATAGAAGCGGCGGGAAGCAAGGCCCAATGGGCGAGCAAAGGATTTTGATAGACTTCCAATGCCGAGATGTTCTCAGCTTCTGCAGCGGATTCTACACACGTTGAAGCTGTCAAGCGAAAGGCATCGGGGCTGACACCGTGCAGGCCCATCATATCCGTCTTGAAGCCCTATACCTGATAAAAATGGAAACAAGATAAGCCAAAGCACAGCGAGAGAGCCATACAAAGGATGTGAAAAACTGATAAATCAGTATCCTACATGATCTCAGGGCTAGCAGAGAATTTCGATGCCCAAGACTTCCAATGCCGAGATGTTCTCAGCTTCTGCACAACGGATTCTACACACGCTGAAGCTGTCAAGCGAAAGGCACCAAGGCTGACACCGTGCAGGCCCATCATATCCGTCTTGAAGCCCCATACCTGATACAAGAAGAAACCAGATAAGCCAAAGCAGAGAGAGAGAGAGAGAGAGAGAGAGAGAGAGAGAGAGAGAGAGAGAGAGAGAGAGAGAGAGAGAGAGAGAGAGAGAGAGAGAGAGAGAGAGAGAGAGAGAGAGAGAGAGTGGGAGGAAGATACCTTCGATTGCTGTGTGAGCGAGGGCGTATGGCGGCTGCACAAAGGCTAAATCAGTCCTGCACAGCAAAGGCATTCCGAGGTTGTTCGACTTCCAGGGACAATGAGCAGGGAAGGCATGCGCTGGTGTACACAGAAAAGAGGTAAGAGCTCAATTGGACGCATGGGCGGCGATGGCAGCCTCACCTTACCTGCCAGCACCCCTACATGCACAAGACGATGACCACACATAGAGTGAGGGCAGGCCCTATGGGCCTCACTGCCTTGAAGGGGTTTGCACAAGCATGCGCACCCAAGCAACCCTCTCGAGCTCGCCATCCCTCTGCGGCTGTGGCTGCAGACGGGAAAGAAACATCGCGTAACATCCAAATGATGATCTCCTTGAAAACCTAAACAGCGTGTCTTATCACTCCCTCCAAAAATCATCATAAGCCAATAAAAATGCTACACATCGGCAATCCATATCCCTACCTCTACCAACCACTTAGGATACCCATTTTGTGCGTATATTGGCCACATTCTCCACCACTTTAATCATGCCACAAAGCGGTGCTTGATAAAAAACCACAAAATGAACATAAAAAATAAAAAATATTTTAGTCAGCAAAAAGAGAAGTGATCTCTATAGCCTTTGCCCTTTGGGCAGGCCAAAAAGAGCTTGCAATTGATGATATACATGTGTAAAAGTGCTACCATTGTATTCCAAGAAGCATTCTAGCTCTACTTCACAATACCAAGGGGTCAATGTCACCAAAGGAAGAAATACCTCAAAAAAAAAGAGGGCAGATGCTCTTGATTCATAGAAGCGTTTGGCTTGAATCGAAGTGTATCTTTCCGCTCTTTCACCTTTTCATGAAAGAGAAAACCAGTGAAGAAAAGTAGAGGACAAGAATGATCTTGCAATATGAGCTCTAGCTTTGTCTTGGTGGGCAAAGAGAAGAAATGGTATCCTGCACTCCAAAGTTGGTTTTGTGAAATAAAACTTAAAATTAAGCCTATAATTATCAAATATTTTTTTTGTTTAGCTTTGAGCAATATGATTTGAAAACTTAAGTATTTTTGGCATGCTAAAACATGTAGCTAGAGGAGAGTTTATGTTTATTATTATGAGAAAATTACCAACATATTCTTGTATTTTTTGGGAATTCCGAAAATGCCCTTATTACAATATTTTCCGAATTGTCTCAAACAATATTAACATAGTGAGATTTGTGTCTAGAAATATAGAAACTGTTTGACCCCGAGAGTCCACAATATGGAAAAAAAATCCTAGTTCTTTCACGAGAGGATCACTCTTCTTATAAGGAGTTGCAAAACGTAATGCCTTGAGAGATGTTTGCGCAATTAACTATATTGGAAATTTGAGGGCATTTTGGGAACTTTTAGCCAAATAAGAGTGGAAGTTTAGGATATTGTGGGAAGTTCCACAAATCTCATACGCATTTTTAAAATTAGTTATAGTCAAGGCTTACCAAAAACTTTTTTTTCAAAGAAAAGGGCACACTTAAAACCTTCAGGATAAACGTAGAAGCATTTGCTGATATACACTATATAACTTGTAGAAATTCTTCAGAGCAAGCTCAAAATCTAGCTAGAGTTTGATAGAATTCATGAAACCTATGGAAAAACAACACCAAAGATACAACACCCTAACAATGGAATAAATGGGAATATGTTGCTAGACCCAAGGAGCAAGGTGCTATTGGAATCCTCAATCCTGTAGTGCACGCTAAAGCACAATGTGCCAAATTCATGGTCAAACGTACCAAAAAAGACTAGGCACATGCCATCATGGCATGGGACATGATCAACAGGGCGAAGCTACCAGGGGGGTAGGTGGAAAGAGGTCGGAGTACACAAAAAATTGTTGGCACCACAATGGGCAAAACTTAAGCTAGGAGGTAACATAGGCGAGAGCTGATAGCAAATGCACCAAAGCCTCATAGGCAGTAGAATGGAGAGAGACAGCCAGATACTTAAAAAGCTTTTATAACCCATTGGTCCCTTGGCTCTTTAAAGTGAGAAGTGAAGACTCCGTTTTGGAGAGAAGTTGCTACGAAAGACAATAACAAAGGTCTCACCCACCTAACCCAATGTTGGGACAAGACAAAGTGTGTTGAAAAGAGATAGAGCAATTGAGCTTCCAATTCAATCTCCATGGGATTGAACGACTATTGATTAGTAGAGTTGTCAAGGGGCTCAACTTTGTGCCTTCACCAATATATGAGGCTGAATTTGATTGAAAAGTTTGGCACTGGCCTAGGAATACCAAACCGTCAACTAAAGAAATATATTGCAAGACTTGAGAACCTGAATTCTTCACCATGTTAAGTCCCAACTTTGATACACAAGCTTGAGTAATAACACATACATGTGCACCTCCATGAATATAAGCCTCTACAAGATGATCAAAATTGATTCTGCACGCTGCTACATGAAAAATTGATGCGAATAGAGAGCTCTCTAGACACGACTGCACATAGAGCAGGCAAGGCGAGGCAAAAAACTACATCAGAAACCATGAAGGAGGCACAACGAGCTAAAAACTACAAATTTTTGGAGTTTGACTGAACTTTTTTGAGTTTGTACATGAGTTTTAGTTATATACAAGTCTCAGTTCAAAAAACTTACTCATTGGCACTTGCAATACCCCGACAGCTAGCGCTATACTAGTGACTTGCCCTGCATGTACATGTGCTTGCTAAAGCAAGCCAAAGCTCCCACAAAAAAAAAGCCCACACACCCTTTGGACATCGTGTGTCATGTCCATATGCACAAATTTACAAAAAACAGGGTGTTGAAAATGCACTCGCACCGTCTCGTCTAAAGAGAGGAGTTCGTGGGGCAAAAGGAGAACATGAAAACTATCATTAGGCTTATCTAAACCTGACCTAAGAAACAAAAGGTGCAATGCAAATTGGTCGTGATAGAATAATGCAAATCTACTCTCTCTCACACACACACACACACACACACACACACACACACACACACACACACACACACACACACACACACACACACACACACACATGAGGAGGAGCAATTGTGCGATAGTTTTGGGAGTAAGAAGCAGCAGTAGCTTTGCGAGCATTGCAATCACCTCAATAAATCACTACGCTGCACCGGTGGTTAGAGACCTAAAGAAAGGTGCATAAAACTCAAAAAATTCTAAAGAATTCAAGATGGCTTGCCATACAAAAATCCATAAGAGGTTGCTCTCCTAGAGTTTATGTCAAAACGGCTCTACGTCTCGGCATTGTGAGGCCACTAAGTAAGAGTAGTCTCCAAATTCTCATTATTAAAACTAGAAAACATGTGAAACTAGGTAAACATGGCTCTAAACTTCGTTTGTTTTGCAAAACTCACAGACAATGCGTGTTATACCGAAATAAGAGCACAAAAAATTTACAATCACAACCCTACTCCAATCGAGCTTAGGCATCAACCATTCCAAGGACAATCACCATGATCACACAAGAGCATATGAGTTCAAGGGGTTCTACATGAATCCCCCAAAACCACAAAACATCAAGATAACTAAAAACACACAATTGACAAGCCGACGCACCTTGGATGCCACCACTAGAAGAGGCTTTACCACAACCTTCAATGATGGCCAAAGGAGTTCGGAGTAGACAAAAACCAAAGGAGAGCCAAAAAGACACTATGAAAATGCACTTGATTGAGCTTTGAGTTAGCCTACCACACGTCGAAATTAAAGTTACAATGTTGTCATTACAATGGTTTGGCCACTAGTCCCAAACTTATGGGATAGTCCCATATTCACCAACACTCTAGTATGTGCAAAACCATAGTCAATAATGATCACAAGAATAGGTTTTTTTTAGTTTTTTTTTTTGGGGGGGGGGGGGGGGGGGGGGGGGGGGGGGGGGGGGGAGGAGGAGGAGAGAGTGTGTGTGTGTGTTTTTTTTCCTTTTTAATCCAAAATCTCAAACAAATCTAAAAAAGAACAGCATTACAGGATCTATTTGATCAAAATTTTACTAATTTTGTGAAAAATTCTATTAATTAATAATTAATTTAAGAGCTTCTATAATACCTTTTGGACACTTTTTTAATTAATAATTAATTGAAGAGATTTTATAACACCTTTTTAATACCTTTTAGCCACCTTTTTGTATGTATACCCCTAAGATTTTTACATGAAATATTTTTTCTCCTTGCAGCGGACCTACGCTAAACCATAAAAAGATGAAAGTTCTTGCACACAAATTGTGTGAGGCAATATGAGGGATCCCAAACCTCGAGCAAACTTTTTCAAGCGATGATAAAACCGAGCGAGTAATGAGAGGCACTATTGATGAAAGATAGGGTGAGAATCAAAATTGCTAATCATCACAAATTTTCATTAACAAGAGATGCAATCGTTCAATCTAGCTTCCACTCTCTCTCTCTGTGTGTGTGTGTGTGTGTGTGTGTGTGTGTGTGTGTGTGTGTGTGTGTGTGTGTGTACTAAATGTATAAGTGAATACGCTTTTCTTATTTTAAAGCTCGTGTTATTAAAAAAAAACCGTCGGTGTAGGGAGATTTTTTTTACTATACAATGAGAGAGCTCTAATGTTATTAAAAAAAAACCCTCGATTAGGGAGATTGTTTCTTTCTCTCTAGTCTCTCTCTCTCTCTCTCTCTCTCTCTCTCTCTCTCTCTCTGTACTGAATGTATAAGTGAATACGCTTTTCTTATTTTAAAGACCTTGTGTTAATTAAAAAAAACCGTCGGTGTAGGGAGATTTTTTTTACTATACAATGAGAGAGCTCTTGTGTTATTAAAAAAAATGTCGATTAGGTTTTTTTTTTACTATACAATTTGTGTGTGTGTGTGTGTGTGTGTGTGTGTGTGTGAGAGAGAGAGAGAGAGAGAGAGAGAGAGAGAGAGAGAGAGAGAGAGTAAAATGAAGACTATTCATTTTTTTTCAATACTCACAATAGTGACTAGTATATATATTATGTAGCAAAAAAATCTACATAAAAAGCTATGCTCAAAATGAGCCATGGCATTAGAGTAGCACAACAAAAAAACAACTAGATCATGACCTTTTACAAGGAGGCCTAACCGACAAATACACAAACAACTCTGATAACCACCAGGTGACCATAGACGACCCTTAACAAACTAGCCAAAACAAGAGATGCTGACCCAGAACAAACAAAAAATTGATCCACATAGCATGCCGAGAGGGCGGGACCCACAATCCCCATCACTAGTAGAGGCATGTCTAGTTGCCACCAAGATGATGCCTCTATCACGTACGAACTGTCTGCCCAAAGGGAACCTCTGAATAGAGCCAACATAATAGCTTGACCATTGAAAGCCACCTCTAGGGGCATCAACTAAACAAGATCCAAACAAGAACACCTATAACGTCGCAAAGTAAAGCAGACCACCTTGGGCTTGTAGTCTGTCAAGACCACCATGAATAATCGAGCCTAACCCACAACCAAGGCCAAAATCACAAGCCATCCAATCAGAAGCACCACCTTTCTTCAAGATAGAGCCGACATGCACCTTGAAGCCGAGACCATAGGCTATTAGAAGGGAGCTTTGCCCTAGCAATGAACACCCGAAGTGCCAAACCGAGAGCATCCGTGATGAAACAGTATCCAGGCCACCCATTTACTCTCTCAATAAGGAGGCAAGAGGGGCTAAACCTCCCCTATGATAGAAAATATGGGGACAGACGAGGAAAAGAGATAGCGAGAAAGAAGTCCTACCGGACACCTCACCTAGAGACTTCCCGGCCTGAGATCTCCATGCAACGCTCTCCAACAGAGGCACACCTATACAACTCCACACTACCGTAGCACCTCATTCAAGCACCCCATGTTGAGCTTATATGTGAAGCTACTCAATATATGGCTTCTCTATATATGGCACCCAAGTCCTCTATATATATACATCATCTCATGTGTGTATTCTACACACTTTGGGGTTCTAATTCTGTGCTCTCTCTTTCCCTCTCTCAACATGGTATCAGAGTAGTACGTTTTCGTTTTCGAGTTTTCTCCTGATTGAAAAATATTTTGTTGAAACTGGTCGCCCAAAGCACCGAAATCAATGTGGTCTACAACTTTGCAGAAGAAATTTTTTTCAAATTCTGCACCAATGTTGAGTTATCGTTCGTGGACTGCGTACATACCTCAAAAGCACCTTTCATTTTATGTTTTTGATTTTTTTCTTAAATCGATGTGGTCTATGGCACCAAAATCGATGTGGTCTATAACTTTGCAGAAGAAAGTTTTTTAAAATTCTGCACCAATTTTGACTTATCGTTCGCAGACTGCGTACATGCCTGAAAAGCAATTTTGCTTTTTGTTTTTTATTTTTCTTTTGATTGGAAACAATTTTGCAGAAACTATCCGTTAACAGGCATCGGAATCGATGTGGTATACAACTTTGTAGAAGAAAATTTTCCCAAATTCTGCACTGATTTTGAGTTATCGTTGGCGGACTGCGTACATGTCTGGAAAGCAACTTTCGCTTTTTGTTTTCGATTTTTTTCCTAATTGTGAACGATTTTGTAGAAACAGCCCGCGAAGGCACTGAAATCGTTGTGGTCTATAACTTTGCAGAAGAAAGTTTTTTTTTTCAAATTTTGCATGATTTTGAGTTATCGTTGGTGAATTGCATACATGCCTGAAAAGAAACTTTCGTTTTTTGTTTTTTGATTTTTCTCCTATTTTGCAGAAACTATTCGCTTGAGCCATCGGAATCGATGTGGTCTACAAGGAACTTTCTTTAAATTCTGCACTGATTTTGGGTTATCGTTTACGGACTGCGTACATGCCTGAAAAGCAACTTTCGTTTTTGGTTTTTTTATTTTTCTGCTAATTGAAAACAATTTTGCAGAAACTATTCGCTTGAGCCATCGGAATCGATGTGGTCTACAACTTTGTAGAAGAAACTTTCTCTAAATTTTGCACCAATTTTGGGTTATCGTTCTCATACTGCGAATATGTTTGCAAAGCAAATTTTACTTTCTGCTTTTGATTTTCCTCATAATTGAAAACTTCTCAATTATATTTTCTCTTCATCAATCATATATTTGTTACTGACGTAACTTTGCTGCAGAAGCCAGTTACATATTGTCCCTTTGATGATTGTCCAAATTCCCTCGAACTACTGTTGGTACATGATCTTTTGTTATATGATATACTCGTTCATTGAATCCTGTATAATTATTCTTCTAGAGATACAGTTCACATCGTTTTACTGATAATCTCTCGTTTTGATACCATAGTGATTTTGACGGTACCATGATGATGTTTTGTTAGTACTTTGGTCATGGTGATTTTCATTGATACCATGATGATATTTCGTTGATACAATGGTTATGCTCGGTCATGCCATGATGATGTTTTGTTGATTCCATGGTCATTCTCAGTGATACTATGATGTTGTTTCGTTGATACCATGGTTATTCTTGGTGATGCCATGATGATGTTTCGTGGATTCCATGGTTATTCTCGGTGATACCATTATGTTGTTTCGTTGATACCATGGTTATTCTCCGTGATACCATGATGTTGTTTCGTTGATACCATGGTTATTCTCGGTGATACCATGATGTTGTTTCATTGATGCAATGATTATTCTCGGTGATATCGTGATGTTGTTTTGTTGACACCATGATTATTCTCGATGATACCATGATGTTGTTTCGTTGATACCATGGTTATTCTCGGTGATACCATGATGTTGTTTCGTTGGTACAATGATTATTCTCAGTGATATCATGATGTTGTTTCGTTGATAGCATGGTTATTCTCGGTGATACCATGACGTTGTTTCGTTGATACAATGATTATTCTATGATGCTTTTCGTTGATACATGATGATTTATTCATTTTTATTGATACAATGATGATATTTTGTTAATACTTTGATGATACTCATTGATATCACTACGTTGATAATTGTCGTTTTATGTAGTATATACACATATCATTTGCATCACGTAATCACGCATCTTGTAATTTTACGTTCATCCTTATATATTGTCGTGCGTATATATGTCGTCAAAAGAGTGGTGTCGCGAACCATCTCTTATGGCATTGTGAATGTAATTATTTCACTAACGATGCTAATAATTTTCATGACTATGTTTTTTGAGTCTATGATCTATGTAGGATTGATCAAAGAATTGATTTCATGAAGACAAACTTATTGACAATAAAAGATTTATGAAGACATGTTTTGTGATTCCATATTGATGACAAGCTACACAACAGATTCACGGAGACACTTCTGATTATGAGCTAATCGATAGCCTTTCCACCTCTTTATTGAACCTTTGTATTCATTATTGTATTTGATAGGATAGGAGTAATGTAATTCCTCATAAAACATTCATTGTAAAAGGAGTGATGTAGCTTCTCATAAAATATTCACTGTAAAAGGAGTGATGTAGCTCCTCATGAACATTTGTACATTCAATGATTTTTATAATATAACGGTGGGTGTAGATAGAGGTGTGTATTTTTCCCTTGATCCCCCATGGGTTTTTTCATCCACAGTTAGGGACCCTTATTTGAGCGGGGCTGTTGAGCTTATATTTGAAGCTACTCAATATATGGCTTTTCTATATATGGCACCCAGGTCCCCTCTATATATACATCATCTCATATGTGTATTCTACACACTTTGGGGCTCTATTTCTGTGCTCTCTCTCTCTCTCTCTCTCTCTCTCTCTCTCTCTCTCTCTCTCTCTCTCTCTCTCAACACCCCAAGCTTCGATGCCTCACAAGCTCTGCTATACGGAGGAGGCCTTGCTCCCGCACAACCCAAGGGTCCATTGACTCTATTCACTTTTTATAATTTAAAATGGTATTCCTAATGGCTTCAAAAGAAATAAAATCACAAGAGACTCAAAGATTCATTAAATGTTTTTAAGAAGCGGTATAGATTCCCAACCCCCTTCCGGATTTTGCAATGCCTATTCTACACACTTTGGGGTTCTATTTCTGTGCTCTCTCTCTCTCTCTCTCTCTCTCTCTCTCTCTCTCTCTCTCTCAACACCCCAAGCTTCGATGCCTCACAAGCTCTGCTATACGGAGGAGGCCTTGCTCCCGCACAACCCAAGGGTGCGTTGACTCTATTCACTTTTTATAATTTAAAATGGTATTCCTAATGGCTTCAAAAGAAATAAAATCACAAGAGACTCAAAGATTCATTGAATGTTTTTAAGAAGCGGTAAAGATTCCCAACCCCCTTCCAGATTTTGCAATGCCTACTCTACACAGCTATGCAGCTTTGCATGGTTTGTGCCACTCTCGTCATCATCATCGTCGAAGAACTATATTTATGTGCAATATTCATGCCAAAACATCTTGTCATTCCTAACACATCAGGCTCATTCTCGCAAGTGACTCAGCCAATCAAATGTTGTAGTTCAGCGGGTCTCTTGCAACAACAACAACAAAATGCTCTGGAAGCCATTAATCAACCTATAGGCTATCCTCTAGTACTACCTCATGCGACTAACCTAGAAGTGTTTTTGTTTCTCACGTCGCCCTCTTAAGTGGCTCTCTAGAAACTCCCCAAGGAGCTCGCTATGGTATCCTCAAGTGATATCAAGTGATAGATCCTATGGGGGACCCTCCTTTTTGTGTGATGCATCAGCTAGCCAATTTTGTTTACATTTTATTTTTTGTTCGATGGCTCACTTTAGTGTAGCTACCCGCCGTCGGTGGACCCTGTGAAGCAAGCGTCTTGCTTGTGCAGCAGATTGCAAATATTCTCCATCAAGAGAAGGTGAAAAACGCCACTAGGTGCATTAATTTTTCTTGTCAAGCATTCTAGATCGAGTCTCCCATGATCAACAAGAATGCTACTGCAAATTACTTTCAACCTTCCATATTCTTTACACCTTCTAGACCTTCAAAACTCTTCAATATGGTTGCATGCGTGGAGCAATGTGTGCGAGGTAGAAAAATAGTTAGGTAAGTATTTTTATAATTCTTTGTGCGGAGCTCGACAAGCAAGAAAACGCTTGCAGTGATCTACAATACATGCTTTGTTGCTTCCAGGTAGTTCAAAGAAAAGAGAAGGTGGTGACTAGGCTAGGCTAGGGCACGCGACAACAGGGGTGTGGGGAGATACACGTGGCAAGACACATGTCGAAGGTGTTGCATGCACGTGGATCAATGTCTGCGAGTTAGAAAAATAGTCAATAAGTCTTTTTATAATTCTTTGTGTGGAGCTCGACAAGCAAGAAAGCGCTTGCAATGATCTACAGTACATGCTTTGTTGCTTGCAGGTACGAGCTCAAGTAACTTCAATCTTAGTCTACATTCACAAGCACATGTGCAATATGAGAGAGAGTACATGCTTTGTTGCTTGTAGGTCACGAGCCCGAGTAGCTTCAACCTTAGTCTACATTCACAAGCACCTGTGCGAGTGCGAGAGAGAGAGAGAGAGAGAGAGAGAGAGAGAGAGAAAGAGAGCATGGCTCTAAACTTCGTTTGTTTTGCAAAACTCACAGACAATGCGTGTTATACTGAAATAAGAGCACAAAAAATTTACAATCACAACTCTGCTCCAATTGAGCTTAGGCATCAACCATTCCAAGGACAATCACCATGATCACACAAGAGCATATGAGTTCAAGGGGTTCTACATGAATCCCCCAAAACCACAAAACATCAACATAACTAAAAAGACACAATTGACAAGCCGACACACCTTGGATGCCACCACTAGAAGAGGCTTTACCACAACCTTCAATGATGTCCAGAGGAATTCGGAGTAGACAAAAACCAAAGGAGAGCCAAAAAACACTATGAAAATGCACTTGATTGAGCTTTGAGTTAGCCTACCACACGTAGAAATTAAAGTTACAATGTTGTCATTACAATGGTTTGGCCACTAGTCCCAAACTTATGGGATACTCCCATATTCACTCTAGTATATTTGTGCAAAACCATAGTCAATAATGATCACAAGAATAGTTTTTTTTAGATTTTTTTTTTTTTTTGGTGGGGGGGGGGGGGGGGGGGGGGGGGGGGTTTGTTTGGGTTTTCCTATTTAATCCAAAATCTGAAACAAATCTAAAAAAGAACAGCATTACGGGATCTATTTGATCAAAATTTTACTAATTTTGTGAAAAATTCCTTTGATTAATAATTAATTTAAGAGCTTCTATAATACCTTTTGGACACTTTTTTAATTAATAATTAATTGAAGAGATTTTATAACACCTTTTTGTACGTATACCCCTAAGATTTTTACATGAAATATTTTTTTTCCTTTCAGCGGACCTACGCTAAACCATAAAAAGATGAAAGTTCTTGCACACAAATTATGTGAAGCAATATGAGGGATCCCAAACTTTGAGTGAACTTTTTCGAGCGATGATAAAACCGAGCGAGTTAATGAGAGGCACTATCGATGAAAGATAGGGTGAGAATCAAAATTGCTAATCATCACAAATTTTCATTGACAAGAGATGAAATCGTTCAGTCTAGCTTCCACTCTGTGTGTGTGTGTGTGTACTAAATGTATAAGTGAATATGCTTTTCTTATTTTAAAGCTCGTGTTATAAAAAAAAAACCATCGGTGTAGGGAGTTTTTTTTAACTATACAATGAGAGAGCTCTTGTGTTATTAAAAAAAAACCCTCGATTAGGGAGATTGTTTCTCTCTCTCTCTCTCTCTCTCTCTCTCTCTTTGTAGTAAATGTATAAGTGAATACGCTTTTCTTATTTTAAAGACCTTGTGTTAATTAAAAAAAACCGTCCGTGTAGGGAGATTTTTTTTACTATACAATGAGAGAGCTCTTGTGTTATTAAAAAAAACGTTGATTAGGGGTTTTTTTTTACTATACAATCTGTGTGTGTGTGTGTGTGTGTGTGTGTGTGTGAGAGAGAGAGAGAGAGAGAGAGAGAGAGAGGGAGAGAGAGAGTAAAATGAAGACTATTCAATTTTTTTTTTTCAATACTCACAATAGTGACTAGTATATATATTATGTAGCAAAAAAATTTACATAAAAAGCTATGCTCAAAATGAGCCATGGCATCAGAGTAGCACAACAAAAAAACAACTAGATCATGACCTTTTACACGGAGGCCTAACCGACAAATACACAAACAACTCTGATAACCACCAGATGACCATAGATCGACGACCCTTAACAACTAGCCAAAACAAGAGATGCTGACCCAGAACAAACAAAAAATTGATCCACATAGCATGCCGAGAGGGCGGGACCCACAATCCCCATCACTAGTAGAGGCATGTCTAGTTGCCACCAAGATGATGCCTCTACCACGTACGAACTGTCTGCCCAAAGGAAACTTCTGAATAGAGCCAACATAATAGCTTGACCATTGAAAGCCACCTCTAGGGGCATCAGCTAAAAAAGATCCAAACAAGAACACCTATAACGTCGCAAAGTAAAGCGGACCACCTTGGGCTTGTACTCTGTCAAGGCCACCATGAATAACCGAGCCTAACCCACAACCAAGGCCAAAATCACAAGTCATCCAATCAGAAGCACCACCTTTCTCCAAGATCAGAGCCGACATGCACCTTGAAGCCGAGACCACGGGCTATTAGAAGGGAGCCTTGCCCTAGCAATGAACACCCGAAGTGCCAAACTGAGAGCATCCGTGATGAAACAATATCCAGGCCACCCATTTACCCTCTCAATAAGGAGGCAAGAGGGGCTAAACCTCCCCTATGATAGAAAATATGGGGGCAGACGAGAAAAAGAAACATAGAGAAAGAAGTCCTACCGGACACCTCACCCAGAGACTTCTCGGCCTGAGATCTCCATGCAACGCCCTCCAACAGAGGCACACCTATACAACTCCACACTACCGTAGCACCTCATTCGAGCATGCCATGTTGAGCTTATATGTGAAGCTACTCAATATATGGCTTCTCTATATATGGCACCCAAATCCTCTCTATATATACATCATCTCATGTGTGTATTCTACACACTTTGGGGTTCTATTTCTGTGCTCTCTCTCTCTCTCCCTCTTTCAACATGGTATCAGAGTAGTACGTTTTTGTTTTCGATTTTTCTCCTGATTGAAAAGGATTTTGTTGAAACTACTCGCTAAAAGCACCGGAATTGATGTGGTCTTCAACTTTGCAGAAGAATTTTTTTTCAATTCTGCACCGATTTTGAGTTATCGTTCGTGGACTGCGTACATACCTGAAAAGCAACTTTTACTTTTTGTTTTTTATTTTTCTGCTAATTAAAAACGATTTTGCAGAAACTACTCATTGGAGGCACTGAAATCGATGTGGTCTACAACTTTGCAAAAGAAAGTTTTTTCAAAATTTGCACCAATGTTGAGTTATCGTTCGCGGACTGCGTACATACCTCAAAAGCAACTTTCGTTTTATGTTTTTGTTTTTTCTCTTAATTGAAAACGATTTTGCAGAAACTACCAATTAATGGCACCAAAACCAATGTGGTCTACAACTTTGCAAAAGAAAGTTTTTTAAAATTTTGCACCAATTTTGACTTATCATTCGCAGACTACGTACATGCCTGAAAAGCAACTTCGCTTTTTGTTTTTTATTTTGATTTTGCTTGAAAACGATTTTGCAGAAACTAGCCCCTTATAAGCATCCGAATCGATGTGGTATACAACTTTGCAGAGGAAATTTTTTCCAAATTCTGCACTAATTTTGAGTTATTGTTAGCGGACTGCGTACATGTCTGAAAAGCAACATTCACTTTTTGTTTTCGATTTTTTTCCTAATTGAGAACGATTTTGCAGAAACAGCCCGCGAAGACACTGAAATTGATGTGGTCTATAACTTTGCAGAACAAAGTTTTTTTTCAAATTTTGCATGATTTTGAGCTATCGTTGGCGAACTGCGTACATGCCTGAAAAGAAACTTTCATTTTTTGTTTTTTGATTTTTCTCCTAATTGAAAAAATGATTTTGCAGAAACTATTCATCTAAGCCATCAGAATTGATGTGGTCTACAACTTTGCAGAAGAAACTTTTTTGAAATTCTGCACCGATTTTGGGTTATCGTTTACGGACTGCGTACATGCCTGAAAAGCAACTTTCGTTTTTGGTTTTTTTATTTTTCTGCTAATTGAAAACAAGTTTGCAGAAACTATTCGCTTGAGCCATCGGAATCGATGTGGTCTACAACTTTACAGAAGAAACTTTCTCTAAATTTTGAACCAATTTTGGGTTATCATTTTCATACCGCGAATATGTTTGCAAAGCAAATTTTACTTTCTGCTTTTGATTTTCCTCATAATTGAAAACTTCTCAATTATATTTTCTCTTCATCACTTATATATTTGTTACTGACGTAACTTTACTGCAGAAGCCAGTTACATATTGTCCCTTTGATGATTGTCCAAATTCTATCGAGCTACTGTTGGTACATGATCTTTTGTTATAGGATATACTCGTTCATTGATTCTTGTATAATTATTCTTCTAGAGATATAGTTTACATCGTTTTATTGATAATCTCCCGTTGATACCATAGTGATTTTGATGGTACCATGATGATGTTTTGTTAGTACTTTGGTCATGGTGATTTTCATTGATACCATGATGATATTTCGTTGATACCATGGTTATTCTTGGTGATGCCATGATGATGTTTCGTTGATTCCATGGTTATTCTCGGTGATACCATGATGTTGTTTCGTTGATACCATGGTTATTCTCGGTGATGCCATGATGATGTTTCGTTGATTCCATGGTTATTCTCGGTGATACCATGATGTTGTTTCGTTGATACCATGGTTATTCTCGGTGATACCCAGATGTTGTTTCATTGATACAATGATTATTCTCGGTGATATCATGATGTTGTTTTGTTGATACCATGGTTATTCTCGGTGATACCATGATGTTGTTTCGTTGATACCATGGTTATTCTCGGTGATACCATGATGTTGTTTCGTTGGTACAATGATTGTTCTCAGTGATATCATGATGTTGTTTCATTGATAGCATGGTTATTTTCGGTGATACCATGACGTTGTTTTGTTGATACAATGATTATTCTATGATGCTTTTCGTTGATACATGATGATTTATTCATTTTTATTGATACAATGATGATATTTTGTTAATACTTTGGTGATACTCATTGATATCACTACGCTGACAAATGTCGTTTTATGTAGTATATACACATGTCATTTGCATCATGTAATCACATATCTTGTACTTTTACGTTCATACTTATATATTGTCGTGCATATATATGTCGTCAAAAGAGTGGCGTCGCGAACCATCTCTTATGGCATTGTGAATGTAATTATTTCACTAACGATGCTAATAAGCTCATGACTTTGTTTTTTGAGTCTATGATCTATGTAGGATTGATCAAAGAATTGATTTCATGAAGACAAACTTGTTGACAATAAAATATTTATGAAGACATGTTTTGTGATTCCATATTGATGACAAGCTACACAATAGATTTATGGAGACACTTTTGATTATGAGCTAATCGATAGCCTTTCCACCTCTTTATTGAACCTTTGTATTCATTATTGTATTTGATAGGATAGGAGTAATGTAATTCCTCATAAAACATTCATTGTAAAAGGAGTGATGTAGCTTCTCATAAAATATTCAGTGTAAAAGGAGTGATGTAGCTCCTCATGAACATTTGTACATTCAATGATTTTTATAATATAACGGTGGGTGTATATAGAGATGTGGATTTTTCCCTTCATCCCCCATGGGTTTTTTCATCCACAGTTAGGGACCCTTATTTGAGCGGGGGTGTTGAGCTTATATGTGAAGCTACTTAATATATGGCTTCTCTATATATGGCACTCAGGTCCTCTCTCTCTCTCTCTCTCTCTCTCTCTCTCTCTCTCTCTCTCTCTCTCTCTCTCTCTCTCTCAACAACCCAAGCTTCGATGCCTCGCAAGCTGTGCTACGGAGGAGGCCTTGCTCCCGCACAACCCAAGGGTGCGTTGACTCTATTCACTTTTTATACTTTAAAATGGTATTCCTAATGGCTTCAAAAGAAACAAAATCACGAGAGACTCAAAGATTCATTGAAAGTTCTTAAGAAGCGGTGTATAATCCCCACCCCCTTCCAGATTTTGCAATGCCTACTCTACACAGCTATGCAGCTTTGCATGGTTTGTGCCACTCTCGTCATCATCATCGTCGAAGAACTATATTGATGTGCAATATTCATGCCAAAACATCTTGTCATTCCTAACACATCAGGCTCATTCTCGCAAGTGACTCAGCCAATCAAATGTTGTAGTTCAGCGGGTCTCTTGCAACAACAACAACAAAATGCTCTGGAAGCCATTAATCAACCTATAGGCTATCCTCTAGTACTACCTCATGCGACTAACCTAGAAGTGTTTTTGTTTCTCACGTCGCCCTCTTAAGTGGCTCTCTAGAAACTCCCCAAGGAGCTCTCTATGGTATCCTCAACTGATATCAAGTGATAGATCCTATGGGGGACCCTCCTTTTTGTGTGATGCATCAGCAAGCCAATTTTGTTTACATTTTATTTTTTGTTCGATGGCTCACTTTAGTGTAGCCACCCGTCGTCGGTGGACCCTGTGAAGCAAGCGTCTTGCTTGTGCAGCAGATTGCAAATATTCTCCATCAAGAGAAGGTGAAAAACGCCACTAGGTGCATTAATTTTTCTTGTCAAGCATTCTAGATCGAGTCTCCCATGATCAACAAGAATGCTACTGCAAATTACTTTCAACCTCCCATATTCTTTACACCTTCTAGACCTTCAAAACTCTTCAGTATGGTTGCATGCGTGGAGCAATGTGTGCGAGGTAGAAAAATAGTCAGGTAAGTCTTTTTATAATTCTTTGTGTGGAGCTCGACAAGCAAGAAAACGCTTGCACTAATCTACAATACATGCTTTGTTGCTTCCAAGTAATTCAAAGTAAAGAGAAGGTGGTGACTAGGCTGGGCTAGGGCACACGACAACAGGGGTGTGGGGAGATACAGGTGGCGAGACACATGTCGAAGGTGTTGCATGCACGTGGATCAGTGTGTGCCAGTTAGAAAAATAGTCAATAAGTCTTTTTATAATTCTTTGTGTGGAGCTCGACAAGCAAGAAAGCGCTTGCAGTGATCTACAGTACATGCTTTGTTGCTTGCAGGTACGAGCTCGAGTAAGTTCAATCTTAGTCTACATTCACAAGCACGTGTGCAATATGAGAGAGAATACATCCTTTGTTGCTTGCAGGTCACGAGCCCGAGTAGCTTCAACCTTAGTCTACATTCACAGGCACGTGTGCTTGAGAGAGAGAGAGAGAGAGAGAGAGAGAGAGAGAGAGAGAGAGAGAGAGAGAGAGAGAGAGAGAGAGAGAGAGAGAGAGAGAGAGAGAGAGAGCATGTGAGAGGAGACACAATCTTGTGTGTTATGGTCAAAGAAATAAGAGAGAATATTTGCAGTGAGATAGAAAGAGTAAGGGTATGCGAGAGCAGAGACAGAGAGTATGTAGAATGTACGTGCCCTAGAGCTCTTGGAGTCAAAGCCTCATGAGTCACATCTCTTGAATAAGGTCATGAAGACAAAAATCGACTCATAGATCACTGCTCTATTAAGTTTTGAAGGTGGTCCTACATATGGTATGGAGAGAGAGAGAGAGAGAGAGAGAGAGAGAGAGAGAGAGAGAGAGAGAGAGAGAGAGAGAGAGAGAGAGAGAGTAAATAAGAAAACTATAGACATGGTCCCTAGGTCACATGCCCCTCTCTTCTTCATCCTTGATGTTCACAATGAGGCTCAAATTGCACCACATACGACAAGATGGGCCCATGTCGTATTAATATTCGCTCGGATTTTGCTTGGCTCAAAAAATGTCGCTCAGTGTATGGTAAGACTCAAACAATATGCACCACTCTTGCATTGGATTGCAAAGGTTTTTGTGATTCTCAGATATCAAGAGACACAATGGGATTCAATTACGACCCAACATGCCCAGACCCGGACTTCACATTTGGTTTGAGCTCACATTCAGACTTTGGATCGCTCACAATCATAAAGCAAGATGAAGTTCAGGGCCTTCAAGCATGAAAAGGAGATGCATGGATAGATGTGGTACTTATACCAAACTCATTTATTGTCCTCTTGGGTGACTAAGTTGAGGTAAATATCAATTATGATTGTAGAACAATACAGATTATATACCAAAATGTTTCAAGAAAACTTGTTATCGAGCTTAATAGTCAATATTTCATTCTGCAAATAAAGACTGACACCATTCTTTCTTGTTTTAAATATTGACAAATGGATACTACAAAAGTGTTGAACATCGAGTCATAACAAATGCACTAAAACCACGAATGTCCATTGCTTGTTTTTATGGTCCGAATGAGCATGAACATGTCAAACCCCTCAATCAATTTGTGACTCCATGGCGTCCCACCATGTACAAGGAAACAAAATTTGGTGACTATCTTAAGCATGGATTCAATCAAGGGCTAAATGGCAAGTCAAGTCTAGAATCTAGTAGTGGAAGACTTATTCCATTTTCATAGCTCTTCGGTCAAATGGTTGTATAAATATGGAGCTGTTACATATAGATGTAATAAATCACTATGCAGATAAAAAAGAAGTTACAACGCTTATTTCTCTTTACAAGTCCTTCAAGCCACTGTATTATGTGACAAAGTTCAAGATTTGAAGGAAACACCTAGAAGACTTAGGGGAAACCATGCACAAGAGATTCCTCTCAAGCTATCCTATAGGACTATGTGGATCGGGTAAATTTCTGTTGTACATTCAGTTCATAATGATTTTTTCCTCAAGCTTAATAAAGAAAATGATGATTCATTTGGTGTGCCTAAAATGGCCTCTCTTGTTTCTTGATGCATGCTACAATGTATGTGAATTATTTTAAGCATTCATGATGAAAACATTTTTGGTCTATCGAAGGAGGTTTTTTTTTTTTTTTGGAAAAGGGGGGGGGGGGGGGGGGGTGTTTGTGTGCAATGATCATGAGGTTTTGATGTGAGGTGTTTACGTAACTAATCCATTGATATGGGTTTTATTGGTTTCTTTGGGAGCCACTTTGGGTTCCCAAAGAAACCATTTGATATAAGTTTCACTGTTTTTCTTGGGTTCCCAAACTAGGTGAAGGATCATGATGGCCTGCTGAAGAAGTGCTATGAAGTAAGAGAAGAGAAGGGATGATTTGTATTTGGAGGAAAGGTTTTAGCTATTACAAGCAATAAGCATATGGTGAAATAGTGTCACAAGTTCCTATAAAAGGGGTGGGGAAGGTGTTTGATTTTTGAATGTTGTCAAAATATAATCATCCAATTGACCTTGCATTGTCGGTGGAGGATTTGATGGAATATTGCTCTAGCTCCGTCAACAAGCATGCAAGCATTCTCAAATCTCTAATGGTCACACAAGCAAGACATTTCATAGGCGCCGAGCAAGAAAAGGTCAATGATGATCACAAAAATGATTAATTTTGTTGTTATTATAGCATCAAAGTACTTATTACAGTTAGAACTTTTCATAAATAACCATATTAGTTTTGAACCAAAGCTAAGTTTTCGTAAATGATCAAAAAACAAATTTGCTTCATTGATCTTGACGTTGCTTGATGCTGGATACTGTGATATGGATCTTGGCAGCTGCAGTCATAACTATGTTGATGTAGAATTTGAATTTCTTGTTTGGGAGGGGGGTTACTTTTTATCTAAAATTTGAAACAAATAAAAATAGAAGAGCATTACTAGGGTCTATTTTAACAAAAGTTCATTAATTTTGTTCAAAATTATATTAATAAATTATTACTTGAAGAGATTTTATAATACCTCTTGGACACCTTTGGTTGTGTCCTCCTCAAGAGATATATTACAATACCTTTCAACCACCTTTTGAATGTATACCCCTTAGATTTTCACATGAAATAATATGTTACTTGCAGATGACCTATGCTAGACTTTTATTCATAAAGAGATCAAAGTTCTTGCACACAAATTATGTGAAGCAATATGTACCACTCTTGCATTCGATTGCAAAATGTTTTGTGATCGTCACCTATCAAAAGAAACAATGGGATCAATTACTACCCAGCATGCCCAAACTCGGCATTGAAATCTGGTTTGACGAAAGGCCAAGCTTATAAGCCAAACATGCATGGCCCTAGTGGGAATACAACACATGGGCTAGGATAGCCTTTAAAGGGGTTGGGGCAGCTTGAGGAGCAGACTGTCTTCCATTACCCTCTAGGTCTTAAATTGGTACTAGAGCTTCATTTGCAAAGCTACTTTGGGCATGCTTTTGCATGCATGCAAAAGAAGGCCGTGAAGAGGATGGCGCATCAAGTTCCATGCGAGAAGGGATGCTTTCATACACAGGCCCTCCCTTTGACTTGCAAGAAACTCATCATGCTTGGGCTTGTTGAATACGCACGGAAGAGAGTAGCAATTTACATTTCATCATAGTGGTGAATGAAGCTGTACACCTCTCTCTCTCTCTCTCTCTCTCTCTCTCTCTCTCTCTCTCTCTTGTTTCTACTGCATAGGTGCTTCCCACTACCATGTCCATATTCAAAGAAGTTTTTCCTTTATTAAATTCACACCTTGACCTATATTCCACCTCATTTAGCATTTAGGGTGGCCAAGGGCCCATTCCCTTATTAGCAGTTTTCCTCGTAGTCTTTTTTACAAGGTCTAGAGCCACAATTCAACGCATGGTTTGGGGGTTTAAATGCTTTAAATAAATATGCAAAGAGTTTTAGATTTGCTAAGAAACACTAGTACAGATTTTTTCAAAACTTTGAAAATCTTAAAGCTTTCTTTTTTTTTGAGCGACATTTGAACGGGTTCTTCCCTTGTTGAGTAAGAAGAGGATCAAAATGTGGGTGTTTGAGTGTATTCAAAGAGGATTTTAGAGAGCCACGAATGGTTATTTGGGTTTGGTCCATTTAGTTTCTGCGAACTCCTCTAGTCCTGGTGCTTTTGTGTCCTTGGGTTTTGTTTTAGTTCCGGACTTTTGAGTTTACACATGTTTGTCACCAAGTTGTTTGATTTGGTAGTACAATATCTGCATCAACAAGCCAAGGGCCTTGTAAATGAGCATTTTGGGGGGTTCATTAGACACTATGTTTGTAAATCCTTCCCCTAGAATTCTCGAGCACGGCTCCAAACCGGATTTGTTGGCGGATTTTACCTGAAAAGAAGTGGACGAATTATTATAAAACACAAAACCACCAACCTTTTATGGGGAGGAAGAAGAACACAAAAAGGATGCAGTGAATATCTTCCTAAGTGAAAGGGATGGTACTCATGATCTGCATCAGACTCCGAATGTAGAAGTCAAGGCACTATAAAATAGTTTCACACTAAAAGGTAAAGGATATAAGTGGTGGATGGCACTCAAGAAGAAGGACATCACACTATTCTCATCGGTTGCCTTCAAGGATGTATTTAGAAAGAGTTTTTGTGTCCACTAGTGGGGACAAAAACTAGACCACAGGGGAAGTGCTCCATGTGTCAGCATAAGATACTACTTGAACACATTTTTCACTATAGAGATGTCAGTATAAGATACTACTTGAGTACATTTTGTACTATAGAGATGCTGTTCTCAAGCTTGAGGATTTAAATGCCTTCAAAAAGGTGGGAGGATTGATTTGTGGGTCAAATCTTGAGCATAAGAAGCACGTTAAAACACAAGATCCCAAAATCCTTGAGGAAGCGATAATGCACCTCAAATGTATGTGTGAATATGTCTATGCCTACTCAATTTTTCAATGAGGACGGCTATGACTTAATTCCCATATAAATGATTTCAACCCTTCACATTGAAGACACAACTCATTCTCATAAGTTTTTGTCCATAGTGGATCGTGTATGAACAAAACTTGTTCACAATGTTGTGAAAGTACAAATGTATCCCCCGCATCTATCCACACCTGCCTAGAGTTCACTTGAATCAATCCACTCTTGTATTTATGCACAATTGCATTAGGGCCACTGGTAATAACTTTGAACCACTTGACATTAAAGATAAACATACCAAACTTTCTAAAGCTAATCTTCAAGATGTCTTGGATATAGCCAAAGTATTCAAGCTGGCTAGTCTCTGTATTCTCATCCTTGCTACTACTCCTACTTTCTTGGATGAAGCTTGCCGTAACCCCACCGTTGAAATTGACCCTTTGTTTGTCGATCCGTTGCACTCTCAAGTGTTTCCCATGCGACCACAAAGCTCCATATTTGTGATATTGCAACCACAAAATTGAAACAGACTAAAAGTTATTAAAGCAATGTGATCATGTGGCTGAAATATACATGCCAATCGCAACCCCTTGACATCTCCTCTTCCTCTTCAATTATCAACACTCCATTCCTCTTTGCCTCTGAGATTGTCGCATCTAACCACCACCCAGTTGGAAAGTCAGGTAATTTTTGAAGATGATCTGGAAAAGGAAGGTTTCTAGTGCCACGGTTGTGCTTGAATTGAAGGTGATCCGTCAAGCGTTATTGCTTTTCCCTTGCGTACCTCTCTAGCCAGTTTTACATGATCTGTGAGTTGAGAATGCAAAATCTCATAACCTTTTCTCGCATTGTGATGTCCATCTTCCTAACGATGCCTTGTCCCTATGGCTCGTCCCCTGTCACCTTGACGTTGACCTCAGTAGTCCACATTTGAGGGATCTCTGTATCAATTGAGACGAAAAATTTATTGATGAGGACAAGAAACTCTTGTACAAGCCATCCTTCGGCCATGCTACCCTCAGGGCGAGTCCTTTGACTAACAAACCCCTTTAGTACATGAATTTTGATGGTAAGAATGTTTGTTGGAAAGTCCTTCTCCATCTGCACACTGCTTCAATAGCATTTAAGCCTCCTGCATCGATGCTGTCTTCTCTTATCTCTTTTAAACTGATCCAGCGTACCAACTCACTGATTTTATAGATTGTTCTTCTAATGTTATCTATCAAACAACCTTTTATGGCAATTGGTAAGATGAATTGTAAAAATTTGTGCAAATCGTGGGACTAAAGACCACTTATATTGTCATCTCTCGTAAAAGCCATTTTCAAACATCTCATGCACCCTGTGGGAGTCTTGAATGAAGATATAGTCTTCTTCACTTGTTGCTCTTCTGCACAACTCAGAACCCATGGACCTTTTGGTATAGCAAGCTTTCCATTGGGTTTAAGTCAAGGCCACATCTTTGGCATTTGACCCACAATCTGTAGGTCATCTCTTTGGGCCTTGCTCTCCCTTTTTCTAGTGATGGTTTTCCATATGATCTCCCCCACATTCTTGAAGATGTTCATTGGGTCAAGAAAATGATTAATCAGCAGGTCACTCCAGTACAGGAGTTCATGGAAAATAGAAAGTCTTTTTATTCCAGGTGGCATCCAACCTCCCCTCTCCAACCACATGTTTTTTCAACCGCTCACTTTCAATGGATGCATGTCATGTTTTCATATGTTTGGTCCACGTAGCTCATGTACTTCAGGCAAAAATTTACAATGCTCCTTGTAAACTATCTTGCTCAAATGCTCAAAGCAGTGGAAGCCAAGTCGAGGACCACATTTTGGACATGCATGATTGTCCGAGTAACTCAAGCCTGAACATCACAAAATTAAAATATAAAAGCGTTGGCATAGCCACGAATCACATGTGTATGAGGGTTTAAAAGGCACTTACCTGAGCACTCACTGAAGCCTCACAAATCGTGCATGATCCACATGAGAATGCCTTGCCCATGTACATTCCGTCATCCGATTGGTTGGGACATATCAACCACATAGATTTTTGTCCACCACAAGATTTGGATCTCTTCTATAAGTGGTGCTACATAGACATCCATGTTCTTTGATTTGTACTTTCCTAGGATGTCATAAAATATAATCTCTAATATCTAACCAACCCAAATGATTTTCTCATATTAAATTGATCACTTAATGTGGGAGAATAAACGGGAACAAGTGTTAAGATATAGACATGTGCTTATAGATCTATCTCAACACGGGGCCAATGGTAAAGGGGCCCAAATGAGAGATGGTCTATCAAAGAGCAAGGCTAACAAATGGAGCATAAGACCTTAGGGTTAGCTTCATTGAAGACCTCCAATAATGTGTGTAAAAGGCCTTTGACCTTAAGTAAGCTAGGGCTGAGCTTGAGGCGCAGGAACTCGACCCAGCTCGAGGTGCTTGTCTTGCTTGATGACTAAGGTGCTTGAGTTGCTTGATGATTGAGGTGCTTGAGATGCTTGAGATGCTTAATTATTGAGATGCTTGAGGTGCTTGACATGCTTGAGATGCTAGGGTTGCACTTGAGGTGAGAACCCAGCCCAAGCTTAAAGTGCTTATGAGCCAAGCTTGTGGTGGGAACTGGGCCTATGCATGAGGGGCTTGAGGTGTCAAAAAGTCAAAGATTCAATCCCTACAAGGAGGGGGCGATCCCTACATGAGGGGGGATGAGAGAGAACACCCACACACTCACACAAGGCATGCATGGTACAAAGAAAGCAAAAGGGACACTTGTCAAGTTCCTCCTCATGTTGCCCTCATGGTGTGCTTGAAGCCTATTGGTTGGCCACCCAAGGGGTCCAATAATAATTTAGGAGATCTAATTAAATAATTTAGCATTTATCTAGCCCTCTCTCTCAAAGGGGAAAGGGGGACACTTGTCTCAAGGCTACCCTTTCTGCTTGTAATGCCTCCTGCTTGTGATTGGCTAGGCCTGTAGGGGTCCAATGAGCTTCAAGCATGAGCTACAAGGGGGGGTCGACCCAAGCAAGCTAGGGGGTTTCTTAGGGGGTATACTCACCCACACACACTCACAAACACTCTCATTGTGTGATATGCAAAGTGCAAGAGCTCCCTCTCCTTCTCCAAGCAAGTAGAGGTTGAGAGCCTACACCTACACTCTTGGATATGGAGTGCAAATCCAACCAAGAGCCATGCTTCAATGCTTAAGCTTGCCGTCTCCTTCTTCTTCATTACTATGCTATTATGTATGCTAGCAACAAGAGTTATGATAAGTGAGGAACTAATTCTTTCTCCTACGAAATGTTTCTTCTTCCTCTTCCCTACCCTCATTCCTTGCTAGCTCTCTCCACCTTCGAAGGTGTTTGAGGTCTTGGGACTGAGGGTTGGGATAGTTAAAGCTTTCTTCAAGTTTATGTTATGTTTTGTGATGCATGAAGCTTTCCATATTCATTGCATCACCTAGGTCACAGGGAACATAAAGATTGTATTGTAACAAGTCTCTCTTAATGGGAGAAATCATAATACAAATGCCTATTGGAGGGGGGACGGCGGGCTCCACACAAATCCGGTCCTCAACTGTTGTTATGTTCTCTAAATTCTCTCTCTTGCGAAAGTATTGTTCATGCCAAGTTAGCTAATTGCTATGATTATGTTGCCATCTTCAATTATGTTCACCCGCTATGCTCACAAAGTCATTTCTTAAAAGTACACTCATTAATTTCCGCTACTCTTAAATTAAATAGGCCTATTCCATTACATTGGTATCAGAGCATTTGGTTTTTCTTTTCTTTCTTAAGAAGAGAGGTCCTTAAGTAGCCTATAAATGGTTGATGTTGTTAATTATATTAGGGTAAGTGGAACTCGGATCTTTTATCGGTTTTGTTGAGCCCACTATGTGGGGGATGGTGCACACCTCGGGAGATTTGGACTTAATAATGGAGTCTTTTTAGACTTGTCTACGGATTTACCATTATTGAGCCATAAGAAGTCCGAAAGGAGATAGCCCTCGGCAACTTTGCTATGTTAGACCTACTCCTCTACTCTCTATAATTAACCACTTCGAGCCGTGGGTGTAGATACTTAAGAGCCGATTTTCAAAGGCTAAGAGGAGTGGCAACTAAGGTTTTGAATTTCCAAAGCATACACTAAGTACATACATAAATTTTGTTAACATGGATGATAATAATCAAGAGAGTAGAATGAGCATTGATAGATTTGATTTTGCACATGAAGGTGCTAATGATGATGCTTCCATGTTTGTGAATTATCTCGTCACTAGGTTGCAAGAAGCTATGGGCAACCCTGCTTTGCAAGCCGAAGTTACTCAACAACTTCGTGCTTATGGAATTTCCCTTCCTCTCCAAGAGGAGAGAGAGCTTAGGAGGCCTCTTGAAGAGACCCCCAAAAGAAGACTCTCTCCCATTCGAGAGGAGGAATCCAAAGAGCAAGAAAGCAATGAAAGTTTATGTTCCTTTGAAGATGTGGCTCCACGAAGATGGCGGCCTAGATGATCGCCCACTCCTCCCAAGAGGAAAAGATCAACACATAGTCCTTCTCCTCATCACTCTGAAAGGCAAGAGAGGAAACAAAGGAAGAAAAGGGCTAGGAAGAGGTCACCCTCTTCTCCTTCTTCTTCACCTTCCTCCTCTTCCAATGAAAGTTATGGCTATTGGCCTAGAGAATACAAGAGGGGAGGACATCGCAAATCATTTCCTACATGGCGAAGGTCACAAAAGCTAAAGAAGTTCAAGGAGGGAGGAAGGAGTATCTCTTTTCTCACCTATGATGGCACCTTTGGTGCTACCGACAAAGTGTTGGCCTTCATCCAGCAATTTGATGCGGCCTTTGGAGACGAGGGCTTCACAGAGTCCTCCAAGACACGCCATGTAGCTATGCACTTCCAAAAATCAGCTCTTCAATGGTGGGCTAGCCTTCGTGGCAATGGTGAAGCCCCAAAGACATGGAAAAATCTACGAGTTTCCATCATGAAGCAATTCCTTGCAAGCGAGGCAAAAGACAAAGTGCTTATTGAATGGCGCAGCTTGAAGCTTCTCTCTCATGAGTCTATCCACAAGTACGTAGACAAGTTTTGGGATTTACATCTCAAGGATACTGTCTTTCAAAAGATAGACTTTGTTGAGCAAAGGTAGCAATTTTGTGCGGGATTACCTGAAGAGATGGCCGAATACATAAACCCTCAACGGCCTAGTACTATTAGCAAAGTAATCCATCACACCATGGTTGCTTCACGCATCAATTGCCATCAAGGGGCTAGATGTAATGTCAAGCCCATGGAAAGCAAAGACAAAAATGATGCAAAGGGGAAAACCAATGTTCAAAATACTTCCCAAGTCACTTCCAGCAACAACAACAATCGGTCCAAGGAGAAGGGATTTTACAAAGGTAAAAACAAACTCTCTCTTGAAGAGCTTGAAGCTTTTCGCAAGGACCATAAGTGTTTCAAGTGTGGGGAGCAAGGACATGGCTATCGTTCTTGCCCCAAGAAGAATACTCGCAATGAGACTCCTAGGGCTTCCACCATCGAAGCTCCAAAAGAGGATGCTCATTGCAAAGGATCATCACTTTCATATGCTTGGGGAAAGGTAAGAGAGCATGATGCCTTCATCTTGTTTGACCCTGGCTCTACTCTTAACTTCATATCAACGGAGTTGGCCACCAAGTTGGGCATTCAAGATTTTGAGATGGGAGATATAGTAGTGGCTGATGCAGCTTTCAAGGGACAACAAAGCCTCCGTTACTCCCTTGATTGGGAAGTTGAGGCTTCATGTCCAAAGCTATGTCGACAAAGAAGACTTCTTCATCTCTCCTCTCCAACATGAGGATGTTATCCTAGGGGCACCATGGTTTGATCGCATGGCTGCCAACATGAAGTTCCCTGAAAGGAGAATCTACTTCACCTACAGGGGAAAGAACATGTATATAGATGCTAGTGAGCATGGTCGCACTATTCCACTTGTAAATCCTCTTGCTTTTGATAAGTCAATGAAGAGCTCAGTTTCTGCGTACATGATTTTTGTCAAAGAGTCTCTAAAAGATACTAATGTTTCATCAAATGTAAATGGTAGGAATCAAGAAGAGTTAGACTTGTCTAATTTTCTAAAAGGATTCCAAGATGTGTTCATCGATGATATCCCTATGGACTTAACTCCAAAACGAGGGGATGATGACTATCGCATTGAGCTCCTTCTTGGAATCTCACCACCTAACAAGCCTCCTTATCGAGTCTCACAAGCTCAACAAGAGGAGATCATGAGGCAAGTACAAGAGCTGGTAGACAAAGGGATGGTGAGGACTAGTTCCTCTCCCTTTTGTTCTCCAGTCCTTTTAGTGCAAAAGAAAGATGGTACATACCGTATGTGTGTGGACTATCGAGCACTAAACCATATCAATATCAAAAACAGATTTCCCGTACCTTGTGTAGAAGATCTGTTTGATAAGCTACAAGGCTCTACCTACTTCAGTAGGATTGACCTTAAGAGTGGCTATCATCAAATAAGGATAGTGGATGAAGATATCTTAAAGACCGTGTTTCGTACAACGTTTGGTATTTATGAATATCTAGTCATGCCTTTTGGCTTGACTAATGCACCAGCTACGTTCAATCGTTTGATGGAGAAAATTTTTAGACGATACCGCAAATTCACTGGAGTGTTCTTTGATGATATCATCGTCTACTCCAAGTCTTTGGAGGAACATAAGCAACATCTCCAAGTGATTTTTCAAGCATTGAGGGAGAACAAGCTTTTTCGCAACTAAAAGAAAAGTGAATTCTTCCTTCAAGAGATTCAATACCTAGGTCATATTATCTCTAAAGATGGTATCCGAATGGATCCATCAAAGTTAGAGGTAATAAAAGCATGGCCTAACGCAAGAAATCTACATGAGCGAAGAAGCTTTGTTGGTATGTGCGCATACTATAGACACTTCATAGCAAAATTCTCTCAAGTAGCAGGACCACTACACGACTTAACTAAGAAGAACGTTAAGTTTGTATGGACTGCTAAGAGCAAAATTCTTTTGAAAATCTCAAAGAGAAGCTTACTTCCCAACCAGTCCTCGTGCTTCTGGATCTCTCAAAGCCATTTGAGGTCCAATGTGATGCTTGTGGTGATTGCCTTGGAGCATTTTTGCTTCAAGAAGGGCATGCCAAAGCATATGAGAGCCGAAGCCTCAATATTGATGAACGAGTCTTGGGCATTTATGAGAAAGAGCTTTTAGCTGTTCTACATGCCCTAGACACATGAAAGCAATACCTATTGGGGACTCCATTTATCCTACGAACCGACCATCAAAGTCTCAAGTATTTCATGACACAAACCAAGCTTTCCGACAAACAAATGAGGTGGGCAAATTGCAATTTAATTTCCATATTGCTCACATAGCTGGTAAGCACAATCAAGTGGCCGAAGCACTTTCACAACGACCCAAAGTTAAAGTGGTGTCTATAGCTACTCACAATGATCTATCCTCTATGATAGATGAGTATGCTACTGACCATGACTTTAGAGACATAATGTCAGCCCTTTCTTTGGGGAAGAAAGAGGAACCATCCACCTTGTAGGATGATTATCTTCTCCACAGCAATAGGCTATGTGTTACCCATTCCCTTCGTGAGAAAGTTATGTATGAATCCCATGCTCCTCCATATGCGGGGCATAGAGGTATTCAACCTACTCTTCGAGGAGTAGAGACGTACTTCGATTGGCCTACCATGAGAGTGGACATACAAGAGTATGTTTCAAAATGTGTAGTATGCCAAAAGACCAAGTATGATAGAGGGAAGCAACCTGGATTACTCTAGCCATTGCCTATCCCAAATTCACCATGGGAGAGTATATCCATGGATTTCATCTTTGGATTACCCAAGTCTATCCATGGGAATACAGGAATACGGACAATAGTTGACAGATTTAGCAAGCAAGCACATTTTTTTCCTGTCAAAAAGACTATTAAGGCACATCAAATGGCAACTCTCTTCATATCTCATATTTTCAAGCACCATGGATTACCCACATCCATCATGTCAGATAGAGATCCTAGAATGACCAGTAATTTTTGGAAAGGTCTCTTTGAAAATCTAGGAACAAGATTGAATTTCTCTTCGGCCTATCACCCACAAACGGATGGCCAAAGTGAGATAGCCAATCTTACGATACTCGATCTACTCAAGACTTATGTTACCGAAGTAGATCAACGCTCACAATAGGACAAGTACTTACCTCTTGTAGAGTATGCCTACAATAATACTGTACATACTTCTACGGGAAAAGCACCTTTTGAGATCATTGAGGGAAGACCTAAAAGTCCCTTGCTACTCAAAGTACACTAGGGAAGATCCTAGCCGCCGATGAGTATAGCCGTGACCTACAAGAATCTTTTCAAAAGATTAAGGAGGCTATATCCATCTCTCAACAAAGGCAAAAAGCTGCTGATGGTAAGCACAGAAGAGCCTTAATATTCAAAGAAAATGATTGGGTCTTACTCAAGCTTCCTAAGGCTCGATTAAGGAAAACGACGGGCAAAAATCCTACGGGCCATCAAAAGTATTATGCTAAACTAACAAAAAGATACTATGGTCCTTTCCAAATCTTGAAGCCCATCAATGAGACGTCTTATCAACTCAAGTTGCCCAACCATTGGCTCATACACAATGCCTTTCATGTAAGCCTACTTAAGCCTTACAAAGGAGAGCCACCAACTGAACCAATTATTGAAGACCCTCCCAAATTTGAAGACCAAGAAGAGGTGCTACGACCCGAAGTTGTCCTTCGGCATGAAGACAAGGTACTACGACATGGTAAGATTATCCGACGGTATCTTATTAAGTTCAAAAATTATCCTTTTGAAGATGCTATATAGATGAAAGGAATACAGCTTAAGGATAGTATGAACCTTGTGAATGCTTAGAATGCTACATTAGAGTAAGCAAATGTACAAATGTCTTTTAAATGACTCATGTTTTTGTCTTATAAGACTAGTCCTCTTTTTAATTGTGCACAAATTTAACTAGTATGCATGCTTAGAATCATGTTTGTGATGACGACGTCTCTCAAACACCAAGTAGAATTTGTCACTCTACTTTGGGAGAATGAAATGGACTAAAGATCATATATGCTTGCGGCAGTTATGTCTCCCAAGCACCAAATGGATTAGTCATCCATCTTGGAAAGATGTCGTAGGGTAAAAAGGGATCCTCTACCCGCTAAGTAAAATTGACTAATGACTAAGGCTTTATCTCTTCTACCTCATAGTCGAGGACGACTATGATTTCAAGAGATAGGTAATGTCATAAAATCTAATATCTAATATCTAACCAACCCAAATGATTTTCTCATATTAAATTGATCACTTAATGTGGGAGAATAAACGGGAACAAGTGTTAAGATATAGACATGTGCTTATAGATCTATCTCAACACGGGGCCAATGGTAAAGGGGCCCAAATGAGAGATGGTCTATCAAAGATCAAGGCTAACAAATGGAGCATAAGACCTTAGGGTTAGCTTCATTGAAGACCTCCAATAATGTGTGTAAAAGGCCTTTGACCTTAAGTAAGCTAGGGCTGAGCTTGAGGCGCAAGAACCCGACCCAGCTCGAGGTGCTTGTCCTGCTTGATGACTAAGGTGCTTGAGGTGCTTGATATTCTTGAGGTGCTTAATTATTGAGATGCTTGAGGTGCTTGACATGCTTGAGATGCTAGGGTTGCACTTGAGGTGAGAACCCAGCCCAAGCTTAAAGTGCTTATGAGCCAAGCTTGTGGTGGGAACTGGGCCTATGCATGAGGGGCTTTAGGTGTCAAAAAGTCAAAGATTCAATCCCTACAAGGAGGGGGCGAGCCCTACATGAGGGGGGATTAGAGAGAACACCCACACACTCACACAAGGCATGCATGGTACAAAGAAAGCAAAAGCGACACTTGTCAAGTTCCTCCTCATGTTGCCCTCATGGTGTGCCTGAAGCCTATTGGTTGGCCACCCAAGGGGTCCAATAATAATTTAGGAGATTTAATTAAATAATTTAGCATTTATCTAGCCCTCTCTCTCAAAGGGGAAAGAGGGACACTTGTCTCAAGGCTACCCTTGCTGCTTGTAATGCCTCCTGCTTGTGATTGGCTAGGCCTGGAGGGGTCCAATGAGCTTTAAGCATGAGCTACAAGGGGGGGTCAACCCAAGCAAGGTAGGGGGTTTCTTAGGGGGTATACTCACCCACACACACTCACAAACACTCTCATTGTGTGCTATGCAAAGTGCAAGAGCTCCCTCTCCTTCTCCAAGCAAGTAGAGGTTGAGAGCCTACACCAACACTCTTGGATATGGAGTGCAAATCCAACCAAGAGCCATGCTTCAATGCTTAAGCTTGCCGTCTCCTTCTTCTTCATTACTATGCTATTATGTATGCTAGCAACAAGAGTTATGATAAGTGAGGAACTAATTCTTTCTCCTACGAAATGTTTCTTCTTCCTCTTACCTACCCTCATTCCTTGCTAGCTCTCTCCACCTTCGAAGGTGTTTGAGGTCTTGGGACTGAGGCTTGGGATAGTAAAGCTTTCTTCAAGTTTATGTTATGTTTGTGATGCATGAAGCTTTCCATCTTCATTGCATCACCTAGGTCACAAGGAACACAAAAATTGTATTGTAACAAGTCTCTCTCAATGGGAGAAATCTTAATACACATGCCTATTGGAGGGGGGACCGGCTCCACATAAATCCGGTCCTCAATTGCTGTCACGTTCTCTAAATTCTCTCTCTTGCAAAAGTATTGTTCATGCCAAGTTGGCTGATTGCTATGATTATGTTTCCATCTTCAATTATGCTCACCCGCTATGCTCACAAAGTCATTTCTCAAAAGTACTCTCATTAATTTTCTCTACTCTCAAATTAAATAGGCCAATTCCATTACATAGGATGATCAATGACAACGATAGATGGACCTTCTAGATAGTGAGCCATGGTGGAAGATTATGATGAACCAGACAAATAGGCCACGTGCTCCATGACGCACTCCATAGTCCTAATGGGTTTACTCCGTCCATTGCCAGACCAAAGTGGATAGATCAAGGCTTGTTCTTAAATGTAGGCCAACTTTCCTCTATGTGCCTCCATGCACGAGAGTTAGTAGGCACCCGCATCACATCATCTATCGATCTAGTATTTGAGTGCCATGTCATCAAAGCGGATATGGACTTGCACTTGAACATGCTCTTTATTCTTGGAATGATAGGAAAGTGTCGAAGGTCCTTTGCAAGGATACATTTTCCTTGTGTGTCCTCCCTGTACTTGTTTGATCCACAATTGGGACACTGTTCCAAGTTTTCATACTCATTGCAAAAAACTATACAATCATTAGGACGTTGATGTATTTTGTGATAATCCAAGCCCAAGTTAGTAAGAAGCTTTTTAGCGGCTAGATGGGTAGGGGGCATGTGATTCCCTTCTGGCAAGATTTGCTCATTGAGCAACCTGTCGTTACATGAACAAGTGAGCCCTTTGATCACTTTTTATGAACTGTAATTTGCACTTTATCGTTCTTAGGATACAATTTATCTACCTGAAAAGCTTTGTGACTGAGGCATCAGACTGCAAATTAAGCATTGCCAATGCGGTACGGAGAACTGAGATTTTTGCACCACTGTAAAGAGGCATGCATGCAAGACTTTGCAGCATCTTGCCCTCTTTATCGTTTCTATCATGCCATCTATATGAATGGGATGACTAAGGTTGGTCCATAGTACTGCGTTCTCAGTCGATGGTTGCTCGTTTGAAAATTGTCTTCTTTGGTATGCAGTTGGAGCAATATCTACTTGTAGAGTTTGACCTTCAATCTCTAGACCATGAGATTGATAACAGGGGTCTTGTAGTTGCTCTGTCGGAAAGAGACCGTGATTGCATATGTGTTGGTCGCAGATTTTTCATTTTTGAAAGATCTGATGATTGCAATGCGCACAAGGACATGCCATCCTATTGTCCATACTTTATCTACCAATGATGCAACAGATAATTAAACACTCTAGTTGTTATAACTACACACTAATAAGTACATGACAACCTTACATTCTCTAGCCAGGCCCGATCCCCGCACACCTCAATCTAGAGGTGCATGGAGATTAGGACCACAGGGTAATAATCTCATCTTTATTGGTCAATGACTATATATAAAAGTTCTTGAAGGCTGTGTGCACTTTTGAAGTCGGATTGCGTTTTTTCAACTAATTGCTACTAGCTCTAACAACCTCACATTCTCTAGCCAAGCTCGATCCCGCACACCTCGGTCTAGAGTGTATATAGCTCAACATAGAGGTGCAAGGAGATTAGGACCATAGGGTAATAATGTCATCTTTATTGGTCAATGAGTATATATTAAGCTTCTTGAATTCTGTGTGCACTTTTGAAGTCCGATTGCGTTTTTTCTATATTTGCTGCTAGCTCTAACAACCTTACATTCTCTAGCCAGGCTTGATCCCTGCACACCTTGGTCTAGAGGTGCACGGAGATTTAGGACTCGAGGGTAATAATCTCGTCTTTCTTGGTCAATGACTATGTATTAAGGTTCTTGAAGTTTGTGTGCACTTTTGAAGTTCGATTGCGTTTTTTCTACTATATGCTGCTAGCTCTAACAACCTCACATTCTCTAGCCAGGCCTGATCTCCGCAGACCTCCGTCTAGAGGTGCACGGAGATTAGGACCACATGGTAATAATCTTGTCTTTATTGGTGAATGACTATATATTAAGGTTCTTGAAGTCTGTGTGCAATTTTGAAGTTCGATTGCATTTTTCTACTATTAATTCGTCGCTAGCTCTAACCTAACCTATAATCTAACCTAACCTTTAACCTAAAACTAACCTAACTTATAACCTAAACCTAACCTATAACCTAACCTATAACCTAACCTAACCAAAGTTCATTTGCATTTTTAGAAGTACACAAGTCGTTTTCGAAGTCCGTTTGCATTTATTCTACTAATAATTTGTCGTTAGCCCTAACTTAACCTATAATCTCACCTAAACTATAACTTAAACCTAGCCTAACCTAACCTAACATAGAAACAACACAATGGTGACGCGTTTGGCAAAACAGCAAGCCATACAGCTTTCCCATAATGCATATGCGATGTTAGCAAGCTCTATGGCTTCACAATTTGACAAACACCTCACCATTGTGTCATTTTTAGGGTTGCGAAGTGATTTTAGGGCCTAAAAACCGCTCGCAAACATATAGACAACACAATGGCGAACCGTTGGAAATATGGAAAGCCATAGAGCTTGCCCACAATGCATATGTCTTGTGGGCAAGCTTTATGGCTTGCCGTATTGCCAAACGGATCGTTATTGTGTTGTTTTTAGGGATACGAGGCAATTTTAGCGCTTGAAAATTGCTCGCAAATATATAGACAACACAATGGCCGGCCATTGGCAATACGGCAAGCCATAGAGATTTCCCACAATGCATATGCATTGTGGGCAAGCTCTATGGATTTCCATTTTTCCAAACGGATCTCCATTGTGTTGTTTTTAGGGCTGTGAGGCAATTTTAAAGCTTGAAAATTGCTCGCGGACATATAGACAGTACAATGGCTAGCCTTTTGGAAATAGAGCAAACCATAGAGCTTGCACACAATTCATATGCTTTGTGGGAAACTCTATGGATTGTCGTATTGCCAAACAACTTACCATTGTGTTGTTTTTAGGTATTTTAGGGCTTGAAAACCGCTTGCGGACATAAAAACAACACAATGTAAAGTTGTTGGCAATACAGAAATCAAGAGAGCTTGCCCTCAATGAATATGCCTTGTGCACAAGCTTTATGGCTTGCTGTAATGCCAAACGGATCGCCATTATGTTGTTTTTAGAGACACGAGGCAATTTTAGCACTTGAAAATCGCTCGTAAACATATAGACAACACAATGGGGAGCGGTTTGGCAATACGACAAGTCATAAAGCTTTCCCACAATG
Organism: Adiantum capillus-veneris; assembly: GCF_014529385.1. Lineage (NCBI taxonomy): Eukaryota > Viridiplantae > Streptophyta > Polypodiopsida > Polypodiales > Pteridaceae > Adiantum > Adiantum capillus-veneris. Next base: position 122,701,435 of record NC_140951.1, on the reverse strand, counting down.
CATATGCATTGTAAGCAAGATCCATGGCTTGCCGTATTGCCAAAAGGCTTGCCATTGTGTTGTTTTTAGGACCACTTAGCTATTTTAGGATTTAAAACCCACTTGCAGACATCTAGAAAACACAATGGAAAGCCATAGAGCTTGCCCACAACGCATATGCATTGTGGCAATCTCTATGGCTTGCCGTATTGTCAAATGGCTTGCCACAGTGTTATTTTCTGGGCCGCTTTGCTGTTTTAGGACTTGAAAACCACTCGCGGACATATAAACATCACATTTGCAAGTCGTTGGCAATAGGGAAAGCCATAGAGCTTGCTCACAATGCATATGCGTTGTGGGTAAGCTTTATGGCTTGCCATATTGATGAACGGATCGCCATTGTGTTGTTTTTAATATGCATTGTGGATAAGCTCTATGGCTTGCCGTATTGCTGAACATAGCTTCACCTAACCTAACCTAACGTATCTTAACCTAACCTAAGCTAAGCTAACCTAACCGAACATAGCTTAACTTAACCTAACTTAACGTATAAGATAACCTAACCTAACTTAACGTATAAGATAACCTAACCTAACCTAACCTTACGTAGCTTAACCTAACCTAACCTAATCAACCTAACATAGCTTAACCTAACCTAACGTATAAGATAAACTAACCTAACGTATAACCTAATGTAGCTTGACTTAACCTAACCTAACGTATAAGATAACCTAACCTAACTTAATTTATAACCTAAAATTAACCTAAAACATAAACCCCATCAATTACATAATTTCAAAAACGACACGATTCAAAACAAAAATTCTTCAAAACAAGATTTTTTCATTAAAAAAAAAAAAATCATAATTCAAAATGAAATTTCACAGCACAAACCATAATTTCTTTTAAAGCATTCAAAGTTTAAAGCATGAAACTTTCTTTTATTATTATACAAATCAATTTAAATAAATTTAATATGCATTTAGAGGTTTGAGCACTCACATTCGTGCTATTTGAGCAATAAAAGAAGTTGTAAATGTCTTGGAACTTGCAAAAACACATACACAAACACAAAGTTGAACCCTAAACCCTAAATCTACAAGTAAACATGAAAACAATCTCACATTAGTGTTATGGGCTAACCCACAAGCAAGATTAGCATTTCCAAGAGCTTGTTTCGCACCAAATTTGTAAGAGGCGAGGAAGAAGAGAGCTTGAGAAAAGGCACAAGAAGAAAAAAAATGCGCAGAGAAAGCACGTGGTTTTGTTTTTTGTAGGCATCGTCGATACAAAAATCGATATATGCGTCGAAAAACGCGCCGAAGAGAGCGTCGAAAAGTGCATGCACACTGACATCGGAATAGGCACCGGAACAGGCGTCGAAAATTTGAAAATCAATATTTAAAAAAACCTTAGCTTCCTCCATACATACCTACACACACACACACTGACACCTACCAGTGACGCCAATAATGTGGCACCGGGATTTAAGTGACCTCTTATAATGATGGTGGCTTAAAGCTGAAACTATTTTTCTCTTTCTGGATAAAAAAATGTAAATCCATTCCATGTGAAAGTTAATGTTTTGACTAGTCAACAATGTTGTTAAGCTAGTGGTGGGGTAAAAAAAAGTTTATCTTTCTTTGAGTTGATTTCTATCCAATTGTTAAAGGGTTCATTGAAACTATTTTGCCTTTCTTTGTAATATTTGTGATAATATGTAGGAGGGCCATGGTAGTTTGTGAGGGCCATGCCAAGGACCACCGGCTGTATCATCTTCAAATGGATACACCATGATTCTTGACATCCAAAGGGATACACCATGATTCTTGACATCCAAATGGATACACCAACATCTCCAAATGGATACACCATGATTCTTGACATCCCTTCTGCTTGAGACCGACACCCAAGACAAGACTCCTCCTGCTCTTTGATTCCAACTCAAGGGGGTGAAAACATTCACTTCTATCATATGGAATCCTTTACCCGGAAACACCTTTCCTTGTTGGTTCAAAACTTTCCAAACAAATCCATTATACTAAATTCTAACTCTACCTTCCAAGTGAGAGTTCTCTAGCTCACCCTTGGTTCAAGGTTACTCACACTTTTTTTCGGTTTATGAACTAGCACAGCCGTCAATGTGTTCCCCTAACATGAGTGTATTTACTAAATACATGAGTCTCTTGTATGCAAATTTGATCTCCACTGTGTAGTAGGTTAGAATCCCTTTTTCCGTTCTTGACTTAGTCTAATGGACAACATAAAGTTGGGTTCAACTTTCTAGCCAACAATTTAACCCTCCAAAATGCACCCTCCCACTCAACCGTTTGGTAAATGCACCCTTTCAAGGTAGTTCTATGATACTAGAAAACAATCTTCCAATCCTGTTGAACCAAGAATACATTTCAAGAATTTAAAAGCAGCATTCAAACTGTTGCATACCCTTGTAAGTGTACATTTATCAGGCCGTTCCCACCTTTTTAATTTTTAGACTATTTTACTTCCTTTTTCCTTTAGTATTATCAAAATTATCTAGTTATCGTTCAAGCAATCCCGTACATTGCTCCACACATATCCCTATCCTCATCCTAGGACTCGGGTATCATGTCTTCTTTGCCACATGTGGAGGCGTTACCTTTACATAGCTTGCAATTATTATTTTTCTTTACATTGTTTGGGAAAGGCTTACAATTATTTTACCTTAAGTTCCTTTCAAATGTTTGGATGATGAGACAATTTAGGTTCCTATCTTTTCCAAGGTTCCTTTTTAACAAACAATTAGAAAAGTTCCTTAATTAAAGCACATCTTCCTCCCTTATCCAACTTGAAATCCATATTACTTCCTTCTTTTCCTGTTGGCATTAGACCTATTGGGACTAGGCCGATTTCCAAATGCATCTGTGGGTCTCACCACTGGGCCGGGACTCATTCCCATCCAATCCCAATTCTAGGGCCTTGAATGAACCCGAGCTCAAAATATTTATCAACGGTTATCAGTCCTAGCCAGAAAGCACCATCCCTCGTTTCATCCCACAGGTGAACAGCTGCATCAGCCTCTTTCTAAACATGTAAGATAAGTTTCACACTTAAAACTTCTATGTTATGCTAGAGGTATCCATGCCAAATATTCTCAGTAAAATTTTTAGTCCTAGTTGAAATTTAGAGTGAGTTCCTTGAGTTATAATACCTTAGTTCTTATTTCCTTTAAATATCTACTCAAACAAGACGTTAAGAAACAACGAGTCTCTTGAGAGCTAAGGTTTTGTCTTGATGTATGATTCAAGTTAACCCCATCTTGGACGAGTCCCCATTTGTTTTTCTTGCATCATTTCCATACATGGAAGTGATAGGAGTTTTATATTCAAGCAACACGGTCATCAGTTCCGTGAATCTATCCCCATACTCCCCCCCATATTGCAATTGCAAAACAAATTTGAAAAGAATACAAACTTGAAAAGAACAATGCATATGCTCTTTATGATGATCTTTGCTTTAGTGTCAGCCCCGTGAATTGCAAACATAGAACTTTAGAGTCAATGCTTGATTGTCTAAGAGTAGAACCATTCAATGAATGAAACTTTAAAAAGTAAAATGCAAAATTCCTAGGAGTGGGTATGCTAGTATAGTGAAAATGCTCATGCAATTGCGTTTGAATGGTTAACAAGTCCTTCTTTGAGATGGGATTTAGGCATACATGGCTACTGTGGAGAGATTAATTCCGTAGCTAGGAGTTGTTTAAGGATTTGGTATTTTCCAATTGACAAGAGGGGGGAAGGATAACCCTACATGCAAGAGTCAATGCTTGATTGTATAAGAGTAGAACCATTCAATGAATGATAGTATAAAAGTAAAATGCAAAGTTCCTAAGAGTGGGTATGCTAGTGTATACGTAGTGAAAATGCTCATGCAATTGAGTATGAATGGTTGAAAAATCCTTCTTTGAGATGGGATTTAGGCATACCTCGCTACTGTGGAGAGGATTAATTTCGTAGCTAGGAGTGGTTTAAGGATTTGGGATTTTTCAATTTACAAGAGGGGAGAAGGATAACCCTACTTGGAATCGGATCCTTCTTTCAAAGAAAACTCCTTTGATTATGATAAAATTACCCTTCAAAGCTCAACTTCCTCTTGAGAGAATTAGGTACTAACCCCAAAAAGAATCTCCTACACATACCATGTAGAGAGGGAAAATGAATGCATAAATGAGAAAACATTGTGAGTCTTTCATGAGAGTATCACAATGTCTCTCATAGAAAAACAAGGGTACTTCCAAAAAGAATTCCAATACTTAGTTGACTTTGATTTATGGAATTTACCTTTATAAGAGCAATTTAGGGAAGAGAATAAAAGTAGCATAGACAAAAAGGTTTATGCGGGAGATTAGGGGATAATTATAGATATTTGTCACTATTTATCATGCATACTATTTAGGTAAATATGATCGTCAGTCACCTATGATTAAGGAGAGTGCTTTTTACTCTCTATATGCCATGTTAGTATAGTAATCTAAGAAATTTGAAATAATAGAACTTGAAATAACATCGTGGTTAGTTGTTAGCAATGTGGCTAGTTATGATTGGTAATGAACCATAGTTAGAAAGAGAAAACAAAATTAAGAAGTCTTTCTTCTTCCCAAGCAATAAAAGGGAATGGTATGCTTATGAAAACATGAGAGCTTAAACATAAATTTAAGTAAGCATGAAAGTAAATCACTTTCAAGCAAATGCAATAGCATTAAAAAAACAAGAAAACGTTATCTTAGTGTATATATGATATAATCTTCTCCCTTCTTTGGATGTAGTTGGCTCTCTCTCTCTCTCTTCACCTTCACTTGAAGATGACCACCAAGTTCGCTGCTTGGATTGAGGGATATGAAAGAGATAAATGAGATTTAAGCTATGAAAATCTTGAGGGCTATGGGAGAGGATAGAGAGAGTGCAATGTAAATAACAAGATCAAGTTTTGACAACCTTGATTATGGTTTTGGCCATGGCTTCTCTTCGAGATGGAGGTCTGTGTAGGAGGTGTGTGTGTGTGTGTGTGTGTGAAAGAGTCTTAGCGATGCCTTTCTCAAGATTACTCTCAAGTTTGCATCTTAAGATGGTTTTATTAACTGTAAACACTACAACATAAGATCAAGATCGACGCAGTATATATCGACGGCCGTACCTTTCCACGCGGTTATCGACGTACTTGCAGGCCATCGATATATGCGTCAGAATATCCTTCGATACATGCGTGGAAATACGCATGGCAAGGCATACTTTTCCACGCGTATATCGACGGACATTACCACGAGTATATCGACACAGATTTCGACGCAAAAAATTGGGAAAAAAAAGGGAAATCCGTACGCAGGCAGCCATTTTCGCCTGCGACGTGCTCATATCTCTTGGCCGAAACGTGCTGCGCAGGTATTATAAAACTCTCCCCCCCCCCCCCCCCCCCCCCCCCCCCCCCCCCCCCCCCCCCCCCCCCCCTCTCTCTCTCTCTCTCTCTCTCTCTCTCTCTCCATCGTTTGTGTGTGTGTAGGAAAGAGAGAGAGAGAGAGAGAGAGAGAGAGAGAGAGAGAGAGAGAGAGAGAGAGAGAGAGAGAGAGAGAGAGAAATGTGTGTGTGTGTGTGTAGAAAATCAAAGAGAGAAAGAGAGAGAAATGTGTGTGTGTGTGTGTGTAAATAAGAAATTAAAAAGCTAGAGAGAGAGAGAGAGAGAGAGAGAGAGAGAGAGAGAGAGAGAGAGAGAGAGAGAGAGAGAGAGAGAGAGATGTATGCGTACGAAATTAAAATTAAAGAAAGAGAAATTAAAGAGAGAAATGAAAATGAAATAAAATAAAATGTTATATTAATGTCTTCAAAAGGCCAAAGTGACCTATGAGACCAGAAAGTTACAATATGGTGGATCTGATACAAAGTAAGAGTAATAAGATGACAAAATGACAAAATGACAAAATAAAATATTATGGAATCCTAAACTGCTGGGTGTGGACTAAGCAGCTAAAACAGCTAGTTGGGATAGGTAGATCATAGGAGATCCAGCATCAGTCTGGCGAATCTCATCAATCTCCTCCATGGTCAGTAGTCTGACCGGGCGTTGTGCATGTCGAGCCAAAGTGACATGGATCCTGTAATGCAGCCTCTGTCGATGTTGTGTAGTCCTCCGTAGTCGTGGGCGTCTGGATTTCCCTAGCTCAGTCGCTCGTTCGATCAGTATGCCTCTGGTGTAAAGAGACGAGCTCTGCTGTGGTAGAGAGGAAGAGAGAGAGAGAGATGTTCGTATAAATTAAAGAGGGAGAGATATAAATAAAGAGTGATATATATATATATATATATATATATATATATATATATATATATATATAGAGAGAGAGAGAGAGAGAGAGAGAGAGAGAGAGAGACAGAGAGAGAGAGAGAGAGACAGAGAGAGAGAGAGAGAGAGAGAGAGAGAGAGAGAGAGAGAGAGAGAGAGAGAGAGAGAGAGAGAGAGAGAGAGAGAGAGAGAGAGAGAGAGAGAGAGGGGGAAGTGGAGAGCGACACAAATAGAGAGAGATAGGGAAATAGAGAGAGAGAGAGAGAGAGAGAGAGAGAGAGAGAGAGAGAGAGAGAGAGAGAGAAAGAGAGAGAGAGAGAGAGAGAGAGAGAGAGAGAGAGAGAGAGGGAGAGAGGAAAATAGTGAGCGAGAGCGAGAGAAAGAGAAAGAGAGATAGCGAGAGCGAGATCGAGAGATAGGGTACATAGAGAGAGAGAGAGAGAGAGAGAGAGAGAGAGAGAGAGAGAGAGAGAGAGAGAGAGAGAGAGAGAGAGAGAGAGAGGTAGGAAATTAAATAGAGAGAGTGAGAGAGAAAGAGAAAGAGAGATAGTGAGAGCGAGATCAAGAGAGAGAGAAAGAGAGATAGCGAGAGCGAGATCGAGAGAGAAAGAACGAGAGATAGTGTACGTAGAGAGAGAGAGAGAAATAATATATATATAGAGAGAGAGAGAATTAACTAGAGATAGCTACAGAGGTAGAGAGAGAGAGAGATAGATAGTAGATAGAGAAATTCGGCGTGAAAGAGTTAGGTTGGCTGACCAATCGTGTGAAAAGGACAGAAACTCTCTCTATCTCTCTCTCTCTCTCCCTCTAGAAGAAATTATGGCAAAGGGGTTCTGCCCGCTACATGCATTGCCATGTACACATGGGAGTGCACATATGTGTCTACCCATATAGGATTTGACCAATAAAGACAAGATTTTGACCCGGTGGTCCTGATCTTCGTACACCACTGGACCGAGGTGTACAAAGATCGGGCAAGACTAGAGAATGCGAGGTAGTTTACATTGTGAGGAGTATATGCGTTAAAACAACATTCATAATCATTGTAGAGGGCAACGTCATCAACTAACATGGAGGAAAAGATTGCATGCTCATGCAGCTCTGCAAGTATCAAATCCTGCGCATGCGTAGGATATGTAATGAGCATGTGCACAAGTACGGAGAGTTTGCTAGAGAAATCGTACAAAATCTACGATACGACTCCTACGGAACGGGCATTGATTTTCGCGACATAACACCTACATCTGAGAGAGAGAGAAAAAGGATTATGCGTGAAGGTCCGACCAATATAGAGCCAAGGATGGAAGCAGAAAAGGGCTTACAGACATAAGACAATGGCATGGAGGAGATGCTGGATGCCTTCTTCCAGAGAAGCGAGGAAAACGCTAACGAAGTAGCACTAGAAGCCGTGCGCCTATCTCCTGAAGACATGTTGAGGAAGTTGGCACGACAACCAATCTATGAAGGTGCCAATATCTATGCTTTATACTTATCTGGCGTTTTTGAATCTTCAGTCAGTGTACAGGTGGTCAGATGCAAGCGTCACTGCTTTGTTTAGGTACGTAATTTACAAAAGAGATTTTTCGATTGCAACGGTGACATGCTTGGGGAGATTTTTAATTTAATGTGGCTTAAACAGGTTGTTGCGGGAGCAACTTCTCTTGGCTGGCAATGAAATGCCCCCCTCCAGGCCAGACGCAAAGCAACTATTGACTTCAGTTGGCTTGGACTACAACAAGATTCATGCATGTCCAAATGATTGCATTCTTTTTCGCAATGAATTCGCAGATTTTCTATCGTGTCCTAAGTGTGGAGCAATGTGCTACAAATAAGATGCGGTTGGCGAGACAGTGCCAGCTAAAGTGTTGCGGAATTTCCCTATTATTCCTAGGATAAAAAGCACGTTTCGTTGTGGTTCCATTGCAAAGTTCATGCGGTGGAATTCTACGAATAGATCCACGGACGCAACATTTAGGGTGCCTGTTGATTCAAAGGCTTGGAGGCACATTGAAGATACTTGGCCACATTTTAAGAGGGAACCACGCAATTTGTGTTTGGGCATGGCAATGGATGGAGTTAATTCATTTCGCTTGAGAAGCTCGTCATGGAGCACTTGGCCTGTGTGCCTTATAAATTACAACCTCCCGCCGTGGCTTGCCATCAAGAAGGGTCAATTGATATTAAGCTTGATTGTACTTGGTAACTCTCTTCGAAAGAAAATTTATCAAGGCCACCACCGTTATCTTCCAGATGGCCATCACTTGCGCCAAGGTCAGCTTGGTTGTGTTGAATGTTGTCCTATGCATGTACAAGAGTGTCGTCGCCGATGGGAGGAACATGAGGGGCAACCTATTCCAGGAATGAAACGTTTGTCCATTCTCCATACGTTGCCATACTGGGGTGATCTACTAATTAACCATTTGCTGGATCCAATGCATATATTCAAGAATGTGGGAGAGCTCCTCTAGAAGACAATCATGGGAATGAAAGACAATCGAGCTTCACGAGATGATTTGCAGTCAGCTCGAAAGATGCCAGAGCTGTGGCCTTTCACTAATGCAGCTGGCCAAACAAAGCTTCCAAGAGCGCCATGGGTATTGCTAAAAGACGAGGTGCGACAAGTTAAAAGGGTGGTTTAAGAGTTCAGGACGCCAACAAGATATATGCGATGTCTCAAGACAGCATTCACCCGTGACGATCAACTGTCAGTACTGAAATCGCACGACTGGCATAAGTTCTTGCAATTCATTCTTCCAATTGCAATCAAGGGGTGTTTAATAGAGGAAGTGCGGACCTGCATATACAAGATTTTAGAGCTAGTGTGGTGGATCTCTTCCAAGGAGATACGAGAGGAATCTATCCAAATGCACTTGCTCATCCATGTAGTAGATGAGGTTGCAGTGGCAGGTACAGTCCACAGCCGTTGGATGTTCTTTCTAGAGCGGTTCATGAAAACACTTAAGGGTTTTGTTCACCAAAAAGCATGTGCAAAGGGAGGATGGTTGGTGCAAGAGTCTCTTGTCTTGACGATCAAATTTCTATCCGTTTCTGACCCAGAAATGCCTTGACTGTGGAGCGATGAGGAGGATGCAAGACTGGTGGGAGAGGAGCCACAGGGGCAAGGGGTGCCGAAGAAAATGAGCGACACCATGTGAGAAAAGATCGTGAAGTTCTGTATACTAAATTTAGAGCCGATGCAAAAATGGCTTGAAAGGTATGAAGAAGAGAAAGAGAGACGCAATAGGGAGCGACACGATTTCAGGCGAAGCCGAACGACTAGAGTCTTACCCTTGCCAGTAGACTGTCTCGCTCCTCTACTTGAATTCCCTACAATGGCATGGTTGGACAAGACAGTGAGAGCAGCTCGACAGATCGGAGAACCCATATCTCTAGAAGAGGAAGAGCTGGCTATTGGATGTGATTGGAGGTATCATACATACATGGCACTATGGTCGCATGGAAAGCATTTCAGAATACAACAAATTGACAGTAGAAGAAACACGTTTGGAAGTGAGGTAATGGTTAGTTTCATAAAAAAGAGCAGGACCATTGCCAGAGACATGAATGAGAGCACTAGCAACCTGGATTACTATGGTCTGGTGTCAGATATTCTGAAAGTCAGCTTCAGGCGGTTTGAGATGTATTTGTTGGATGTGAAGTGGTTCAAGGTGATTACTTCTAGTCGTAATGCAACGGTACGTAGAGATGGAAACAAGCTTGTGCAAATAGATTCTACAAAGGTTTGGATAGATGCAAGCAACACATTTTCTCTCCCCGAACATTGCAAGCAAGTGGTCTTTGTACCGGACCCTCAAGACCGACAATGGTGGTTTGTGGTTCAGGTTGCTCGAAGAAATAAACAAGTATTTGAAGGGCAAGAGCTCCTAGAGGAAAGTCGGTCAGACGACGCAAATACTACTGTGACATTAGATGAGATGGATGAAGGTATGACAGAGGAAGCTGACAGATATACGAGGATGACGCAGACGAGGCATATATGACACTTGTAGATGAAGATGCAATGGATGAAGAAAATCTTCCAGAACGAGTTGGGGCAGAGTTATGTCTGCAATTAGAGATAGATGATGATACGGTGCAAGATCTTATCGATGAAGCCTCACTCATTGAGGCCTAGGCCTGTAAGTGTTTGTGTGAAGACGTTGATTTAAAATTAAGCTTAAAGTTAATTTAAACAAAGGTGTTCTGACGCTTTCTTTTACTTTCTTTGTGCAAGACTTTAGTATGACAGACCAGTTTTCAGATCCCCCTTCTATGAGTGCAGATGCATTTATGGGCTTCGTCACACGGATGACGCCCAGTTGGATGGCAAAGGCGTCTCAGTATTGGGTAGCCAGAGGCACGGGTACTACGTCTCCGAGCTTCACACCCGAGGGTCCGACGCCTATGGGAGGGACACCTATGGGGGGGACTCCTGGGGGGGGGGGGGGGGGGGGGGGGACACCTATGGGTACGACGCCTCTGAAGTCTCCATCATGGCCGCTTTGACACCTAGGGGTACGGCAGAGGCGGATACGTCCTCATCTCCGTAGCACAGGCGCACTCGCCAATCTCGGCGATCCTAAGGTGGAGGTGGTGGTTGTTGTGGAGGAGGGTCCACAGAAGCTTCCACCCCTCCTTGCTCAAGACCCCCGTACTACCCAGACACACCTCTTGACACACCTCTTAGCACACCTTAGACACCTTGGGGGGCACACGATCCTAGTGCCTCCAATCTCTATACTGTACGGGCAGATGGTTCTGTTGACATGGATAGAGTCGGGACTGAGATGAGACAGCAGATTCGCCAGCTCAGGGAGCTACAGTTTTCGACCAGCATTCTGACGCCTTGGCCTGAGTAGGATCGCGACAAAATCAATTATATAGTGGAGACCATCATGAGAGAGTATCAGCCTGCTCCGCGTTCAAAGGATCTTCCGAGGAGGTGGATCAAGGGTGTTGCACGAGACACCGTGAAACATCGACGAGATGCAGCTCGACAGGCTTTCAGGACCGGCTCGTCGAAGCCTTGGGGCATCCCACACGAGATGTGGTAGCAGATCAGGGAGGATGAGCGGACAGCGGACACGCGGTTCAAACAGCAGTGTCAGGCCACGCAGATACGACAGATGACAAGGGAGACATCTCATCTTGGCAGCGGAGGCTTCGACACCTTTCGCTATGAGTTTGTGAGTTTTCAATCCAATCCTAGCTATGGTGTTTTTTTAAACGTGATGAATCATGTATTCTTAATTACTTTGATTTTTATATAAATGCAGAATCTTGCAATGCATCTAGCCCTGACATGCCAGGAGGAGACATATGGATATCACAAAGGTATTTATGAAGTATTGAATGATCTTGATGCCTCAGGAGAGCCTGCAGAGTGGAAGGCCTTAGAGTCTCGCTGATCGATTGAGGTGAGACGTTAATATGTGTGAGTTGATTTAATTAAATAAATATATGTGAAGTAATATCAATACTAATTTTGTGACTTGTCTTATGTGCAGGTTGTGATGCCTAGTCATCAGTGGATTTCATATATATGTTTCGTGAGACACATACACGCTTCTGTCTCTTTTTTGTATAGACATGGTTATGGTTATTGTTTAGACATGGTTATGGTTATGGTTATTGTTTTCTTTATGGTTATGGTTATTGTCCTTGTATAGACATGGTTATGGTTATTGTTCTTGTATAGACATGGTTATGGTTATTGTTTTATTTATGGTTATGTTTAACTTTATGGTTATGGTTATGGTTATGGTTATTGTTTTGTTTATGGTTATGGTTATCATTATGGTTTTGATCAATATGGTTATGGCCGGTTATGGTTTAAATTTGGTTATGGTTTTGCACAAAGTTCATCTCATTTCTTTCATTTGCCTTAAATCTCATGTGAGATCCTACATGGATAGCATGTAGGAGGTGTATAGATATGGTTTTTTTTGAAAATTTTATGTTAAATGGAAGGAAACTCTGCCGAAATTTTTGCGGGAGCACGGTTGATTTTGGTGCTGCTCGCTTTCTTGGGCAGAGGGCAGGCAGTCTGGCTGTGGCTGTGTCCATCTTTTCACTAGTCACAGGCCAGGCTGCTTGTCCTTTGCCCAAGAATTTTTTTTCCTGTTATGGTCGTCGCTATCTGCGTCGCTAGGCACGTCAATATGCATCGATAACAGTGCATTTTGACGCATATATCGATGTATATTACGATGTTTTTGTAGGGACGCGTATTTCAAAGATTTTTTCGATGGAGAGCATCGAAACCTGCATTGAAGGCCCCCTTTTTTGTTGTATTGAAAGGGAAACTTTATTCCTTATTTGTAAGTTCTGCTGGCATAAACTGTCACCTACATTATTGGGTAGGGATTTGGATATCTTTTTGAACACTATGAGTGGACCTCATTAATGGGCTAGATAGTAGCTAGTTGAGGATCTTTTTTTTTTCTTACAAAACTCACAATTGTGAGTGAATAGTATTAAGAACAGAAATATACACCAATCCTCAAGCTCAGACCGAGCCTTGAGAGTCAAAGAATCACAAGCTGAGGATCTTTCTTATAACACATGTAAAATTTTAGGTCTACTTCTTGATTACAAAAACCACTTCTTGATTGTAAGTAGTTTTACCAAAAATGTTTTCTCCAAAATACTGCCCCGGCCCATATATGGTTTGGACTAAGATGTGATAAAATCATTTTTACTTTAAGATTTTATTTAAAAAAAAGAACATTTGAAAGCTTGAAATTGGATGAAAAAAAAGGCTTCATGGGATAAAAAATGGGTAAGACACTTGGAGCAAAACGGAAGATGGCCTTCTGATCAGAACTTATTCTAATTATTATGAATAATTTTCTTAAAAATGGGGTTAAATAGCTACTTTTACATTCTATTATAAAGATACCACTGTGGATTGGAAGGGGTCATGGCCTTCTAATCAGAAGCGTAAAATGAATTTTATGAAAAATTTTGAGACACACATTTTACTTGATAAAATGGCGTAATGGCCTCCGGGTCTCACTGTGATAGCATCATTACATTTTCTGGATAATGGATACTTGGTGAATTAAACTCTTCATGGATGGTAGATATAAGTTTAAAAAGGTTTTAAGTAGGCCATGAATAATAACTGATAAGTTTTTTGACAGTTGTAATATGTATTCAAGGCTAAAAAATATGTTGTCTTGTTTATATGGATGTAGGTGAGGATTCTATCTTTACTTAGGATCTTTTTGGCTTTGCTACTACCCGTCATTCTTGATCTCTGTCATTTCTATACTATATATAATGCAGCTTAAAATTTTCAATGAAGTTCACATATCACTCAGTGGTTCACTTCAAAAAAACCTTATAAAACATCCAATCTAAAATGCAAAAATGAAGGGTAAGATTGTAAGAAATGACATCCAACCTTACAAAACATCTAATCTAAAATGCAAAAGTGAAGGGTAAGATTGTAAGAAATGGCAACCTTTGTAGAGTGTAAGAAATGGCAATCTTTTTCAAGCTTTTTCAAATCTAAAGTCAAAAGACTTTCTATTCTTTATCATATAAATGATCCAGCTTGATTGCACATAACAAAAAAGCAATAATTTTAGTGAAGGTTTTGCTACTTAATACAAATTTACTTTTTGAAGATATAGAAAAAAAGACAGAACTTTAGTGGACATTTTACCATTTAATGAAAACAACATTTTTAAAGATATATTTGGCTTTATCTTTTCAAGGGGCTTCTTTTAAGAACAATATTGATATTTTTTAGAAATTTTTGAAAGTGTTTATTTCATTAAAGAGCTTAAGAAAAGAAAAAAGCTCACCTAACGTTGACTTTGGGTTGTCTCACTTTGAGGACATGCATGACATGCAAATGCAAGGGTCGTTCTCCACGTTATTAACCATGAGAGAGAGAGAGAGAGAGAGAGAGAGAGAGAGAGAGAGAGAGAGAGAGATTTTACCATTGATCTCACGCACCCTTCAAGCCCTTCAAATTTTCAAGATATTATTTTTTGGCACTATAGTGTATTTTTAAAAGGGTACCTACAGTTTCTCACCCATAGAAAATGGATTAAATGCCCGACAAAGACTAACCCTCACATTAGCACCCCAAATTGGTAGAGAGATTGCCCAGTTGATGGATCTTTTACCAATTTCTGGGATATAACACATGGTTAGGCTAGCCTTTAAAGGGGTTGGGGCAGGTTGGGGGAGCATACTATCTTCCATTACCCTCTGGGCCTTAAATTGGTACTAGAGCTTCATTTCCAAAGCTACTTTGGGCATGGTTTTGCATGCATGCAAAAGAAGTCCGTGAAGAGGATGGCGCATCAAGCTGGGCTGCTTTCATATACAAAGACCCACCCTTTGACTTGCAAGAAACTCATCATGCTTGGGCTTGTTGAATACGCATGGAGAAGAGTAGCAATTTACATTTCATCATAGTGGTCAATGAAGCTGTATCTCTCTCTCTCTATCTATCTCTCTCTCTCTCTCTCTCTTTCTCGTTTCTACTGCATAGGTGCTTCCCACTAACATTTCCATATTCAAAGAAGGTTTTCCTTTATTAGATTCACATCTTGACCTATATTCCACCTCATTTGGGATTTAGGGTGGTCAAGGGCCCATTCCCTTATTAGCAGTCTTCCCCATAGTCTTTTTGACAAGGTCTACAACCACAAATTGACACATGCTTTGGGGGTTTAAAGCCCCTTCAATGCATAAAAAAATATGCAAAGAATTTTCGATTTGCTGAAAATTACCAGTACGGATTTTTTCAAAACTTTAAAAATCTTAAATCTTACTTTTTTTCTTGAGCAACATTTGGATGGGTTCTTCCCTTGTTGAGTAAGAAGAGGATCAAAACGTGGGTGCTTGAGTGTATTCAACGAGGATTTTAGAGAGCTGACAATTTCTACAATCTAGTTCACCAACGGTTATTTGGGGTTGGTCCATTTAGTGTCTGCGAACTCGTCTAGTTCTAGTGCTTTTGTGTCCTTGGGTTTTGTTTCAATTTTAGACTTTTGAGTTTACACATGTTTGTCACCAAGCTGTTTGGTTTGTTAGTACAATATCTGCATCAACAAGCCAAGGGCCTTGCAAATGAGCATTTGGGGGGTCCATCAGACAATATGTTTGTAAATCCTTTCCCTAGAATTCTTGAGCACGGCTCCAACCTAATTTGTTGTCAGATTTTCCCAGTGAATATCTTCCTAAGTGAATGTGATGGTATTCATGACCTGGATCAAAATGACCTGGATCAAGCTCCAAATGTAGCAGTGAAGGCACTATAAACTAGTTTCACCCTAGAAGGTAAAGGATATAAGTGGTGGATATCACTCAAGGAGAAGGGCATCACACTCTTTTCATGGGCTTCCTTTAAGTATGTATTTAGAAATAATTTTTGTGTCCACTAATGGGGACAAAAACTAGACCACATGGGATAAGTGCTCCATGTGCTAGCATAAGATACTACTTGAGTACATTTTCACTATAGAGATGTCAGTATAGGATACTACTTGAGTACATTTTTCACTATAGAGATGTTATTCTCAAGCTAGAGGATTTAAATGCCTTCAAACAGGTGGGAGGATTGGTTTGTGGGTCCAATCTTGAGCATAAGAAGCACGTTAAAACACAAGACCTCAAAATTCTTAAGGAAGAAATAGTCTACACTCATATCCATGATAATCCATACGAAAAAAATTCATAGCATGCACATTCATGACACTACAAATCCACACACATCTCACAACTATAGTTATGTAAAATTTATGGCAGCCTCATCTAATGTATCCCAAGGGTCCTCATGGCCATCTATCCCAACAGAGGATTTTGAAAAAGCTAAAAAAGATTTCTTGGGAAGTGGGCATGGCAAAAATGATTGTCCCAATTAAAATTCTCTTGCCCAAGACATGGTGCAATTACTTCCACTAGAGTTCTCTTCCCACTATTCCAAGGTGGAATTAACACACACGTAAGGAATGAATGAGTGTTTTAGTACGACCTCTATGTGGAAAACCACGTTTGATCCATAAGAGCTTGGGTGAATGCATGGGTCTATCAAGGGTCACAAGGTTAGAATCTTGCTGGATGACATTGCATCATTCTTTTGGTTTTCTATAAAAAATTGAAAACCCTACCTGGTTTTGTATATGAGGCTTTTCTTTTATTGATGTGCACATGAAGATTTTAGAAATATCCCTTAGTAATTGTTGAAAAGTTGGGGATGATGATGGTATCTCTTGCTTGGATTGGTTTATGCCGTTGTTGATATTATATATGCTGGTTGACACCGAACAGATTTTACTTTCTTTCCGGTTAAAAAAAATATACTTAACCATTTATGCCTTGAGTAGTTAATGGTGGCTTAAAGTTGAAACTATGTTTCTTTTTCTAGATAAAAAAATGTAAATCCATTCCATGTGAAAGTTAATGTTTTGACTAGTCAACAGTGTTGGTGGGGCAAAAAAATTAGCTTTCTTTGAGCTGATTTGTATCCAATTGTTGAAGGGTTCATTAAAACTGTTTTGCCTTTTTTTTGTAATATCTGTGATAATCTGCAGGAGTTAAGCCTGATTATCTTTAACTATGGTAGTTTGTGAGGGCCATACCAGGGACCACCGGCTACATCATCTCCAAATGGATACACCTTAATTCCTGACATCCCTCCTGCTTGAGACCGACACCAAGAAAAGACTCCTCCTGCTCTCTGATACCAACCCAAGGGGGTGAAAACATTCACTTTTCTCATATGGAATCCTTAACCCGGAAACACCTTTCCTTGACAGTTCAAAACTTTCCAAACAAATCCATTAGATGAAATTTGAACTCTACCTTCCAAGTGAGAGTTCTCTAACTCACCCTTGGTTCAAGGTCACTGACACTTTTTTCCAGCTTTTGAACGAGCACAACCTTCATTCTGTTCCCCTAAGATGAGTGTATTTACTAAATACATGAGCCCCTTGTTTGCAAATTTGATCTCCACTCCGTAGTAGGTTAGAATCCCTTTTTCTATTCTTGAATTAATCTAATGGACAACATAAATTGGGTTCAACTTTCCAGCCAACAATTTAACCCTCCGAAATCCACCCTCCCACCGAATAGTTTGGTCAATGCACCCTTTCAAGGTAGTTCTATGATACTAGAAAACAATATTCCAATGATGTCAAACCAAGAATACATTTCAAGCATTTAAAAGTAGCATTCAAACTATTGCATACCCTTGTAAGTGTTCAATGATCAGTCCGTTCCCACTTTTTTCCTTTTTACACTATTTAACTTCCTTTTTTCTTTAGTATTATTAAAGTTATTTAGTTATCTTTCAAGCAATGCCATTAACTTCTCTAGGCATATCCCTATCCTTATCTTAGGACTCGGGTATCATGTCTTCTCTACCACGTGTGGAGGCATCACCTTTACATAGCTTGCAATTATTATTTTTCTTTACATTCTTTGGGAAAAGCTTACAATTAATTTACCTTAAATTCCTTTCAAATAAATATTTTAAAAATAGAGAAAATGTTTAGATGATAAGACAATTGTGCAATAGCCAATTTAGGTTCCTAGCTTTTCCAAGGTTCCTTTTTTACCATACAATTAGAAGAGTTCCTTAACTAAAGAACATCTTCCTCCCTTATCTAATCTCTTCTTGAAATCCATTTTACTTCCTTATTTTCCGATTGGCATCAGGCCTATTGGGACTAGGCCGATTTCCAAATGCATCTGTAGGTCTCACTACTTGGTCAGGACTCGCTCCCATCCAATCCCAATTCGAGAGCCTTGAATGAACCCAAGCTCAAAATATAGATCAACGGTTATCAGTCCTAGCCAGAAAGGACCATCCCTCGTTTCATCACACAGGTGAACAACTGCATTGGCCTGTTTCTAAACATGTAAAACAAGTCTCACACTTAAAAATTTTAGGTTATGCTAGGGGTATCCATGCCAAATATTCTCAGTAAAGCTTTTAGTCCTAGTTGAAATTTAGAGCGAGTTCCTTGAGTTATAATACCTTAGTTCTTATTGCCTTTTAATAGCTACTCAAAGAAGACGTTAAGAAAACAATGAGTCTCTTGAGAGCTAAGGTTTTGTCTTGATATAGGCTTCAAGTTAACCCCATCTTTGATGAATCCCCATTTGTTTTTCTTGCATCATTTTCCATCCATGGAAATGATAGGAAATTTATGTTCAAGCAACACGGTCATCACTTTCATGAATCTATCCCCCTACTCCCCCCCATATTGGAATTGCAAAACAAATTTGAAGAGAATACAAAATTGGAAAGAATACAAAATTGGAAAGAACAATGCATATCCTCTTTATGATATTCTTTGATTTAGTGTGGGCCATGAATTGCAAACATAGAACTTTAGAGTCAATGCTTGATTGAATAGGAGTAGAACCATTCAATGAATGAAAATTTAAAAGTAAAATGCAAAATTCATAAGAATGCTAATGTAGTGAAAATGCTCCTGCAATTGAGTATGAATGGTTAACAAATCCTTCTTTGAGATGGGATTCAGGCACACCTGGCTACTGTGGAGAGATTAATTTCATATCTAGGAGTGGTTTAAGGATTTGGTATTTTCCAATTGACAAGAGGGGGGAAGGATAACCCTACATGAAAGAGTCAATGCTTGATTGTATAAGAGTAGAACCATTCAATGAATGATAGTATAAAAGTAAAATGCAAAGTTCCTAAGAGTGGGTATGCTAGTGTAGTGAAAATGCTCATGAAATTGAGTATGAATGGTTAACAAATCCTTCTTTGAGATGGGATTTAGGCATATGTCGCTATTGTGGAGAGGATTAATTATGTGGCTAGGAGTGGTTTAAGGATTTAGGATTTTTCAATTTACAAAAGGGGAGAAGGATAACCCTACTTGGAATCGGATCCTTCTTCCAAAGAAAACTCCTTTGATTATGATAAAATTACCCTTCAAAACTCAATTTCTCTTGAGAGAATTAGGTACTAACCCCAAAACGAATCTCCTACACATACTATGTAGAGAGGGAAAATGAATGCATAAATGAGAAAACATTGTGAGTCTTTCATGAGAGTATCCCAATGTCTCTCATAGAAAAACAAGGGTACTTCCAAAAAGAATTCCAATACTTATTTGCCTTTGATTTATGGCATTTACCTTTATAAGAGCAATTTAGGTAAGAGAATAAAAGTAGCATAGACAAAAAGGTTTATGCGGGAGATTAAGGGATATTTATAGATATTTATCACTATTCATCATGCATACTATTTAGGTAAATATGATCTCCAGTCACCTATGATTAAGGAAAGTGCTTGTTACTCTCTATATGCCATGTTAGTATAGTAATCTAAGAAATTTGAAACATTGTGAGTCTTTCATGAGAGTATTACAATATCTCTCTTAGAAAAACAAAGTTACTTCCAAAAAGAATTCCAATAAATAGTTGCCTTTGATTTATGGCATTTACCTTTATAAGAATAATTTAGGTAAGAGAATAAAAGTAGCATAGAAAAAATGTTTATGCGGGAGATTGAGGGATAATTATAGATATTCATCACCATTCATCATGCATACTATTTAGGTAAATATGATCTCCAGTCACCTATAATTAAGGAGAGTGCTTTCTACTCTCTCTAAGCCATATTAGTATGGTAATCTAAGAAATTTGAAATAACATCGTGGTTAGTTGTTAGCAATGTGGCTAGTTATGATTGGTAATGAAACATAGTTAGAAAGAGAAAACAAAATTAAGAAGCCGTTCTTCGTCCCAAGTTATAAAGGAAAAAGGCTTGCTTATGAAAATATGAGAGCTTAAGAATGAATTTAAGTAAGCATGAAAGGTAAATCACTTTCAAGCAAGTGCAATAGCATTAAAAAAACAAGAAAACTTTACCTTAGTGTATGTATGATGATGTCTTCTTCTTGATTTGGATATAGTTGGCTCTCTCCCTCTGCACATTCACTTGAAGATGACCACCAAGTTCGCTTCTTGGAAATGAAAGAGATAAATGAGATTCAAGCTATGAAAATCTTGAGGGCTAGGGAAGAGGATAGAGAGAGTGCAATGTAAAGAAGAAGATCAAGTTTTGACAACCTTGATTAGGGTTTTGGCCATGGCTTCTCTTGGAGATGGGTGTGTGTGTGTGTGAAAGAGTCATAGCTATACCTTTCTCAAGATTAGTCTCAAGTTTGCATCTTAAAATGGTTTTATTAACTGTAAAGGAAAAACTTTATTCCTTAGTTGTAAGTTCTGCTCTTGGCATAAACTATCACCTACATTACTGGGTAGCGATTGGAATATCTTTTTGAACACTATGAGTGGACCTCATTAATGGGTTTGATAGTGGCTAGTTGAGAATATTTCTTATAACACATGTAAAATTTTAGGTCTACTTCTTGATTACAAAAAACCACTTTTAGACTGTAAGTAGTTTTAGCAAAAGTGTTTTCTCCAAATACTGCGCAATATATGGTTTGGACTAAGATGTGATCAAATCGTTTTTACTTTTAGATTTCATTACAAAACAAGAACATCTGGAAGCTTAAAATTGGAGACAAAAAAGGCTTCATGGGATAAAACATGGGTAAGACACTTGGATCAAAACAGAAGATGGCCTTCTGATGAGAACTTATTCTAATTATTTTAATAATTTTCTTAAAAATGGGCTTAACTAGCTACTTTTATAGCCTATTATAGAGATACCACTTGGATTGGAAGGGGTGATGGCCTTCGAATCGCAAGACTAAAATGAATTTTATAAAAACTTTTGAAACACACATTTTACCTGATAAAATAGAGTAATAGCATCCAGGTCTCACTGTCAAAGCATCATTACATGTTTTTCATAATGGATACTTGGTGTATTAAACTCTTCATGGATGGTAGATATACGTTTAAAAAGGTTTTAATTAGTCCATGAATAACAATTGATAGGTTTGTTGACACTTGTAATATGTATTCAAGGCTAACAAATATGTTGTCTTATTTATATGGATGTAGGTGAGGATTCTATATCTTCTTAGAATCTTTTTGCCTTTGGTGCTATCCGTCACCAAAATTCTTGACCTCTATCACTTCTATACTATATATAATGCAGCTTAAAATTTTCAAGGAAGGGGAGGGCCTCCACGTGTCACTACGTGGTTCACTTTAAAGAAACCTTACAAAACATCCAATTTAAAATGCAAAAATGAAGGGTAAGAACACACACACACACACACACACACACACACACACAAACACACAAACATACACACACACACATACATGATATGATATGTATATATAAATATATTCTATACATAAACATATGTATGTGTATATACACACACATGTGTGTGTTCGTGCATGTGTGTGTGTGTGTGTGTGTGTGAGAGAGAGAGAGAGAGAGAGAGAGAGAGAGAGAGAGAGAGGACAAAAAAAAAGACAGATGTATACACTCTCACACACACATGAGAAGAATCTAATGAAGAAAGAAAACCAAGGGGTTTTAAAGATCAATCTGACAAGTCAAACTCAAGATTTGTTACTCAAAGAGAGAGAGCGAAAGAGATAGAGGGGGGGGGGGGGGTGAGACAGGGAGGGCTTCTCCAAGACCCCATAGAGCCGGAAAAATGTGTGTATGTGTGTGTGTTTGAGAGAGAGAGAGAGAGAGAGAGAGAGCACGCTCCTATATAGCCAACTAAAGTGAAATATATATAAATATATAAGTTGCTCCCATCTTCCATACATACAGACGCACGCACATACACACATGTATATATATCTATAGACACACACACATATATACATATCTATGCATACACACACATATACATACATTCATACATACATATGCATATGTATGTGTGTGTGTGAGAGAGAGAGAGAGAGAGGGGGGGGGATGAAGGAGGGAGGACTCCTTTAAGCTCCCATAGAGCCAAAAAATGTGTATGTGTGTGTGTTTGAGAGAGAGAGAGAGAGAGAGAGAGAGAGAGAGAGAGAGAGAGAGAGAAAGTGTGTGTGAGAGAGAGAATGGTCCCATATAAAGAGAAATATATATAAATATATAAGGTTACTCCTATTTCCCATATATACACACATGTGCACACACACACACAAATTAACACACACACACACACACACACACACACACACACACACACACACACAAACACATATAGATAGATAGATAGAGAGAGAGAGAGAGAGAGAGAGAGAGAGAGAGTAGAATTGTCATTAAAGGTGATAATATAACCTATGGGAACAAATCAAACATGTCAAATGATTTATGCTAGGTTGACTAATGGCTCTCAATGCTTGAGGATTATGGAGATGAGGGTGACAATTGTGCATCCATGAAGTAGCTAGGTGGCTACAAATGTGAGGAAAGAAAGTTTGAATGTGATAAAAAACAAGCGCTCAAGCTGGGTAAGAAGCTAGGCCTACTAAACCTGCAAGGGGTATAATGTATGCGCAATAATGGCGAGCACTTCCCAGATGTTTCAATACCCTGTTTCATATCAAAGGGAGTGGGAGCTAAATTGGACCACTACTTAGGTGCAAAGTGTAGATGATAAGATAGGATTAAGAATTTAAAGGTGAGTTCAATAGATCATCTCCCCGTGCATATGACAAGATAGGATCAGGAAATTAAAGGTGAGTTCAGTAGATCATCTCTCAAAGATTAACATGCTTTAGCAATTGATGGACATATAGTAGTTTGGATTGTTATAAACTATTACAACTTCAATATTTAATTTGATGTTTGAAGTTTTCAACCATCATATTATGATTAAGGTTACCATGATTCAATGTCACTCTATCATATCATCATTCATTATCAAAGCATTAGTAAGTGTATGATTATAAAGTGTGGGATATCACTTTTAAAGAAAGATTTCTTGGTATGAAAATTTATGCTCCAAAGACATGGCTCTCCTACTTCAGTACATTGTGCTGGATCAATAAGATGATGGCACCGCTCCAAGCTCCAATTTCCTTCTTAGGAGCATCAACTTTTTTGAAATTTGATTAGATTTGGTTCCACTTACCAAGTTCCAACACTATCTCTCATCACACAAGGTCTATAAGTCTGCACTTTCTTGCCTCTTTGTGTGTGTGTGTGTGTGTACGATGACATAGGCAATGACATAAGTGATTATGTATGCAATGAGATAATGATGATGCAAGCCATCTTATAGAACCTTCTAGCACTTTCCTTGATCCTCTAGAATCTTCCACACCATTCTTTAAGAATGCTGTAAAAACTTCTGGAAGGTTCTAGTGTTTTCTTGTAGGAGACTCAAGAAGACTAACTATCAAGCATCCATGACATTACCCCCTCTTTCAGCGACGATGAGTTCCACGAGGAGCTGTGGTGTTCCTTGACTTGGGCTTCCATGGATGTTGTTGATGGAACTCTTGGACTTTGAGAGGTGCATGATGAAGATTGTGTTCTCGTTTCTAGGTTCACTCACTAACATCATATCCTTTCTAATGCGCCAAGTACTGTAACTTTCCATGCAAAACTTGAGAATCTAGGATTTTTTTGAGCTCATATTTGTCATGTCCTTGAATCTCAAGTAGAGGAGGTGCTTGTAGGGCTCTTCTTGGGATATTAGATATGTGACAGGATCCTAGGACTAAGACATGAAAGACCGGATGGATTTTCAACGATGAGGGAAATTGGAGTTGATAGGTGACTCGATTGACTTGATAGATAATCTTAAATGGTCCAAGCCTTTGATAATATAGCATTTGACAGGGACAAGATGAACGTAGATCATGATGAAGGAGCCATACTTTATCCCCTTCTTTGTATTTTAGATGTTGTATGAGATGTAGATCTGCACTTTCTTTATACTTGGATCGAGCTTCTTTGATATGAATTGTAAGTTCTTTGTAAATTGTAGACAACTATTATGCAAGAGTAATAGAAACTAGATTCTTGACCTCATGATGTGTATGGATATCCTTTTTGGGATGTTGTGCATAATTAGCAAAGAATGGAGTGTGATGGGTGGAGACATAAAAACTGTTGTTGTGGGAGAATTCTCCTAGCGGTAGGAGCTCGAACCAATTATCCTAGTGGTAATTTATTGTACGATGGAGATACTATTCCAAAACTTGATTCATTCTCTCTATTTTTGCATCATTTTGTGGGTGATTGGATGAGAGTGGTTGATTTGTACTCCTAGTAGCTTGAATAAGATATTCCATAAGCTAGAGATGAATTGTGGGCCTCCATCACAAACTATGTCATCTAGCAATCTGTGATAACGATAGATTTGTTGTAGAAAGAGTTTGTCCGTACCTTCTCTAGTGATGGCTTTGGTGGTTGGAAGGAAATGTGCCATCTTTGTAAATCGATCCACAATCACCAAAATGGAGTCAAATCCTTGTGACAAGGGTAGCTCCACAATCTTGATCATCTTATGCTGCTTTGCCATGAAGTCGCATTGTTGGAATGTTAAGCTCAATTGGTTGTAAAGCCTCTTGACCATAGACCAAGTGAAATGGTGTGAACTCCATGGCTTCCCTATATGTGGTTTGATATGCCCACAAGGCACCATCCAAGAAGTCATCCCATAATTTTGTCTTGTTTTGCACCATCTTTCTAATGATTCCTACAATGACACCATTAGCCTTTTCGACCAAACCATTTGACTGTGGGTAGTATGGTGTGCTATGACGATGTAGAATGTGAAGCTCTTCACAAACTTC
This sequence comes from Adiantum capillus-veneris, assembly GCF_014529385.1. Taxonomy (NCBI): domain Eukaryota; kingdom Viridiplantae; phylum Streptophyta; class Polypodiopsida; order Polypodiales; family Pteridaceae; genus Adiantum; species Adiantum capillus-veneris. The sequence goes on along the minus strand of NC_140951.1, from coordinate 122,676,460 downwards.
TGTGAGTAAACCTTTCTTGAACCCCGGACCATTATCCAAAATAATCTTTAGAGGTGTGCCAAATCTACAACAAATATTAGTGTAGACAAATTTGCTCACTATCCTCTCATTTACCTTTGCCACACTTTGTGCTTCCACCCACCTAGTCATATAGTCTATAGCCACTAGAATGTAGAGTTTGCCATTTTTTGTCCTAGGCAGAGGACCCATAGCATCAATGCCCCACTTTTCAAAGGGTCCATTTGCAAGCACGATTTGCCTTGGACCATAAACCAATCTTCTATTCCCATTTACCTGACAATTGTGACAACTTTTACACCAATGTTGAACATCCACAAGAAAACTTGGCCAAACATACCCCGCAAGCAAAATCTTCTTCACAGTTAATTCTTGGGCACAATGACCACCACATGCCTCTTTAGGAAAACCTTTTAGAATGGCTGGAATTTCCTCGATGGTTGGTACTCTTCTGCACACTTGATCCTTCCCTCTTTGATAGAGGGAGCCTTCTAGGAAGAGATAGAAACTTGCCTTCTTCATGAGTCTCCTTTTCTGAGCTTTAGTGAAGTCTTGTGGAAACTCGCCCTCCAAAATGTAGCCAATAATGGGAGCCAATGACTCCAATCCCTGGTATCTCGGTTGCTTGACAGCTGCTGCCACCATGATGACCTGCACTTCTTTCTCAATACATGTAACTGTTTGTTGTGCAAGTAAATCAGCATCTTCATTTTGTTTCCCAGGAATATGATATAGTTGCACTTCTTCAAACTGATTAAACATCCTATGAATGGAATGAACTTTTGTCCTTAAGCTTTCATTCTTGTATGCCCAAATGCCTAAAATTTTTTTAACAATGAGAAGTGCATCTCCCTTTACCATGAGACGTTGTATCCCTTGGCCAATGCACATCTTCAAACCATGAAGTAGTGTGTCATATTCTGCTTCATTATTGCTAGTTAAACCTTGACCTTATCTTTCATGACCACCTCCCCACTTGGGTTGAGAAACACTAGCCCTTCCCTTGCTTTTCACGTGGCTAGTCAAAAAGCTCCATCAAAGAACAAGGTAAAAGCATTAGGAATATTTTTTGGTGGTGGCAATGGTAGGGTCTTTATTTCAGGCACCTAATCTCCTTCTCATGTACCCTATAAGTAAGGATCCTTCCCCATTGTGCATGCACACTATCTTCCACCTTGAAAGAGTATTGGAACTCTTGCAACTCCATAATCCACTTTGAGATCCTAGTACTAAGATTCATTTGAGATGACACCCAAGGGAACACATTTTTTGCAGTGAGAATTACAAAAGGTTTGGGTAGTAGGTAGGATCTAAACTTTCTCACCCAAACATGAGAGAAAGCATCATGATTTTTGCTTCTGTGTATCTTCTCTCCAAAGCATTCATGACCCTACTAGCAAAGTAGATGGATCACATCCTGGTATTGTGGGGATCTTGTTGTAGCAACACAACACCAATTGTTTCCCTTCCAACACTAGATCTAACAAAGAATGTGTACTCCCAACAAGGAGGCATGAGTGTTGGTAGTTCTGACAGAATGATTTTAATGTTACAAAAATACTCTTCAAGCTCATCAGACCATGCAAATTCCACTTGTTGTGTCAACTTTTGCAAAGGGTGAAGCAACTCCGAAGCTAAGTGAATGAAGCGTGACATATACTTCACCTTTTGAATGAATGAGATGACCTCTTTGAGATTCTTGAGTGATGGGAGCTCAATAAGAACCTTTGCCCTTGAAGGATCCACCTCGATGCCTTTGTAAGAAACTTTGTGACCAAGCAAGATTACTTCATCCTCACCTATGTGGCACTTGTCAAGGTTGAGTTGACCTCCCATGTCATAGAGCTTCTTCAAACCTTCTTCTACCCTTTGTAGATGTAATGATTTTGAACTATAAATGCAGAAATCATCAATGAACACCCTAATTGACTTTCCAAATAATTCTTGAAACACCATGTTCATGAAACGTTGGAAAGTTGCTGGAGCATTTGTCAAGCCAAATGGCATAACTCTAAAAGCATAACAACCCCAAGGAGTGATGAAGGTTGTTTTCAAGTGGTCCTCCAAAGCAATCCCTATTTGAAAGTAGCCTGAGTAGCCATCACACACAGTGTACTTCTCATGACCAGCTACCTCATTTAGTATCTCATCCTGAAATGGGAAGGGAAAGTGATCTCTTTTTGTTTCCTCATTAAGTGGACGATAATCAGCACACACCCTCCACTTAGGAGTGACAACAACGGGAGAGACCCACTCTGAATTCTCCACTGGATAAATGAAACCTATTGCTAGAAGCTTTCTTACCTATTTGAGTAAAGCCTGCTCCTTGATGACTCCTAGCCTTCGTAGCTTTTGAGCCTTAGGTGTGGCCTCTGGCTTCAACTCAATTTGTGTTGAAAAGAATCTACTCCACGCACATCGGTGTAGTCTTTAGCAAAAATCCTAGGAAATTTCCTTAACACACCTTTGAGCTCCTCTCTTTCATCCTTTGAAAGTGTTGTAGATAACATACCTTCGAGCATTCTTTCATCTTCCACTTTTTGGTTCTCTTGGGAACCTACCTCTTCCAAACCTGGGCAAGAGGTCTCTTGGTTGTTTGGCTTAAACCTTACCCCCATGACTTCAATGAAAGACTCCTCTTCAATAATGCTGCCGCTGCTTTCTCCTTCTGAAGTGCTATCGGTCCAGCCTTCCTCCGTCTCATTTTGAGATGATTCTTCTCTTCAATAATGCTGCCGCTACTTTCTCCTTCTGAAGTGCTATCGGTCCAGCCTTCCTCCGTCTCACTTTGAGATGATTCTTCATGGAGCTCCTCTTGGCGTTGCTACTTCATGTCAAAGACAACCTTCTTATGATTTTCATTCCTGCAAATTAGCTTTCCACTCTCCCAATCCTACAAAGCTCGCATTTTCATTAGCCATGGTCTGCCTAGGATAAATGGGTAACCATTTCCATTGGTAGACATGACATAGAAGTCCACTGCCTTCTTAATGCCAAAGGCCTCCACAAAAACATTTTTACAAATGCCTATGCACCTAGCCGTGCTATTGTTTGCCATTTTCACTTTGATTTCAGGTGTCTCATGGATGTGCATGCCTAGTATTTGCATGAGTCCCTCTATCATGATGCAAATTTGTGCACCCCCATCCACTAGACCTTCCCTAACCAATCTTCCTTTTATGTAATAATCTAGCACCGGTGTAATATCCTCATTCATTTCAGCTTGTGCAATTTTTACAACAGGCACACTCTCTGTTACCTTTCTTCTAGTGCTAACTGCCTTTGTTAAATACCTCCTAACTTGTGGGCATAATGCAAGAAACTGAGGCCATGAGATATCAGGACCCTTACCTCTCATGTCTTCCAACAAGTTGTATGGAGCCATACCATATCCAAGTCTTGGAGGTTGATACGACGTCGAGTCCTCTTGGTTTCCTTGGTCTCCTTTGCCTTCTTTTCTCGTCCATGATCACTTTGTAACGTGACTCCTTCTTTCTCCTTCCCTTTTCCACGCCCATGCTTAATGCCATTTGCTTCCATGTCAACCTCATTTGAGTTTGTCACCTCTACCACATGCACATTTGGATCTGGCAAAGATAACTCCTTCCACTCCTTGTGGAGGTGGTCTTGCTCCATTTGGCCTTTGTAGAAGCCGTGGTTGCTAACTAGTTCCTTCACGTGCATTCATCACTGGGTAATTCAAGTTAGGTCTCCCTAGCTCCCCACGGGGCCAAGGACAATTATACATCCCATGTCCAGACTCTCCTAGGTCGTGGATCTCGCTCTTCAGACTTCTTTGCTTGTCCTTTTGGACCTACAGCTTGTGCAAGGTGAATTGACAGGCTACTTAAAGATTCATTTAACTTCTCGATTACTTGAGCTGTTACCTCAGGAAGCTCCCTAGATGTCGATGCTTGTGACTTACATTTGGGTCTAAGACCTTCTATTGGAACCTCTCCCCTTAGGCACTTGAGTTTCCTATATTTCACAGCAGCCCTAGTTTCATCTGCATCAAAGGTAGCAGGTGCACCCGCCTCAACTTTTACCTTAAGGTCAGGAAAGAGTCTGGCTATGAACTTCTCCTTCTTTAGAAATTCTGCACCATCACCAGGGTTAGCAACATTTTGTATCCATAGAGCCCAAAGACGTATAAACTCTTGCTTGTACAAGTAGTAGTCATCTAAGTCTTTTTGCTTATGAGAAACAATGTCTTGCCATAGTTTTTGAGTGTTTTGGGGATCAAAGAAGTATTTCTTGAAACGATTCAAAACTTCTGTGTAATTCCCCTTAATTTCCTCAGGCAAAGAGTCAAACCAAGTGCTAGCATCTTTCCTAAGGGCCACCTCAAACATTTCTACACGTTCTTGATCAGTTACTATCCTCTTGATACGGCAAGACATCTTGAAATTCGCTAAAAATAATTCTGCATCCTCTCCAGCATCTCCAAAGAAAAGAGGATATCCAGACATTTGGCGTTGGCTCTCCATTGAATTGATTTCAAAGTGACGCACGTTTTTGTTTTTTCTTTCTTTAAAAGATTTACACAATAATATTTTCTAAATTGCAATCTATTTCTACAACAAAATAAAAATATTCACATCAAATGACCTATGATAATCAATAAGAGGTAGGATGACAGGGTTTGGTGACAATGTTTACTCTAATGTGTGGAGTGAAATGGAAGAGGAAAACCTCTACTCCTGGGCCATTATCCATGGTCTATGCATGCCCTAATTGTTTAAAAAAAACAAAAATATAGACGTCCAGACTAAGGTCGTACCTAATGAGAGGCAAAATAAAAGGATTTACTGAAGCGTTTATCTCGGCCAACCTAAGAGGACCTAAAATTCTACGCATTACACGTTGAAATTGCAACTTAGTACTAACAATTATGTGTACCTTTTGCCTTGCAATGGGAATGAAGGGATCATACAAATTCTCATGATTCATGCAAACTACTTGAATATGCTAAAGGTTGATTCTACAAAACAATACACAAGCCGTTCCTCAGTGGGGGCACCAATTTGAGGCGGTCCGGGGCAGGCAACAAGAAGAGTGGCCTCTAAGCACCCTTCTAGGCTCCCATGCTGCTCAATTGGGTTGGGGTTGGAAAACACAACAAACACACACGCAAACCCGCAACCTAACCCTACACAAATTTGGGGCACCACCTAGTTTTGGATGCGAACTAGGACGCGTAAAGAGAAAGAGAGAGAAACAGAGAGAGAGAGAGAGAGAGAGAGAGAGAGAGAGAGAGAGAGAGAGAGAGAGAGAGAGAGAGAGAGAGAGAGAGAGAGAGTGCTCGGGATTCTTTGAAATGTATCGGCAATGATCAAGCAAACACAATTATATATGTAAGAAAGAGAGAGAAGGGGGAGGGGGTGCTTGTTGCATTAATACCTTCGTACAAATTTGTCATGACCAATCAAAGTGAGATTAGTATTTGTTCAACATAGCTTGAGTAAAATTCACCACAACACATCACGAGAAAAGACGCCCCAATCACTATCTTAAGGCTAGGGGAGTCCTCTCCACCGTCTCGTCCTCTTACAGTATGTGGGATTTATGGCTAAATTGGTGACAGCACCCAGAGACAAGCTATCAAGAACTTAAATAAAACACCAAGACACTTACACATCATTGTTATCCATGACTTCACGTTGGAAGAGAGACAAAGTATCCATGCTTAGTCCAAATCCACCCTCTTTGATTCAACAAATGTTGGGCTTACACTAGTACGAGAAATAGTAGATTTCCTACTCTCAATTGAAAGATCACTCTCTCTTACAATGGCATAGAGCTCCCTTGCTAATCACCCCTAATACAACACATGCATATGCATAAGCCAATGAGCTTCCACTCAAGAGCTCCTTCTCAAGAGGTTGAGCTTGGCTTCTCAAGCTATAGCATAGTGCTCTTGCTTATGGCTCCCTCTTTTGTGCTAGCTACACCCTCTTTTTATAGCAATTTTGAGGGCTAGGGTTACTCCTTTAACCATGGTTGGGTTATATTTTCAGCACTTATCTAATTTCTTTTGCTTGGAATTATCAGGAAGTTGGTATGGATAGATGAAGAAGAGAGAGAGGAGAGAAGTGGAGGTGATAGGACTTTTCATAGTAGGTTAGTGTTAGTAAATTAGTAGAGTTAGTATTTTTATTGATTTACAAATGGAATTGGATATTTACAATGGGAGTATCCAAGTAGGATACAAATAAGGAAGAAATTCTCTTAATAAGTAAAAAAATATGGATTTCTTACAATGTTGATGCTCCAAGTGTCTTGAGTAGGGTCAATTTTGACACTTGTTGACGGTCCACTAACTTTGACAGTATGTTTTTTCTCCACTCTTGACCTTCCTTGGGAGCCAAGGTAATTAAATATGAGTAATCAATCACATGGTGCTGTATTTCAAGAGAAGAGACTGAATTTTGTGGTTTTTTTGATAGATATGGGTAATATGGAAGAGGAAAAATGAGACTAGGTGGTCAATTTTGGAATGGAAGTATGTGTAGGAGACATGAGTTCACCATGGTTTCTCTTATTCTTCAAGGTTGAGAAGAAGGTGAGTAGGGTGCAGAGAGGAGTGGTGAGAGAGGTGGGGATGATGAGTGGAGAAGTGTGTGTGAAAGAGGAAAATGATAAAGTGAAAGAGGGAGTGTGGCTGCATAGCATGGGCAAACTGGGGTCCACCAATAAAATCATAGCTCACAGCTCCTAGTTTAAACAAATAAGAAAACATTTGAGGTAAAAGTTCAACTCACGAGCTTTAAGTTTTGTTTGTATCACCTTTTCAAATTCGGAGAGCAAGTGACCTTTAAAAATTCAGCAAAATCGACTGTCTTTTTCCACTGCACAAAGTCCTTGTGGGGTCCTTCTTTGGATGATTCTTTTGAATGCTTCCAAGAGTGAGCCCTCCATAGTGCATGCATACATGCCACATACCCTTGACCTTATTTGGTAGATCTATAATTGAAGATATTGTTGAGATCATGATATAAATGAATAGTACAACTAAGGAAATCAAATATCGAGGGGTCTAAAAAAATATGTACATAATATGAATAATATAGGTGAAAAAATATAAAGGGGTCAAAATAAATCTCTCTCATTATAAGTCTACCATAAAAAGATGAATATTTTTGGTGTTTTAATTTATGAGAGTAATAGAGAATAGATGTAGGAAGGGAAAAAAAATCACAATAGTGAAAAAATTTACACATAAATAAAACTAGTTTTTTTGGATTTTTGTTGGGATGGAGTTACACAAAAAATAAGAGAAGCTTGCATGAAATTATTTTTATATGGAATAAAGAGTATGCAAAATGGTAAGAAAAAATATGGTGATGGTGAGTCAATGTACATAGCATAAATAACACACTCTAGGTAGAAATATTTAAATAAATACCAAAATAATTATGAAAAATCCTTTTATTTACACGCTATATACAAATGAAATATTTACACACAAATGGGCCATAATATACTTATATTTTTTTATTTTTTTATTATTTTCGGCTCAACTAGCCGGGTGACTAGCTAATTGAGGGTTTTTAAGAAGATATGGGAAATGTCTCCTAACTCACACACGCCTATGTATAGTGAAATGGTAGAGATAGCTACAGTGTTTGGGTGATTTTGATAGGGTGAGGTAACTCACTATGGCAATTAGAGAGAGCCGAAAAACGGCTATCAACGGCTCAAAGCCCATTACCTCGGCTATCTCCATAATTAACAAACTTTAGTAGTTCTAATCTTAGACCCCCACATTGGCCTAGTTGCCCTTCTTGCATGCACCCGCAATCACCTTTTAAGTTGAGACCGCCCACTTCGGATGCTCATAACTCATGATGTACAAGTTCGATTCACAAGCTATAAACCATGGATGAAAATACTTATTAGAAACCATATTTTGGAGTCTCAAACAACCCAAAATATCAGCATTCAATCTTGATAAAATCACAACTTTTTTACATTAATTTTTACAAGGCCACTTCCAAGGAGCCTAAATTTAAACTAACCTTGTTAGAAGGGAGCTTATGTTTCGACTTTGAGAACTAGCATAAGTAATCAATTAGAGCATATATTGGACATGTGGTGGTGGCCTTAGAGACCAAAATCTTAATGAGCTTGGAAAGGTATTTAAGTATTGTAATTTACTTATTTTTAGTAATCACTAAAGGTATAGCTTGACAAAAGGTGGACCTTACATGGATCCTAATTTCAAGAGGTGTGGTAGACCTTCAAACCAAGCTCATATACTTTGGACATGTGGTGGAACTTGCATGGAGACTAGTTTAGACAAGTGTGGTACACCTTGAAACCAACACCCATTTGTTACACTAGCTTAGACAAGTGGTGGATCTTGCTTTTATGTTTCAATGAAGCATATTTTGGACAAGTGGTAGACCTTGCTTCTCTCCATGCTTCAATGGAGAGAAACATTAGATTGGACAAGTGGTGGACCTTGCTTTAATGTTTCAAAGGAGCATATTTTGGACAAGTGGTAGACATTGTTTCTCTCCATGCTTCAATGGAACCCACCTTAGACAAGAGAAGTACCTTGAAACCAAACCCCCATAATACAACATACTAAATAGGTTGGAAAATTGGTGGGATATGAAACCATCCATGATAGAGCATAGTATAGGTGAAAACGTAGTGGTCCTTATATCAATTACCCATGCAGAGCTTGGACAAGTGGTGGACCTTGCTTCTCTCTAAGTTCAAGGTGTTTATGAGTAACAAAAATTGTCAAAATCCAAATATCATGTTAGGATTTACAAGGGTTTATCACAAAAATTTGAGTGATATTTGGAAGATATTTGAGGATTTGGATGCAAAAAATACCTTAATTTTTTATGACACTCCATATAGGGTGATGTGGAACATGTGAGGGACATATCTTATATTTCCAAAGATGTGGAGGCAAACTTTCGAGCAACTTCAAAACTTCTTGTAGAGAACAATAATTCCATGGTTTGGTAGGATGGTTGTATACAAGAGATAAGAGATTCTATACATACAACACAATTGTAAATCAGTACAGTGGTTTTGAGACAAATTATGTCCTTGGTGTGTACTTGTCAACACGAAAGCATTGAATAAATATGGCCATAAGATTCTTTCTTTATTCTAGTGTGTATCTTTCAACATTTTTATAATATAATATAGTCTATTTTTTTTAAAAACAAAGGTGTGTCAATTTTATGAACACTTCAATGGAGTGCACCCTACTCTAAGGGGACTTCAATGTACTATTGGAGTGCATCCTATTGTAAGGGCGGGGACTCTGATGTATTGCTAGAGTGCACCCAAATTTTTGGGGACTCATTTTTTATTTGATTGGGGCCTATGTTGGATCCTATAGTGAAAGAAATTCATTTTTTGTCAATTCATCTCGAGGTTGCATTTATTTGTAACTAGGAGAGAATTGATGTTTGATGTCAAAATAAAACTTGTAAGTGTGGATTAGAGAATCCATGGACTTTAAATATGTGAGAGGGATCTTTTTCTTGGGCACAAATGTTTGCTTCAAGAATATTATCATTACATCCTTTATGTAAAAGAGTTTTAGAACCTCAAAGACTTTGAAAAAAAAACTATGGAATGTAGTGCATGTATTCTTGAATGGCTTGAAAGTTGATGTATACATGCATGTCGCCTTGATGAAGGTTTAGATCTAACAAGATGCAAAGCTAGAATTCTTGGACGTTACCTTTGTCAATTTGGTATGAAATAAAATGTTTAAATTTCTTTTCTTATGGGTGGAAAATATATTATTATGTGCATTTGGAACCTAATTTCTTGACCTTCAAACCAAGATTCCTATGTTATTTTCTCATATACTTTTTTTTAATGGATTAAGATTGTGGATACAAGGTCCACCACTTGTTCAAGCTAGATCTAAGAAAGTATATATAATGAGCCTTCAAACTAGTAAACCAAGGAAAGAGAGAAGCAGGGTCCATCACTTATCCAAGCTCATCTCTAGACAACATAGAGAGATGCTAGGTCTACTAATTGTCTAATATAGGCATGGAGAAATGATAGAAGGTTGATACACTCCTCCAACCTATCATCTCTAATAAAATGGGAGGTTTGGCCTTAAGATTCATCATGTAACCAGCCTATACTTCATTGTATTATGAAGAGTAGAAAAGCAAAGCTCCACCACTTGTCTAAGGTAGTTCCAAAATCAACATGGAGAGAAGCAAGCTTCACCATTTGTCCAAGCTAGGTTCCATTTAAACATGGAAAACCTCATATATGTTGTACATGGAATTTTTTCTCCAAGGTTCACCACTTGTCCAAGATAGGATCCATTAAAACATGGATAGAAACAAGGCTCCACCACTCGTCCAATCTTTAGAGCTGCAAAGTGGACCGGTTATCTAAACTAGGCATGGGAAAATAATAGAAGGTCCACCACTTATCCAATATATTATCTCTTAATAGCATGGGAGGTTTGGTCTCAAGATTTAGGAATTGGTGACCTGTATTTCATTGTTTTATGATGAATTTGATTTTAAGGTCAACTACTTATCCAAGCTATAAGTTTATATCTTGAATGGTATTCCTTCCCATCACTTAGAAAACGAATGATATGTTGTACATGGGGGGGGTTGTTACAAGGTCCACCACTTGTCCATGCTAGTTTCATTGAAACATGGATGAAGGCAAGCTCCACCATTTGTTAAAGCTAGACTCCATTCAAATCTAGAAAATCCATGCTATGTTGTACATGGGGCCTCTGTTTTAAGGTCCAACACTTGTCCAAGCTAAGATACATTGAAACAAGGAGAGGAGAAACACTCCACCACTTGTACAAGCTAGGAAACATTGATAGTAGTTGATTTAGTTTGAAGATCCACCAGGTGTCTAAGCTAACTTTATTGAACATAGAGAGAAGTAAAGGTCCACCAATTGTCCAAGCTAGGCTCCATTGAAACATGAACAGAAGCAAGCTCCACCATTTCTCCAAGATAGGCTCCATTGAAACATGGAGAGAATCAAAGGTCCACCATTTATCCAAGCTAGGCTCCAATTGTCCAACCTATAAGGTTATATCTTAAATGGTAATCTTTCTAATCACTTGGAATACCCATGATATGTTTTACATGGGGGTTTTGTTCCAAGGTCCACCACTTGTCCAAGCTAACTCTATTGAAACATAGAGAGAAGAAAAAGTCCACCACTTGTCCAAGCTAGTCTCCATTGAAACAAGGAGAGAAGCAAGCTCCATCATTTCTCCAAGATAGGCTAGATTCGATAAGTGCACCTTGAAACCAACCTTCTAGCCCCATGCCTCAAATTAAGAAGTTCTAGATTAGAATTGGACCTTGCTTGAATGACCTTGCTTGAATGTCACGTGCATTAAAGTAAGGAAACATAGCCAAGTGGATTTTATTCCTCAATGGATCCTTGCTTTCACAGAACCTTGAGTCACTTTTCCAGTAACTTGGACAAGTGGTAGACCTAGAAACCAAACTCTCCATGTTGAGATAAGTTGTAGGTAGGATAGTAGAACATAGACAACGATAACGGATGCCATATACTAATCTCCTAATAATCCAATTGATTGAAACCATGGAATTTTAGTTGTTTTCATTGTGTATTGTATGTGCATAAAGTGAAATGAGACCTTAAGAAAACTCAAATTTTTGACAAAATATTAATATTTTGTACATGATATATTGAACGTTGTCCAACCTGGGAATTGGGATTTTCCCACTTTACCTATTATGGTCTTTTTACTTCTAATCCCCATTTGTCTGTCATGTCACGGTTTCAACTTGTAAATACTGAGTTCCGTTTCTGTCCATGTACATTTTTCCTTGTTTGTTTGCCCTGATTTATTCTTCAAACTCAATACCATGGTCATCAATGCATATAGCATACTCTTCGTTAGGATCCAAGTAAAACTGAGCTCCATGGCAATTAGTATTATAAAATGAGAGTATATGCTTATAGCGCGCTGTCGTTCCGGTCTTTGAGTGAGTCGAATAGGAAGACATTTTAGAGGTTGAATCTGAAAAAGTGTCTGAGACTTCTTCAAGGATAGTGTGCAAGGAATTGCCTTGGTTCACGCTTTCTTCAGTGGATACTCTACTGGAGGTTTCTCCAAATATGCCTTGATTTCCTAGTACACGACTAGATCTTAGGTTCATAAAGACTTGCAAAGCCCTGGATAGAGTACTTACCTTTGGATTGACTTGACGTCAATTTCCACTTGACTGGATTGCACTTTCTGTCAAGCTACCAATTTCTCGTCTACAACCTGATTCTTGTACAGATTCGATCAAGTTAGCTATTCTTCTATAAAGACAGTATAGTTTTTGCTAGCTGTTGTGATTGTTCTATGTGTATCACTACAAATCGAGATAATTAAGTCAACCATTGCAATTTTCAAACTCGACTTTGGCAAAAATCAAAGGATTAATCTGCAACCTGGAAACTGAGTGAATATGTACCAATTTTGATTCGATTGAACCCAAAATTGCCCGATGGCTTTGTATTATGTTGGTCTAACACTGTACAAGTTCAAAAATAAAAAATGTTGTCCCTGTGTAGCAGTAGTGAATAATCGCGATTATTTACTGCTAGTTTTTTGTATTTTTTTTCTTGGTTTGCCAAGTATACAACCTGTTAAGGTCCTTGGACATGTTTCAACAAGTTTGGACAAAATCTGTTCAAGTCGCGATTATTTACAACTAGAAACTTTTTGCATCTTTCTAGTCAAGTGAGCATGCACACATGTTTATCACATCAATATAAGCCTATAAATCAAATTTCATCAAGTTTGGATAATTTTTTTCTCAATTTACACTCAAGATTCAGAAAGTCAATACAAACTTTAGTTTTTATCCAATTTTTTGCCAGTTGTGATCCAAATCTTTTATGCCTTTACAAAAGTTGTTTGTACACATGCAATGAGTCAATGGTATGAACCTTGGTCAAATCTGAGCTGAAAGTTAATAATTATGATTATTAGCTTCAGGCTTGAAATGAACCAATTTTTTCACTTTTTTCAAGGACAGTCCTTTTATGAGTTATTTTAAGCCTATGAATCAAGTCAAAACTTAATTTGGCCTAAAATGTTCAGAAAAAGTAAATAATTTGACTTTTGGTCAACTCTTGAAATTTTTACCTCAAAGTGTCTTTGAGCTTACCCACTGGTTCAGACAACTTTTAAGCTTACTCTCCAGTCGGATTGAGTGGTTTGGAGTCTTTTCCTGCTATTTCTAGTCGTAGACCTGAAATTCAGCAACTTTCAACAACAACTCACACATGATTCTTCGAGAGAGAGCAATGTTCTGAAATCCACCTCGGATCCTACTTACCCTACTCCTAGGTTCTCATGCAATGGGGTTGTGAAAAGTGTTCACAAACACTCGTTTTCTTGTTTTTTAAGGTTTCTTAAGAATTGATCTTAAGACTTGTCTCGTCTATCAATCATCCTTAGAATCCTACTCTAATTCTATAATCATATAGTCCTAAAGGCACTTGACAAGTACTATAGTCCTTCCAAGCTACCTCTACACAGTAAAAGACGACAATCTTAGGCTTTGTGGTTTCTAAAAGAAAGTTTTTAACTCTAGGAGATCCTAGAGGAAGTTAAAGGATAACTTCACAACTCGCTCGCGTTTTTTCCTAGTTTGCATCTCTTCGATCCTCGACAGTGATGCCAAATGTGGGACGCGTATCTAACCTCACTATCCTATCTTGTTGTAGTTCAAATTGTCAATCCATGGGACGAAGCTGACTCGACTAGTGCATAAAGGTAACAAGAGGTTGTCGATCTCTCGGAAAACAACTAACAACTCGCATCTAACTCAAGTTACACTCAAGTGACTAAAATCACTAAAAGCCAATCGCTCATTGGCAAACAAATCACATCCGTTACAGCATCAAATGAAATCCAAACGTAACAAAACTTCTAGGACAAGTTTATAAAACCTAAGCACACATGCTTATGGTCTCAAACCCCACTTTAGGTCAAGTGCCAAAATCACATTATTAACAGTAGTGGATTTTTGATCTAGCCGTTTTCGACTCAGAACGCATCTAAATGCATAGTAATGATGCCCCAATACCCTGTGTATGCATAGTTTTGGATTTTGAAGTGTAAATTTCTACTTATGATGAAATTAAACCGCGGGTCGGTGACACCAAAAGCTATGAAATATTGTGATGTGTTTATGTCAATGTGTAGAGCTCTTACCTATGGTTGCAATGCAACAAAGACGACTGCAATGTGACAACCGGGAAGAAAGTAGGTAGCGTGAGAACGAGAGAAGTGAGCGTCATTAGCTCACGATGTGTATTTCTTCATCCAAAAACTTTTTATTTACTTACAAAAATTGGCTTTTATACCTTAGCCAAGGTTTTTGGTGGTCAAAACTAATAATCTAGGATCTCCAACTAAAGATAGGCAATGACAAGTTGATACAATTTAGAAGCTTGTAGCCCTAGGTCATCAATTACAAGGTTTATCCAAAAAATAGGAGTTACAATATTCCCAATTTATCAAAATAATAAGTGTTTTTACAATGAGAGCTCTAAAAATGGTATCCGTGGTGTCCGTGTTAGCTTGTTACTAAGAGAGAGAGAGAGAGAGAGGGACACAATATATATGTGACGACCACTTTTCTCGATCTAAGTGGCTATGATTAGACTCTTGAAAATTCCCTTTCCAATGTGCTACCTGGATTGCTAAAGACGAAGGTCGATTATCTGTAGTTGTTTGACACGTGTCCTTCAAAGGGGCCTTAAAAGTCTTGAAGAGAATGATATAATCCCAAAATCTCCATTCACTTCTTTGACATATAAAGAGTGCATTCATTCATAGGAGTACGAGGGCAACAAGATTGTGTGAGACGGACTTGGGCTGTTTTGGCTCCGTTTGGGAGTTATGTTCTTGCACGTGTGTTCGAAGGGGTTCTCAAAGCATCGTAATTTGGGTAGCCATGGCTTTCTCTTAACCGGATTTTCATGGAAGAAGTGATGAAGATGTGGAAGACTTTTTGGAAAAGATGGAGATTGCCTGCATTAGCAACCAGATTCATGACCCAACGCAGATGTTACGTCTTCTCCAAATCTGTTTGAAGAGTGATGCACGAGTTTGGTCCAAAGAATTTGAAGAGCAATTGTGTGCAGCGGATCCACCTGTAAGATTGAGTTGGGAAAATCTAAGGCATGGATTGGAAGTGGAGTTTGTGAAGATAGAAGATCCTGACAAAGTGTGGCAAGAAGTACAGGCTTTAGTGCAAAAGGAAGGTGAGCCAGTAGATGCGTACATAAGTAAGTTCTCATTGGCATGGAAGTGGATGTGCAAGGCCTTAGCACCACAGGTACCCCCGCCTGACATGATGAAGAAGGACAGGTTCTTGGCTGGTCTTTGGGAGAATAGACGTTGGAGAGTGGACCTAAAGAAGCCTAGGACATATGAAGATGCACTAGAGGTAGCAAGGAACAAAGAGTGGAAGTTGAGGAAAATGAGCCAGTTAGGGGTGGAGTCTTTGCCCATGAGGTCTGAATTTCAGCCTATGGATTCTTCGCAAGGTCGGGTTCATCATGAACCAGTGGTTTCTGTTACTCCTCAGGTTATGCCAGCAGTGGTCACTACAGCAGTGCAAGATGATTTGCTAAGGCAAGACATGAGGCAAGTGGTAGATTTGATGAAGAATCTCAGCCTAAACATGCTAGGTCAAGTGCGAAATAATCGAGGTCAAGGGAGGTTTGTAAATCAGCCATGAGGTGAAGAAAGACCTAGGAATTGTGTTGGACAAAGCAATGGTAGGTTCTGGAGGCAGACGCCCACATGTTATAATTGTGGAGAGTTGGGTCACATCAGCCCACAATGTGATAAGCCACCAAGGATGGGTGGAGACATGTATCCATTGCCAAGACAGGTGCTAACTAGGTCAAATGATTATGGCATTGAAATTAAGGGAGATGAAGGAACCAGTGGATTAACCCATGAGGAAAAGGGAAAGACAAAAGTGTTAAGTGTAGTCACCTTGGAGAAGGCATCAAAGCTAGAGGATACATTAGTGATGCCTATTGGGAAGAGAATCACAGAGGACAAGGAAGGAAGAAGTGCTCCAGGTCCTAGTAAGAAGAAAGGAAAGAGCCATGAAGGCGAGGATGTCAAGGCCAAGAGGAAAAGGAGAGCTCATTGCAAGTTTCATGTTTCATATTTTCCACTAGGGGATGGGCAATTAAGCTATGACTTGAAGGAGGATCTGACAAGCAAGAAAGCAGATGTTACTTTTGGGAAGCTTATAGAGATGGTGCCTAAGCTGAAGCGACAGTGGAAGAGTATGGTTAACCCAATGGTGAAAGAACTAGAGAGAGGTTCAGTGAAGGTGTTGGCGATGGATGAGCTACTAGACATTTGTCCAATAGTAAATGTGTGGCATAAAAGAAAAAATCTGGGACAAGGTTATGTGGATGGCGGAGCCCAAATATGTGTGATAACACACTCATTCATTGAGAAGATGGGTCTTACAGTGACTGGGGTGTCAGGGTTTCGGATTAGATTGGCCAACCATCAGAAAGTAAAATGTTTGAGTGTTTTAAAGAGCTTAGAAGTGGAAGCATATGATGCAAAGGAAGTGGTTGATTTTCATGTGATGCCAACGGGGTTGGGAGCATATCCGATTATATTGGGCAGACCATGGTTACGTGCAGTGGGAGCTGTTCAAGATTGGAGAGGTGGTACGATTAGCCTCTATGGAAAGACAGGTGCCAAGAAGCTTTATAATATGGACACAAGGAAATGATTGGAGGATCTTTATGAAGATGAGGATGAGTCTAGTGATGAAGACTATTCCACCGTGAACAGATGAGGACAGTGATAGCACTACCAGTAGTGATAAGGATGCTGATGTTGCATTTCTTTTGATGGACAAAGGAGTCCAGGAGTGTCATAAAATCTAATATCTAACCAACCCAAATGATTTTCTCATATTAAATTGATCACTTAATGTGGGAGAATAAACGCGAACAAGTGTTAAGATATAGATATGTGCTTATAGATCTATCTCAACACGGGGCCAATAGTAAAGGGGCCCAAATGGGAGATGGTCTATCAAGAGCAAGGCTAACCAATGGAGCATAAGACCTTAGGGTTAGCTTCATTGAAGACCTCCAATAATGTGTGAAAAAGTCCTTTGACCTTAGGTAAGCTAGGGCTGAGCTTGAGGTGGGAACCCGGCCCAAGCTCGAGGTGCTTGACCTGCTTGAGGTGCTTGTTGTGCTTGAGGTGTTTGTCCTGCTTGAGGTGCTTGATTAAGGTGCTTGAGGTGCTTGACTTACTCCATGCTTGAGGTGCTTGACTTGCCGCTTGATTAAGGTGCTTGAGGTTCCTTGACATGCTTGCCTGAGATGCTTGTGGGAATACCCCCTAGTCCAAGTGCTTTGTCATGCTTGATGACTAAGGTGCTTGAGCTCCTAAAGTCAAAAAGATCCCTACAAGGAGGGGGGCGAACCTACAAGGGGGGGGGATGAGAGAGAACACACACACTCACACACACACACACACACACACACACACACACACACACACACACACACACACACACACACACACACACACACACACAAGGGAAGCCCCAGCTTGAAGAGGCAGCAAGGACACTTGTCAAGTTCCTCCTCATGTTGCCCTCATGGTGTGCCTGAAGCCTATTGGTTGGCCACCCAAGGGGTCCAATGATAATTTAGGATATTTAATTAATTGATTTTTCATTTATCAAGTCCTCTCTCTCAAAGGGGAAAGGGGGACACTTGTCCCAAGGCTACCCCTATTGCTTGTAATGGCTCCTGCTTGTGATTGGCTAGGCCTGGAGGGGTCCAATGAGCTTCAAGCATGAGTTACAAGGGGGAGTAGACCCAAGCAAGCTAGGGGGGTGGTTAGGGGGTATACTCACCCACACACACTCACAAACACTCTCATTGTGTGCTATGAAAAGTGCAAGAGCTCCCTCTCCAAGCAAGTAGAGGTTGAGAGCCTACACCAACACTAGAGGCTATGGAGTGCAAATCCAACCAAGAGCCATGCTTCAATGCTTGAGCTTGTCATCTCCTTCTTCTTCATTACTATGCTATTATGTATGCTAGCTCAAGAGTTATGATAAGTGAGGAACTAGCTCTTTCTCGTATGAAATGTTTCTTCTTCCTCTTCCCTACCCTCATTCCCTGCTAGCTCTCTCCACCTTCGAAGGTGTTTGAGGTCTTGGGACTGAGGCTTGGTATAGTTAAAGCTTTCTTCAAGTTTAGGTTATGCTATGATGGTGATTCATGAAGCTTTCCATCTTAATTACTTCACCTAGGTCACAAGGAACACAAAGAATGTATTGTAACAAGTCTCTCTTTATGGGAGAAATCATAATACAAATGCCTATTGGAGGGGGGACCGGCTCCACATAAATCCGGTCCTCAACTGTTGTCATGTTCTCTAAATTCTCTCTCTTGCAAAAGTATTGTCTATGCCAAGTTAACTAATTGCTATGATTATGTTGCTATCTTCAATTATGTCTACCCGCTATGCTCACAAAATCATTTCTTGAAAGTATTCTCATTAAATTCTGCTTCTCTCAAATTGAATAGGCAAATTCCATTACATTGGTATCAGAGCATTTGGTTTCTCTTTTCTTGCTTAAGAAGAGAGGTCCTTAAGTAGCCTATAAATGGTTGATGTTGTTAATTATAATAGAGTAAGTGGAACTGGGATCTAATATCGGTTTTGTTAAGCCCACTATGTGGGGGATGGTGCACACCTCGGGAGCTTTGGACTTAATAATGGAGTCATTGTAGACTTGCCTACGGCTTTACCATTATTGAGCCATAAGAAGTCCGAAAGGAGCTAGCCCTTGGCAACTCTTCTATGTTAGACCTACTCCTCTACTCTTTATAATTAACCACTTTGAGCCGTGGGTGTAGATACTTAAGAGACGATTTTCAAAGGCTAAGAGGAGTGGCAACTAAGGTTTTGTATTGCCAAAGCATACACTAAGTATAAACATAAATTTTGTTAACATGGCTGACAATAATCAAGAGAGTAGAATGAACATTGATAGCTTTGATTTTGCACATGAAGGTGCTAATGATGATGCTCCCATGTTTGTGAATTATCTCATCACTAGGTTGCAACAAGCTATGGGCAACCCTGTTTTGCAAGCCGAAGTTACTCAACAACTTCGTGCTTATGGAATTTCCCTTCCTCTCCCAGAAGAAAGAGAGCTTAGGAGGCCTCTTGAAGAGACCCCCAAAAGAAGACTCTCTCCCATTCGAGAGGAGGAATCCAAAGAGAAAGAAAGCAATGACAGTCTAAGTTCTTCTGAAGATGTGGCTCCACGAAGACGGAGGTCTAGACGATTGCCTACTCCTCCCAAGAGGAAAAGAGCAACCTATAGTCCTTCTCCTCATCACTCTGAAAGGCAAGAGAGGAAACAAAGGAAGAAAAGGGCTAGGAAGAGGTCACCCTCTTCTCCTTCTTCTTCACCTTCCTCCTCTTCCGATGAAAGTTATGGCTATTCTCCTAGAGAATACAAGAGGGGAGGACATCGCAAATCATTTCCTGCATGGCGAAGGTAACAAAAGCTAAAGAAGTTCAAGGAGGGAGGAAAGAGTATCTCTTTTCTCACCTACGATGGCACCTTTGGTGCTACCGACAAAGTGTTGGCCTTCATCCAGCAATTTGATGTGGCCTTTGGGGACGAGGGCTTCACAGAGTCCTCCAAGCTACGCCATGTAGCTATGCACTTCCAAAAATTAGCTCGTCAATGGTGGGCTAGACTTCGTGGCAATGGAGAAGCCCCAAAGACATGGAAAACTCTATGATTTTCCATCATGAAGCAATTTCTTCCAAGTGATACTAAAGATAAAGTTCTTACCGAATGGCGCGGCTTGAAGCTTCTCTCTCGTGAGTCTATCAACAAGTATGTAGACAAGTTTTGGGATTTACATCTCAAAGCTACTGTCTTTCAAAAGATAGACTTTGCCAAACAAAGACAACAATTCTGTGCGGGATTACCTGAAGAGATGGCCGAATACATCAACTCTCAACGGCCCGGTACTATTACCGAAGTAATCCACCACACCATGGTTGCTTCACGCATCAATTTCCATCAAGGGGCTAGACGTAATGTCAAGCCCATGGAAAACAAAGATAAAAATGATGCAAAGGGGAAATCCAATGCTCAAAATAATTCCCAAGGCACTTCCAACAACAACAACAACAACAACAACAATCGGTCCAAGGAGAAGGGAGTTTACAAAGGTAAAAACAAACTCTCTCCTGAAGAGCTTGAAGCTTTTCGCAAGGACCATAAGTGTTTCAAGTGTGGAGAGCAAGGACATGGCTATCGTTCTTGCCCCAAGAAGAATACTCGCAATGAGACTCCTAGGGATTCCACCATTGAAGCTCCAAAAGAGGATGGTCATTGCAAAGGATCATCACTTTCCTATGCGTGGGGAAAGGTAAGAGAGCATGATGCCTTCATCTTGTTTGACCCAGGCTCTACTCTCAACTTCATATCAATAGAGTTGGCCACCAAGTTGGGCATTCAAGCTTTTGAGATGGGAGATATAGTAATAGACGATGCAGCTTTCAAGGGACAACAAGCCTCTGTTACTCCCTTGATTGGGAAGTTGAGGCTTCATGTCCAAAGCTATGTCGACAAAGAAGACTTCTTCATCTCTCCTCTCCAACATCAGGATGTTATCCTAGGGACACCATGGTTTGATCGCATGGCTGCCAACATGAAGTTCTCTGAAAGGAGAATTTACTTCACCTACAGGGGAAAGAACATGTATATAGATGCTAGTGAGCGTGGTCGCACTATTCCACTTGTAAATCCTCTTTCTTTTGATAAATCAATGAAGAGCTCAGTTTCTGCGTACATGATTTATGTCAAAGAGTCTCTAAAAGCTAATAATGTTTCATCAAATGAAAATGATAGGAATCAAGAAGAGTTAGACTTGTCTACTTTTCTAAAAGGATTCCAAGATGTGTTCATTGATGATATCCCTATGGACCTACCTCCAAAACGAGGGGATGATGACCATCGTATTGAGCTCCTTCCAGGAAGCTCAGCCTAACAAACCTCCTTATCGAGTCTCACAAGCTCAACAAGAGGAGATTATGAGGCAAGTACACGAATTGGTAGACAAAGGGATGGTGAGGCCTAGTTCCTCTCCCTTTTGTTCTCCAGTCCTTTTAGTGCAAAAGAAAGATGGTACCTACCGTATGTGTGTGGACTATCGAGCACTAAACCATATCACTATCAAAAACAGATTTCCAGTGCCTCGGGTAGAAGATCTTTTTGATAAGTCCAGGAGTGTCATAAAATCTAATATCTAACCAACCCAAATGATTTTCTCATAAAAAATTGATCACTTAATGTGGGAGAATAGACGCGAACAAGTGTTAAGATATAGATATGTGCTTATAGATCTATCTCAACACGGGGCCAATAGTAAAGGGGCCCAAATGGGAGATGGTCTATCAAGAGCAAGGCTAACCAATGGAGCATAAGACCTTAGGGTTAGCTTCATTGAAGACCTCCAATAATGTGTGAAAAAGTCCTTCGACCTTAGGTAAGCTTGGGCTAAGCTTGAGGTGGGAACCCGGCCCAAGCTCGAGGTGCTTGACCTGCTTGAGGTGCTTGTCATGCTTGAGGTGTTTTTCCTGCTTGAGGTGCTTGTTTAAGGTGCTTGAGGTGCCTTGACATGCTTGCCTGAGATGCTTGTGGGAATACCCCCTAGTCCAAGTGCTTTGTCATGCTTGATGACTAAGGTGCTTGAGCTCCTAAAGTCAAAAAGATACCTACAAGGAGGGGGGCAAGCCTACAAGGGGGGGGGA
Organism: Adiantum capillus-veneris; assembly: GCF_014529385.1. Lineage (NCBI taxonomy): Eukaryota > Viridiplantae > Streptophyta > Polypodiopsida > Polypodiales > Pteridaceae > Adiantum > Adiantum capillus-veneris. The sequence goes on along the minus strand of NC_140951.1, from coordinate 122,654,577 downwards.
TGAGAGAGAACACACACACACACACACACACACACACACACACACACACACACACACACACACACACACACACACACACACACACACACACACACACACACACACACACACACAAGGGAAGCCCCAGCTTGAAGAGGCAGCAAGGACACTTGTCAAGTTCCTCCTCATGTTGCCCTCATGGTGTGCCTGAAGCCTATTGGTTGGCCACCCAAGGGGTCCAATGATAATTTAGGATATTTAATTAATTAATTTTTCATTTATCAAGTCCTCTCTCTCAAAGGGGAAAGGGGGACACTTGTCCCAAGGCTACCCCTGTTGCTTGTAATGGCTCCTGCTTGTGATTGGCTAGGCCTAGAGGGGTCCAATGAGCTTCAAGCATGAGCTACAAGGGGGAGTAGACCCAAGCAAGCTAGGGGGGTGCTTAGGGGGTATACTCACCCACACACACTCACAAACACTCTCATTGTGTGCTATGCAAAGTGCAAGAGCTCCCTCTCCAAGCAAGTAGAGGTTGAGAGCCTACACCAACACTCTTGGCTATGGAGTGCAAATCCAACCAAGAGCCATGCTTCAATGCTTGAGCTTGTCATCTCCTTCTTCTTCATTACTATGCTATTATGTATGCTAGCTCAAGAGTTATGATAAGTGAGGAACTAGCTCTTTCTCGTATGAAATGTTTCTTCTTCCTCTTCCCTACCCTCATTCCCTGCTAGCTCTCTCCACCTTCGAAGGTGTTTGAGGTCTTGGGACTCAGGCTTGGTATAGTTAAAGCTTTCTTCAAGTTTAGGTTATGCTATGATGGTGATGCATGAATCTTTCCATCTTCATTGCTTCACCTAGGTCACAAGGAACACAAAGAATGTATTGTAACAAGTCTCTCTTTATGGAAGAAATCATAATACAAATGCCTATTGGAGGGGGGACCGGCGCCACATAAATCCGGTCCTTAACTGTTGTCATGTTCTCTAAATTCTCTCTCTTGCAAAAGTATTGTCTATGCCAAGTTAACTAATTGCTATGATTATGTTGCTATCTTCAATTATGTCTACCCGCTATGCTCACAAAATCATTTCTTGAAATTATTCTCATTAAATTCCGCTACTCTCAAATTGAATAGGCAAATTCCATTACAAGGAGTCTGGTTTAGTTGCATTTGCAAATGAGGTTGAAGATGAAAATGAAGGGCCTTATGAAGTGATTGAAGGGCTGATGCAGACCAAGGTTGAGTTGTCAAAGAAGCAGGAATTGATGACACAAATGATCAGTGGAGACCTCTCAGCTATGGAGAAGGAGATATATTTGCACATGCTAGCTAGTTTTCCTGATTTGTTCATTACTTCATATGAAGAGATCAGAGGGTTCAAGGGCCAAGAGATGCATATAGAGCTGAAAGAAGGTGCTTAGCGAGTGCGGCAAAGGCTAAGAAGGATGGGTCAAGAGCAAATGGAAGCCTTGCGAGAAGAGGTGGACAAGTTATTGAAGGCAGGGTTCAAGGTCCCTGTGGAGACCACAGAATGGGTGAGTCTAGTAGTAGTCAATCCAAAGAAGGATGGGAAGTGGAGGATTTGTGTAGATTATAAACCCTTAAATGCAGCCACTAGGAAGAACCCATATCCTCTTCCATTCATTGATCAGATCTTGGATTCAGTGGGCAGGTTATGAGAGGTACAGTGTGTGTGATGGTTTTTCAGGCTATTTTCAATTGAAGATTTCTCTTAAAGACCGCACAAAGACAACTTTTATTACGCCATGGGGCTGCTATTGCTACACGGTATTGCCATTTGGGTTGTCAAATGGACCATCTTTCTATCAAGAGAGAGCAAATTGGGTATTGGAACCTTTCATTGGTAGTTGTGTTAAAGCTTTTATGGATGACTTCTGTGTATACAGCAGTAGGGGATGAGCACCATGAGAAGCTGCAAATGGTATTGGCTCGATATGTGTCACAAGAACAGAATAATAGAGATAGACAGCAAAAACAGAGGAAGAAATCTTTGTATTGATAGTGTTTGATACAATAGACGAGAAAAATATATGGATGCACTCCGTTGTACGGAGCTCGAACCTCCCGACCACCCCCGAGCTTCAGTTCGCTTGCATGCAACGTCTCACTCGCACTCGCACTCGCACTCGCACTCGCAGAAGAGAGATCGGTGAATGATCCCCAAAACGCACCACCCGTCCTTCTATTCTGATTGTTTTTCCTCCAAAAGCATGCGACCTCTCAAAATAGCCGCTTTTCTATTTTTGGGGTTCGATCGACTCGACTTGCGCGCCAAGTATACCTGCGAGAACAAGGTAAAAACGTGATCGCGAAGCGATCCATAAAGGTAAGATCCATCCACAAATTTGCAGATGTCTTCAACTGAACATAACTCCCAAACGGAGCTAAAACAGCCCAAGTCCGTCTCACACAATCGTGTTGCCCTCGCTGCGCTCTTCGACGGCTATGTGATGGAAAATTTCCATAGCTTGCTCTGATTTGCTGAAAATCAACCTGCAAAACAGCATTTTCTACAAAAACGATGCAAAAACAGCAAATCCCACTTTTTTCTTAATCTTTGGCCCTCAACGAGCATCAAAACATCAAAATCTCTAAAGACTCAAAGAACCAAAGTTGTTCCTTATAATGCAGGCTTCAATCGCTTCATACATCACTTTTCCAAAATCCCACGTTAACACCTTCGAAAATGCCCCAGAAAGTGCCTTCCGGATCAAAAAATTTAATTTGACGAAAACAATCCACACATCCTTCTACACAGTGGACTAACTTTAAAACAACATAAACTTCCTAAAAAAACAAAATTTATTACTAAAACACCTCAAAATCAAGTCCTATTACAATCTCCCCTTTTCAAAATTAACTATGTCCTCAGAGTGGGGCATCTTCATCCGTTTGTGTCTCTTCGGAGCCTTCTGACGGCTGCTTTTGGCTGTTTGTTTCTTTGCCCTGGTCACTCTCATCCTCCCTGTTGCCATCAGAATCATTGGAGTCCGATGAATAGACAACAAGACGATGCTTCCATCTCTCTTTTGCTGCTGTAGAGGACTGGCCATGATGATTTGAAGCTCCAGCTTCTTCTGTGTGGACTTCACCTTGAGCTTGTGAAGTTCCAGTTTCTGTTGCTGTACCTTTGAGTCGTTGGCCATCCGGCCCCTCTAGATATGCAATCCTAGCCGTTTGTTTTGTTCGTGCCATGGTTGCACCTAGTAGGGAAGATGACAAAATGAGCCCCTTCAACCTTTAAATAGGTTTTTTTGAGATTTGGGCCCTTTCACACTATGTGGCCAATTGAGTGAAACTCAAATAAAGCAATTGAATTGAACAACTAAACCAGGATCATGCGGACGGCTGACGCAACGCCCAAACGCTACCTTTTCGATATTTAGTTGCACGCCAAGCTTCGTGGCCGAGGGGCGCTCGCGAGCGTTTCCACTTCTCGGATGCTGCAGTACGGGAAGCGTTGCATAACTGCTTTGCTAACATTGATTCTCTTGCTTTCTCAATAGTACGAGTTCTTCCAAAGGTGTGCCTAAAAAACCAATTAAACATCTCTTGGAGGTAGTTGGAGTGTGAACTACCAACACCATGCCGAGTATTCTTGAAGTAGACTCCTTTTGCTCGATAGTGGGACTTCTCCATGCCTTGTGTACTCCATATATCAAGCGAACCATAGCGGTCCATGAAGTATGCACCATGCGCATGGAGAATGTGCTAAAACAACCAAAAAGGAGATAAGCGAATAGAAAAGTTACATTTTCAAACATTGCATATGTATTAAGTCCGTTAAAACAAACCATGTAGTGTGTAATCTTGCTTTCAGACCATCCGTCCTTAGCGGCCTTTGTGAATTCATAAAGCACCTTCTTGAACTCCTCTCGCTGCTCAACGGTGGTGCTTGAAAGATTCATCAATTGCACAACCTTTTGAAAGGATGACCATACTAGCTTGCGTTGGTTAGCAACCTCCACATTGGGATCTTTGTCCGTCGTGCATGAACACAAATATTTCCACAACTCCCACCGCTTCTCACTTGCTAGATCGACACTTGCCTTGGATGCCTGCATTGGAGACTTTGACATCTTCTTGAAAAATCGACGTGCTTTGGCTCCATTCATGGAAACCTTCTGTGCCACCTCATATGTCTTCTCCCTACAAGTCTCTGCTACAATGTTCACCCTTGATCGGTGACATCCAATCTCATTAAGGAGCATCTCCACCCCCTGCAAGGTGTCTTTTGACCATTGAAGGGGCTTCATTGTGAAAGCATAATCAATGTGATGCTTTAAGATCCTATCAAATATTCGCATAAACGCATGCAATGTGCAAAAGTGAACATTGTTGAGGGAGAAGGGAATTATGGGGTTCCACCCAGGATCTTTGCTATCCCTATTGGGCACCTGCAGCATATCACATGAAAGAACCGAACTTTGCCACTCCCTATTTATATGGTCATCATTATTATCGTCATGACCTTCCACTTGAGTTGCTCGACTTGTCTTGTGCCCTTTTGTACAGAATGGACAGGGAAGTAAAGAATTTGCACCTTGTTTGCATCCAAGTATGCACTTTATGGTCTTTAGATCACCACCTAAATGACATTCAACATCAAACTCCCCACGTCCTGGAACCATGAGCTTCTCACCGTTTATTTGAGCTTTAATGACCTCTGTGACCCATGGGATTCTACTGAAAATCCATGCAAGGACTTCATGTGTCTCTTTCGGAACTTCAATTGCACCAAGCCACCATATATCCTTCTCTGATTGCACACTAAAAGAGGGCTTTGTCGCTTCACTCGAACTGCAAGATTGCTTGGCATAAGCTAGGGCTTCATTCATAAGCGTGATGCTCATTCTCTCCAACTTTCTCCCTTTAACAATTACACACTCATCCAACTTCAGCACGAACACAAGCTTGCCTTCAAGAATTGCCAACAACATAAAGCCTCATAATGCATGTTATGACACATCATAGAGCATGTAGGAAACTCTAAACTAACCTGCATCACTCAAATTGTAGAAAACAGCCATGGACTGCTGCAATCGTATCAAGTCCACAAAGATATTGTTGAATTTGGTGTAAACAAACCCTTCGGTCCGCAACACACTGTTAGAAACAGCACCGCTTCCCTTCCCGCGGCCCTTCCTTCCTTGTGATTTGCTACGGAGCGGCTGAAGAGGCATCGTGTCTTCAATATACAGGTAGTCCCCTAATCGGTGAACAACATCTTCATTTGACACCTTCTTGGCAATCTTCACTCTGTGAGGAAGTGGGAATAGGTTTTCCGTGACTCCTCGACTTCTTAATGCATCTTTTAACACTTAATGTATTGCTTGATAGCCCTTGGTACTAATCCCAACAGCATCACAAATATCCTGAACATCTAGATCAGTGACAATATTAGAAAAATCTCTAAGAACTCTCTTAGTGATTGCGTCTTTCAAGTGTTTTGCCTCTGGAGCATCAAGCATCCCAATAAAATCCTCTTTGTTGAAACAAGAACGAAGTAAAGTAGCCCTAGCTGACGCATTCTCGCCGCCGCACGTTTCTTGGACGAAGTTCCTATTGCCCAAAACAACAATGATGAGCCGTATCAAACTTAAACAACATGAGGGATAGAACATGTTACCTCATAGCTGTCACCCTTCGTTTTCTTGCACCTCCACGTGGTGCAAGAGTCTGAATTTCGGACAACTCTCGTTTCCTCACCCTACCTCCCATGGCAGTACTCTTCATGTGTGAAAGAGTATCCTCAAGCTTTTTAATTACATTTTCCTTGGTTGTGATGGTGCTCTTTGCCTCCTCAAGCGCACTAGTAGAGCTGTTTGCATCTGAGCTTGAAGATTGTGGAAACTCCCATTGAGCAAATGCCAATGACGCAAGTAGATTTCGGACCACGCAATCTCGTGTTTGTTGAGTCTCTTGCAGTAGTCCAACAAACCTTGCTCTCCATTTCCAACGTATTGCAACAGTGATGGAATGTTTGTAAAAGACGGATGAACATTGAGAGAAGGATCCTTTGGATACAAGCATCCGTCTGTCCAGAGATCCACATTCTTCTCCCGTTGAGCGCGGCGTTCGTTGGCTGAAGGTAATGTACCCAAGCATGTTTTATTTGTCGGAACATACTCTTGAGGTAGGCGTAGGAAAAGCCCTGGAGACCTACCGCGTGAAGAGCTTGCTGGGACATTGGTCACGTAGTCAAGAGGCATTGTAGGATGGAGAGATGGAGCTTGAAGGATGGAGAGATGGGTGCGTAGGTGCAGCAACAGGTGCAGGTGCAAGGGGGATGGGTGTAGGAGAGGAGCTTAGATTAGGAGAGAGAGTTTTCAATTTTGGGGGGAATTTTTTAAAAGTTTGGAGGGAGTCAAAAAATATTGAATTTTGAGTAATTTAACTTAAAAAACTTTTTTTTATTATGTGTATATGTTGGGGGTACTTTTTAGGGGGGAATAGAGTTTTTTTGAAAGTTTTTGAAAAACGTCATTTTTTTTACCTCTTTGACCCACGGATTTGCTTAGGTGGCATGGGAGAGTTAAGAGGCCACTTACAAGTTGGCCAAAAAGGTAGAGAGAGAAGACCCCCTACCCCCCTACTTTTCAAATGGTTTACCCCCCCCTTCCCTACTTTTTAAATGGTTACCCCCCGCCCCCCTTCCCCCTACCTTTTTAGGGGTCAAAGGTGGAGGAGACCCTACGAAAATAGCCCCATTCAAAGCCTTTGTCCCCCTTAATCTTGGCAGGCTTCCTTTAAATTAGGGATTCTTACAAGGCCCATGGAGAGTCCATTTTTTTCCTAATGAGGAGCAATAAAATATATGGGCGCACTCCGTTGTACAGAGCTCGAACCTCCCGACCACCCCCGAGCTTCAGTCCGCTTGCATGCAGCGTCTCACTCTCACTCGCACTCGCACTCGCACTCACAAAAAAGGAGATCTGTGAATGATCCCCGAACGCACCACCCGTCGTGCTTTTATTCTTCTTTTCCTCGAAAAGCCTGCACGATTTTTGCACCAAGTATACCTGCGAGAGTAATATAAGAACGTGATCGCTAAGAGATCCGTAAAGGTTAGATTTCTATCATGACACTTTGCACAGATCCTGTTGCACACATTGATTTCTGCATCGCTTACAAAATAGCCAAAAAAACATACTCGTGCAACCAATTCAACATGATAATCAAAGTAAAAAAACATAATTATATACCTTCATAATCTCAATTTTCATACTCTACCATGAAGAAACAATCCACTTCTTGGTTGATAGCAGGGAGAACTGTATGATGTTTTATGTCTGTCTGTCCCTGTGTATACTACACTGCTGCTGCCTTTTGTTTGTTTTTATCATAACTTTTAGAAACGAACTCAGAACAGAGCAATCTAGGTACTCAAAACGACGGGAATAGATTTGGTGTACAAGGTACGTGGACAGAATTGCGAAAAACGTCTGTGTTTGGCTAAAAACGCAACTTTTAGGTCGTGACTCTTAAAACCTCTATTTTTGGGTCTCCACTACTTTTACAACTTATTTTAAGTCTATCCATGCATTTTAAGCTAAAACACATAAATATAAAACATTGATATTAATAAAAATCTCAATTTTACTGTTCATGAACAAACTATCTGTTATTTATTAATCTTCATCAAATACGTCTTTAGTGTATTATTTCAAAAAGAGAATATATGTACTCTCTTAATATCTCAAACTCATTCATATAAGCTCTATTTAATAGACTATTCAACAATCTTTCAAATCGTGCTAAACGAAAGATATGCCCTGCTACATTCTTTTCAACTTTACGAACTTCAAAGATTAATCCTATTACATGCATGGTGCATCGAATAAAGGATTGCCCATTTTCCAGAGCCAGGTGGTTACGTGGGGCCCACATGTGTACATAGTGCATTGATTTTCACCATTACCAGTACCAGTGTGTTTTTTCTACAATAATGAGGAGTTAGTAGCACGTAAAACTTCTCGAGGAAGCTATCCGCGGGCCGACGACATGAGGTAAGCAGGTGCGTCAGATGGCATCTAGTGGCGTGAGGAGGTCGAATGGGGTCAATACTTGCACGTGGATAAGTACGGACACAACGTGGGTGTTTTCTTGTGATAATTATACAGAGAGGTCATCATGAAGACCATATTTTGGGGCCAGTTCACATGGTGGCGCGATGCATTATTGGGAAAAGCTGAGTGCCAGGTGTACGGATGAGGCAAAAAGGTGACAACTATGCACTGCGAGGTCAATTTTTGGCCTGTTCGGGGTCCGTTTGAGGTCATCTGAAAGGCCAAGGGTGCCCAGGTCATAAAGAAAAGTGTGGAAGCTGAAAAACTGAGAGAAGACCAGAAAAAACGTGGAGAAAAGAGGAGGAACAGCCGCAACTGTGTTTTTGGGGTTTTTGGAGCCTGTTTTGGCCGTAAACTGCTCATCCGAGGTCGGATTTGAGCACTTTGACATTGTAGATTGGGGTTTTGGGCCGTTCTGGACGCGATGGTGCTGTCTATTTTGCCAAATTCCTCACTCTCTTTTTGCTGTTTTTCTGTGTAATCTTCTCCGGTGAGTGAAGCCTCTGCTTAACTTTGTGGTTGTATTTGGTGTTTTTCTTAAATACTGTGTAAACTATTTTTCCCTTTGGTGTTGGCCCAAGCTCTATTGTATCTAAACATCAGAAATTCTTCTCTTTTGAGCTGATTTTTTGGGTGTGTGTGTGTGTGTGTCTCTCTCTCTCTCTGTGTGGAGTGGGAAAACGGATAGTCTCTCTCCTCTCACTCTGTAGGTGTGTTCCCTGCCTCGACCAGGTGTGTTGTGTAAGCCGAGTGGTGCCCCATAGTGTGTGTGTGTATCTTCCCAAGAGTGTGTGTCGGGTCGTTATGGAGGCGTTCTGTGTGTTTCCTTCCGTTCACAACGTCAGCACAGTGAGAAGTCACCTAACAAGATTTTTCAGCTAAGGACGAAGCTCGACCCGCAGGCGCATGAAAGCAAGCATAGGGTGTCAACCTACACTCGACCGACTATTGACTACTTCCTACAGAGGTCTCTACCCAATGTCTAAGTTACAGCCTTCAAGAGTACACAAGAGGAGATTTCCTACAACACTTTCAAGAGCCAAATACCCATCAAACGTTCTCGAAATGCTACAGAACTTGAGGGAAATCCTATTAACACCAGTAGGTCGCTCTCCCTAAGGTCCGTGACCCAAAACCCCAACCCTAAACACCCGGTGCAGAATCGCGTAGGATGTCTGGTCCAAATTTACAGGTCGACGTTTTCTGAAACTAACATGCCTAATGCGTAGCTTATCTCGATTCGAACGCGTGGATATGCTGCAATAAGAAAACATACATCAGAAACTCACAGAAACCCTAGATAAGGCTTGTGGGTCTATCTTACAGAAACGGGCCGTATGCGCGTAGTGATGAGCTTGGCGCGTAGCTCTCTTCAACGCCAAGGAGCTGCACTTCTTGGTCCTTCAAACGGATCACCAGGGCGCGCGTAGCGAAGCTCTAAACTCTCACTCTCTCTCTTACACAGAATACGCTCAACTCACACAAAAAAATTTATGAAAATGACAAAAGGTTCTTTGCATTCATGTCAAAAGTGGTATAAATACCTTACACTCTCAAACCCTAATGTTCCAATTTAACCATTTACTAAGTCTAAATGTCAAAAATGGGATACAATTTGGAAGCTTCTGCAAGCCCCACTATTTGCAAAGGTGAAATGACGGTTTCTTCTCAATTAAGGAATGATTACAAAGGAAAAAGGTATCCCGTCGGGCAATCATCCTCCGTTGAGTGTGTCCAGCCGCTAACAATTTCAAAAGGTTCATAGACAATAGGTTGATGTAGTAAACAATAAAGAAAACAAACCTAAGTAATGTACTCTAATCCCAACTACGAATTTTGAGATTTATCTCTTAATCTCACCCCAAGGTGATATAATGTACGAGAACAACATAAGGTGACAACACGCATGAAACTCTTTAATGTAAAAATCTCCAAATATAGCAAAGGGTTGCCCTAATTCATTCTGTCCTTTGTCATCAGTGCATTGGGAAAAAAACATTGTTGCCCTAAAAGACCGGGTTAGTGTATTTCCGCCTAACAAATTTTAAAATGGAGAAATTGCCAAAATACCCATCTAATTTGTGGAAATTCCCCAAATACCCCTCAAACTTCAGAATTTTTAAAAATACCCTTGTATCTATTTTGGTTGGATTCTTCAAGATTTCCTAGTCTTAATTTCTTTTTGACAATTGAGATCCGTTTTGAGTGCTTAGCGTGTAATTTGGCACAAATTACCCCGCAGAAGAAGGGTTTTATGTCTAAAAATAATGAATCTCCAAAGCGTACATAACCAACTCAAATTCTAGTTTTAGCATCTTGTATGATAGAGAGTTAGTCTTCTTATGAGAATCTTTTCTTTTTTAAATGTTGGAGAAATTTACTCTTTCAACCAAGGGTATTTTGGGAATTTTGAAAAATTTGAAGGACATTTTGGGAATTTATGACAAAATATTGGGGGTATTTTGAAATTTTTCTTCAATATTTCCTAGTCTTAATTCCTTTCTGACAATTGAGATCCGTTTTTGAGTGATTAGCATGTAATTTGGCACAAACTACCTCGTAGAAGAAGGCAACTATGTCTAAAAATAATGAATCTCCAAAGCGTACATAACCAACTCAAATTCTAGTTTTAGCATTGTATGATAGACAATCAGTCTTCTTATGAAAAGCTACAAAAAAAAATGGTTGGAGAAATTTACTCTCAACCAAGGGTATTTTGGGAATTTTGGAAAATCTGAAGGACATTTTATGAGTTTATGACAAAATATTGGGGGTATTTTGGGAATTTCCACAAACGAGGGGTGATTTTCATTTTGACCTTGAGAACACCATAAGGTGATTGCATGCACAAAACACAAAGAAAAATGCAATGTTAAGAAGACCGGTTTAGTGCAATCGCACCTAGCAAATTTCGATATTTATCGCACGCATGAAACCCAAAGATAAATGCATCATGAAAATCTTCAAATATAACTTGAGGGTTTTCGTTCGTCGCTCGCAATTTGCTCACTCACGCCTCTGCTGTTTACCTTTGCTAGTCGCTTGCCACTTGCCTTTGCCCCCCACCACCTCTCGCCTTTGCTGCTCCCCCTTGCCGGTTGCCTTCGCCGCCCGTGATTTCCTCGACTTTCTCACTTGCCAAAGGATGACCACCAATTTTGGAATAGCCCAAGAGTCCCCCCCAGCTCTCTCTCTCTCTCTCTCTCTCTCTCTCTCTCAAGCACTCGATCTGCATCCTAGTCTTAATTCCTTTTTGACAATTGAGATCCGTTTTTGAGTGCTTAGCATGTAATTTTTGGCAAAAATTACCTCGCAAAAGAAGGCAATTATGACTCAAATTCTAGTTTAGCACCTTGTATGATAGACAATTAGTATTACTATGAAAAGCTATAAATTTTCTAATTTTTGGAGAAACTCACTCTCACAGTTTGGGGGTATTTTGGGAATTTTGGAAATTTGAGGGGTGTTTTGGTAATTTTCCCTTTTCATGTTGACCTTAAGAACACCATAATGTGATCGCATGCACGAAACCCAAAGAAAAATGCAATGGTAGAAATACCGAGCAATGGCAAACACAAAATGCAAAGATAAATGCATTGGGAAAACCTTAAAATCTAACTTGAGGGTGTTGTTCATCGCCCACAATCCGCTCACTCCCGCCTCTGTCGCTTGTCGCTTGCCAATTGCCTTCACCTCCCACCACCGCTCGTCTTCGCCGCTCCCCCCTGGCGGTTGTCTTTGCCGCTCGTGAAGTCCCTCCCCACCTCCCTCTCTCTCTCTCTCTCTCTCTCTCTCTCTCTCTCAAGCACTAGAGTACCTGCATCCTAGTCTTAATTCCTTTTTGACAATTGAGATCCCTTTTTCAGTTCTTAGCATGTAATTTGGCACAAATTACCTTGCAGAAGAAGGCAATTTGATTCAAATTCTAGTTTTAGCATCTTGACAATTAGTCTTCCTATGAAAAGCTACAAATTTTCTAATTTTTTGGAGAAATTCACTCTCATAACCAGTGGAATTTTGGAAATTTGAGGGGCATTTTGGGAATTTCCACAAATTAGAAGGGTGTTTTGGTAATTTTCCTTTTTCATTTTGACCTTAAGAACACCATAAGATGTCGCATGGACGAAACCCAAAACATATGCAACAATAAAAAGACCAGTTTAGATCAATCGAAAACACAAAACGCAATGATAAAATGCATCAAAAAAACCTTACATTCTAACTTGAGGGTTGTTGTTCGTCCTACCTCCATTGCTTGTTGCTTGCCTCGCTAGTCGCTTGCCAATTCCCTTCACCTCATCTTCGCGGCTCATGATTTTTGCATCTTGCTCACTTGCCGAAGAAGAACCACTGATTTTGGAATGGCAAAGAGTCCCTCCCCACCTCTCTCTCTCTCTCTCTCTCTCTCTCTCTCTCTCTCATACACACACACACACACACACACACACACACACACACAAGCACTTGACCTGCTATTCTCAGTGTCTCACACATGCACCCACTCAACAGCTCAAGGACCTTGATGATGGTGTCCCTATCCACACTAGCAGTCGGCCCCTTGGGCCTGGTCCTTGACAACCTGGGTTTATGCCCTTGGCATGACAATCCCAGCCATTAGTAGTTTCCGCTCCAATTTCTTTTGCTCAAGCTTTTCTTTCAAAGATTTTCTTTCATCAGCATTGGTCATGGATGCCTACGATGTAGAGGCAGTTGCATGTACATCTTGAATAGATAGGAGGGTGGAGAGAGTGTGCTTGACAACGGCGTATGATTTGCATAACTTGGAGTAGTGTTTCTTTTCACCCTCCATAGCCTCTACTAGTGCTTGTTGTTGCACCTGAACCTTTGTATTTTCTTTGATTTGTCTTTCTAAATCTTGATAGATTCTTGGGGCATCTTCTTTTTTCCTCTTTAGAGTAGTTTGTAGCTACTCTTTGTCTACTTGCAGATTGTTGACTTGCTGTTTTAGCCATTCTATCTCTTGGTTCACTTTTTTTGTACCGGATTTAGCATCCTTGGAATCTTGGATCACTAGATTTGTGATCAATTTATGTCATCTAATTTGGAGCCCAACCATCTCTAGATGTTCTTTAAGATCAAATTCTTTAACAATCCTTTCCTCCGCCACCATGTCTTATTGTGTTACATACATCTCTTCTTGCTTCTGTCTGTCATTGCTGAGAGGTGTCAACAGCCTACTTCATCTTTGTAGGAGTTCCCTTGCTTTGCTCCTTGAGATGCCTTTGGTCAACTTCATTACTGTTTGAATTTTCCTTTTGATCAACTCTTTTCTCTTGATGATTAGCAAGAGGCAGAGATGGCGGTTATCATGAGCCTTGTTTTTCCATTTCATTTGCATCCTTGGTTGTGGTTGTATCTTTCAACGATTCTTTGCAATGTGATTGCTGGCTATGAGGAGAGTCCATTGGGGAATCTAAATCTATGGTCTTTTGTTGCTTAAACTCTTTGTCAAATCCTTCTGCTGCTTTTCTCTCAAGCAATTCATGGATCCGTTGATGGGAGGATCTGACTAGTTGGACTTCTGCTCGTGCTTTCTTTTTGTCTTTCTTCTTTGAGTTTCTTGAGATTTCTATCTTACTTCACATCATCCTCGTCTAATGGATGTGCATCTTGTTGAATTTGTTCCATCTTCTTTTTCTCCTCTGCTATAATTACTTGGCGTTCTTCTTGGAGCCACTGTGCTTTCTCCATATGTTGACTATCAGAATTTAGGACTTTATGTGCTACAGATTTTGGAGTTGCAAACTAGGCAAAGAAGAATACATTACATGAATGTTCAGGTGGACTTAGGAATGTGCCTTTTACAAGAGGATGATCTGATTTTAAAAAATATGGAGGATGCTTTGATTTTGAAAATTTGGACTTGGAAAATTTCCAATGGAATGACAAAAAGTTGACAATGCAAAGAGGCAGCAATACATCAGATCCATCAATAATGGAAAGTCAATCAGTTGCACTAGTGGGTATCTCAAAAATCTACATAGGAGCATTTTGTAAATGGAAAGGCAGTGGATACTCAAAATTTTAAATAGGATATTCAGGGTTTGGTGCCTAGCAAAAACCTGATTTTTAAAATCAGATTCTCATGTTTTAGAGGTTGCAAAGGCTGATTCTGCTATTGTTTACTTCATGCTCTTGGAGAATGGAAACACTTATTCAATTTTGGTTTCATAAGTTCATTTTCTATGAGTTCTCATGTGATATAACCCGTTGGGGAATGTTTGGGTGATGTTTAGTTTCTATCTGTGATGTATTTTGTGTACCTTGGTTTAAGTACCAGGCACTACACTTTGCTTCATATGAAGATCCTAGCATTGAGTTTGTCATAGTGTTGTATGGTGTATTTGTATATATTGGATTAGGTTCCAGGAACTATACTTTATGCTATATATTAACTAGGGATTTTTGGAAAAATAGGATAAGGCATTTCACTTTGATTAACACTAGGTTGGTAATGGGACACTATTATGTCCTGGGACACTTTTATGTCCTGTTAAGTGACCATTTTGCTTGAATTATGCCAAGAGTTTCAAAATCGATTTTGAGGTGCTATCTTTTTAGAAAGTTGGCTCATAACCTGAAAAAAACTCTACATTTTTTTGGAATATCAATTTCATCTTTAACCTTGTTCTTGGACAACATTTTGCAACCTAAACTGTGTGAAAAAACGGGTCCTATTTTTGGCCTTTTTTCAACTTTTTGTAACTATACCACTCTAGAACTCATGTTTTGTGAGGTCTACAATGCTAGAGAACTATCTTTAGTAGTCCTCAACATGTCTTGATGCTTCTAGGGAGACATATATGTTAATGTTGTAAGTTATGACCAAATTACAAAAATTGTCAAATCTTGTTTTTTAGCCAATTTTAGCTCTTTTATAATTATTTTGGTGGCTTTCATGATATCCAAATGCAGTTTTGATTTTCTATGTGGCATATTGTAACATAAAGCTAATATTCCTTGAGTTTTGGGGCACCTAATACCCTATTTTTCATAGTACACAATGATGGTTGATTTTTTCAATTATACAAGAAAACAAAACATTTGAGTATATCAAGTATAGCTTTCTAAATATTGCTATTTTCTTGTGACAACTATATGAATTCTGTAGGTAGTAACCATATCTAGTCATAAGGGTCAAATTTGGGTAGATATTGAATAGTTTCTATGGGATTCTACAGCTCATAATGTTGAGCCCAGTTTTTTCATGTTTGCTGTATTTAGCACTTCATCTTTGTCCCCAAGATTCCCCTTGGTAAAAGATGTATCATGCTTTTGATATGTTCCATGGATCCTTATGAACCTAAAGGCCAATAGGGAACTAAGAAAACATGCATATATTATTTTTATTGAGCGTAGCTATAGAAACTTTGATGATAGGTTCGCAGAATGGTAAAAATTCAACTTTTTTGTACCTATTTCTTTTGGCAAAACAAAAAATAGTGAGTGAAAAGCAATCATATGTTTAGATCCCCACCCATTGAAGTTAACTAGGGAATTTATCTCAAGTCCTACAAAAATCCCTAATCTTATTTTTATGCAATAAAACGTAAGAAATGACTGTTTTGATGAAAATGTACTGGTTCATCAACTTTGGAGGCTTGGTGTGACCAAAAGATGAGAAATTTTACAAGTTTCTTAATTTTTTCCATGTGTAGTAGGCCTTGAACTATAACCTCATGAAAGAAATTTACAAAATGAGTGGATCTACTATGGTTTTGGAGGTTTTTTTCAAAACCTTGAAAGGACACTTTTATGTCCTGTTAGGTTACCAACATAGTGTTAAGGGATGTGTAGATCTGAGTCAGATTTCTACGAGATTTACCATCGGGACGTGCCATGTGTTCACTGAATATTATATGTTGAGTCTGAATATTGTTGGGTCTGAAACTGGAATGCTACTCTAAATACTGCTGAGTCTGAATATTATTGAGTCTGATATTTGGTCAGTTGGATATTTGCTAAGTCTGATTATTTGCTGACTCTAGTTATTGATGAGTCTGAATATTTGTTGAGTCAGAATTCTGCTAGGTCAGATTTCTGTTAGGTCGGATTTTGGTTAGGCTGGATTTTGCTGACTCTGATATTTTATGCCAAGAACATTTTTGGGTTGGATAGTTATAACCATCAGATGGCACTTGTATTGGGATGAGTTTCGAGTAGGGGAATGCAAGAGAAGCTTTAGCGATGATGTTCTTTGCTCTATCTGATCTTTTCTCTATTTCTCTTTGTTGACTCTGAAGTTATCTGAATGTGTCGTTTGCTGAGTCTGATCATGGAGTGAGCTTTTTTTCTCTGTTTGAGAGCATGTGTGTGAGAGAGATTCTTGTGTTGATGGACCCCAACACATTTGGCAATCCCGCTGGGCTATTGAAGGTTTCGCCAACACATTTGGTGAACCTACTGCAATTGTTTGTGTGTTGTATCTGACATTCTTGTCTTTTTTATTACCTACTATAATGGTATGTCTGCTGGGTCTAATTACCTTCTGTGTTAGCATTCGAGGTTGGTGTTTGTGTTTCACGAGAGTAATGAGGCTATGAAAGAACCTATCATGAAGGAGAAAATGTTAGACCGAGGAGCAGAAATTCGAAAGCAGCAAATCATATTTGATTAGAAGCGTTGCTGCAGATTGAAAATTCAGATTTTGCTGCTATAAGTGCTGCAGATTCAGGTTGCACAGATTCAGTAAGGTGCTGCAGGTTCAGGTTGCACGGATTTAGCAAGGTGCTACAGATTCAGACTGTGCAAAATGGCAAAATTTTGGATGATTTTCCAAAGACAAAAGAATAATTCTTGAAATCAGATAGAGAAATTTGATGTTGATAATCAGATCTATCGAAGCAAACAAACTCAAGAATGGTATCTTTCACTGAATTTTTCCAAACATATAAATACATCACGAAACTAAAATATCCCAATCAATTTAAGAAACCAACTAAATGGACTATATGGATTCCTGTACAGCACTTGTGGCTCTTTGTTTAGCAAATTTAATGGGTCTTGGATTGTGTGGTGCACCAATCTTGAGGGCTAAACATGATTGTTGTATTTTAATGAAGTGAATGTTATGGGGGGTAAAAGGAAGAAACAGACATGTGAGGTTTGCATGAGTAATAAGCATGAGGTGGATGATTGTCCATGTGTAGTTGATGAGTGCTCAAAGTGAGATGCTTGTAGAAAGTGGTGCATGGTGGATTTGTGCACAAAACTTCATAACATTAGCCACAAATTGCAAAAGGCAACTTTCTATAACAAAATGGAAAGAACCTTAGAGAAGTTGGATGATTTTGAAGATGACTTGGAGAATGCATATGAATAGCTAGACGATCATAAAGGGGATATGAAAAAATAATGTTCTAATAGACAGAAGGTTTTCAAGTTGCAAAAAGCATGTGAGAAGTTGAGGGATGCATATGAGAATGAGTTTGAAGGGGATTCGAATGATGATGATGATGATGTATGGAGCATGGAGCCCGTAATCCACCAAGGAGGGATACCAAAGATGGAGGAGAAGGAGGTTGGCCAAAAGAGCCCAAAAGAGCCCCTAGATACCCCTAACCTACACTAGAGTATACCCATGGAGTGGAAGAGGAAGATCCATTGCTTAAACTTATGTTGTTTTCATATGGAAAATGTTGTTACCCTATTTGTGAGGAGAAGCATGTCATACATAACCATGATGTTGTTATTCAAATCACACTTGAAGAGGTGGATAGTGAGATGAATACAGAGGAGGAATTACTGGAAATCAGATTTCTTGAAATTAGATTTGCTGAGGAGAAATTTTTGGAAAACATGTCAGTTCAAGAGGGGTCTCCACCAAAAAGATCCCTACATGTGAAAATGTTTCCAAAAGGTGCTGAAGGAACATTGAAGGAGTTACAAATGCTGATTTTGATGATCGACAAATTCAGACAAAAAATCAGACCACTATGCCAGATGTTGCGAATGATTAAGCGAATCAGAATTTTGGTTTTGAATGTTTTGAAGGACAAATTTTGATGTCACAGGTCGATATCAAGCAAGGATATGCTTCAGTTGCAAAGAATTGGAAGAAGCAGATTGATTGTTGTTCCAATCTAAAAGGGATGAATCAGGAAAAGGTCTCACAGATCAAATCGAGCATGAATAAGTCAAGAGGAAGTATTTGAGGAGTATAAAATAGGTTTAACAGGTGTTGTGGAGCACACAATGATCTTTGAAATGCAAAATGATGAAATATCAATGGATGTGATTTTTAAAATTGGTGTGGGATAAGTTGTTCTCAATCCAAGCATACTTTTGTTGGAAGATGTGTGTTTTAAAGCTGATGAGATAGTAGAAGTGGATTCTTATAGGATGGACTGTGAGATATGGATAGTGGACTATCAAAATTTAGGATTTATGTGCTACAGATTTTTGAGTTGCAAACTAGGCAAAGAAGAATACATTACAGGAATGTTCAGGTGGACTTAACGATTGGACTAGGTGGAATGTGCTTTTTACATGACGATGATTTGATTTTGAAAAAAATTGGACTTAGAAAATTTTTGATGGAATGACAGAAAGTTCACAATGCAAAAAGGCAGCAATACATCACATCCATCAACAATTAAAAGTCAATCACTTGCAGAAGTGGGTATCTCAAAAATCTACAGAGGAGCATTTTGTAAATGGAAAGTTAGTGGATACTCAGAATTTTAAAGAGGATATTCAGGGTTTGGTGCCTAGATTGCAAAAACCTGATTTTCAAAATCAGATTCTCATGTTTTAGAGGTTGCAAAGGCTGATTCTGCCATTGTTTACTTCATCCTCTTGGAGAATGGACATACTTATTCAATTTTGGTTTCATAAGTTCATTTTCTTTGAGTTCTCATGTGATATAATCTTTTGGGGAATGTTTGGGTGATGTTTAGCTTCTATCTATGATGTATTTTGTGTGCCTTGGTCTAAGTACCAGGCACTACACTTTGCTTCATATGAAGATCCTAACAATGAGTTTGTCATAGTGTTGTATGGTGTATTTGTATATCTTGGATTAGGTTCCATGCACTATAATTTATGCTATATAGTAACTAGGGATTTTTGGAAAAATAGGATCACTTTGATCAAGGGATGTGTGGATCCGAGTCGGATTTCTACGAAATCTACCACCGGATGTTCCATGTGTTGACTGGATATTATATGTTGAGTCTGAATATTGTTGGGTCTAAAATTGGAATGATGCTCTGAGTATTACTGACTCTAAATATTACTGAGTCAGATATTTGCTAAGTCTAATTATTTGTTGACTCTAATTATTGATGAGTCTAATTATTTGTTGATTCAAGATTTTGCTAGGTTGGATTTTGGTTAGGTCGGATTTTTTTGACTCTGATATTTTATGCCAAGAACATTTTTGGGTTGGACAGTATAACCATCAGATGGCACTTGTATTGGAACAAGTTCTGAGTAGGGGAATGTGAGAGAAGCTTTAGCCATGGTGTTTTGCTCTGTCTGATCTTTTCTCTATGTTCTGTTTGCTAGCTCTGAAGTTATATGTGTCTTTTGCTGAGTCTAATCATGGAGTGAGTGTTTATTCTCTGTTTGAGAGCATGTGTGTGTGAGGGAGATTCTTGTGTTGATGAACCAAGAAGTCTAAAATAGTTTCCATATATTATATTACAGTATCATTTTTTCCCATCATCTTCTTCCTTGTTATTCTAACAAATGAAACAGCCTCTTGAGTGACTCCTCTTGCTCTCTTAAGTGTTATCCTTGTGCTTTTCCCTTTACCTTTGATCACCAGTAAGATAGATACACTTCTGAGATCCATAATTCTTTTGTCAAATAGTATAAAGACTAGATTTCATTTGATCACGTACTACTTGCATACATTTGTAAGCTGGTCTATTTCCTTGTAAGAATTAAAGCTATAGTCTCGACATTCGCATGATTATTGTGGTTAGTTGTTTGATTTTTGGACTACCATACACATCCTCCTTGGGAAATACATATTTTGGTATTCTCCTCAAAACCTGTATGGCATTGGGTTGAGGAGAGAGCTGGAATTGTTGTTGATCATGAAAATTCTAAGCCTTCCATTGTGCTTATGATTAACAACAATGTCAAAAGGATGGTATATTCTAATTATTTATCTATCTGAATGGACTTTCCCTTTCCCATCTTTGCTAATTTTTTCTAGTTCTACTATTGATTATTATGTTTCTTGTGAGTTAGATCTTCTTGTTCTGATTGGTTGTCCAAACTTTGTTATTGCTACTCCTTATGCTAATTTTCCTCAGTATTTCAATCAAAATTTCTCTTCTTTGATCATGATCATCATTAACATTATCATATTTTTAAGGGAATAAATCTAGTTTCATGTCAATGAAGTCATCCCCTTTGTCATCTTTGTCTTCCTTATCATCATTACCTTTACTATTGATCTGAAAAAATTTATTGTCATGATCTTCTTGGAGGTGCTTATTGATTAATTGATTGGCTGACACAATGGTATATTCTAAGGCAACGTCTGCTAGATTTCATTTCATATTTACTATTGTGTGTTGTAAGTCTTCCAACTCAAAGGTTATATTTCTCAGCTACTAGTGATGTCCACCAATGGATGATAGATGTACTTATCAATTTTATCCTATTTTAGTAGATCTTTGGTACTCATTAAGCTATCTATGTGTGCTTGTTTTTGGCTCAAACATAACTCAATTTTTTCCATATCTTTGTTTTTGGCTACAAGTTCAGTGTTCTCATTCTTGAGTTCTAATGTAGCTCTTTTATTCTATTTTTGGAGTAATCTCCTGCTTCCTATTCTTTCTTTAGCAATCCTTCTACTTGTTCAGCTTCCCATTGCCATTGTTGGTAATTACTGATCTCCTTTTCAAGCTGCTTCTTCAAGCGAATAATCTATGGGCTTGAGCCTCATTTAATTTGGCTATTGCATTGACTACAATATTCCATCTTGTCTTTGTCTTATTGTCTAGATGGGCTTAATATAGCCTATTATTGACTTAGCATCATTATTGTAAGTGTTAAATTATATTATATGAGAATCATAAGGTAAATGCTGGAAATCAATGAGAGTTTCAATGAGAAATTTCCCTTCAGGTTTCTTTTTCTACAAAGATTTCAACTTGTCAGACATTCTTCTGAAGAAAGTAGTGAAGGTATTAGTTGAGTTTTTTGTGCATCCACCCACCCTTACCCTAGATAGAAGGACTACCTTCAGAAGTGTGTGAGTGTATTGAACCAAAATGTGTAATGTGTGAATACATGCAGCCTTGGCAGCAATTGAGGTGGAGGGGGAGCAACAATAACAAGGGAGGTGGAGTGTGGATATCCAATGAGGGGAAGGGAGGAGCGGGGGCTGTGGGTAGTGCAAGGGATGGGAAAAGAGGGATACAAAAGGAAGCGGGGGGATCAATGGTGATGAAGAGGGAGGGAGGTGCAGGCAAATGTAGTAGCACTGAGCGCTATGAAAATAAATAACCACCCCCGGGGAGGTCACCTAATAAAAATATAACCTATCACGTGAGTTCAATAGAAGGGTATTTAAAGTTATTGAAACTTACAGAAATATATATACAGAAGGGCATTATTTTTTCAAATTTGAAAAAAACGTACAAATTTTAAAAGAAAAGGGTACATTATATTCTTAACAAAATTCACAGATAAGGGGTTTTACAAACATGTCTTGTACGCACGTGATATGGTAGTTTTACACATAGTGAACCCCCCAAGTAACCACCAAACTAGTTCTATCTTATATCATTTACCTACTTTCTTGGATAATCTCTATGAAGTTAGCCATAGAAAGGTCTTTTTCAAATACATGATGGTTTCTAGCCTTCGAAATATGATGAAAGAAGCAAAATCTAACAATTTGTGTACAGAGTAAGAGTGCTTGGCTTTTCATCTCCTTCCATCCTAGGAACAAATCATTCCTAAGGAACCCTATTTTCCAAGTTCTTTGGATGCATTTACAAATATTTCCTTCCAGCCCTCTAATCACCAAGCACTCTTAAGCAGGTGGGAGAGGTCCTCACTAGCCGTTTTTCACCCAAGCACCTATTTGGGCCAATACCTCCAGCTTGGATCTTGATGACGATCAGCAAGGCCCCCCAAGGCATCTTCTACAAGAAGATATTCATTGTCAGAGGCCACTATGGGTTCCAAATTTTCCTTGCCAAAATTTGGTGACTATCTTAAGCAGGATTTAGTCAAGGTCTAAGTGGCAAGTCAAATCTACAATTTACTAGTCCAAGACTTATTCCATTTTCATAGCTCTTCACTGAAATGTTTGTAGATATTACACGAAGCTATTACATATAGATTTAATAAATCACAATCTAGATAGATTGGAATTTACAATGCTTATTTTTCTTTACAAATCCTTCAAGCCATAGGTGCTATGTGAAAAGTACAAGATTTGAATGAAAAACTTACGGAAAACAATGTACAAGAGATTCCTCTCAATGAAGTAACACTATTTTATAGGCATATTTATAGGTCTTCAAAAGAAGTACTATGTGGATTGGGTAAATTCTATCCCTATGTTCAAATCATGATAAATTGTTTGCCCTTATTAGAGAAATTGATGATTAATTTGGTGAGAGTAAAATGTCCTCTCTTGTTTTTTGATGCATGCGTCCATTTATTTGAGAATTAGTTTGAATATTCATGATGAAAACATTTTTAGTATGCCAAAGGAAGTGCTATGTTGGGGGGGGGGGGGGGGGGGGGGGGGGAGAATTCATTAAGTTTCAAACGATGATGAGTTTTGTTATATGAAGTGTTCTCTTAAATGAAGATAATGATCCATTTGATATGAGCTTTAGTGCTTTTGAGAGATACACCTACCTCATAGTCTATGCAAGAATTATACATTTTACACTTTTATAAAATTTCAATTTTCGTCAAAGTACAAGAACCAATAACACAAAAGAGGAGTTCTCAATTCCAGACCTAGCATGTTGTTTAAGCCATGAGCTGTCAGATTACATCCAAAGGTAACTAGCGATTAGTGCTAGCCTTGAATGTATATGAATGAAAGCGTACTCAAGAAAATGACGAAGTGGAATGTAAATATATGTGTACACTCCAATCGGGGAATAGAAACACACAAACACAAACACACACACAGACACACACACACACACACACATAGAGAGAGAGAGCGAGAGAGAGAGAGAGAGAGAGAGAGAGAGAGAGAGAGAGAGAGAGAGAGAGAGAGAGTTGGAGGGTGAAATAAAGTGCATAGACGGCACATTCATGCTGGCAACCATGACAGAAAAAGAAGGCCGCTTTATGTAAAACACTGACGATACATTTTGGGTTGGCTAACCATAACTCCACACGTAAGTTTATGGACATCTAGGGGGAAAAAACCATTAAAAATACTGGAAACTCTCAATAAATTCATGATTCAATATGGTACTCCTCTTTGGTTGCTCCCCTATATAGGTAATCTTGTACAAAGAACAATCAATAATGCGCACTCATGAAGTGGTAACAGAGATTTAAATACATTTATCAACATGTTCAATCAAGTTTTTGATTTGGCTAAGTGGGTTTCCCTATCCAATAAGTCTATATATTGGCTCTACATGGAACTTGGGGTCCAAAATAATGAATGTACAATGGGCAACAAGCTGTATTTTGACCATAACTCTTCACTCAAGCGGAATTTTCACACGACACATTAATGGTTGAGAATTGGCTACAAAATCCAATTAACACTTGGAAAGAGGAAACTCTCTAAATGCTATGATTAATCTCTAATTCAAACGTTTTGTCTTGATTCATATTGGTTTAGGAGATATGGCCAAAACACTGTCCATATCGCCTGCGTGATGTGAAAGCAAAGAGTGATTTTTATGCATCTATGTGATCATAAACACACATTATGCATATATCAGTGCGCTAGACACAATGAAACAAGGATGGAACATCCTTGTACACTTTTGGCAAGGCCATACATGCCTATAAATACAAAAAATCAACGACCAAGAGTATAGTTTTCCTACACGTAATGAAAACAAAAGTAGAGAGAGAAAAAGATGATGGCTATGGAGTTTAGAGATTCTTATCATGAACAAGAAGTTATTATTAGTGATTGAAAGGCTTCTTCATTTGCCAAAAGAGGGCAATGATGAGAGCTACATAGAGGAATCCATCATGAAGTTGATGTCGTACACCCTGAAAAGAGAAGAGAATTATATAATAAGAAAGTAGAGAGAAATGGCTTTTCTTCCTCCTATTCCCACAAGCGATAGAGAGATTATTATAAATATGGTGATAGAGATCTTGCACCATCTTAGTATAATATGTACATAGAGTTTCACTATATTCAATGTAGTTGTCGTCACTAATAGCTAATGCTCCTTATATGCTGATTTTGCAAGATGGAATGCTTCCCAAGGCAAAACTGGGTTTCCCTTTCTCGCCTAGAATGTTGGGTGGGCATGTCCTAATTCTAGTTTGATTCTTTGGTGAGAGAAAAATCTTAGTCTTTAAAGCCTATGTGGAGGATAAATACGTGTATGGCAATATATTATGCTATATTGTTATGTCAGTCAAAGGCTAATCCGGATAGCTTTTCATCCTTATAAGTAAAGGCTTTGATGTACATATCCTATCCTATGCTATATTATTGTACATTTTCTATTTATATTGAGTATTGCAAGTGTACCTTTTTTCGTCTCTCTCTCTCTCTCTCTCTCTCTCTCTCTCTCTCTCTCTCTCTCTCTCTCCCCCTCCCCCCCCCCCTCTCCCCCCCCCCCCCCCCCCCCCCCCCCCCCTTATTGTGTAATCCTCCATGAGCTCTTGCACCCGATCCCTACAAGTGTTATCAAAGCTCGGCTAGTAGGGTGATTAGTTCATACTAGCTCTGAACTAGCATTTTGATTCATTTTGTTGTGGATAATTTGTCATAAAATCTAATACCTAACCAACCCAATTTAATTTCTTATATTAAATTGATCATTTAATGTGGGATAATAAACGGAAACAAGGGTTAGAATATAGACATGTGCTTATGGATCTATCTCAACACGGGGCTAAGGTTAAATGGGTCCAAATGAGAGATGGTCTGTCAAAGAGCAATGCTACCTAATAGAGCTTAAATACCTTAGGGTTAGCTTCATTAAAGACCTCCAAAGTTTAGTGTTAAAAGTCCTTAGACCTTAGGCAAGCTAGGGTTGTGCTTGAGGTGGGAACCCGGCCCAAGCTTGAGGTGCTTGTCGTGCTTTGCTGACTTAGGTACTTGAGGTGCTTCATGATTAAGGTTCTAGAGAGGATTGAAGTGTTCCAAAAAGTCAAGCTTGAGCCTACAAAGGAGGGGGCGAGCCCCAAGAGTAGGGGGGTGTGTTGACTAACTCCTTCTTCGCTCAAGTGACACCCCTTGCTCAAAGAGGCAAATGGGACACATGTCAAGCCCCTATCTAGGTTACCCTCATGGTGTACCTAAAGCCTATTGGTTGGCCTCTCAAGGGGTCCAATGATAATTTAGTCAATTTAAGTAATTGTGTATGCATTTATCAAGTTCTCTCTCTCAAAGGGGAAAGGGGGACACTTGTCCCAAGGCTAGCATGCTTGCTTGATATGCACTTTGCATGTGATTTTCGAGGCTTGAAGGGGTCCAATGAGCTTCCACCATGAGCTAGAAGAGGGGGTTCAACCAAATCAAGGAGGGAGTTAGCTTGGGGGGTTATACTCTCCCACTCTCTCTCTCTCTCTCTGTCTCTCTCTCTCTCTCTCTCTCTCATTGTGTGAAGTCCAAAGTGCAAGAGCTCCATCTCCTTATCCAAGCTTGTTGAGAAGTTGAGAGCCTACACCAACACTCTTGGCTATGGAATGCAAATCCAACCAAGAGCCATGCTTCCATGCTTAAGCTTGACATCTTATTCATCTTCATTACTATGCTATTATGCTATTCTAAGCAAGAATAGTGATGATAAGTGAGGATCTATTTCTTTTTCCTATGAATGTTTCTTCTTTCTCTTCCCTACCCTCATTCCCCACTAGCTCTCTCCACCTTTGAAGGTGTTTGATGCCTTGGCACTGTGGCTAGGGATGGTTAATGCTTTTACAAAGATTATGTTATGCTCATGATGCATGAAGCTTTCCATCTTCATCGCATCACCTAGGTCACAAGGAACACCAATATTGTATTGTACCAAGTCTCTCTTAATGGGAGAAACTATTATACAAATGCCTATTGGAGGGGGGGCCTGCTCCGTATGAATCCAGTCCTCAAGTGTTGTCATGTTCTCTGAACTCTCTCTCTTGCAAAAGTATTGTTCATGCCAAGTTAACTACGGAGAATCTATAATACAAAATCATATTGGAGGGGGGACCGGATCCACATAAATCCGGTCCTCAACTGTTGTCATTTTCTCGAAGTCTCTCTCTTGAAAAAGTATTGTTCATACCAAGTTAATTAAGTATAATGGTTCTGTTGCTACCACTAATTAAGTTTACCCTCTATGTTCTCAAAGTAGTCTCATAATAATGCTCACTCTAATTCTCTTAATTTTTCTATTCTCAAAGTGCATATTCCATTTCCATTACCATTTTATCAGAGCTATTGGTTTCTCTTTTCTTCCTTAAGAAGAGAGGTCCTTAAGTTGTCCATGAAAGTTTGGACCTTGTTCATTGCAATAGGGTAAGTGGGATAGGGATCTATTATCTTGGTTGAGAAGGACTTAGTTTGAGGTACACCGTTGGGAACTATGGTCTTAATAATGGAGTCTCTCGGGGCTTTCCTTTGGCTCAACCATTATTGAACTACGAGCAAGCTCAACAAGAACCATAATCAACCGAGCAATGTTAGACCCTCTCCATTAGTCTTTGCAATCATAAACCACAAGGGTGGCTGGTTGAGAACTAA
Organism: Adiantum capillus-veneris; assembly: GCF_014529385.1. Classification (NCBI taxonomy): domain Eukaryota; kingdom Viridiplantae; phylum Streptophyta; class Polypodiopsida; order Polypodiales; family Pteridaceae; genus Adiantum; species Adiantum capillus-veneris. Next base: position 122,627,615 of record NC_140951.1, on the reverse strand, counting down.
TTTAAAAGGTAAAGAAGAGTAGCGACTAAGGTTTTTGAGGGTACCAAAGCACAAAGTAATTCTATACATAAGTTTAATTAGCATGGATGACAATAACAAAGAGAGTAGAGTGATTGATGACTTTGATTTTTCACATGAATGTGCTAATGATGATGCCCCCATGTTTGTTAATTACCTTATTACTACATTGCAGCAAGCTATGGGCAACCCTGCTTTGCAAGCCAAAGCTACCCAACAACTGAGTGCTTATGGGATTTCCCTTCCTCCCTGAAAGGAGAGAGAGCTTAGGAGGTCTCTTGATGACACTCCTAAAACAAGAGTTTCTCACTTAAGAGAGGAGGAATACAAAGAACGAGAAAGAAGCGAATCGCTAAGTTCCTTTGAAGATGTGGATCCACGAAGACAGTAGTCTAGACGGCCGCCAACTCCTCTCAAGAGGAAACGGTCAACCTACATTCCTTCTCCTTGTCACTCCAAAAGGGAAGAGAGGAAACAAACGAATAAAAGGGCAAGAAAGAGGTCACCCTCTTCTCCTTCTTCTTTACCTTCCGTCTCTCTTGATGAAAGCAATAGCTATTCTCTTAGAGAATACAAGAGGAGAGGAAATTGAAAATCTTACCCTGCATGGTGAAGGTCCCAAAAGCTCAAGAAGTTCAAAGAGGGAGGAAAAAGTATCTATTTTCTCACCTATGACGGCACCTTTGGTGCCACCGACAAAGTATTGGCCTTAATCTAGCGGTTTGATGTGGCCTTTGGAGATGAGGACTTCATAGAGTCCTCCAAGATATGCCATGTAGCTATGCACTTCCAAAAATCTGCTCGTCAATGGTGGGCTAGCCTTCTTGGCAACAGCAAAGCCCCAAGGACATGGAAAACTCTACGAGTTTCCATCATGAAGCAATGTCTTGCAAGAAATACAAAGGACAGAGTGCTTACTGAATGGCGGACTTTGAAGCTTCTTTCCCATGAGTGTATCCAAAAATATGTGGACAAGTTTTGGTATTTACATCTCAAGGCTATTGTCTTTCAAAAAATAGACTTCACCAAGAAAAAGCAACAATTCTGTATAGGATTACCTGAAGAGATGGCCGCGTACGTTAACTCCCAACGGCCTGGTTCTATTAACAAAGTAATCTACCACATTATGGTTTCTTTTTGCATCAATTTCCAACAAGGGGCTAAAAGGAATACTAAGCCAAAATGGGAAAAAGAACGTCCAAAATTCTTCCCAAGGCAATTCCAACAACAATCGGTCCAATGAGAAGGGAGTTTACAAAGGTAAAAATAAGCTCTCTCCTGAAGATCTTGAAGCTTTTTGTAAGGACCACAAATTTTTGAATTCTGGGGAGCAAGGACATGGCTATCGCTCTTACCCCAAGAGAAATGTTCGCAATGAGACTCCTAGAGCTTCCACGATTGAAGCTCTAAAATAGGATGCTCATTGCAAAGGATCACCTCTCTCCTATGCTTGGGGAAAGGTAAGGGACCATGATGCCTTCATCTTGTTTGACCCTGGCTCTACTCACAACTTCATATCAATAGAGTTGGCCACTAAGTTGGGCATTCAAGATTTTGAGATGCAAGATACGGTAATTATCTATGGAGATTTCAAGGGACAACAAGCCTCCATTACTCCCTTGATTGGGAAGTTGAGGCTTCATGTCCAAATCTACGTTGACAAAGAAGACTTTTTCATCTCTCTTCTCCAACATGAGGATGTTTTCCTAGGGGTACCATTGTTCAACCGCATGGCTGCCAACATGAAGTTCCCTAAAAGGAGAATCTACTTCACCTATAGGGAAAAGAGCATGTATATAGATGCTAATGAGTCTGGTCGTACTATTGCACTTGTAAATTCACCTGCTTTTGGTAAGTCAATGAAAAGCTCAGTTTTTGCGTACATGATTTTTGCCAAAGAGTCTCTAAATGATGCTAATGTTTTAACAAAGCAAAGTGTTAGGAATCAAGAAGACCTAGACTTGTCTAATTTTCTAAATGGATTCCAGGTGTGTTCATTGATGATATCCCTATGGACTTACCTCCAAAACGAGGGGATGATGACCATCAAATTTAGCTCCTACTAGGAAGCTCACCGCCTAACAAGTCTCCTTATCGATTTTCCCAAGCTCAACAAGAGGAGATCATGATGCAAGTAGGAATTGGTAGACAAAGGGATGGTGAGGCCCAACTCCTCTCCCTTTTGTTCTCCAATCCTTTTTGTGCAAAAGAAAGACGGTACATACTGCATGTGTGTGGACTATCGAGCTCTAAACCATATCACTATCAAAAACAGATTTCCCATACCACGGGTAGAAGCTCTATATGATAAGCTACAAGATTCAACCTACTTCAATAGAATTGACCTTAAAAGTGGCTATCATCAAATAAGGATATTGAATGAAGATATTGTAAAGACCACGTTTTGTACAATGTTTGGTCTTTATGAATATCTAGTCATGCCTTTTGGCTTGACTAATGCACCGGCCACATTCAATCATTTGATGGAGAAAATATTTAGACCCTACTGAAAATTCATTGGAGTTCTCTTTGATGATAGCATCATCTACTCCAAGTCTTTGGAGGAGCACAAGCAACATCTCCAAGTGATTTTTCAAGCTTTGAGGGAGTACAAGATTTTTATCAATCAAAAGAAAAGTGATTTTTTTCCTTCAAGAGGTTCAATACCTAGGTCATATTATCTCTCAAGATGGTTTTTTTTTTCTTCAAGAGATTCAATACCTAGGTCATATTATCTCTCAAGATGGTATTTGTATGGATCCATCAAAGTTGGGATAATACAATCATGGTCTAATCTAAGGAATCTACATGAGCTAAGAAGCTTTATTAGTATGTGTGCATACTGTAGATGCTTCATAGAAAAATTCTCTCAAATAGCGGGACCATTGCATGACTTAACAAAGAATAACATTAAGTACTTATGAACTGCTAAAGAGAAAAGTGATTTTGACAAGCTCAAAGAGAAGCCTACCTCCCAACCAGTCCTTATGCTTCCGGATCTCTCAAATCCATTTGAGGTCCAATGTGATGCTTGTGGTGATTGCCTTGGAGAAGTCTTGCTTCAAGAAGGGCATGCCATAGCATATGAGAGCCAAAGTCTCAATGCCAATGAATGAGTCTTGGGCATATACGAAAAAGAGCTTTTAATTGTTCTACATGCCCTAAACACATGGAAGCACTATCTATTGTGGGGACTCCGATTATTTTGCGAACAAATCACCAAAGTCTCAAGTACTTCATGACGCAAACCAAGATTTCCAACAAACAAATGAGTTATCCAAAGTTTCTTTTGTAACTTTATTTTCATACTACTCACATTGCTGGTAAGTACAAACAAGTGACCAATGCACTTTCACGATGACCAAGAGTTAATGTGGTGTATATAGAAACTCACAATGATCTATCTTCTATGATATATGAGTATGCTACCAACCTTGACTTTAAAGACATAATTTCATCCCTTGCATTGGGAAAAAAAGAAGAACCATTCACCTTGCGGGATGGTTATCTTCTCCATGGCAATAGGCTATGTGTCACCCACTCCCTTTGTGGGAGAAATTCATGTATGAATCCCATGCTCCTCCCTATGCAAGGCATAGAGGCATGAAGGTGGACACACAAGAGTATGTTTCAAAATGTGTAGTATGCCAAAAGACTTAAGTATGATAGAGGGAAGCAACCTCGATTACTCCAGCCATTTCCATCTAGCCATTTCCAATCCTTAACTCACCATGGGAGAGTATATCCATGGATTTTATCTTTGAATTACCCAAGTCTATCCATGGGAATATGGATAATAGTCGACAAGTTTAGCAAGCAAGCACACTTTATTCCTATCAAAAAGACTATTAAGGCACACCAAATGGCAAATCTCTTCATATCTCAGATTTTCAAACACCATGGATTGCCAACATCCATCATGTCAGATAGAGATCTTAGAATGACTAGTAATTTCTAGAAAGGTCTCTTTGAAAATATAGGTACAAGATTGAATTTCTCTTCGGCCTATCACCCAAAAACGGATGGCCAAAGTGAGATAGCCAATCTTATAATACTTGATCTACTCAGAAGACTTATGTTACAGAAGTAGATCAATGCTCACAATGGGAAAAGTATTTACCCCTTGTAGAGTATGCATACAATAATTGTAAATGCTTATACAAGCTTGGGGCGAATGTGAAAGGCCAGATGTTTTTTTTCCAATTTGGGATGCCCCGTTCAAGGCCACGGCAAAGTCGGTTTGTGGAGCCGGTATGTACACTTGAAGTCTAGAATGTGGGATTTTGGTGGATCTTTACCAGGTAACCATGGGGCCCTTAAGCACCGGGTGAGTCAAACAGGTTCAAAAAAAAAAAAAAATGAAGCTTTAGATGAGGATTTTCTTGTGGGCTTAAGAGGCCCTCTGACTGGCAGCCGCCACATGGCAGAGGCAAAATCCCACATGGGGATTTGGACTACGCGAGCAAGGGGTATTTGAGCTAGAGCGTGCCTTACCATTGGCATCACAAGCGTGGACAAAGCTTGAGTGACCTCATGGTGATGGCTGTCGCCCAATGGGCGCTGTGGCGTGTACCGCGCAGCCCGTCAGGGAAGAGACAGAGGCGGTTTTGGCCAGTTGCGGGGCGGCGCAGGTGGCACGCCTGCACGAGAGAGGAGAAAGCACGGTGGTTCTCGCCAAGGTGGCTCAATTGATGATGTGGCAGACCCGGTTAAGGGTGGAATCCCACGGCCCTTGGGGCCCCAAAATTTTGAGAAAGAGAGGGAGGGAAATAGCAACCTCGCTATTGCCTCCCCCCCTCATGAAAGAGGTTCGTCCCACAGAGGTGAAGCAAGGGCCACTTTGGCCGAGGGGTTAGCTGCAAAGGGAGGGGTTCCCGCAGCGGACAAGGAGCATAGAGGAAAGAAGAAAGAGAGCCCGCCCACTTCAAGGGCCCTCCGGGCAAAGCAAAGGACAAACCAAAGGTAAGGGCAAGGTTGAAGCCAAGCCAAATGAAAGGGAAAAAATGAAGGCCAAGGCCAAAAGGGGGCAAAGGAGGAGTCAGATAGAGAGAGAGAGAGAGAGAGAGAGAGAGAGAGAGAGAGAGAGAGAGAGAGAGAGAGAGAGAGAGAGAGAGAGAGAGAGTCAAAGTCAAGCCAATAGAGCAGTGTAAGGTTAAGCCCACAAAGGGGTAAAAAATGAAAGATAAAAAATAAAAAATGAAAAAATCCAAGGGGCAATAGCGATATCGCTAATGCCCCCCCCCCCCCCCCCCCCCCCCCCGGCCAAGTACAAAAGAGAGCAGATAGAGCAAGGCGGTGCCCCCTTTACCAAAAAGGCCAATTCAAGGTGCCAGGTGGACCAATTAAAGTGTAAATTCCCAAATTAAAGGCCCCCCTATAAAAGTCAAAATTGGATCAGATTAAGGGCTTTTTTCCTGGCCTTTTGGGTGTCGTGTGAAGCCTGCAAAGTGGAGTTCTCTAGCAAGCTAGCCCCTTTGTAACATTTTCTTAAAAATAGCCATGGTGATGGAAGTGCCTACTAGTGTATATGTTTTTTGAAGTGCAATCAATCCACCGTTGCCCCCTCTTGCTGTTGTTTCCCCTTCCCCCTTCTCTTTCTCCTGCTTTCACGTTTCCCCTCGGTGCCGGTTGTGTGGATGTGTGTACCCCCCCGGACTAATGGTGCTGTTAGAGAGTGAGATTGAGTGGTTGTGAGTGTGTGTAAGGGTGGAGAGAGGCAGTGGTAGTAGGTGTGCATTGTGTGGTGGATTTGTGGAGTGTGTGAACAGTGGAAATTGAGCAGATGGTGGTCTGCTAGTGTAAAGTGTTTCTTTGAAGGTGTTTTCTAAGAGGATAGGGGTGTTGCGAATACCCTGAGCTATAGAGATGCCCTTGTGTTTATGCAGGGCATGTTCCCCCATTCCCCCTCTCCATCTTGTGGTGCCCCCACTGAGGAGCACGCTGATTGCTCCCAATTCATCGAAAAGAAGCGGTTTTTCGCATTGGAAGTCATGGCAGCTAGAAGATATGGACCAATTTTCACAGGAGAAGAGAGCCCTGACAAGTGGATGTAAGAGTTCGAGTTGTATATGCTATCACTGCGTATACTGAACGAGGATAGCAAAATGCAGATTTTTCCTTTGGTGATGCTTGGTAGAGCTAAAGCATGGTACAAAGCGTTAGAAGGTGAGATGAAGCAAGCATGGCCGGCTCTAAGGGCGAGGTTTCTTCACGACTTTCGCAAGGAGACTTCCCCAGTCAAGATGGATGCAAAGCTGAAGTCGCTTAAGCAAGAAGTAAGTGAAGAATTCAATATTTTTTTGGGTCATTCTAAAGAGTGTTGGACAGAACTAGCGACAACCATGCAATTGGCTAATGGAGACTACTTTAAGCTGGATAAGTTCATGGCGTGTCTGCACCCCAAAGTGAGAGAAAAGGTCGAGTTTGAGAGCCCAGAGAATTATAATGGTGCGGTAGCCTTTGCACGGTCAAAGAGCAGAAAAATAAAGAAGAAGATAGAGCAGGGTGTGTCAGGCTACGAGAAAATGGCCCATGTTCAACCGCAGAGTCCAAGAGAGGCTATACACGAAGAAAATCATGGAAACCGAGGTGTAGCTGTTGTGTCACAAAATTGGGTGCGCACGGTGCAAGATTTGTCCGAGAAAATGCAGGAGTTGCGGATCAATGTCATGGATAGAGGACAACCAAGAGGAGCAAGGGGCAGGGCAAGGCCACTGCCAGGTAGGTGTTACAAATTTGGAGAAGAAGGGCACTATGCACCCGATTGTCCTCAACCACAGAGAGAAAGAGGAGGCATTTACCCACTTTTTGGTAGAGGTCGACAACAAGGACAATACAATGGTCCAAGAGAGCAAGCGACAAAGAATCCTGTGCAGCCGGCTCCGCAAAATGGAGGTGAGGTCCCAAGAGTAAACATCATAGGGGTGGATAAGCACGATGTCAAAGTTTTGGCCAATAAGAGATCAAGATCCGAGAGGGAGACAGAGACAGAGCGGGAAACTAGAGCTCACAAAGGCAAAGAGAAGGTGTACAAAGGCAAAGAGCAGCCCGAGCCTAGCAAAAGAAGGAGGCATCACAAAATCAAAAAAGCGGATTTCCAGCTAGGGCGTGGCTATCCTGAGTACAATCTGGTGAGTGACATTCAAAATCAAAAGGCAAACATTACTTTTGGTCAGCTGCTGTTAACTTTAAATCCAAATTTAAGAAGGCAGTGGTCCACAAGTGTTAGCACCAGGCTACCAAGAGCTAAGGGGAATGTGCAAGCAGTTCAAAACATGGCTTTGAGGGTAGGTAGTCCCATTGATGTTCTTCCGCTTGTGGATGCGATTATAGAGAAGAGGATGCAGGTACAAGCGTACATAGACGATGGAGCATATGTTTGTGTCATGACGGAGGCAGCCATGAAAGAGACGGGAGTCAAGGCAGTATTCAAGTCAAATGTGCGCATGAGGATGGCCAACCATACCAAAGCTAGGTGTTTGGGTGTGGCGCAGGATGTAAAGGTCAAGGTGATGGGCATAGAGTGCCTAATAGATTTTTTTTGTGATGAAGGCAGGAGATAATGCTTATCCGATCATTTTGGGTAGGCCATGGCTTTTGGGGATAGGAGAAAATCAGGATTGGGAGAGCAAAGTATTCACTTTGCTTGAAAAAGATAAAGGCATACAAATTGTGCTTGATTTGAAGACTAAAGAGAGCAGTTCTTGTCCTATGGCAGTTAAAGATGAGGGTGATACAACGAGCTATGAGTACGAGACAGAGACGGGCTATGATGAAGTCTATACTAGCACAGAGGAAGAGGAGAGTGAGGACAACATGCTGAAGATAGACGCAGACTTATTTGGGGTCACCATAGACGACTCCCCGCTTAAAGAAGAAGGTATGGAGCCTCAAGCTCATGGTTTAAGTATAGAGGAGGTTTCAAGCATGATAAGTGAAGATTTAACCAAAAAGGAAAAAGAAGGTTATGTTCAACTGTGTGAGTCCTATCCAAATTTATTTGCAACGGAGTACAAGAATTTGCGAGGTGCAAAAGGGGTGGAGCACAAGATTGTTCTTAAGGAGGGACATAAGCCTAAAGCACAGAAGCTAAGAAGACTAGGGGAAATCCAAAAGGAGGCCCTTTTGCAAGAGATCAATAAGCTACTGGATGCAGGCATCATATTCCTTGTGAAAGAGTCAGAGTGGGTCTCGCCAGTGGCTAGCCCCTAAGAAAAATGGGAAATGGAGAGTGTGTGCTGACTACAAGCCATTGCCGCGACCAAGAGGAATCACTATCCATTGCCGTTTCAAGAGGAAATCCTAAATCAGGTGACTGGTAATGAAAGATAATCAATTATGGATGGCTTTTTGGGGTATTTTCAAATATGGATTGCACTTGAAGACCAGATGAAGACCACATTCGTATCTCCATGGGGTTGCTTCGCTTACCGCAGGATGCCATTTGGATTGGTGAATGCATATGCCACCTTTCAAGATTGGATGAACAGGGTATTTGGTCCATACCTGGGCCGTTTTATTAGGGTATTCATGGATGATATCGGTTGCTACAGTTCAAGTTTAGAGCACCTATTGAAGCACCAGTTATGCTTTCAAAGGCTTGACGAAGAAGGAGGTCAGCTGAATCCTCAGAAGTGCAAGCTAGCACAGCCTCGAGCGCAACTATTAGGTCATGTGGTGTCGCAAAACGGTATAGAGGCTGATCCCGAGAAGGTGAAGACGTTGGTGTTGATGGAGCCGCCATCAGATGCTCATAGTTTGGCTTCGTTTGTTCATAATTTAAAGTATTTATCACGTTTATTTTGGATGATGTCGCAATATGTGCATCCTCTTCAAAAGAGGGCTCAGCAAGTGCATGTTTATGAATGGGGTGGGGAAGCTTAGCAGGCTTTTGATAGAGTCAAGGAGATTTTGCCTCAAATGCCAGCGGTGTGTCCTCCCAATCGAGAGGATGACTTTTATGTGTCTATGATGGTGGGTGCAGTTGCTATTGGAGCGGTTCTACTACAAAAGATAGGGAGAATCTACAAGCCGATATACTTCGAGAGCAGGGTGATTAGCCCAGGAGAGGCTACCTACACCGAGGCGGAGCAGTGGGTGATGGCTCTGGTCTTCGCTTACAGGAAGTTCAAGGTGCATTTGATTGTGCGTAATTTTGTTGTGTTGATGGCTAATAATCTATTGCCAGAGGTAGTGCTACATTTGAAGCCAGGAAGGAGGATTATGAAGTGGGTGTTGGAGCTGTAAGAGTTCAAGTTTGAGTTTAAGGTAGATCACACGAGTCGGTCTCACCTGGCAGACATTCTTGTCAGCAAGGCCATCGATTTGCCGGCCTATCCAAGAGTGTTACGAGATGAAGCTAAGGAGGAACCCGACTTGGAGGATTCTTTTAGTATGTGGTTCGACGGAGCATATCGAAGGGTAGTATAGAAGGCAGGAGGAGGTGTGGTGATACACGACCCACACGGACAAGCTATATTCTCGAAGACATATGATCTAGAGGATGTCCACACTAATAATGAGGTGGAGTATCTCACTCTGCATTTGGGTCTAAAATAGTGTATAGAATTTGGCATTTCAAAGTTGGTGGTGAAAGGAGATGCGTTGCTAGTCATCAAGCAACTGTTAGGCCAATGGCAGGTAAAGCGTGATTCCTTGAAGCGGTGGCTTTTTTCCATCAAGAAGATGTTGAATTATTTTGAAGAGGTTCAATTCAAGCATGTGAGAAGAGAGCAGAACCAAGAGGCGGATCAACTAGCATGTAGCAAAGTGAACGTGCATGTTGCAGGTTTATATGTGGGCCCAGCCACTTACGCATGTAGGGAGACTCTTAAAGAGATTGAAGGTTTTTCGGGTACACGACAATGTTCAGAAGGTTTTTCCAAGCTGAAAAAGAGAAGAGTGGTGCAAAAGGCCCACAAATTCACACTGGTAGGTGAAGATCTCATGAACTATGGGCGCAGCGGAGTGCTTAGAAGGGTGTTGTACAAAGAAGAAATAGGAATGGTGTTGGAGCAATGCCACGAAGAGAGTGGACACAAGGGCAAAGACCGGGTTCTATTTTGAATGCTTAGAGAAGGTTTTTGGTGGCCTTCCATTGTGAAGGATGTGCATTACTGGTGCAAGACGTGCCACGAGTGTCAAACTATAGGTGAAAGACAATTGGTAGCGGAGTCACAGGGCGAAACATCGCACAAAGTGCTTTCGAGAAATGGGTTCTGGATGTCATAGGCCCTCTCCCAAAGTCTACAAGCGGTAAGAAATACGTGGTGGTAGCCATTGACTACCTTACAAGATGGGTCGAGGCCAAGGCAGTGAAGGAAGTAAATGCTAATGTGGTGGCTTAGTTTGTGCTTGATAACATCTGTTGCCATTTTGGTATTCCATGGGTGTTAGTTTCTGATAGGGGTTAGGGGTTTAGAAGTAAGCTCATGAGCGCATTAGTGGAGAAGCTAAAGATTCAGCATCCGTTTTCCTCGCCCTATCACCCCCAATGTAATGGTCTAGTCGAGAGTGCCAATGGGCAAATCATCAAGATGTTAACGAAGTATGTGTATAAGCGGGAAGCTGAGTGGGAAGCAAATCTAGAGAATTGTTTGTGGGCATGTAGAATGTCCTATAAAGTGGCTACAAACTTCACTCCATTTGATCTAGTTTATCGTAAGGAGGCCGTGTTGCCAGTACATGCATAGCTAGGTGCTTTGAAGGGTATGTGGCGTGTCAACGCCACTCAACAAGGAGCTCTACAGGATTAGATAGCCGATTTGGAGGCTTTGCAGATGGGCAGAGAGGCAACAGCAGACTACTATGTGAAGCAGAGGGAGAAGCGGGTTGCCAAGTTCAATCAAAACCTGTCGGACAAGAAGATAGATGAAGGAGACCTGGTCATGAAGTACGATGTCGTGCCGTGGCACGTGCATGGTGGGAACGGAAGCTACGCCCTACAATATTATGGATTTTAAGTGTATAAGTATACACATTTTCTATTTTGCATGCAAAAAGCTAGTCCAAGTCTGATGTGTCACTCTTGTTGGAACGGGCTTCGATCCCGAGATTCTTTGTGAAACTCTTCTTGGAGCCATGATGAAATGAGCCTATAAAATATACCTCCTATCTACTAGGCATCCTAGGTGGCATATGACATGTATAGCATGGCCAAAAATGGCCTTAGTCATAGTATACCACATGAGGTGTCATTCTACACATAGTAGGTGCACTTTGGAGTGATTATGGACCTAGAAAAATCCCTTACAAAAGTGGTTACGAGTTTGTTTGATGTCATCCATGATGTATGCCAAGCTCTCTCTCAATTTTTTATAAAGCTACTCTTGGAGGCTTATGGCGGCAAGGAGAAGATATTTGGAGAAACATCTAAAAGAACCTCTAGATTTTCTTGAAGAGAAAGATCTAGAAGAACCTCTAGATAGATCTAGAAGAACCTCTAGATATTTCTTGAAGAGAAAGATCTAGAAACTTTGAAGATAATTTCAAGATATTTTTGAAAAGGGTGTCACTTGTCGCAAAAATCCCTTGGATATTTCTAAGAAAATATCTTATTCAAGAGGCAACCTCACCTATAAAAAGAGCCTTTTGCTCCTCATTTGATCATCAAGCAAACCATCAAGCAACCAAGCGCTCAAGCAATCCCCATAATCAAGCCACTCTATCAAGCCATCACCCAACCTCCTAGCCATCTCCGTGAGGAAAACTCTCTCTCAATCTCAGCCCAACACATCTTGAGCTTGCTACTTCATGCCTCAAGCCTTCTATCTCCTCACTTGTAATACTCATACACTCTATGTAACCTTCTTTCATTCAATAAAGACGCATTGTTGGTGGCTTGCAAACGGTGTTGGGGACTACTATGCTTCATCAACTTCATCAAGTTGGCTACAATACCACAAGTCTTGAGGTGTGCTTCACTTCTTTGGATTAAGCTTCTGTGGGTCTTTGTGTGTTGGTTGTCTCTCTTATCTCTTTCCTCCATTGTTTTGACTTCTTTCTGAGATTTCTTAGATGAATACCCCGATGGTGCGACTTTTCAACCCTTTCACTTTGTGCAACATATTAGAATTAACGTTTGTATTAGCTGTAAAATCCACTTCCAATAGATAATTGTGTTTCTCTTTGGGCCGGAAAGACTGCAAGAAATTCTTCTTTCTCCACATCCTCTTATTTTGCCACTACTAGACTACTCTAATTCTTTCGATGTGCACATATTTATTCTCCTCTAGGGGTTGAGTCTTGCTTTCTTGATATTACTATGAACCAAGAAGACTTGTACACACGGCTCACTCCTATTGCTAGGCAAAATATCTACATCTTTGTAAGCACTAAGTTACAGTTTCAAAGAACCATTCGCAGTCTATTTGGAGCACAACAACTTGTTGTTATAAATGCATTAGTGAACCCTTTCATCTTACCTTTGATTAGATACGATCAAAGCCTTGATGTTTTCATCTTTGTTTTATTTTGAGGGTTTCACGTGTGCATGTGTGTGTGTCTGCGTGTAAGATTCCAATGGCTATACACAATGTATTTGCTACAACCCCTAAGCTTTCTTAAGTGAAAAGCTTCACAGTCTCCCCACAAACCCTCACAGCTAGAGGCTTGATGCCTTCCTAGCAAGACCGCCAACTCTTTGACACACTTTTTGGTGAACCCGACGTGAAGTTTGTCAGGGTGAGTTAGTGGGGATCTGCAAGCGACTTACACCATGGGTGATCATCATCCGCAACAACAAGGTATGCCTTTTGATCCCGCTACAATGCAAATGTTTCAAGAATTTGCCTTGTTTATGCAACAACAACATGCTACAGAAAGACGAGAAGTGTCAGCAACCAAAGCTATTTAAGAAGTGGTGCACAAAATGGATCAGTTTAATGGGAAAGATGTGACAAAGTATCTTCGTGGCTATGTAAAGGAGATGGAGTTGCATCGTGTGCCAGAAGATGAGATTCTCCAAAGATTTGATCTTGTTGTGACTCCCGAGATTAGAGAGCATGTGAGAGGAATATGAATGAGCATGGAAGAAATTGGGAGGAGTTCAAGGTAGCGATGAAGGAGGAGTATTTCATGGAGGACTCTGAGAGAGTAACAAAGAGAACTTTCCTAGAGTGGGTAGCCAAGCCGAAGGAGGGGATCTCTCCAACAGAGCTACTCACGGAGTTTGAGCGGCGATATGCTCAACTCACAAGGACAGAGAAGGCCACACTCGACTCACAAAGGACAGATCTCTTCCTACAAGCAACAGGAAAGGAGCTCCAGTATCAGTTGGAGCTACTTCTTGAGGACAAACATGCTGATAAGGGACTGAAGACAGATTGGAACGAAGTTGAAGCTGCTGTTTCATTACTTGCCAAGCGTCAAAGGAGACGGGATAAGATGGTTGTTGGTAGTGCACCATCTACCTCCGCAGCGTCTAAAAAGATGGTAAAGCCTTCTTCCTTTATACTCCCAAAAGTTGATGAACCTGTAGTAGATGAGCTTGTGAAAGGTATGAGGGATTTAAAAGTAAAACTTACAAATCTTGAAGAGAAGGGGCAACCATTGGCACCATCTTCAAGGCAAAAAAAACAACCTAAAGAAGGTTTTGTTCATAGATGCATATGGTGTGACAGCACAGAGCATGCTAGGAGAGAATGTGACAGCTTCAGTGAAGCTTTGAGAAAAGATCTTGTCTTCTTCAAGGATGGGAAGATTCACTTAAGGGAGACAAGTTTACCCTTAAGGACTAACTTTGGGAAAAGAGGAATGTAGAGTCTGGTAGAGGATATGGCCACTACCCATGCCATCTCTGCATCTGAGGCATCTACTTACACAATCAAGATTGAACCATTGAGAAGTTTTGAAGAAAATGGTAAGCTGTGGCCAAGTGCTATGGAGATAGCAAGGAAAGGAAAGCTTATAAGAGAAGTCCTACATGAAGCAGGTGACTGTATCCGTCATGAAACAGGATGGAATGATCCTGTGGACTCCTTGTCAGTGCATGCCTATATTGAAAAATGTCAAAACAACGAAGTGTTTGTGGAAGAAAAACGCAGACGAGAGAGTGGTGACGAAGGACCATCAAAAAGAATTACTAGAAGAAGCGACACAATACCTCCTCGAGCGCCTCCGACACAGGAAGCACCCCCACCTGAAGTGACTATGGAAGAAAGTACAACTGGGAGGAAAAAGGAGTCATCAAAAGGTAAGACTAAAACTCCAACTTATAAGTTACAGTCTGATATTGAGGCTGCTACAGACTTAAAGAAAGTTCTAGAAGAAAGAATTTTGAATAGCAAAATAGAGTTTACCTTGGGAGAAGTCCTTGGTATATCCAAGCGCGAGTTTCACGAGGAGATCATTGATATCATCAAGAGAAAGAGGCAAACTCTTGTTGACACCACTCGCCCGCAATCTGAAGGAGAAAGATTAAAGACACAGGTAATACAGGTGGAAGACAGAGAGCATGATGAGGATGTTGTAGGGTGCTACCATTCTTCTGGAAGAACAAAGCAAGTACAATTTTCAAATGGAGATGAGGAGTACGAAGACATTCCAAGAAGTCACTTTTCCAGGAATCATTGGGCAAGAGCTACGGCAGAGACAATGGTCAAGGTGGGAGATCTTGAAGAGCCATTTGTTTCCTTAATTGAACATGGTTCAGAAATAAACATCATGTCAAAGAGCTTATTCAACAAGTGCAAATTACTGAGGCGGTCCGGGGCGGGCAACAAGAAGAGCAACCTCTAGACACCCTTCAAGGCTCCCGTGCTGCTCAATGGGGCTGGGGCACAACACAACACAAACCAAAACAACAAACCCACAGCCAAATCCCAACTACACAAGGGGCACCACCTAGTTTAAGAGCGAACTAGGACGCAAAAGAGGAGAATCGTTAGAGCAACCCACAAACAAGCAAGGAATTTACACTAACCCTAACACCAATGGAATACTCTCACACAGTAAAACACGAGAGAGAGAGAGAGAGAGAGAGAGAGAGAGAGAGAGAGAGAGAGATGGTGCTCGGGCTGCTTTGAAGTGTATCGTTAATGATCAAGCAAACATAAATACATATATGTAAGAAAGAGAGAAAAAGGGGGAGAGGGTGCTTGTTGCATTAATACCTTCTTACAAATCTGTCATGAAAAATCAAAGTGAGATTAGTATTTGTTCAACATAGCTTGCGTAAATTTCACCACAACGCATCACAAGAAAAACCACCCCAATCACTGTCTTAAGGCCAGGGGAGTCCTCTCCACCCTGTCGCCCTCTTACAGTATGTGGGATTTATGGCTAGATTGATGACAACACCAGAGACATGCTATCAAGAACTTAACAAAAAACACCAAGACACTTACGCATCATTGTTGTCCATTACTTCACGTTGGAAGGGAGACAAAGTATCCAAGCTTAGTCCAAATCCACCCTCCTTGATTCAACAAATGTTGGGCTTACACTAGTAGGAGAAATGATAGATTTCCTACTCTCAATTGAATGAACACTCTCTCTCTTACAAATGGCATAGAGTTCCCTTGCTAATCCCCTATTACAACACATGCACATGCATAAGACAATGAGCTTCCACTCAAGAGCTCCTTCTAGAGAGGTTGAGCTTGGCTTCTCAAGCTATAGCATAGTGCTCTTGCTTATGGCTCCCCCTTTTGTGCTAGCTACACCCTCTTTTTATAGCAATTTTGAAGGCTAGGGTTACTCCTCTAACCATGGTTGGGTTAGATTTTCAGCCATTTATCTAATTTCTTTTGCTTGGAATTATCAAGAAGTTGGTGGGGAAAGAGAGAGGAGAGAAATGGAGGTGATAGGACTTTTCATAGTGGGTTAGTGTTAGTAGAGTTAGTATTAATTTACAAATGGAATTGGATATTTACAATGGGAGTATCCATGTAGGATACAAACAAGGAAGAAAAACTCTTAAGAGGTAAGAAAAGGTGGATTTCTTACAAGGTTGATGCTCCAAGTGTCTTGAGTAGGGCCAATTTTGACGCTTGTTGACGGTCCACTAGCTTTGACGGTACATTTTTTCTCCACTCTTGACCTTCCTTGAGAGACAAGGTAATTGAAGCTGAGTAATCAACCACCATGATGCTGTCTTTTAAGAGAAGAGGCTGAATTTTGTGGTTTTTTTGATAGATATGGGTAAATTGGAGGAGGAAAAATGAGACTAGGTGGTCAATTTTGGAATGGAATTGTGTGTGGGAGGTATGAATTCACCATGGTTTCTCTTATTCTTCAAGGTTGAGGAGAAGGTGAGTAGGGTGCAGAGAGGAGTGGTGAGAGAGGTGGGGATGATGAGTGGAGAAGTGTGTGTGAAAGAGGAAAATGATAAAGTGGAAGAGAGAGTGTGGCTGCATAGCATGGGAAAACTGGGGTCCACTAATAAAATCATAGCTCACAGCTCCTAGCTCAAAAAAATATAAAAAAATTTGAGGCAAAAGTTCAGCCCACGAGCTACAACTTTTGTCTGTATCACCTTTTCAAATTTGGAGAGCAAGTGAACTTTAAAAATTCAGCAAAAACGATCGTTTTTTTCCACTGCACAAGGTCCTGGTGGGGTCCTTCTTTGGATGATTCTTTTGAATACCTCCAAGAGTGAGCCCTCCATAGTGCATGTATGCATGCCACCTACCCTTGACCTTATTTGGTAGGTCTATAATTGAAGATATTGTTGAGATCATGATATAAGTGAATAGTACAACTAAGAAAATCAAATATTGAGGGGTCTAAAAAATATGTACATGTCAAATATAAATAATATAAGTGGAAAAAATATAAAGGGGTCAAAAGAAATCTCTCTCATTATGAGGCTACCATAAAAAGATAAATATTTTTGGTGTTCTAATTTTTTAGAAAAAAAAACAAAATAGATGTAGGAAGGGAAAAATCACAATAGTGAAAAAATATACACATAAATAAAACTAGTTTTTTTGGATTTTTGTTGGGGTGGAGTTACACCAAATATAAGAGAAGCTTACATGAAAATATTTCTATATGGAATAAAGAGTATGAAAAATGGTAAGAAAAAATTGTGGTAATGGTGAGGCAATGTACAGAGCATAAATAACACACACCTACGTGGAAATATTTAAATAAATACCAAAATAATTATGAAAAAATATTTTATTTAGGCCCTATATACAAAGAAATATTTACATACGCATGGGCCATAATATACTTTTTTTTTTTTTTTGGCTCAACTAGCCCAATGACTAGCTAATTGAGGGTTTTTTAAGAAGATATGGGAAAAGTCCCGTGACTCACGCACGCCTATGTACAGTGAAATGGTAGGGATAGCCACAGTGTTTGGGTGATTTTGGTAGGGTGAGGTAACTCACTGTGGCAATTACAAAGAGCCGAAAAACGGCTATCATTAGCCCTCCCCCTGGATGATGGTATATTCATGTACCATCATAGAGCATCTTTTCCAAAGAGAGTGCTTCAGAGTCCTTGACGAGATTTTTATTGTTTGGCCCCTCAGAATTTTGGCTAGAGTTACACTCATGCTTCATGTAACAATACTTACATGAGACACTGGCCTTTTGACAGATCTTTGGTAGATCCTTTGGTAGAAGGCGACTCAAATAGGGCTTCAAGCGATACCCGTTTACTTTCCTGGAGTGCTCTTTACCATTCAAGTCCATAAGCTGATAGTAACTTGAATTGAAAGCCTTCTTGACTATGTATGGCCCTTGCCATCTTGTTTCAAATTTGGCATCAAAATGATTATCGAGTTGATTGTCATACCTTAGAACAAGATCTCCTTCATTGATGCCTTTGTCCTTCAGTTTCTTGTCAAGCTTCTCCTTTGTCTGTGTGGCTTTCCTCTTATAGCACTCGTATGCTGCTTCTCTTTTCCACTCAAGCTCAGCTAAGGTAAGAAGTCGATCCATCCATGCTTCTTGATCATCTTGTGCTGATTTTCCATGAAGTCGCATTGTTGGAATGTTTAGCTCAATTGGCTGTAAAGCCTCTTGACCATAGACCAAGTGAAATGGTGTGAACTCCGAGGCTTCCCTATATGTGGTTCGATACGCCCACAAGGCACCATCCAAGAAGTCATCCCACAACTTTGTCTTGTTTTTCACCATCTTTCTAATGATGCCTGCAATGACACCATTAGCTTTTTCTACCAAACCATTTGATTGGGGATAGTAGGGTGTACTGTGACGATGTAGAATGTGAAGTTCTTCACAGACTTCTGTGAGCAATCCCTTTCTAAACCCTGGACCATTATCAGAAACAATCTCCAAAGGTGTGCCAAATCTACAACAAATGTGAGTGTAGACGAATTTGCTCACTGTTTTCTCATTTACCTTTGCCACACTCTGTGCTTCCACCCACCTAGTCATATAGTCTACAGCCACTAGAATGTAGAGTTTACCATTTTTTGTCCTAGGCAGAGGACCCATAGCATCAATGCCCCACTTTTCAAACGGTCCATTTGCAAGCACGATTTGCCTTGGACCATAAACCAATCTTCTATTCCCATTTACCTGACAATTGTGACAACTTTTACACCAATGTTGGACATCCACATGCAGACTTGGCCAAACATACCCCGCAAGCAAAATCTTCTTCACAGTTAATTCTTGGGCAAAATGACCACCACATGCTTCTTCATGCAAACCTTTTAGAATGGCTGGAATTTCCTCAATAGTTGGTACTCTTCTGCATACTTGATCCCTCCCTCTTTGATAGAGGGAGCCTTCTAGGAAGAGATATGCGCTTGCCTTCTTCATGAGTCTCCTCTTCTGAGCCTTCGTGAAGTCTTGTGGAAACTCGCCCTCCAAAATGTAGCTAATAATGGGAGTCAATGACTCCAATCCCTGGTATCTCGGTTGCTTGACAGTTGCTGCCACCATGATGACCTGCACTTCTTTCTCAACACATGTAATTACTTGCTGTGCAAGTAAATCGGCATCTTCATTCTGTTTCCTAGGAATATGATATAGTTGCACTTCTTCAAATTGATTAAACAATCTACGAATGGCATGAACTTTTGTCCGTAAGCTTTCATTCTTGCATGCCCAAATACCTAAAATCTGTTTAACAATGAGAAGTGCATCTCCCTTTACCATGAGGCGTTGTATCCCTTGGCCAATGCACATCTTCAAACCATGAATTAGTGTGTCGTATTCTGCTTCATTGTTGCTAGCTGAACTTGGTAGATTGAACTTCTCTTTCATGACCACCTCTCCACTCGGGTTGAGCAACACTAGCCCTCCCCCTGCTTTTCCTGTGGCTCGACGAAAAGCTCCATCAAAGAACAAGGTAAAAGCATTAGGAATACTTTTTGGTGGTGGTAATGGTAGGGTATTTACTTCAGGAACCTTAATCTCCTTTTCATGCACCCTATAAGTGAGAATCCCTGCCAATTGTGCACGCACACTATCTTCTACCTTGAGAGAGTATTGAAACTCTTGCAACTCCATAATCCACTTTGAGATCCTAGTACTAAGATTCATTTGAGATGACACCCAAGGGAACAAATTCTCTGCAGTGAGAATTACAAAAGGTTTTGGTAGAAGGTAGGATCTAAACTTTCTCACCGCAAACATGAGAGAAAGCATCATGAGTTCTGCTTCTGTGTAGTCTCTCTCCAAAGCATTCATGACCCTACTAGCAAAGTAGATGGGTCGCATCCTTGTACTGTGGGGATCTTGTTGTAGCAACACAGCACCAATTGTTTCCCTTCCAACACTAGAGCTAACAAAGAATGTGTACTCCCAACAAGGAGGCATGAGTGTTGGTAGCTCTGACAAAATGACTTTAATGTTACAAAAATACTCTTCAAGCTCATTAGACCATGCAAATTTCTCACTGCCTGTGTGAATCATGAAAGAAATCGTGACAGTCTCCGAGAGCGCCCATTGCCCAGGTTGAGTAAAGAGTTTTATGGTCATCGAGAGAGAATGGGTTTTGGCCAGGTACCATTGTAGAGCGGGATTACGATGGTACAAAAAGGGAAAGGTTCTCACATAAGGAGGATTTCTGTACAGGTTTTACAGGTCTAACAGAATATGGATATTTCTCTTTTCTAAAATGTGAGAACTTGAGTCGAGGTTCCCGCAAACATATACATAGTCTACAAAAGGAGTGGAAAGAGCATGGTCTGCTAGGTAACAATGAAAACATAACAGGTATGTTTGAGGAGTTTTCTTTTGTGGACACATTACAGGATCTGCAGTCTATAGTAGATTATCCTTCGCATGACCAAAATGAGATAGTGAAAGTGTGCTCCCTTGAAATGTACAATGTGGTTGAGGCATTTCAAAAGGAACAGGCGGATAGAAAGCAAAAACATGAAGTAAAAGTGGACACTAAGTACAAGACTGTGGCAAAGAAGGTAAAACCAGTGGCACTTCCTTTGCCAAAGGACTGCAAGGAAAAGCTAGAACAGGCTTCTTTGCAACCTAGCCTCAGAGATCCAAAAGGGATTGGACAAAGGTTTACAAAGGAGTCTCTAAAGCAATTGAATATTGGGAATAAGGACTCCTTGACACAAGTTGAAAGGGGATGTTTTGAAGAGATGCTCTCTAAACATGGAAAAGCATTTGCATTTGAGCCACATGAGATAGGATGTGTAGATCCTACCATTGTTGCTCCTATGGTCATCTTTACCATCCCTCATGTACCTTGGAACTTACGGCCAATACCAGTTCCAAAGGCTCACTTACCAAAGTTAATTGAGCTACTAAATGAGAAGATCAAGATGGGTATTTTGGAGCCTTCATGCGCTCCATACTCAAACAGGTGGTTCACAGTACCAAAGAAGAATGGAGCTTTGCGCTTCATCCAAGATATGCAGCCGGTCAATAAAGTCACAATCAGGAATATGGGTACAGGGCCAATTGTGGATGAGTTTGCAGAAGCATTTGCAGGAAGGGAAATATATTATATGGGAGATTTGTACTCAATGTATGATCAATTCCAACTAGCAATGGAAAGCAGGGATCTGACTACCATGAGGACATCTTTGGGTTTGGTGAGGATGTGTACCTTACCACAGGGAGCAACCAATTCGGTTGTAGACATGATGAATGGTATGAATAAGGTATTACGTGACTTTATTCCCCAAGTAACTATGCCCTTTCTTGATGACGTTTCTATCAAAGGATGTGAAGAAAGTAATAAAGATGAATCTTTGGATTCCAAGGGGTGCCGCAACTTTGTGGCACAACACATAGATGAATGTGACAAGATCCTATCCAGACTGGAAGAGGTGAACCTTACCCTCTCAGGACAAAAGTCTGTGTTTGGAGTGAAGGAGGTGTTGATTGTTGGGCACATGTGTGGCCCCAATGGGAGACGCCCTTGTCCAACAAAAATTGATGCAATTCAAAAGATGAAGGAGGTATGCATATCTGTGAGTGAAGTTCGCAGGTTTCTTGGTGCGTGTGTGTTTTATGTTATATGGATTCCACATTATGCACATGCAGCAGATCCTTTGTATCAGTTTGTTAAGGAAAAACCAAAAGTTTCATTGGGGAGATGCACAAGCAAGGGCTATAAGAAAGCTAAAGGATTTTCTACAACAAGCACCGACTTTAAGAAAGGTAAACTATGAGTGTGGAAAGCCAGTAATAGTGACAGTGTATACGAGTCCGACAGGAATTGGATGGGCAATAGGGCAGGATGATGAAGAGGGACATAGGTATGTGGTAAGGTTTGGAGCCAAGGTTCTAAGTACTCGACAAAGGAACTACCCACAGGTAAAACAGGAGTTGTGGGACATGGTTACAGCACTAATGTGTGAAAAGGAGTACTTGATTGGAGCATATGTGGTTGTGGAAACAGATTGTATGCCGCTCCTTGGAATGATTACAAGTTTCTCAACACCAGACATTGCCATGCTAAGATGGATTGCCTACATTAAGTCCTTGAATCCTGAGTTCAAGCATATTGTAGGAAAAGACAACCCGGTAGCGGATATGCTATCAAGGGCAAGGTATGAGGATGAGCAAGATATGGTAGATGATAGTGAATATGTAGGCACAAAGTTCTACTCCATTAATCATGTTGAGCATAATGATGTTGGCACACCTAGTGCACTTGAGTTGTTTTTAGAAGATGGGTATGAAGGAGATTGGTTGCTTATTGGTCGTTATTTGAGTACTTTAACAAAACAGGGTGATTGGTCTGAGCATGAGTTTAAGAGGATACGTAGAAAAGCATATGGGTACTTTCTGCAGGATGGTTACTTATAAAAAACATCCAAAATAGAAGGGTGCTATACCACAAAGGGTAGTATGTAACAAACAAAGTCAGGTAAACATGCAAGAGTTTCATGAGAACCTATGGGCTGGACAGCATGGTGTGTGGGCAACCTTTTCAAAGCTAAAGGAAAGGATTGGTGGAAAGGTATGTACAAGGATGTATCCCACTTTGTGGAATCATGTGTAACATGTCAAATGTATTCAAATGTCCGACATCGTGATGGATTGCACCCTACATATCCACTAACCATGCACTATAAATGGGTTGTGGATCTAGTCACCATGCCTTTAGGACTTGGTTGTTGCAAGAGAAGACTTGACTAGTCAGGTTGAAGGGCAAGCTTTAAGGACAAAGACTACAGAGGTAGTATGTAGATTTCTCCTTGAGGATGTAATCTGCCGCTATGGTTGTGTGGGAAAGATAACTGCAGACAGAGGAGAGGTGGATGCCGAGGAAGCAAGAGAATTCTTTTCCAGGATAGAAATCAAGCTTTTCCTTACCACCGCTTACAATCCAAAAGGCAACAGCAAAAGTGAAAGAGGGCATCCGCCAATCATCAAAGCCTTGGCTAAAGCTTGTGAAGGGAGAATTAGTGAGTGGACAAAACTATTGTCATATTCT
The DNA here is from genome assembly GCF_014529385.1 of Adiantum capillus-veneris. Classification (NCBI taxonomy): domain Eukaryota; kingdom Viridiplantae; phylum Streptophyta; class Polypodiopsida; order Polypodiales; family Pteridaceae; genus Adiantum; species Adiantum capillus-veneris. Next base: position 122,604,758 of record NC_140951.1, on the reverse strand, counting down.
CTATGGGCTGATCGCACGACACACAGCTCAGTAACTGGCTACATGCCTGTAGAATTGATGTATGGTCAAAAGCCTGTAATGCCCATTGAAGAGACCATTCCCACATGGAATGTGCTACCTTGGCAAGATGGGCTTAGCAGAGAAGAGCTCCTTGCCTTGCGTATAAGACAGCTAGAAAGAAGGCCTGAAGACATTGAGGTTGCAAAAGAAAGATTAAAGAATGCCAGGTTGAAAATCAAAGACTAATTTGATAGATGACATAGGCTAAGAACGAAGGAAATTAAGCAAGGAGATTGGGTTTTAGTTTATAACAGTAGTCTTCATAACCAGCATACTGTCATGCAAAAGGTTTCAAAAAGATGGTTAGGACCGTACATGACAATGCCACTTACACCCTGACTGAATTGGATGGAACAGAGATAAAGATACCCATTGCAGGAAAGAGAATCAAGGTATTCAAAAGAAGAGAGGATAGTCGTCCGACTAATCAAGTAAGCGAGAATGAAGGCTTGGAATCACCCAATGAAGAGGAAGAAGAAGAAAATCCACGAGAGTCGAACCTGCAAACATTGGCTGTGGCACATACCGAAGGATGTGCAGGTTTAGAGGGGGTGGATGTCGTTCCGTGGCACGTGCATGTTGGGAACGGAAGCTAAGCCCTACAATATTATGGATTTTATGTGTATACCTTAAGTGTGTATAAGTATACACATTTTCTATTTAGCATGCAAAAAGCTAGTCGAAGTCTGATGTGTCACTCTTGTTGGAACGAGCTTCGATCCCGAGCTTCTTTGTGAACCTCTTCTTGGAGCCATGATAAAATGAACCTATAAAATATACCTCCTATCTACTAGGCCTCCTAGGTGGCATATGACATGTATAGCATGGCCAAAAGTGGCCTTAGTCATAGTATACCCCATGAGGTGTCATTCTACACATAGTAGGTGCACTTTGGAGTGATTATGCACCTAGAAAAATTCCTTACAAAAGTGGTTACGAGTTTGTTTGATGTCATCCATGATGTATGCCAAGCTCTCTCTCAATTTTTTATAAAGCTACTCTTGGAGGCTTATGGCGGCAAGGAGAAGATATTTGGAGAAACATCTAGAAGAACCTCTAGATTGTCTTGAAGAGAAAGATCTAGAAGAACCTCTAGATATTTCTTGAAGAGAAAGATCTAGAAACTTTGAAGATAATTTCAAGATATTTTTGAAAAGGGAGACACTTGTCGCAAAAATCCCTTGGATATTTCTAAGCAAATGTCTTCTTCAAGAGGCAACTTCACCTATAAAAAGAGCCTTTTGCTCCTCACTTGATCATCAAGCAAACCATCAAGCAACCAAGCGCTCAAGCAATCCCCATAATCAAGCCACTCTATCAAGCCATCACCCAACCTCCTAGCCATCTCCGTGAGGAAAACTCTCACTCAATCTCAGCCCAGCACATCTTTAGCTTGCTACTTCATGCCTCAAGCCTTCTATCTCCTCACTTGTAATACTCATACACTCTATGTAACCTTCTTTCATCAATAAAGATGCATTGTTGGTGACTTACAAATGGTGTTGGGGACTACTACGCATCATCTACTTCATCGAGTTGGCTACAATACCACAAGTCTTGAGGTGTGATTCACTTCTTTGGATTAAGCTTGTGTGGTTCTTTGTGTGTTGGTTGTCTCTCTTATCTCTTTCCTCCATTGTTTTGATTGCTTTCTGAGATTTCTTAGATGAATAACATATTAGAATTAACATTTGTATTAGCCGTAAAATCCACTTCCAACAGAGAATTGTGTTTCTCTTTGGGCCGGAAAGACTGCAAGAAATTCTTCTTTCTCCACATCCTCTTATTTTGCCACTACTAGACTACTCTAATTCTTTCAATGTGCACATATTTATTCTCATCTAGGGGTTGAGTCTTGCTTTTTTGATATTACTATGAACCAAGAAGACTTGTACACATGGCTCACTCCTATCGCTAGGCAAAATATCTACATCTTTGTAAGCACTAAGTTACAGTTTCAAAGAACCATTTGCAGTCTATTTGGAGCACAACGACTTGCTGTTATAAATGCATCAGTGAACCCTTTCATCTTACCTTTGATTAGATAGGATCAAAGCCTTGATGTTTTTATCTTTGTTTTGTTTTGAGGGTTTCACGTGTGCGTATGTGTGTGTCTGCGTGTAAGATTCCAATGGCTATACACAATGTATTTGCTACAAACCCTAAGCTTGCTTAAGTGAAAAGCTTCACAGTATCCCCACAAACGCTCACAGCTAGAGGCCCTTCGCCTTCCTGGCAAGACTGCCAACTCTTTGACAATGAAAGCTACCTGGATTTCACATTCGAGAAGAAGTGGACAGGTCCATATAAAGTGAAGAAAGCCTTTTTGAATGGGACCTATCAACAGGTAAGAGCAAATGGCAAGCTTCTTAGGAACAGGGTGAATGGTGTGCGACTCAAACTGTATTTCGAGAGGGATTTAGTGCTTGAAGTGTAGAAAATTATAGTCAAGGGGGGTGGGGAACCCACCTAAGGCATGCAGTGTGCGAGGGAAAGAAGATGAAGCTTTTGTATATAGCTTGTACATACAGTTATGGTTTTGCGAGTGCTTTAAATCGTCAGTTTGGTGTGCCAGTTTTAAAGTTTTGTACATATGCTTTTGGTCGAACATAAATGTTCCACGAGGGGGCTGGGCAATGATGGTACAGCCAAAGTTGGTCGAAGCTAGGAGGTGGTCTATGCCAGGCAAAGGCGGCAGGCAAGTGTAGTGTAGAACGCTAGGGCAAGTGTCAAGGCCCTAGGAAGCTAAAGGATAGGGGGAATGTATGCTTAAAGCGGCTTTTTAGGCCAAAAGTGCTGCGAGATACTTCAGATGGGATGGAAGGTCAAGGTGTTCAAAGTGCCAAGTCAGTGTCTTAGAGTGTAGTGTTCAGTGTGCTCTAGAAGCCGGTCTAGACGGCTCGTCAAACGGAGCCCCGGTGTGCAAGATACTGAAGTTTAAAGCTGGAGTGTGTAGCAGATCCCCGACGGACAAGGCAGTTGGGGACAGGTGGCCCGGGCTGATGTCAGTATATACATGAGTATTGTTCAAGTTGTGGAGCATGCTGGTTTTCTCGGATAGCGAATTGGAGCTCTGGATAGCAAGTTATAGCCAATAGAAGTTTTGTCGGGGGCCAGGTCTGGGCCCATTTGGTGGTATCAAAGGATGCACCATCTGGTGTTTTCTGGAGCACGCCAGGTGTCTCGTGGATGGTGTGCACTATGTGGAGCTAGTCGGAGTCGACGGCATGTGAATCTCAAAGCGGGGCGCGGAAATGACCGATTGAAGTTGGTAGCTTGGGGCGAATGTGAAGGGAAAGATGTTTTTCTTTCAGTTTGGGATGCCCCGTTCAAGGCCACGAAGAAGTCGGTTTGTAGATTTGGTATGTACGCTTGAAGTATAGAATGTGGGCTTTCGGTGGATCTTTACCGGGTAACCATGGGGCCCTTGAGCACCGGGTGACAGTCGATCAAGCAGGTTCCAAAAAGAAAATGAAGCTTTTGGTGAGAAACGAGGAGGACTTTTTTGTGGGCTTAAGAGGCCCTCTGACTGGCAGTCGCCATGTGGCAGAGGCAAAATCCCACATGGGGAGCTGGACTGCATGAGCAAGGGGTATATGAGCTAGAGCATGCCTTACCATTGGCATCACAAGCGTAGACAAAGCTTGAGTGAGCTCATGACGATGGCTTCCGCCCAATTGGCGTTGTGGCGTGTACCGCACAACCCGTCAGGGCGGAGATAGAGGCGCAGGTGGTGCACCCATGCGAGAGAGCAGAAGGCGTGGTGGCGCCCGCCAAGGTGGCTCGACTGATGATGTGGCAAACCCGGTTAAGGGTGGCATCCCGCGGCCCTTGGGGCCCCAAAATTTTGAGAAAGAGAGGGAGGGCAATAGCGACCTCGCTATTGCCTCCCCCCCTCATGAAAGAGGTTCGTCCCACAGAGGTGAAGCAAGGGCCAGTTTGGCCGAGGGGTTAGGTGCAAAGGGATGGGTTCCCGCAGCCGACAAGGAGCATAGAGGAAAGAAGAAAGAGAGCCCGCCCACTTCAAGGGCCGTCCGGGCAAAGCAAAGGACAAACCAAAGGTAAGGGCAAGGTTGAAGCCAAGCCAAATGAAAGGGCAAAAATGAAGGCCAAGGCCAAAAGGGGGCAAAGGAGGAGTCGGATAGAGAGAGAGAGAGTCAAAGTCAATCCAATAGAGCAGTGTAAGGTTAAGCCCACAAAGGGGTAAAAAATGAAAGATAAAAAATAAAAAATGAAAAAATCCAAGGGGCAATAGCGACATCGCTAATGCCCCCCCCCCTCAAGTGCAAAAGAGAGAAGAAGAGAGCAGATAGAGCAAGGCGGTGCCCCCTTTCCCAAAAAATGCCAATTCAAGGTGCCAGGTGGACCAATTAAAGTGTAAATTCCCAAATTAAAGGCCCCCCTATAAAAGTCAAAATTGGATCAAATTAAGGGCTTTTTTCCTGGCCTTTTGGGTGTCATTTGAAGTCTGCAAAGTGGAGTTCTCTAGCAAGCTAGACCCTTTGTAACTTTTTCTTAAAAATGGCGATGGCGATGGCAGTGCAGGCCAGTGTACATGTTTTTTGAAGTGCAATCAAGCCATCGTTGCCCCCTCTTGATTTTGTTTCCCCTTCCCCCTTCTCTTTCTCCTTCTTTCACGTTTCCCCTCGGTGCCGGCAATGTGGATGTGTGTACCCCCCTGGACCGAAGATGTTTTGTGTGAGAGAGTGAGATTGATTGGTTGTGAGTGTGGAGACAAGCAGTGGTAGTAGGTGTGCGTTGTCTAGTGGGTTTGTGGAGTGTGTGAGCAGTGGAAATTGAGCAGACGGTGGTCTGCTAGTGTAAAGTGTTTCTTTGAAGGTGTTTTCTGAGAGGATAGGGGTGTTGTGAATACCCTGAGCTATAGATTGGCCCTTGTGTTTGTGCCGGGCATGTTTCCCCATTCCCCCTCTCCAACAGCTCTCCCCCTCCAACCCCTGTGTGTGTGGATATGGTGGTGTGTGTGTGACTGTGTGTGCGTATTATTTTCTGCTTCCGCAGTGCTCCCGGATCCTCTCGTTAGGTTTAATGGCCATGTGGACGACAACCCATCACTAAGTGCTATTAACCCTAAGTGTACAGCTATACACTTTTGTGAGCCACTAACAAAAAGAACAATGTGTTCTATGCCTTAATGCATAAGATAGAGAAGAAAGAAAGGGGGCACATAGTGTGTGATGGCTCTCCCCCTCCAACCCCTGTGTGTGTGGCTATGGTGGGGTGTGTGTAAGTGTGTGTACATATTCTTCTTCCTCTTCCTTTGTGCTCCCCGCTCCTGTCCTTCATATGATATCAAAGCTGTTTCATTCCCAAAATTTCTTTTGCACGTGTGCACTTTCAAGAGTGCAAACAGGGTTTCGACTTCGGCATTGACAAATTCAGCATTTCGAGAGCATTTCTAGAAGACAGCAGGTGCCCTGCAGTTTACCCCCCTTTTGGATCCATTCATGCGATCAAAAACCTCATTCAAGCTACGATTCAGAAGCTGAATTTTTCAGCCCTCCTTTGGTAGTTTGTGCTACAGAGCTTCCATAGCCAGTTACAGGTACCATTGTTGCAGCCTATTCCATCTACGAGAGCCCACATCTCATTTGGGAGTGTGTAGACTCTTTCGCAGTGGCCTCATACACACACATAGAGTGGGAGTTTGACAACATTGTCTTCTTCGACTACAGGTACAGATACAGGTACATAGAGTGGCTTGGTTAGCTTCCTCTATGCTTCTCAGCCTCTATTTTCGCTTCAACTACGGCATCGGCATCGACTAATCATGCTAGCAATATTCTGGTTCCAGTGGGAGTAGTTTTTTAATGTGTATATGCATATGTTGGCACTTTGATAGTGTTTGAGCTCTTTTGAGAGCAGTTTGACTCCCCGCAGGGATATTTCTTTGCATGCACTTGCTTTTGGTTCCTGTTTGAGCATCGCGATAGACTTGTACGTCTTTGTGGATATTTCCATTGTATGCTTTTGTGGAGCCATCTTTTGGCTAGTACGGTAGTCCTGGCCATTTCTGAGACTTGGTCTGGATGATAGCCATTTTTGAGACTTGGCTATACGTTTTGTTGCATAACCTACATTGTTGAGGGTTGATAGCGTGAAGTTTTCGTTGAGTTGGGATATTCTCAAATGTGGAGATACCTTCAGTGATATAGGTAGCTGGAGCATCCCTTAGGAGGCCTTGCCATAGGACATGTATAGAGTGGTATAGGTGCTTTTGATGCCAAGTTGGCGGTATATGGTGAGTTTGACAGTTTATGTGCCTCAATTGGTCTCTGTACAGTGTGTTTTTGAGAGGCTTTTCCCCCTTTTATGATTTGTGAGTGAGATATTTGGTCATTTTGTCTCGTATTTTGGTTGACATAGTCCCAAATACAAAGGAGACTCTGCCGAAGTTTTCCCAGAATCTTTTGGTAGTTTTGTCACCATGTCTACTAGCAGAGACTGTGACATTTATGACATAAAGAAGTTTAATGGCACTAATTCTCAGCTTTGGAGAACCAAATGCATGATGTGCTTGTCCAAAAGAAGCAAAAGTTGCCTATTGCCTATACGTCTAGAATTGAAGTTATGCACATGACTCTGTTTCAGTGGGAGGAGCTTGATGAGCTATACACGTCTACTATTAGACTGCACCTTGGTGAGTCGGTGTACTTTTTCAGTGTTCCTGATGCAAAAAATTTTCAACCTTTGTATGAAAGAGTCAGCTAGCATTGCAATCCATATCAATGATTTTGATTCTCTTTTTGCCCAAATTCATGCATAGCACATGACCATGGACGATGAGATGAAAGCAATATTTTTGCTTTGTTCATTGCCACCCTCTTGGGATATCTTTTGTACAGCTGTTAGTAACTCTGATCCTAATGGTACGCTAAAGTACGATGATGTTACTAGTGCACTTTCGTCAAAGGAGATGCTTTGAAAGACCATGACTAGCTCGCATCATGGCGAAGCTCATTATGTGCAAAGGGATGATAAGCAGCGTAAGGGCCATTCTTCGCAACGTGAGTCCAAGAAAGTGGGAAATAGAGATGCATCAAAGAGTAGATCGAAGTCTTGTGGTTGCCACAATGTTCAATGCCATTATTGTGATAAGTTTGGTCACATAAAGAAGGATTGTTATGCTTGGAATCGTGACAAAGAGAAGGGCAAAGGTAAAAGCAAAGTTCATGATGATAAAGAGGAGAAACCAAAGAGTTCGGTTAAGATTCAAGAACTGGAAATAGTTCAGGATGACAGTGATGCGCAAGACATTAATATATTGACTAAAAATATTGATGTCTTTTATGATGCACAAGAAACTCTATCTTTGTAGAGTTCTATGCCGGCTGAACTCCTTGTTAGTGGTGAAGTATCCCATACATGGATTCTTCATTCGGGTGCTTCGTTGCATGTCACACCTCATAGACATTGGTTTACTGCATACGAGGAAACCATTCGTTCTGTTATACTTGGTGACAGTTACTCTTGTGACAATGTTGGCATAGGTGATATTGCCATGGTTATGGAAAATGGGGTGAAGTTTATCATCCATAACGTGGGTCATGTTACAACCTTGATACGCAATCTGATTTTGGTTGGACATCTTGATGACTTGGGTTAGAAAGTCACTTTTTATCAGCAGTCTTGGTGTGTTGCAAAGGTCATCTTATTATAGTCCATGGTTCTAAAGCTGGTTCACTTTATCCTCTTTATGTATCTGATAAAAACAATGTTCTTTCTATAACCGAGCTGCCAACCGTTGCTTTGTGGCATAGCCGGTTAGGACATATGTCAAACAAGGGAATGGAGACACTCTCTGGTTTGGGCTAGTTACCATCTTTTTGTCATTTTTTTTATTTTTCCCTTTGTGAGCAATGTGAGTATGGAAAGCAAACACGGACACATCATACACATTCTTTTGACAAAGAAAGAAAACCCTTAGAGCTTGTGCATAGTGATTATGTGGCTCTATGCCTTCTAAATCCCATGGTGGTGCGTCCTATTATGTTACATTCATTGATGATGCAACACGGCGTGAACTATAAAGATGAGACCTTTTCTTGCTTCAAGAAGTTCTTATCTAGTGTTGAAACCCACTCTGAACATAAGTTGAAAGCTTTGCGCTCAGACAATGGTGAAGACTATGTCTCCAAGAGTTTAGAAACTTCTATTCAAGTAGGGGAATTAAGCGTGAGTTTCCAATTCCTTATACCCCTGCACAAAATGGTATGGCGGATGAATGAATAGGACCATCCAAGAGTGGATCATGTCTATGCTATCACAGGCTAATTTACCGCAAGCATTTTGGGTTGAAGCATTATACACAGCCGTGTACTTGATCAATAGATCACCACATGCTTCATTATAGTTTTGTGTACCTTTGGAGTTAGGTCAGGACACAAATTGTCTTATGAAAACCTCCACACATTTGGTTGTGAAGCTTATGCATATGTACCGAAAAGGTTGAGTGCTAAGTTAGATCCTAAGTCCAAGAAATGCATCTTCATTGGCTATGGTGTAGATGGTCAATTTGGCTATCACTTATGCGATCCGAAAAGTCGATCAGTGATCCGTAGAAGTGATGTTGTCTTTAATGAGCCTAAAATGCATAGACAGCCAATAAAAGAGGTTGAATTTCAAAAAGTGACATTTTCCAATGTATCACCTTCTGCCCAGACAACTCTCGAGCCAATTACTACACAAGCTAGTACGAATTTTAATCAACCACGAAGATCTAAAAGAGTCTCACATCTGCCAGAATGTTTTGTTCCAGGCATGGATTTTGTTTTGCTAATAGATAGTGGCAAGCCTTCTTGTTACAAAGAGGCTATGCTAGCCAATGATAGGGTTCAGTGGGAACATGCTATGAAGAGGAAGCTGTCCAGTATTGCAAAGAACAAAATGGTAACTTGTTCCATTGCCAAAAGTTAGGAAAGCATTGCCTTGTAAATGGGTTGACAAGAAGAAGATTGACAATTACAAAGCTCGTTTAGTGGCCAAAGGTTTCAAGCAAGAATATGGTGTTGATTTCCAGGAAATCTTTTCTCCAATGGTCAAGATGACCACACTGAGAATGTTGCTTGCTTTGGTTGCCACTAAAGATATGGAGCTTGATCAAATGGATGTCATTACAGCTTTCTTACATGGTGATCTTGAGGAAGAGATTTATATGTAGCAACCTGAAGGGTTTGTGCTAAAGGGCAAGGAACATTTGGTATATAAGCTTCTAAAACGTCTCTATGGATTGAAGCAATCATCCAGTCAATGGTATCAAAAGTTTGATGCATTTATGTGTTGAGGGCATACAACCTCAACAGGGAAAAACATAGAGAAGACTCTCAAAACTACATGCATAAAGATTGAGTGAGAGCAAGAGAAGAGAGAGAGAGAGAGAGAGAGAGAGAGAGAGAGAGAACTCGTAAAACTGATTTGTGTGTAGAGTCATTTATAAAATTGCTCAACAACATTATAATTTATAGCTTTAACCTATGGCCTAACAAAATCTGACTAAGCAAGATCTGATTGACCAACATGTGGCTAACCAACATCCGACCCAACAGAAATCCGCTCAGCAGATATCCGACTCAGCATAATTTTGACTAAGCAACATCCAACTCAACATAATTTTGACCAACAACTCAACATCTAAGCAACATCCAACTCAACATAATTTTGACTAAGCAACATCTGACTGACTAAGCATAATTCTGATTGTAGGGTTAACACATATTTGACTCAACATTATATCTAGTCAACACATGGCATGTCCTAGTGGTGGATTTTGTAGAAATCCGACACGGATTCCTATATCCCTTGATCACAGTCAAATGCCTTATCACATGGCATAGGATTACAAAAATTTGAGAATAAAAAAAACATAATGATTTCATTTGGCAATGGTAGATTCCTCCAAATGCTTGTCCAAGATTGTGCTTCTTGCAGGCTCTGTGTCTCTAGGTAGTACATCCGATCTTCTCTTTGCCGGTATGCCTCCTTTGGATCACTTCATCCTTGTCAAGCATTAGGGAATTTCGGAGGTCATTTGGAGGGCCTTCTAAGAAAATGTATTTTTTGCACTCTCTCTCTAGAAAAAATGGCAAATAATAGAGCTGGGTCTTTCATAGTAAAAGTTCAAAAAGTGTACTTTAAGTAGAGTCCTTACTCTTCTGAACATTCGTTCGTAGTGATTGAGGGATAATCCTCTTTTCAGTTGCATTGAATGAACCTCGTCAATATGGAGGGAATGAGGCTAACATGGAGGGACGAAGGCGCAGCCGCTATTCACTTTCCTTTAAACCTTCACATTTGGCTAATGGCGCACTCCTCAAATGGCACAAATGTTACCCATAAATGAGCCAAATATCACCTTCACATTGATTTGGACAATGAGTACCAACCATTGATTAAGCGTAGTAAAACAAACACACATATACCTCCCGCTTCCATAGACACGCTCAGAGCTCAGGGAGCTAAACACATGGATATCTGGACGAGAGGCTCTCTCTACCCTAAGAATCCAATGACTAATGCGTCTCCATCGTTTGTCAATCCTACAAGCTTATTGACCTTTGCTGGTGATGGAGAAAAGGGCCTTCTGGGTTATTGTAAATCTCTTACAAGAGAAGCTGAAACTTACAAGGGCATTCTCCAAGCTCAACAATGTGAGATTGTTCGCCTTTCACATTTACATTCTACAGATCAGGTTACCATTTTGCAACATAAAACAGAGGTACAAGAACTGAAAGGAAAGGTGCGAAGTTGTCAAATGAAGGACACCATCTTGGGTGGTCGTATCCGAAAGAAGAAATTGCGCAATCTTGAAACATTGCAGGTTGCATCAGGAGGTCTCAAGAAAAGAATCCGAGCATTAAGGTGATGCTTCTTGGTTGGCTACATTGTCTTAGTTAAGTAATCTTTTTGTTTTTTCTTGTTATGCATTGTTTTCATGTGCCTAAATAGTGTTAGTGGAGCAAATTTTCTGTTATTTACTTATGCATTGTCTTCATGTAGAGATTCAATCTATCCTGACAAGGAAAACATTGACCCCAAAGCCAATATAGGAAAGAGATTGAAGCCACTTATAAGTAGAAGCCTGGCAGCAGATATAGTACATGACAAGAAGTTTAAGGTCCTACAACTAAATGTAGTGGACCGCTTTATTTCAGAGAACTCAGTGCCTGCAAAAGAGATACAAGGCACACTTGATTCACTTGGTGTAAGCAAAAGAGGATATTCGGCTATCCAAAAGTCTGTATCATCCATCTTTGTTAAGAAGGGTATAAAATCCAAACTTCTACTTGTTGAGATGTAGAGAGAAGGAGAGAGAAACGAGACAAGAGACACACCATATACGCTCCCAAAGACTGATTCATATTGAGGACAAGATACAAATATATAGGTTAGACCAAGTTGAGTAGAGTGAGCCATATATAGCTCCAACACCCCCACTCAAACAAAGGTCTCTAGATTTGGATGAAAAAACCCTTGGGGAGTTCAAGGGAAAAACCCAAGCCCCTATACAATGTGAAAATATGAACCAGCGATGATGATGTGAAAGTGAATTGTGCATCTATGTACAAATATTCAAGTGACTTAGAGATCACAATGTACAAATGTGGAGTGTGCATAGTGCATGGTACCTAAAAGATTACAATGCCATATGTACAAAGCTATTACAATAGCAAAGAAGCTAATCTAGAAAGAGTGAGGTCAAAGCAACTCCAAGCTCCGAGCGCAAGAGGATGAAACGTGACTCGTTGAGGCCTTTGCTCAAAATGTCTGCAATCATCTGGTCACTTGGACAGTGTTCAACCATAATGGTTCCTTTGCGTACTTCAAACCTGACATAATGATAATGGACAGCAATGTGCTTTGACTTATTATGTTGAACATAGTCTTTTGCAAGACTAATAGTACTTTGGTTGTCACACCGCAAGGGTGTGCTAGAAAGAGGAGAGTGACCAATATCAACCAGCATTTGTCGAAGCCAAATCAACTCACGAGCTACAAGTGATGCCGCAACATATTCTGACTCAATGGTAGAAACTGCAACACAACGTTGTTTCTTGCTAGTCCAAGAAACAAGACAACCATTTATAAAGAAGCAATTTCCACTAGTAGATCGCATAGATAAATGTGAGCTTGCCCAGTCTGCATCTGTGTAACCCAAAAGAGAAAGAGATTGCATAGAATCCGATGTGAGTTGTCGTCGATAGACTAAACCAAAATCTGTAGTGCCTTTCAAGTATTTCAACACACGCTTTGCAGCAGACCAATGCTTAAGAGAAGGACATGCAAGATGTTGTCCAAGATAATTAGCAGAAAACAGAATATCAGGATGAGTGTTCATGCCAAAAAACTGAAGACATCCAATCAAGTTAGCATAAGGTTGATTTGTGACAAGTTGACCGCCATTGTCAGAAGTGTTCTTCGTAGAGCTCGCAAGACAAGGTGTGTTGGATGAATGTGCAGATTCCATACCAAATTTTTGAATAGTATCTGCAATAAACTTTGACTGTCGAAGGAATAAAATACCTTTTGTACAGTTCCGTTGGATTTGAATGCCAAGACACGAGTGAATCTCTCCAAGATCCACCATATCAAATGCAGAAGACAATAACTTTTTCACTTGCTGAAGAAATCCCAAATCATTGGAAACAAGGATGGTATCATCCACATAAAGAGCAAGAATCACAAAACTGCTACCTTGGCGTTTTATGTATAAGTTGGGGTATGACGAACAAGAGATGAATCCTTTAGAGGTGAGAAAAAGATCAAATTTTGTATACCAGGCTCGCGAAGCTTGTTTGAGACCATATAGTGCCTTATGGAGTTGAGCAACAAGGTCTTCTTTACCTGGAATAACAAACCCTTCTGGTTGTTCGATATAAATTTCCTCTTCCAAGTCACCATTAAGAAAATCAGTTCGCACATCCATTTGATGAGCTTCTAAATCAAATTGAACAGCAAATGCCAATAAAACTCGAACACTTGTAATGCGAACAACTGGTGAAAAAGTAGTTGGTCTTGATAATCAACACCAACTACTTGAGAGTAACCTTTTGCAACTAAACGCGCCTTGAACTTGTCAAAAGATCCATCTGCTTTTACTTTTGTCTTATACATCCACTTACATTTAATAGTTGTACGACCAGGAGGTAATTCAGTTAGTATCCATGTACCTTTAGAGATAAGAGAATCGTACTCTGCTTCCATAGCCTCTTGCCATTGATCCTTTTGTCGTGAAGAGATAGCTTCATCATAAGTAATGGGATCTTCGGAAGTAGAAAAAGCATTATCAGCAATATCGTCATCATAAACATGACATGAGCCATGTTCAAAATCAATAGGCAGATCAACAAAAATATCAATATCATCATTGGCAACATTCGGAATGGATGGTTGTGAAGAGGAAAGTTGCTCTATAGGAAGAGTTTCATCTTCTGAAATAAATGGAAAAGTTTGAAGCAATGATTTAGTATCATCAGAATCATCCATGGACCATGAGCTTCCCATAAGCTGTTCGTTAAAAGTAGCATCACGATTCACAATTACTTTCTTGGAGGAAGGGTCATAGAGTTTGTAGCCTTTGGAAGTGTCAGAATATCCAATAAAAATAACTTTAAGACCAGGAGCATCAAGCTTTGTTCGTGTTTCTTTGGGAACATGAATATAAGCAATACATCTAATGGTTCGAAAATGAGATACAGAAGGAATGTCACTTGTCCATGCTGTGATGGGTATCTTACCAGAGGGTGCAGTAGTAGGAAGATGATTCTGAATAAATATTGCTATCAAAGTAGCTTCAGCCCAAAAAACATGAGATAAGCCAGAATGAATCAGCATAAATCTTATAGCATTGAGAATAGTGCGATTCTTTCGTTCAGCAACACCGTTCTGTTGAGGCAAATATGGAATAGTGTGTTCATGATGAATTCCACTATCAGCACAGTAACTCACAAACTCTCGAGAAACATATTCGCCTCCATTGTCACTACGAAGCTTCTTAAGGCGACGACCAGTTTGAAGTTCCGCAGCCTTGTGGAATTGTTTGAAAACAGATAAGGCTTCAGATTTTTGTCTAAGTAGAAATACAGTCGTATACCTTGATAAATCATCAATGAAAGTAATAAAGTAGTGATATTGTGATCTCGAAGAAGGTAGAGGTCCACATATATCAGTATGAACAAGATCCAATATGTCATGAGAATGAGTTGTATTTGAAAGAGGAAAGGGTTTGCGATTGTGTTTCCCAAGAGCACAAAATTCACAAATTCCCATATGAGGATGGGCTTTAAGATCCATGCCATGAACAAGATCACGACGTTGAAGATCAAGGAGTTTTGAGAAATCAGCATGAACAAAACGGTGATGCCATACTTTGCAATCATGATCACCTGGAGCAGTGACAACATTTGCTACAGCATCGTTGAGAGAGAGTTCAAACAAATTACCATTTCGAGGAGCAGTGGCTATAGTCTGTCCATCTTTCTCAATTCGGCATTTGGTATGATCAAATCCAACAAACAGACCAAGATCAACAAGTCTAGCAACTGAAAGAAGATTACATTGAAGATCTGGTACATGTAATACTCCTCGCAAAATTCGAGTGGAAGAAGATAAGGTACCAAGATATAAGTCTCCAAGATATAGTCTCATCAGCAAGATAAACAACACGTTGAACTGGCAGTGGATGATAGTTATGGAGCCACTTAGACTGATATCTCATATTTCCTGTAGCACTAGAATCGACAATAAAAAGTGATCCATCGCGTACATGAAGTATTCTGTCTGGAGCAGCTGAACATAGGACGCAGCTTGTTTCTAGTACAATGTTGTTTCGATGTTCAGTAGCATATGCTCTATTCCGATCTGTGTCGAATCGACGCTTATAGCACATATGAGTGGGATGATCAGATCGTCCACAATATTCACAAGAAGAAGAAGAAGAGTCTCTAGATAAACGTGGTTGTTTTGTGGTAATATTGTGTTCTTCATCATATTGACGTGCCCAACAATCATCTTCAGTATGGCCATTTCTATTGTAGTAAGAACATTGCTTATTAGGAAATTTGAGACAAGACAAAATATTACCGCGACGGCCACCTCTGCGGTTTCCTCGTTGAAATGGACGCCTTCGAGCATAAAATGCCCATTCCATCTGTTGTGACTCAGTCTCCTCGTGTGAAATCATAGTTGTATCATGATTATCATTACGACGTTCTTGAAGTTGAGAGTATTCAATTAAAGACATGCAGTCTTGGTCGAAATCAAGAACATCTTTATTAGAGAGAATAGTAACAATGTTATCATAAGAAGAGTCCTTCACCGTATCAAGGAGAAGTGTCATCAGTTGCCTTTGTGGAACAGGATCACCGGCAACAGCAAGTTGATTAATAATAGATTTGAAAGATTCAGTATGTTCCGTCATGGCAGTACTAACTTCGTATTGTAACTTGTTAAGCAACCCTCTCAAATAAAGTATTTCTGCGACAGATTTCTTCTGAAAGTTTGCAATAAGGTACTTCCATACGTCGTGGGAAGTAGGCAGTTCGTACATATCAAGCAAAAGGGAATCAGTAAGAGCAGAAATAATATACCGACGAGATGCTTTATCACGTCGTTGCCAATCCGTATAGGCAACATTCCAATCTTCAAATATAGGTCCTTCAGTGATAAGCACGTTATCATTATCCATATCAACAGGCTGAGGCGGACAAACACGATTTCCAAGAACAACATCGGAGAGTTCATCGCCTTCAAGAATTAACAACATCTTTGCTTTCCAGCCTGGAAAACCTTGACCTTGGAAAGGAGGAACAGAACGCTGGCCAGAAGAAAAGCCGTTGACGAGAATATTCATAGCCATATCTTGTTGCGAGAAGACGTATAAGATAAGATCGCAAAATTTGCACACCATATATGGTGAAGGCCGCAATTGAGAATGAGAGAGATATGAGGACTGCGTTCTGTCAACGATAAATGTAAGAAGGATTCTCAAGGAACTTCCAAAGATGTGAGAGACGTCACCCAAAAAGGGCAGGGTAAAGGAGACGTTAATAATAAAAGAGTCCTCAAAATAGAGTGGCGTGAGACGCAAGATTGACGGCCACAATACGAATAGAAAAAAGAGAAATCTTCTCGAAAAAGTTAACGCCAAAATAATAAAAACGATCGCGGACGCTTCACGAAGAAGTAGGACGAAGAAAGCTGCGTCAAGCTCAATTGCAGTAAAAACAGCATAACTTTCTGCTGCGAACTCCGATTGACGCAAACCTAGAACTCAAATCGAAGAGCTCGAGGAGACGAACAAGTTTTGGATGAAAAGTGCCATTGCGCTATGCTCCATTGCGCTTTTCTCGTTTCTCCAAATTTTGAGCAGAACAGCAAGAAAAATTGAGATGAAGTTCAGGGAGTCATCAACAAGAAAACGTAATCAACGATTAGATTGATTAGCAATAAACGTCACACAAAACACTAATCATATTCTTCTTAACACAAAACAACCACAGTTAACAAGAATCAATGCTCAAAAATAAAATCTGTAGCAATTTTTGAATCTTACATGCAAATCGCATACACATACTGTTTTGTCACCATGAATTGAATCGGTGCATGATCGTTACTGCTTTGATACCATGTTGAGATGTAGAGAGAAGGAGAGAGAGAGACGAGACAAGAGACACACCATATACGCTCCCAAAGACTGATTCATATTGAGGACAAGATACAAATATATAGGTGAGACCAAGTTGAGTAGAGTGAGCCATATATAGCTCCAACACTACCATCAGCCTCAAGTGTTTGGAAAGAGAGGCTTCAGCTTAATGAGGCACAGGGAGACTATCTTGGACAGTCCTTTCATATTAAAGCAACTTATAGTGGCCATGGAGCAAACATGGCATATGATGAGTTCAATAATATTTTTATGGACCTGCGGATATTACAGAAGAGAATGGTGGAGTTTTACAACATCACATTTGAAGAGTCACGAGGGGTATTACATTTTGTGTTAAAACTGGATGAGTGTGAGCTTGTTAAAGAGAAAAAGCTAGAGCGTGTTACTATTACTTTAATGAATAGAGCCCTCTCAAAGTGTCCCAGTGATGATCCTTTATATTTTAGTATTCAATCAGAATCTAACATATGGTGGCTTGGTGCGTTTGAGGTAAGCGAGATTCTCAGCTAAGCTCAAATGTTCACATCTACTTAAGTCTCATTTATTTTGTGTTGCAGGTAAAGAAAGAAGATCATGAGATTCTATCTTGGGTGTTCCATCGAACTAATATTCCGGAGGTGACTGATCGACAGACTAACCAGGGAGAGGTACTATGTCTAGATGGAAGGGGAGACTTTCAAGTTCAGTGGCATCTTGCAGGTGACCTCAAAACATTAAAGTGCATGTATAATTGTGGAATGGGTGCAATGGCAAAGTCGTCGTGTTTGTTCTGCATGGAGCCTGCAAAGGTCATGGACCCAAAGTGGTGGAGAAAAGCTCCAACACGTCACATTGAGGATCCTGCTTTTTGACCGGTTTTGAAAATACCACTTGTGAATGTCCACATTTGTACAATGCATGCCCTTTGTAGAATTGTGGAGAAATTGGTCTACTTATATATCGGGTTTGCTTGGAAGATTAAGAACTCGGCAGAACGACAAGTAGCCCTGCAGTGCTTAGAAATGGTACTGTCAGATATGGGGCTTCATGGTGGCAATGTGAAAATCCAGCGGGGTGAAAAGAGATCAACTGATGAGAAGGATGTCCCATGCAAACCATCCATCGGTGGGGTGAAGGCACGGAGGTTTTTATCTAAACCCCAAGGTACAAGAGATCCGAAGCTAACAAAACATGGAAAAATATATAACACATCTTATGTTAGCAAGGTAGAGTATCAGAGCTGGAAAAAGCTACATATTGCAGTCAAAGACCAAGAACCAACTACTCGTAACGCGAAGGCTGAGGTTTGGCGATCAATAGACATCCTATTTTTGATGTGCGACAAAGATGACTGGTCACAAGGTGATATGAACAAGTTCAAGGAGAATCTAAACCTTCTGAAAAAATCATTCAAGACAGCATGGACAGACACGCAGATTACTCACTACATGGTATTATCGTGTATTTCATTCTCTCTTATGTGCAAATATGTGAGTGTAAAACATTCTAACTAATCTGTTTTCATATCCAGCACATCATCTTCAATCATTTACCATATTTTATACAAAAGTATGGGAACCCGGCAATATGGAATACCCAAGGGATGGAAAAGTCTCATTACATGGCGAGAAATGCTTATTTCAGGCACACACGACATGGTGGCTCTCGAATCAAGGATAACAGTTTGAGAGAACTATTTGAATGGTTCTATCGTAGAATCATTCATCGAATGCAGGCAAAAGAAGTCTTGGCAAATTCAGCAACAGCACAAGCCATCAGACATTTACAACAACAAAAAGTTAAAAGATCAATGGCATACAACAACTCCGGAGCTCGTGAAAGTCAACGAAGGTGGAGAGAGACAATGGTGTATGTGAATCACAAGTGGAGAAAGATACTCTAGGTGGATGACATTGTAAAAAATTTATGTAATACATGATCTTATACAATTGCTACTTGAAGTGTATCAAGATTTTGAAGGTTCAATTTTGTTTTTTGGCACGTCATCCTTGTAACGAATCATGAGATGTTTGCCATACTCTAAAAGTTCATCTGGGTTTTGTCGACCAAGAGCTAGTGCCATTGCTGTGTAGGTGTAGTAATACGCTGCCCGACCACCTGTATAGCCCGGGAAGTAACCAAAACAATCTCTAGCAAACACTTTGTCCACAAAGAATGACTTTATCTGCACTTTTGGGCAGCACGGGTCCACCCAAGAAGCGAGATAGTGTCTTGAATGTGTAAGTTGCTATTGAACCCTCTTGTGACATGGAATTGTGAAAAACTACTATCGGCGACTTGCAAAGCTTTGAAAGGTACTGCTCTAGGGCCGCATCCCTTGCACGATACTCTCAAGTCCGCTGCCGAAGGAAGTCATCCTTGTCAGCAATCCAAGACTGCACATATCATGTCAGAAGTGACACAAAGAGAGATAGATAGATAGATAGATAGATAGATAGAGAGAGAGAGATTGAGAGAGAGAGCGAGAGAGAGAGAGAGTTACCATGAAGCTCTCATCCTGCAGAAAGAGGTTTTCCTGCCACAGGTCTACAGATGTAGTTGACCCCTAACCTGAATGGTTAAACCAATCCTCCACTTCTTTGTTACTTGTTGATGGTCTTAGGATTTGTCTTATTGCTTGGAAGGTGGCTTCATCAGGTAGTGTCTCCTTGTATTTTTCAGCTTTCTCAAAGCATCTTCGGAGGCATTCCATTGGATTGTTGGATGTTTCCATTGCCTCATCATCACTACTATCCTCTGAAACAAATCCACTCCTCTCCTCTTGGACTCTGGAAATAATAGCCAGGGAGAAATCCTTCCTTAAATAAAAGACGCTTTGCACATCATGTAAGAAGATATAGGTCCTGTCTCCAATCCTGAAGTCAGGCACAGTAGGCAACATCATCTGAGCATGCTTCTCAGTGAAGTTACTGACATCCAATGGAAGTTTTATTTCTGTGGTTTTCACAGAGAGCATCTTACTTCTTTGTACTTCAATTGCCTCAACCTCAAGGTCGACTGTATCTTCAACCTCCTCGACTTCTTGTATATGGGTTGTCTCCTCGCATTCTTCATCTGGTGCTGCATCCTGCTCCTCTAACACCTCATCAGGATTCTACATGAGGAATCCAAACAGGCTGTTTAGGTAAATCATAAAGCCAAAGGCTTCCTGAATGAGTTTGCATTCTTTTTGGTGCAAAGGGCAGGCTGAATGTCGGCAAGAAGGTGGCAATTCCCTATACTTCTTCAGTCCCTGTCCCTTTCCACCACAGTCATTTAAATGCACAAGAGTCATAGTGGGAAGAACAACCCTCCCTACCTGCACCATCACTTCAAACTTATCTCTGTAGGACTACAAGAAATTACTGTGCTGAGCTAACAGGTCTTCAATGTCAAACTTTGGGTTAAACATAGAATGAACTAGATCAAACTTGTCCCCAACACCACAAGATGCTGCAAAATCAAACAGCCTCTCATCAGTTGCAGTTGGGTCTTCCAGAGAAGACACATCCTCTTTGGCTTTACCTTTAGTTGCACAAGGACTACTTTCTGGCACATCTGCATCATCTGAGAAGTCTATATTCCTCTTTCTTGTATTTTTCTTGACAAGTACTGTACAGGGTCAGGGAGCCTTGTAGGGTGAGGGATCCTCTTGGCCTGGTGACCTCTCTGATTGATCTTCACCAATTGACTCTTCTTCAGATATGTCTTGACAAAAGTCAACAGTTCTTTTGGCAGAAACATTAAGCAACTGAGCCTGCAAAGGTTGAAATCCTGGCACAAGCTCTGGGTCTGGTTTCAGCCTCTTCTGCCTACTCGACCTTAATCCTATTCATCACGAAACATGACAAGTCTCTCTCTCTCTCTATATATATATATATGTCTCTCTCCAAAGCACAAACAAAAACACACATAGTCTCTCTCTCTCTCTCTCTCTCTCTCTCTCTCTCTCTCTCTCTCTCTCTCTCTCTCTCCGTTTTTTGACCTAGTAGGCAGCAGTTCATTCTTTTGACCATAACTTGCTCATCTGAACTCCGATTTAGGTGATCTATAGCCTCAATCGAAGAGCACGAAGCCCTCTACGCATTGATGTAAAGACAGAATTTTTCTGTGTAATGGAAGGCTTTGCTGTAACAGCATCTCAGAACTGAAAAAACTGTCAAAACTTTGCGTTTTTGTTGCCGACTTGAAGGCAATGTCAGACAAAACTCGCAAGGGTGGAAAAGCCACACTCGCCATGGAGAATGATGCAAAATCTCCAAGGAATTTGGATGCTAATCCAACCACATCGTCTACAACAACGGAAGCAATGATCATGGCTTACTTGATCTCGTTACAAGAAACCGTCAACAAGCAAGGTGAAGAGTTGCGCGCACTTGCAATGGAGAATGGTACTTTAAGAGTTCTCGTTGTGGAGAATGAGCACCTCAAGAAGGTTCTTGAAATGCAAACAACACGCTTGATGCATCTTGAGAATGAAGTTCAAGAATGTAAACGCTCTCTTGTGGACATGAATGTAGTGAAAAAGCGCTTGAGCAAAGTTGAGAGTGATCATGTATTGAAAGAGGAAACGATAGATACAATACGACATGATGTATGTGAGATGAGAAATGCATCCAAATCATGGGCTGATATATGTAAGGATAATGTGGTTTCTACATCTCCTATCACGCAAGCCGTTGTCCAAGCAAAGAATGTAGAGAATGTGGACACTCAAGAATTGCAAGAACGACAAAAACGCTCAAAGAACATCGTCATTCGTGGAATCAAGGAGGAAAGCATGGAAACACCCCAATCTCTTGCGGTTGCTATTGAAGAGTTTTTTGCTACACACTTTGGCATGTCAGGAATCATGGCTTATGGTGCACATCGAGTTGGAAAACAAGGAGTCCCTCGCTCGGGAGAAAGACCTATTGTATGTACCATGGCTGATGAGGTAAAGAGAAAGATCATCCTTGACAATGGTTGGATCTACCTCAAAGGAACGGGTTGTAATGTATATGAGGATCGCACTCTTATGCAACAAAATGTACGTCGCAAAGCATACGAGGAAAGAAGCAAGAAGGTTAAGGTATCATCTCAAGAAGAAAAGTCACTTGAGGAGGATGCAAGTCCACCCAACAAATAGGGACACATGATCTATGAGACCAACTCACGCTTGCGAATAAGCTTTTGGAATTGTAACGGGTATCCATGGAATGCGGGAATTGGCATTGATGAGCTTACCAATGACTCCGATGTGATACTTCTTGTCGAAACATGGGAGCATGATGCGCAACGAATTCTTGGATTTGACAAATACGATGTACATTCTTTGATGTGGGCCAAAAATGCAAAGCAACGAAGAGGCCAAGGAGGCGTAGCATGTATGACCAAAAAGGGTTTGAAAGATGTTTCCATTGTCAAAGAAGATAAGTATAAACGCTACTTATGGCTGAAAATCAACCCACCAAATGGTCAAGTCATGTTTGTGGCCGGCTGCTACATTCCTCACTATGACTCCAACTTTTATGCTGGCTTGAATATGGATAGAGATCAGCCCTTTGTTGAACTAGAGGAAGACATTGCTCATTACAAGGATCAAGGTGAAGTCATTGTTTTTGGAGACATGAATGCTCGCACAAATATGTTACAACACGACACACAACAAGTCGACATGCCGCATGTATCAAGAAGAGTGGATGACTCATACATGTATAATCGAAGTTCTAATGATGCAAAAGAAGTGGATCACTATGGAAAGTCACTTCTACATATGTGCAATAGTACCGGAATGCTCATTGCAAATGGTGTATCTCTATGGCAAGGCACCAATGACTTTACATGTAGAAAGCACAATGGTGCTAGCGTGATTGACTATATGTTGTTCTCAGAAGCCACTCTAGAATGCATACAAAGCTTTACACTTGGTGAATGGAATCCGGAATCGGATCATAGGATGTTATGTATTGACCTCAAGTGTGGTAAACGGCTCGAGCATGTAGCCTCCAATCATGATGTGAATCATTTGTACCTACGTCTAAACTTCAAACGAGCACTTATATATGCTGATATGGTGGACCAAATGTTAAGCATGATAGAGCATCAAGGGAGCCCAACATTAGAATGCAAGTGGAAAGTTTTCAAAGAAGTAATTTTCTCTTGTGCGAAGGAATGCTTTTCGGTGAAACACATGTCTTGCAAAAGGTCTAAGAAGGGTAGCACCAAGAAGAAATGGTTTGACATGGAATGTAGTCAAGCCCGAAAACACTTGCTAAGATTGGATGCAATCAAAGATAAGGAAGTTTACTTGGAATGTTCACACACATACAAAGCACTTGTTCAAAAGAAGAGGAGAAGGTGGGAAGTCGAAAAACAACTTCTTTTAGCACAAGAGAAAGCACATGCATGTGGCAAGTTTTGGCAAAATCTAAAAGGCAAGCGCGTTGAGAGCTTTGGTGACTTGACTCTTGAGGATATGTATATGCATTGTAAGAACCTCTATGAGCAACCCAATGTTGATAAGATGGAGGGTTGTAGCTCCCTTCCATTTATGTCTCCCTTCTTTACCATTGAAGATGTATGCCGCGCGCTTGAGAAACTTGCTACTCGCAAGGCAGGTGACCTTCAAGGTGTCAAGGCTGAAATGATTAAATGGACAAGCAAGAAAACACGATATTGGATATGCGATATGTTTAACCTTGCACTTCAGTATGGCATGCCTCATGATTGGAGTGCAAATTGGATCAAACCTTTGCACAAAGGAGGAGATGTAAACAATGTGAACAACTATCGCACTATAATGGTTGGTTCTTTGATGGCAAAGTTATTTGGATGTATCATGGAGATGAAGATAAGTGAATGGGCTGAAAAGAATGGCAAACGTGCGCTTGGCCAAGCAGGTTTTCGAAAGCATCATAGCACTATTGATCACCTTGTCACTCTTTGAGTTCTTATGGAAGCGTCTCGATTGAAAGGAAAAAAGTTGTATTGTTGCTTTGTGGATTTCAAGAAAGCTTTTGACATGGTACCGCGAGGAAATCTTTGGAGACGTATGCAAAGCCTTCAAGTGCCGAGAGAATTTATGCATGCAGTCTTTCGCATCTACCAAAAAGTGATATGTCGATTACGTATGGGAGATGGAATTTCAGAATTTTTTGCAAGCACTATTGGTGTCAAACAAGGATGCCCACTTTCCCCAACCCTCTTTGGGCTACTCATTGATGAATTGGAATACATGGTTCTTGATTTTATGCAGCAAGAAGGCATAGAAGAGGTTAAGATTGGAAATGCGGTGATCATGCTTTTGCTTTATGCCGATGATGTAGTGCTCTTGGCACATACCTTAGAAGATGCACAAAAGCTTATGAGTGTCTTGGAACGCTTTTGCCTACATAGCGGGCTGATCGTGAATGGATCCAAAACCAAGGTTATGCTTGTAAAGACCCTCAATGACGAAAATCCATGCATTGTATACAACAATGAGAAACTTGAAGTGGTAGATCACTTCAAGTACCTTGGCCTTGAGGTTCCATCCAATCATAAATGGAAGGATTGTGCAATGCGTCGCTTGGAAGCCGGAAAGAGGGCTTATTATGCATTTGAGAACATGTGCAATGCAGGAGAGATCAAGTGTTGGGCTCTCAAAAAGTACCTCTTTGACACATTGGTGACACCGGTGCTTCTTTATGGAGTGGAGGTGTGGGGTGGAAGCATCGGGAAGTCTACTTGGAAAGAGTTTGAGAATGTCCAAAAGCGTTTTCTCACCAACTTTCTCCAAGTCAAGACACAAACACCCTACATGCTCTTACTTCTTGAGTCCGGATCGCTTCCCATTGAGGTCTTGGGCATGGAAAGGGTTGTGGAGTACATGCGTAAGACACAACGTAGCCCTTTGCATCGACTTCCTAGAATCGCATATGAAGCAAGTCAAAAGGTTCAAAAGACATGCAAGAGCAAAATACTAAGTTCGGGGTGGATGCTTGATATCAAGAAATGGTTTGGAAGATGGGATGCATGTCACTTGGTCAAGGATGCATCGATCGACTCCCAAGTTAATGAGGCCTTCTTACAACGCCAATGTATCATGGCTTGGGAGAAATCCGGAGGTTCTCGCTTCAGCCATTACACCACACACGTTGCCCCAAACTACAAATCTCTCTTCTTCTCGGAACGAGGTAACCGAACCCATTCCCACATCCTTGAGCCCATCCTGTTGAGTGCGATCCGCACCATTGCCTCCATTCGTCTTAGCTCCCATTCTCTACGCTGCGAGACAGGACGTTGGGGCACTGGCGAGGAGTGTCATCGACTTTGCACCTTATGCCCTCGTCAAGTGCGAGAGAGTGAGTACCACACACTACTTGAGTGCTCAGCTTTTGACCACATTAGGTCCTCTTTTCCCCATATATTCAGCCATGAGCTCTCCCTACATACCTTCCTCTCCCAACCACGATGTGGACTCTCTATTGCGACGCTCATTTCAGCCATTTTTGAGCATCGAGAGTCACTTATGAACTCCACTCACACCACGTGACATGTTCATTTGGTCCCATAGGTCATATTTGACCTCCCAGGACGATAATAGAACTATCTATCTATCTATCTATCTCTCTCTCTCTCTCTCCAAAGAACATTAAAAAAATACACATAGACTCTCTCTCTCTCTCTCTCTCTCTCTCTCTCTCTCTCTCTCTCTCTCTCTCTCTCTCTCTCTCTCTCTCTCTTTGTATGTGTCTCTTTGTACTAAAGGCGCGCAAGGACGAAAACATACTTTTTGCAACTCTCTACGCGCGCCTTAAGTACAATTGAGAGAGAGAGAGAGAGAGAGAGAGAAGAGAGAGAGAGAGAGAGAGAGAGAGAGAGAGAGAGAGAGAGAGAGAGAGAGAGAGAGAGAGAGAGAGAGAGAGAGAGAGTCATCACTATACTATAGGCTCACGGAGAGAGCTGCAGCCAGTGTTTGGTTGGCTCTGCACACCGTTAGTAATGGGGACAGAGAGGGGAGGGAGAGAAAGAGTGTGTATGTCTCTGTGTGTGTGTCTGTGTGTATGTGTGTGTCTGTGTGTGTGTGTCTCTGTCTATGGAAGTATGTGTTGAGGTGTGTGTTACACACACACACACAATTTGTACCAACTGTTGGAAATACAGAGAGAAAGAGTGAGAGATCACTTTTTGTTGGTGGGGTTTGCAGAAACTCCAAGGGAGGTGTCTCCTCCATTGCTTTTTGTATGTCAAACTGACTCTGTCTCTCTCCCTCTCTCTCTCTCCTTCTCTCTTTCTATGGTTCTCTCTCTCTCTCTCTCTCTCTCTCTCTATCACTCTCTCTCTCTATCACTCTCTGGCAGTAATGAGGCTCTCTTGCTCTCTCACTCTCTCTCTCTCTCTCTCTCTCTCTCTCTCTCTCTCTCTCTCTCTCTCTCTCTCTCTCTCTCTCTCTATTGTTCTCTCTCTTTCTCTCTCTCAAAATCACACTTATAACGGATACACACGGCGGCGCCCCACGTGTTACTATAAAATAGAGTATAATTGCATGTTGTCGCACGTGCGGTCATTATTGAGACCGTATACTTTTGTACGTCATATATAGAGGTCATGAGAGAGAAAAACCACACCTCGTGAAAGAGAGTGAGTGAAAGAGAGAGAGAGAGAGAGAGAGAGAGAGAGAGAAAGAGCCGTCGTCTGTGTCTCCGACAGCAAGCCGACCCATCTTAGACATAACGAAGGTCTGCGTCCTCAAGAGGTTTGGCCCTCTCTCTCTCTCCCTCTGCTTCTGAAATTTCCCTCTGCCTTTGCATCTATCTCTCTCTCTCTGTTTGTGTCACAGTATATTGCAGATCTAGCTCTGTCTTAACAAACAACACACACATACAGTCACAAACACAACACACACACACACACACACACTCACAAACACACATACACACACACACACACATGTAGACACACACACACACACAGAGAGAGAAACAGACAAATATAACATACACACCAAAGACACACACACTCACAAACCCAGAGACACACAAATCTAACATACACACACATACACACACAGATACAGACAAATATAACATACACACAAACACAAATATAACATACACACACACAGACATAGAGAGGCATAACCGGTGTGCATGTCTCTATGCGCGCCGTTAGTACTGTGCATCGACCAGTGTATGTGTGAGTGTTATAGAGAGAGGATGTAAGGCGGGGGAAAGAGAGAGAGAGAGAGAGAGAGTGAGTCTTTCTTTTACCTTATACTAACGGCGCGCGGAGGTGTTCTTTGAGGTCAAAACATGCTCCACGCGCGCCTTTAGTAATGGGAGTCTCTCACTCTCTCTCTATTTAAATATGCTAAGCTATAGAAAGGAGAGAGAGAGAGAGAGAGAGAGAGAGAGAGAGAGAGAGAGAGAGAGACTCCTCTTTTTGTATACAGTGAAATGGATAGAACAAAAGCCACTGCAAGGAAGGCAGGCAAGGGACCAGGATTAGCAGCTAAGGCAAGTAGCAGATCTGCAACCCCAAAGAAAAGACCTGGAAAACCCAATAAAATTCTGAAAGGTCCAAGGGTGAAGAAGTTACAAAACTGCATGGGACTTTTCAGAGAAATCAGAAAGGCACAGAAATGTGTAGATTTATGCATACCAAAGCTGCCCTTTCAGAGGATGGTGAGGTCCGTATGTGAAGAAGCTACCTGAGGCACCAAAAGGTGGAAGGTGGTGGCATTAATGGCTCTACAAGAAGCAGCAGAGGACTTCCTACTGGAGTAGTTCAGTGACATCACCATTGTTGCAACCCATGCCCACAGGGTTACTATAATGGACAAAGATAGTGAGACACTGAAAAGAATAAGGTGCAGGTATGACAAACTACTGGTCCCCAATGTCTGCAAGGATAAGAAAATGAGGGAAATTTTGTTATACCCCCCTGAGCTAGTGCCACAACTCACAGTTGTAGATGTCACACATGATGTGAATACAAGGGCAAGGGCAGAGACCATTGCTCGCCAAACGGAGGACATGAGGGAAGCAGAGCTTAAGGAGAAAGCAAAAGTAGCCGTGGAGTCCCAGAGGCAAACAGAATGCAATGTGACCCTGTCCATAGAGGCAAGCAATCAAGAAACTCTACTTTCAATGAAGGATGGTTTGCTTGCAGAGATACCATTTGTAGATGGAGCTAGAAAGCTAGCTCTGGAAAAAGTGGACATTAATTTATTGCAGAATCCAGATGCTCAGATTTCAGACACAATTATCTATGCTTGTCTTAAGTAAGTGTTACTATCTTGCTAGCTTTGAAAACTCAGATAATAGGTTTGCTAACTCAGGTAAACTCTCTGCAGCCTGATCAAAAGTCAACTCCCACTGCACAACCACACATAGGTGTTTCTTCTTGATCCACAAATGTCAGTGATTATTAGACAAAAGAACAGTCCATCTGGGACCTTTGAGAGTTGGTTTCTCCACTGTGCTATGCTAGAAGTTACTGTCATCATCTTTCCATATGAGAACAACCATCACTGGAGTCTCATATGCCTTGATGTTGACCAACCAGCAGTGTGGGTGTTCAATTCAATAAAAGGAACCCACCTTGAAATTAGGCTGTAAGTGTTTTGTATCAGAAAGTGTTTCTAATAGATATCCATGTAAATTTGAAGCCTCATGCTAACATCTTGACGCTGCTTTGTGCAGTTGTATAAAGAGCTTGTTGCTTGCCTATGGCAAGCTATGTGGAAGGTATGAACAATACAAGGCCCCAATCAAAGATGTACCTATCCCAAATCAAACAGATGGAAATTCTTGCGGCTGAAGATGTCTTCTCCATGAAGAATATGTCCTGCAAAGCTACTTTGCATTAAAACCTTTCATGACTAAGGTAACCATTTGGCAATGCATTCAGTCAGTTTTGGTTTAGTTTATAAAAGAATTCTCACCATGTGGTCTTTCAATTTTGCAAAGTGCTTTAAAAAACTACACATATGATTATTTGCAAAGATACCGGGTAAGTTTAATACAACACCTGCTTACTATGTCTAGCCCCAGAGAGCTTGAAGATAGTGGCTTGGATGACCACACTATTGATATGACAATACATGACGTGCCACCACGACAAACCCCTGCATCCGATACAGTGGAATCACAACGGGCCGAGGGGGTCATATCAGCAGAAGATGAAAGAGCCAAGGATGAGGAAAGGTCAAATGAGCATATGGAAGGTGCTAGTGTACAACTAGAGGAGACAATGAAAGAGCCAAGTTAGCCAGTGGAGGAGCCAAAAGAGCCTATGGATGAAACCCAAGATGAGGAAAGCAGGCCTATAGATGAGCAAAAGGATATGGATGAGGAAAGCAGGCCTAGGGATGAGCAAACTGATATGGATCAGGCAAGGATGTATGAGGCAAGCCGGTCAACCGAGGGAGAGGAAAAGACCTTGGAGGAAACCTTGAATGAGGCAGAAAGAGCCATGGGGGAGACCCCTGATGAAGATGTGAATGATGACTATGAAGATGTGAATGATGAAGCTAAAGCAGAGGAGAGCAACAACGACATCAACACTACAGAGACCCAGTATGGACCCTTGCTACCTGTAGATACGGTTGTTCCGGTAATGTCTATTCAAGTATGGCAAAATATGTTCAGCTTCTAACTACTTATATGTACTTGTCAACTTTTACAGAGGTTGATTATCTTGGACGTCAATGGATTTCTGCTGATGCGCGTGCCTCTTGGTGACACAGAACCCTTTGAGGATTTGCAAACGTTTCGGATGGGAACTTGTCGAGTCGTGGTTCGTCCAGGAACCAAGGAATTTATTCAGTTTCTTCTTCCGCGCTTCAGAGTTTCCATATGGTCTTCAATGCAAAGGCAAAACTTGTCGCCACTAGTTACAATAGTTTGCAGTGTATGCGGCGCTCACACGTCAGATTTTGCCTTTTTGTATGATCAAAGAAAATGCATTACCGTTGAGGGCCACTACCACCCTAAAAAACCACACTTACCTCTTTTGTACAAACCGTTTAGCCGAATCGGTGTACCTTTTGATGCAACTAATACACTACTGATTGATGATACTCCTGAAAAGGGAGAACTAAATCCGCCGGGAACAACTATCTCACCACCTTCTTTCGAGGGGCATTCCTTCGATTTTTACCTTGAAGACATTCTGATTCCATACTTACAGAAATTGTATCTCAGTCCATTGTTCACGGACGAGTTTGTACTTTCTAATGAATTAAGATGACTCTTCTATCATGTCTTTGTCTTGTCTAACATTGAGAGAGAGAGAGAGAGAGAGAGAGAGAGAGAGATTTGACATGGTAAAAAAATGTATTTCAAGCACACTTTTTCACAGGGCACAATTGACAAATGAGCTCAATAAACTTCATGTATTGAAAGTCATTTTTATACACTTGGGTTCACAAGAATATCTGTTACATTGACACTACTTCAACCCGACCATCCAACTCTTTGCACAAAATATCTTTTTCCCTTCGCCGCATCACTTTACGGCCAGCTAGGAAAAAGGAAAAATCTGATAGGTCCCTGTCCATTGACTCTTCAATTATGTCATGCCGCAAATGCTGAAGACTGCATAGCTCCCTTATTGTAACCACCAACAGTAGGCCATGCTCTTTATCAATCACTTCCACATCCACAACAGGATTATCTTCCAAACCTGCAGAAATCTGGTCCATAGGAATGTGCTTACCATTGAGCATGTGTGATCGCATATACCAAAACGAGAGTAACAGTGATTGGGTTGCAATCATGTACTTGACAACTAGAGTATCAAGCGTGACCTGGCACCGTAAACCAATCTCTTCCTTTACATACCATCCTCTGTCAAGAAGTTTGTCACAGGATGACTTCTGAAATGACTTGCACATGAACATAGTTTTCGTAACACTGATGTTGTAGCTATGAAACAACTCTATGAAGAGTGCAACAGGACAAAATTTTGCAATTCTAACCAGTTTGGTGGGAGTAGAGCTACGTAGAGACGTCTTTATATCCTTGTAGAGCTTACTTCGCATTGCCTCCACCATTGTTTCCTTGGGAACTGGCCAGTCCACAGTGTTCCAATCGGTTGGTAGAGGCACTTTCACCAACATGCCATTCTTATTCCCTAAGCTGAGTTGGTAGAAGTGGTCATAAAAAAATATTCCCTCATCAGCCAAGCTTTTGCTGCTCCTCCCTGAATACTGTAGAGAACCAATGTGGGCATGAACAACATGGAAGAGGCCTATTATGCACTCCACAGGCTCCCATTGCTCATAAGAAGAGGGATAAACATTTGCAATATATATAAGAAGAGTTAAACTAAGAGTATCAATAAGTAAAAATGGAAAATCTAATGTAATTGAGCTGTGAAGAATGGAGACATTGCTCATAAGAAGCGGGAGAAACATTACAAAATATATAAGAAAAGTTATAATGAGAGTATCAGTAAGTTCACATGTCAAGAGTACTTACAATTGCAACGTGGTTGATGTATATCTGATACATTTCCACCGTTTTCTATCACCTCTGGATGGGTAAACACATGCTGAAAAAGAACTTCCTTTACAGATCTTTTACCGATTTCAACTTTGAAATCCAACACTCTGGCCTTCCATGCTGAGCGGTAAACGTTGATACCACTAGACCTCTTAGGTCTTCTTGGTTGCATGAGGACCCATGAACCTTTGTTTATCCTTTGTCCAACCCATTGGTTCTCTGCACTTATTGAAGTTGATATTGTAATTGAGGATATGCTACTACTTGGCCTTCTAGGAAAAGTGCAGTTGTTGGTTGTTGGTGTGAGAGATAGTAAACACCTGGAGCTTCTTGGGCGAGAAGACGTGGAAGCCATAGCTCTCAGAGAAAAGATTTAGTGGAGGGAGATTCACTTTGAAAGCATTCTAATGGAGGGAAAGTGTTTTAGAATTCCAATATCTTGTGCGGGCTTAATGGTCACCCTCCAGTACGTTAATGACCATAAGAGAATATCAGAAGTGGGACCACATGCAAGCACCTAAAATCTCAGTAAAAGGAAGGAAATTACGATGCTACAATCCTACATTCGTGAAAGTTTTATGCTATTTTCCTATTTTTTGAGTCTTTCCACGTACTTTCCTACGTAACGTAGCCTTCGTGCTCATTGGACGCGCTCTATTTTTCTCTCTCTTCATATGGCCCTCCAAATGAACTCTGAAATTTCCTAATGAGCCATCATCTCAAAATCGCTACTAGAAAACCCTCTTGATTTCAACTCCGCTAATTTGCAATCCGCTGCCAACCCTTTGAATCTCCTGACTTGAAATTTGCTATGAAATCTGCCACCTGAAACTATGCACTTGCTGCATGAAAAAACTCCGGTGTAAGGATTTTCAAGGATACTCATCACCCGAACTGTCATGTATATGTATATGCTTTCTAGGGAAGATCAGGCCTTAAGAAAACATAAAGAGGTAAATCGTTGGCCACAAAAGAATAGAAACAAATGATTTTGCTTGAATTGTCAGAGCAACACACAACGTGAATTCACTCTACCCTCTCCACAATTTCTCTGCTCCATGAAACCCTCTTCTAATTTGTGATGCACGCCATCTGATTTGTTGCTTCATTTCTCTCCGCTTTCTTTGTCTTCCTATGCGTAGAAATCTACATTCCGGATTTGTTTTCCTCATGCTACTTCTCCATGTGCAGGGATCTCCCTACATACATACAAGCTGATGGCACCCGTATAAAAGGAGAGAGTGTGTACTCCCTTGCAGCTCCATTGTGCCCTCTGTGTAGCAGTTAGAACCACCACAAAAAAACCACAATTTTACTTCTCATCTGCATCCGATTTTGCAACACCTCTGCTTCATTCGCACACCCTGTCTTCACTCAGAGATTCTTTGTTTTGCAGCTTGACCTCCACACACTTCAATGCCTTATTGAATTCTACCAGCAAATTAGGAAAATAGCACATGCCTTCATCTTCATCTTCAGTGGGACGAGACCCTTTGAAATAGCACACGCCTTCATCTTCAGTGGGAAATAGGGTTACTTGCTCGTGATCGCCAATGTGTTTAGGGCAACAGGGAAAAACACAGAGAAGGCTCTCAAAACTACATGCATAAAGATTGAGTGAGAGCAAGAAGAGAGAGAGAGAAAGAGAGAAAGAACTCGTAAAACTGATTTGTGTGTAGAGTCATTCATAAAACTGCTCAACAAAATTACAATTTATAGCTTTAATCTACGGCCTAGTAGAATCTGACTAAGCAAGATCTGATTGACCAACATCTGGCTAACCAATATCCGACCCAGCAGAAATCCAACTCAGTAGATATCCTACTCAGTAACATCCGACTCAACATAATTATGACTGAGCAACATCTGACTGACTAAGCATAATTCTGACTATAGGGTTAACACATATCTAACTCAACAGTATATCCAGTCAACATTATGGGTTCCCTAGGCTATAAGCATAGTAATGAGGATCCATGTCTTTACATGCAAAGACAACCCAATGGACAGCTTACTATGCTTATCCTTTACGTAGATGACATGCTTATTGCTGGTCATTCCAAGAAGGACATTGCCGACTTGAAAACCAAGATAAAAAGTCAATTTGACATTAAAGATTTGGGTGAAGCCAATCACATTTTGGGTATGCGCATTACTCGTGACTGTAAGAAGAGGTTGTTGTACCTTTCTCAAAAAGAGTATGTGCACAAAGTTCTTGATCATTTCAACATGCGGAAGGGGAAGGTTTTGACTACTCCATTGCCTACATATTTGAAACTTAGCAAGAACAGTTGTCCCAAATCTACTGAGGAAAAAGCTACAATGGCTAAGGTTCCTTATGCTTCAACTTGTGGTAGTCTCATGTATGCCATGGTGACTACAGACCTGACATTGCACATGCAGTGGGAGTTGTCAACAGATTTATGTCTAACCCTGGTAAAAAGCATTGGGATGCTGTCAAGTCGATTCTTAGAGACTTGAGTGGTACTACAGATAGACCGCTATGCTATGGTCGTGGAGAGTCATCCATTCAGGTATTTGTAGACAGTGATTATGCAAGCTGTGTTGATAGTCATAAATCAACAACAAGTTGTATTTACACATCTGCTAGTTCTGCTATTCTTGGAGATCCGTTCTTCAAGACTATACATCCATTTCTACCACAGAGGCAGAGTATGTTGCATTGAGTGAGGCATGCAAAGAAGCTATTTGGCTTGCTTGCCTAGTGAAAGATCTTGGATTGGAGCAGTGTACACCAGGTCTTCATTGTGATAGTCAGAGTGCTATTGCCTTGGCTAACATTCCAGTGTTTCATTCCAGAACAAAACACATTGATGTGCGTTATCACTTCAATCGTGAATGCTTGTCCAACAAGAGCCTTGATTTAGTGAAGATTCCTACATCAGAGAACACAATGGATGCACTCACTAAAAGTCTCTCTAGCCATTAGTTTCAATAGTATCATGAGTTGATGGGCATTGGGTGAAGAGTGGTTCTCTTCCATTCTTGTGGTCTCCCACATTGGCCATCAAGTGGGAGAATGTTAGGTTTAATGGCCATGTGGCCGACCGCCCATCACTAACTACTACTAACCCTAAGTGTACAACTATACACTTGTGTGAGCCACTAACACTAAGAACAATGTGTATTGTGCCTTAGTGCATAAGATAGAGAAGAAAGAAAGGGGGCACACAGTGTGTGACGGCTCTCCCCCTCCAACCCCTATGTGTGGCTATGGTGGTGTGTGTGTGTGTATTCTTCTTCCGCTTTCGTTGTGCTCCCAAATCCTCTCCTTCAGTCTTCTCTCTCAAAGGGAAAAGGGGTACATTTTTTCCAAGGCTATCATGCTTGCTTGATATGCACTCTGCATGTGCTTGTCGAGGCTTGAAGGGGTCCAATGACCTTCCACCATGAGCTAGAAGAGGGGGTCTACCAAAGCAAGGAGAGGGCTAGCTTGGGGGGTATAATCTCCCACACACACACACACGCTCTCATTGTGTGAAGTGCAAAGTGCAAGAGCTCCATCTCTTTCTCCAAGCTTGCTGAGAAGTTGAGAGACTACACCAACACTCTTGGCTATGGAATGCAAATCCAACCAAGAGCCATACTTCCATGCTTAAGCTTGCCATCTTCTTCATCTTCATTACTATGCTATTATGCTATTCTAAGCAAGAATATTGATGTAAGTGAGGAACTATGTCTTTCTCCTATGAATGTTTCTTCTTCCTCTTCCCTACCCTCACTCTGCTAGCTCTCTCCACCTTTGAAGGTGTTTGAGGCCTTGGAACTGAGGCCGGGGATGGTTAATGCTTTTACAAAGATTATGTTATGCTTGTGATGTATGAAGCTTTACATCTTCATTGCATCACCTAGGTCATTCTAAGTCTCTCTTGATGGGAGAATCTATAATACAAAATCCTACTGGAGGGGGGACCCTGGCTCCACATAAATCCAGTCCTCAAGTGTTGTCATGTTCTCTAATTCTCTCTCTTGCAAGAGTATTGTTCATGCCAAGTTAATTAAGTATAATGGTTATGTTTCTATTGCTAATTAAGTTCACTCTCTATGTTCTCAAAGTAGTCTCACAAAAATGCTCGCTCTAATTCTCTTAATTCTGCTATTCTCAAAGTTCATAGGCCATTTACATAATTTCATTAATTTAATCCATTGTTCTCATTAGATAAAGTAAAGGCAATTGAGATGCATTATAATCCTAATTATGTGGAGTCTAGGCCTTGTATTTTTCATTTCAACTAATCCATGTCTTAATTCCCTCAGTTTTATTTATAATAAAGCTCATGAATTGAGCATCTCCTACTTGCACTCTTGTCATCAGCGTAGAATTAGCAAAGGAAATTGACATGAAGTTGGATTATCTCTTGTGTATGCCCATACAGATAGAAAAAACATAGATTGGTTTTTATTTTTGGCATGATTGAAGAGTGAATCAATAAGAAAAGGTAAAAATTGTAATTTTCATGCAACAAAATCGTCCCATCTTGCAAGAGTCTGACCTACTGCAAACTCGGCCATTAACAGCTCCAATGCTAAGGCACTGACGAGTAGAATAATGGAAGCAAAAGCAAACTAAGAGTATTTCTAATCTTTGGGTTAGTATAGTGAGCTCAAAAAAGTGAGAACAAACTCAACCTTGTGTGTGTACAATAGCAAACCCAAGATCAAAAGCAGCATTGAAGACTATTTGAGAGCATTGAGAGAATTTTTGTGTATAGAGTAGCAGACTTAAGAACGAAAGTAGCACAAAAGGCTACTTGAGGGTATTGAAATAATTTGCACCAATCAAGATCCAATGATCTGCACCATGGCTATTAATCTTGAGCCTATAACCTTTATTGAGGAGCAGTCCGATAGTCGAAGCCTCAAAAGAAACCGCATTCTCAACATCGCACAAAGGGCGCAACCTTGGATCCTGGAGAAGGATAAACATAGGTGCCTTTTAGCACTTGACAACTTGTGCTTGCCACATGCACACAGCCTCTCTCTGTCTCTCTTTGCACGACAAACTCGGGGGGGAGGGGTACACACGCCAACACACACCCGAAAACACACGCACACAAGCAAAGAAGAGAAGGGGGAAGGGGGAATGATGCCAAGAGATAGTAATGATGGCTTTCTTGCATATACACAATCATGTACAATCGATTCTCTGAGCCAGCACAACCCTCGGCCAAAAAACCCTTATGGCAAAAGCTCCAAGAGCAAAAAAGCTCAAATGGCAGAAAGCCTCCTAAACATTCATGTTCATCCCCTTTTATAGAGGGGCTAAGTCCAAAAAAAGAAAAAATTGTGAGCTCTCCAGCTCATGTAGTCATCTTTTAGCTTGCATTAGTATTTTTGTGCCTTGCATACACTTGGTCTATTTCCCTTTTAGAAGCACTTGCATGGGGGACACATCGCCATGTTGCCCGATTGGAACTGCCCCCTAGGCCGCCTTTGAACTTTCTATAATTGTCTCTCTTCCTCCATTGGAAACTGTTGCGGGACTACCCTCTTGCTCCCTCTCTCACTGCACTGGCATGGGACACATCCCCTCCCCCAAGCACTACCGATATTTCTAGTGGGGGGGGGGGGGGGGGGGGGGGGCGGGTGCACTTTGCTTTCAAAAATGGGAGAGCCCTCACGGGCATGGGAACTGCCACCCGCGGGCATGCCACATCATCACTCTGTGTTGCCGCCGCTCCTCCATACAAAACAACCAGTCGCCGGCCAGGTGCCAAATCGCCACTAGTGCAAGCCGAAACCATTGGACACTCGCCCCTGGCACCACTGCACATCGCCCAGCGGGCAGCATCCTTGGCCACCACAAGAGCAAGACCTCTCTCTCTCTTGCATACCCCCCATATGGCCTCACGCTCAGTTGTTATACCCTATTTTCCAAGCCCCCATCTGCGCATGTGCGAGATTTCCCCGCCATGTGGTGCCCTCTGGTGATCTCTTTCCAAAGCCTTACCAAGTCCACTATAAAAACTGCAACCAATACTTTTTTTTGTTTTGTCCCCAACTTGAGTGCATTGTGGTTTGATGCCAAGGGAACCGATGATCGAGCCGTCAAATTGTGTTGGATCTCCATCATGTCGGTTACAATCCGTGCAAACCTCACCCCCTTTGGACTCTTTCGAGCTCATTATCTGAAGCCGCCAAAACCCAACAAAACCATCCGTATACTTCCCATCTGCAAAGCACCCCCAACTTTGACCTTCAATATCTCCACCACCGCTACTCCGTTCGGCGATCCCCATTCATTCTTGTTGAGTATGTATGATGCATACTTTTCTCTAGAACTCTGTCAAAATCCAAAAAATGCCAAATGACATGACTCCCCATGCGATCAGTAGGTGGGCACCAACCCGATCCCCGGCAGAACTTCAATCGGCCATGACCTGCAGTCCATAGCTTTGATTAATCTCCTCCTACGCGTCTATACACTTGAGCACTACGCGTCTATACACTGACATCCACTTGGGCCACCTGTCCCCAGCTGCCCTGCCCAACAAGAATCTGCAATGCACTGCACCCTCAAACTCAAATATCTTGGTCTCTATAGATCTGTTTGATGAGCCGTCTAGACCTACTCCTTCAACACCCAAGCTCTACATTTCTAGGCCCAAAGACTGCACCTTGAACCTCCTTCATTTTCTCCTCAAATTAGCCCATTTTAGAGCCTTTCTTGGTCTATAAACCGCGTCAGCCATACATCTCCGCTGCTACCTGTTTGCCCAGGGTCTTTATAGCTGATCTCACCTTTTGCCATGCACCTACTAGTAGCCTGCATATACCTACCCATGCCATTTTCTATGGTCGACCAACTTTGGCTGCACCATCATTGACCACCCCCTAGTTGAACATTTATGTTCAATCAGAACCATATTTACATAGTCTTATTCTACCTACTAACAAACCTTCAAGTGGGGTGCCCCACCCCTTGCATCACATAGCTTCTACCTGGATCAAACACCTGCCATTTTTTCTTCCACCCATCTGTAACTACTCACCATCAAGTTTTGCCCCTGCTTGTGATAGGTAACGGGCCTATTGCATCAATCTTCCACTTTTCAAACACATCAAATGCCATAATGGTTTTTCGTAGCTCTGGCTTCAACACTCTCCTCCCAAATGCTTGACACCTATTGCAAGACCTACACCAATGGTGAACATCCTTGTGCAAACTAGGCCATACATACCCCTCTTGCAAGATCTTATGCAAGGTGACCTTTAGAGCAAAATGGCCACCACATGTGCCTTCATGATTCTCTTCCAACACTCTATAAAGCTCCTCCCGCCAAGGTACACGTCTCAACACAAGATCAGCCCCTTTCATGTACAAGACATCAGCAATCAATTTGTACATGGATGCTCTATGCACAAAACCATACTTCTTAGACTTTTGAATGTCCTTCAGAATGATTCCTGTTAGCAAAAACTCCTCTTCTTGAGCCAAACTTTCCCGGCCATGATAAAGAGGTAAATTGGTCCTCAACACAAATAGCTTCCCAATCATGC
Organism: Adiantum capillus-veneris; assembly: GCF_014529385.1. Taxonomy (NCBI): domain Eukaryota; kingdom Viridiplantae; phylum Streptophyta; class Polypodiopsida; order Polypodiales; family Pteridaceae; genus Adiantum; species Adiantum capillus-veneris. The sequence goes on along the minus strand of NC_140951.1, from coordinate 122,566,046 downwards.
TTTGAGCAGCTTCATGTGCCTCTCCATTTAGAACAGGTTCAATGTGCCTGATGCTCCATTTTTTGAACTTTTTTAACAGGCCTTTAATTCTAAAACACATTTCCTTCAATGAGGTGTTCTTGCTTTTCCACACACCCAAATCATGACTCTTTCCCTTCTTCTTGCTAGGACCTGGGGCATTTCTTCGTTCCTTATCTTGTGTGGTCCTCTTCCCAATAGGCATCACTAATGTATCCTCCAGCTTTGCTGCCTTCTCCAAGGCGACCACACTTATCACTTTTGTCTTTCCTTTTTCCTCTTGGGTTAATCCACTGGTTCCTTCTTCTCCCTTAATCTCAATGCCATAATCATTTGACCTGGTTAGCACCTGTCTTGGCAATGTATACATGTCTCCCTCCATCCTTGGTGGCTTCTAAATTGCGGGCTTATGTGGCCCAATTCTCCACAATGATAACACGTGGGCGTCTGCCTCCAGACTCTACCATTGCTTTGTCCAACCAACACCATTCCTAGGTCTTTCTTCACCTCCTGGCTAATATGCAAACCTTCCCCGACCTCGATTATTTCCCACATTACCTAGCATGTTTAGGCTAAGATTCTTCATTTAATCTACCATTTTCCTCAGGTATTGCCTTAGCCCATCATCTTGCACTGTTGAGTGAACACTGGTGGCATAACCTGAGGAGTAATAAAAACCCACTGGTTCATCATGAACCCCTTGCATGCGACCTTGCAAAGAATCCATAGGCTGAAATTCAGACCTCATGGGCAAAGAATTTACTCCTAGCTGACTCATTCTTCTTAGCTTCCACACTTTGTTCCTTGCTACCTCTAGTGCATCTTCATATGTCCTAGGCTTCTTTAGCTCCACTCTCCAACGTATATTCTCCCAAAGACCACCAGCCAAGAACCTGTCCTTCATGTCAGGTGGGAGTACCTGTGGTGCTAAGGCCTTGCACATCCGCTCCAATGCCATTGAAAACTTACGTATGTATACATCTACTGGCTCACCTTCCCTTTGCACCAAACCTTGTACTTCTTGCCACACTTTGTCAGGATCTTCTGTCTTCACAAACTCCACTTCCAATCCATGTTGTAGATTGTCCTAACTTAATCTCACAGGTGGATCCACCGCATGCAACTCCTCTTCAAATGCTTTGGACCAAACTCGTGCATCATTCTTCAAATAGATTTGGAGAAGACGTAACATCTGTGCAACATCATGAATCTGATTGCTAATGCAGGCAGCCTCCATCTTTTCCAAAAATTCTTTCACATCTTCATCACTTCTTTCATGAAACTCCGGATAAGAGAAAGCCATGGCTACTCAAGTTTTAATGCGTTGAGAACCCCTTCTAACACACGTGCAAGAACCCAAACTTTTTACTGACCCAGTCTCCAAAAATTTCAATGGAGCTCAACTTTAGATAAGGACAAACACATGCACATCAAATGAGTTTTCATATTTAATTATCGGAATTACAACAGGCAAAGGGGATTCTAGTATCTCTCTTAATCTTCTTGGCCCGAACATAAAGACTATGTGCTGCTGGAAAAAAATCTTCCTAGACACATTAACATTTATCTGGATTCTTTGTGCAAAATGAAAAGCAGTGAATTGAGGTCCATTTTGATCATCCATTAAAGCCAACCATGCAGCTCCCAAGAAGGCACACCTAATTTATCCTCTGATTTTGCCAGAATTTCAACAGCATAACAGCATAAATGGCTCAAAAGACCAAAAAACCGGCCATCACAACTTCGAAAAATTTTGGCAGAGTTTCCTCTGAAGTAGAGCAATAAGAACCCTAAATATAGACTGTATATGTATGCATCACCTGCCAACAATAGAACCCGAGCATCAAGTAGGAATCACTAGTACATAGCCTATGGCAAGGTCAAGAAAAGGGTGCTTTAGCCACCTGTATCATAGAAAGAATCTCACATTTGAGAATCCCCCAGCTCAATAAAACCTCACGCTATCGACCCTCTCACGAAATCTTATGCAAATCTCATATAGTCAAGTCTCAAAAATGACTATCTTCCAGACCAAGTCTCAGAAATGGCTGGGACTACCAAATAAAACCAAGTATGGTTCCACAAAGGCACACAATGGCAGTATCCACAAGTAACGTACAATACAAGACAATGCGCTCAAACAGGCGTCAATTGATGCATACCCACAGCAACTGCAAGTGAGTTCCACTTGCCAGTATATTACTCTACTCCAGCTACCTGTACCTATGTGAATCACATGTCCCTGTACCTGTAACCTGTAATCTACAATCTGTACTCCCGAATCCGAAGGTACTCAAAGAAGATCCTCCGTGGGGGCGCCAAAAGAATGTGAGCAGGATGGAAACACACACAACACCTCTATAATCACCCGACACACACTCTTGGGATAATACACACACACTATGGGGTACCACTTGGCTTACACAACCCACCTGGCCGAGACAGGGAACTCATTGATGGAGTGAGAGGAGAGAGACTATCCATTTGCCCACTCAACGCACAGAGAGAGACACACACACACACACACACACACCCAAAAAACTCAGCTCAAAATAGGAGAATTTTTTATGTTTAGATACAATTGAGCTTGGGACAACACCAATGCCAGATACAATCACTAATTTGAACAGAGGCTTTGCTCACAAGAGAAACTTACACAGCCAAAACAGCAGATAAAAGTAAGAAATTTGGAAAATTGGATAGCACCATAGCATCTGGAGCGGCCAAAAACCCCAATCTACAATATCAAAGCGCTCAAATCCAACCTCGGATGAGCAATTTAGTGGCCAAAACAGGCTCCAAAAACAGCAAAAATTGAGTTTCGGTTGTTCCTCCTCTTCTCTCCATATTTTTCTGGTCTTTTTCTCAGGTTTTCCAGTGTCCACACTTCACTTTATCCCTTGGGAACCTTTGGCCTTTTAGTTGACCTCAAACGAACCCCGAATAGGCCAAAAATTGGCCACGCAGTGCTTTTTTGTTACCTTTTTGCATCATCCGCACACCTGGCACACAGCTTTTTCCAATAATGCATCCCACAATCACGTGAAGTGGGACTGAACTATAGTCCTCAAGATGACCTTTCTACATGATCATCACAAGAAAACACCCACGTTGTGTCCGTACTTATCCACGTGCAAGTCTTGACCCCATTCGACCTGCTGACGCCACTAGATGACATCTGACGCACCTGGTTACCTCATGTCATCAGCCCGCGGATAGCTTCCTCAAGAAGTTTTACGTGCTACCAAATCCTCATTATTATAGAAAAAACACACTGGTACTGGTGATAGTGAAAATCGATGCACTATGTACATGTTGTCCTACATGTACACATGTTGTCCTACCTGTACACATGTGGGCCCCACGTAACCACCTGGCTCAGGAAAATGGGAAATTATTTATTTGATGCACCATGCCTATGTATGTACATATGCGTAATCACTTCTTCCAAAAAACTCCTAACAACGTTATCCTTTAATTGTATGCCTTGCATCCATCTAGCATCTTCAAAAGAATAGTTCTTAAACTTAATAAAATACCATTGGATAATCTTACCGCCTCTCAATACCTTGTTTTCATGTTGGAGAATGGACTCGGGCTGCAGCACCTCTTCTTTGTCCTTGATCTCCGGTGGGTCTTCAATAGTTGGTTCTTTAGGTGGCTCTCCTCTATAAGGCTTTAGTAGGCTCACATGGAAAGCATTGTGTATGAGCCAATGACTGGGTAACTTGAGTTGATAGGCAATCTCATTGATTCTAGTCTAAGAATCTGAAAGGGACCATAGTACCTTTTTGCTAATGTAGCATAGTACTTTTGGTGTCCCGTAGGATTCTTACCCGTTGTGTGCCTTAATCGAGCCTTGGGAAATTTAAGTAAGACCCAATCATTTTGTTTAATCAGCAGCAGCCTTTTGCCTTTGCTGTGAGATAGAGATAGCATCCTTACTCTTTTGGAAAGATTCTTGTAGGTCTCAGCTATACTCATCTACAGCGAAGATCTTCTCATGTACCTTAAGTAGCAGGGGACTTTTAGATCTTCCCTCAATTACCTCAACAAAAGGTGCTTTTTCGATGGAGGTATGTATAATGTTATTGTTAATTCTCAATTTTGTATTGCATCGTACATCTATATATCCATGGGGTTGTTATGATTTATTTTTTTTGAAGCTGGGGATCTAGAACTACACAGAATTGATGCTGACAGTTATTCTATCCACTGTGATATATATATATATATATTTATATATATATATATATAAGAGGGAATTTTTGACAGTCCAAAATTTAATATGCAATGTTCTCATCATTTTTGTGTGTATCTTGACAAAGGTAAAATAGTATATTTAGTTATATGAGCTCCTATTACACTAAAACTTTGACATCCCCTCCTCTATCCATCTTTCTATCTTCCTCTCTATTTTTCTCTGTTTTGGGGTGGAATTTCTCCTTTTCCTCTTGCCCTCAATCGGCATTTTTGAAAAAGCTGAGACACATTTTCCCGAACATTGTTCTTCACTGTCCGAGTTGTTATATTGTGATGATACAATCGTAGAAAAATGCTTAGTGCCTCATTTTGAGTAGAACTCGAAGATGTCTATTTTCATGGTGGAATGCATTTTGAGACGTCGGCAAAGTAATAATGACTATATATACATATGGGATAGGTTCAACAATTTGTATAAATGGTATTCATGACTAAACACTTTGTATATATGATATTCATGACTAAACACAATGTCATGAGACCAAAAATTAGTTATCATGTCGTGAAAGTAAACATCATATAATGGCTTGCAATGATCTAATGGCTTGCCCATGAGAAATAGTGCATCTAGGGGTTGAGGACGATTTACCTAACTCCTATCTCTTCAACATCCAGATGGTACCAAGGTGGAGCAAAGAGGTTATACCATTGCTCACCATTGGCTCGCTACAAAGTGAGAGACAACCATCAATCATCGAGAAATTTCGCAACCTAGTACTGATCAGATGATAGTTATATAAGAAAGGATACAACAACATACTTAGATTATGCATCGAGCCATCCAAAAAAGAGATATATATGAAGCAAGCTCATGTACAAACTATGGATATTCATAATGCCAAAACACAAGCATATCAAAGATTGATGCTATTTGGAGTGTATTGGCTTCACATGTAGAAAAGCATGCACGACTATGTTAGCTCATGTGATGTTTGTACACTCAAGAACCCAATCAAGCATACTATACTATTCAAGATAGCAACAATGCCCAAGTGGGAAAAGTAAATTTTTTATTACTTAGAGCAAGGAGTTTTGCCTGAAAACTTGAGCAGAGGTAGATTACACTCGATTCAACAAGAAGCAAAAAACTATGATATCATAAAAAACGACCTTTATAAAAAAAGGAATAGATGAAAACTTGAGAATTTGTGAGGCAAAACATGAGTACCTGCCCATACTTGAGCAAGCACACATCGGTCCAGCAAGAGGAAACTTTTTGGCAGAACAAAACCACAAAAACTATACTCCTAGTAAGAATCGAGTGACCTACTCTGTTTATGGATGCCAAATATTATGTGAGACGATGTGATGCTTGTCAATGTACTTAAGTACCGGTGCAACGCAATGACATGCCATTGAGACCAATAATGGGAGCACGAGGTTTTACCAAATGGAGAATAGACCTTGTAGGGCCTATCTCACCACCGGCATACAAAACGCATGTTCAATACATTATAGTGGCCTGTTATTACAAAAGGTTCATTCACATGTATGTAGTCATTACTCAACCCCTGTATAGACTTATAGTAGTCTTTGAATGGACGAAGGAGTGTGAGGAGTCATTTACAAAGTTGAAGAGAGCACTCATATCCAATGTAGTATTAAAAGCACTAGATTGGAAAAAACAAAATCATGTTCATATTGATGCTTTGATGTTTGCTATAGGGTGCATCTTGGCTCAGCCAGGAGAAGGAAATATGGATTTTTCAGTATGTTATGCCAATAGACAACTTAACATTGTTGAAAAGAACTACGCTACCACTGAAAGAGAAGGGTTGGGGATGATATATGATGTTAAGAAATTTTGGCATTATCTCCTTGAAAACCACTTTGTGTTTTATACTGATCATCAAGCCCTCATATACCTTGTAAGCAAACCATGCAATACCGGACACATTGTATGATGGTTTGTCAATTTTTGGAGTTTGATTTATACTAATGGTTAAAAAGCAAAAGACACATCTTCGAGAAGATTATATTTCCAAATTGCCAAATGGAGAAGCTCCGAAAGGCGTTAATGATGATATCCATAATGCATATCTTTTCAATGTTGAAATGGTACCCAAGTGGTCTTAGGAGATAGTCATTTTACTGTCCTATGGAGGAGAGCTCAATGGGACTAAGCAAGAACTTAAATGACAAATGATTCAGCAATCCAAGAATTTTCACTTAATTGGTGGACATTTGTATCATTTAGGCTCAGAAAACATTTTACGATTATGCATAAGTCTAGAAGAGTATGATGGCTATCTTTTAGAAGCACATGTCCAAGACTTGGCATTTCATTGCTTGCAAAAAAAAAACATATTAGTGCTTGAAAAAATATGAACATCAGTGCATATATTTGGCCAATAAATTCCTAGAGTATGTTATTTAGTTGTGCTACATGCATATCTACACCACCATTAGCACATGCAACGCTGTTTCAGGTGACAATTGCACCAGAATGGAGTCAATATATAATCAACTACCTAACAATGAGAACATTTCCTAAAAATAACTCTAGAGCATGTCAAAGAGCGATAGAAGTAAAGACTTCAGATTGATTGAAAATCAGTCCTATAAGAGAGGGAAGGATAATAAACTCAGGATATGTGCAACGGAGAGCACTTATTTGTCAATCTTAGAGCAGGCACATGGAGGAATAAGTGGAGGCCATTTTTGAAGGGATAAAACATCAAAATTGTCTTAACCGTGGGAATATGGTGGCCTACATTACATATGGACACTGAAGAATATGTTAAAAGATGTGATGCTTGTCAGCATACTAAAGTGCCAATAAAGAGGGATGAGATGCCTTTAAGGCCAATGATGGGAGCTGGAGCCTTCGCTAAGTGGGGTATAGACTTTTTAGGTCCAATTTCACCACCCGCTTATTACAGGAGTCATGTTGGTGTACCCAAAGTGTGTCAACCATAGAAAGTGGTACATGCAGGTATGTGCAAGCTAGCAGGTACATGGAAAAGGGCTAGAGCAGATGGGAAGATCCTGGGGAGACAGGTAGCAGTAGGTGTGTATGGTGGAGGAGATTTATAGACCAAGAAGAACTCCAGAAAGGGCCAATTTGGGTGGCAAACAAAAGAGGATTAAGGTGCAGTCTTTTTGATTGGAAATGTAGAGCCTGAAGGGCTGAAGGAGCTAGTCTAGATGGCTCATCAAACGGAAGCCACGATGTGCAAGATACGGTGCTTTGAAGTTGAAGGTGTTTGTAGATTTGAGACGGATGGGGCATGTGGTGCCAGTTAGTTGGAGCCAATTTCAATGGATAGATGCATAGTGCTTGAATTATGGAGCATGTTGGTCTTTTTAGATCGGCAATTTGGGTCATGGATATCAAGATACAAGGCTTTGAAGTTTTATCAGGGGCCAGGTCCATTGACTGCATTCAAAAGCATGCCATCTAGAGTTTTTAGATCCTTGCCAAGGTTTGTATGTGTTATACACAGCATGAGAAGTCCATAAAAAGTGACGGCTCGTCAATCGGAGCCCAGATCAAAGAGTTATTGCAAGACAAAGTCAACATTCATTGTTTGCCAACGTTGCGGTACCAGATTGATTTTTGTGGTTTTGGTGGGCCCGGGAAGGTCAAAAGGCGGCGGGGCTTAGGAGTTTTGAAGTCGGAAAGGATAAATTTTTACTTGGACTTTACGGCTCAAGAATTGGTTTGGTGAGCAAGTGATTGGAGGCTCCCAAAGTTGGTACAGAAAAAAGTTTTTTTGAGGAGTCTGTGGAGAGTTTTGGGGGGGAAAGCCTGCCGTTGGCAACAATGTGATCCCGCATGGGGACATTGCGACCAAAATGACACACAATACATATTGCATGGTGTAGATCTTTTGAGCATCACAAAAATGTGTGTGGAGCTTGGTCTCCAGTGGCAATGGCATTTGGTGGTGGGTGGCGTTGCGGGTGCTGCTTGCGGGCATTCACAAGTGGAAAATTTTGCGGATGAAGGAGGCAATGGTGATCGTGTCGATGAAGGCGCTGGAAATAGTGTGTCTGTTTTGTGACTTCTTCATGCCAGTAGGTTCACAGCAAGAAGAGCTACACATTAGGATCATGCATATTGATAATTGGTGACCTGTAGTAGACTATCTGTCTTCATACGTGATTGCTACACCAAGTGGTTATGGGTGGGATATGGGGTTAGAGTCCATAGGGTAGCAACCTCTTGGCAATTAGAGCATTCCTTCCGAGTTTTGAGGCAATTCGAAGACATTTGGTCTTGATTTTGGTAGCATGAATGTCGTAGGTTGTATTGTAGTCACAATCACATAGGATGTCTGGGTTTGATTTTCTCGAGTAGAGATTGTCTTAGAAGGTTGGGTAGGTGATTGGAAACCATCTGTTTGCTTCTAAGTGCTTGCGGGTTGAGCTACATCCTTGGATGACATTTTGGTATGTTGGTTTAGTTCTCACTATGCTAGTGTCTGCTCATAGGATATCCGCCAAAAAAAAATCCAAAGCCCCAAAGGAGTTATAGTCCCCCTTCACATGGCCTTTATTCCTTTACTTGAAACGACCTCTTCAGGACCTAATTGCAGTGTCTTTCTTAAAGGACTTATTTCCATGAAGCTTGAAAGCTTACAATCAAGCTAAAAAGACATGTATGTAACATTTGTATTCAAAAGCACATGGTACATGGTTTTAGACACTACCCAAAGGAGTCCTTTGTGGTAAGACCGCCCGTCACTATGAATACACACACAAGCTCACAAGCATGCTTTGTACTGTTAGCCAAGACGGACGCATCCTCAACAAATTAGATCAATGACACCAATAAAAAATCAAATAACTCAACATGAAATGAAGATGACAAGAACCACCATCAATGTATAAGAACAACGTCAATACATGAAAATGACAACCAACATGAGGACTATGACACTACGAACGAGGATCACATTATGCTAAGGATGTATGATATTGAGTCCCTACATATTTAAATTACCCTTTAAGCTTGTATGATGTATCCGAATGTGAGAAAAACATGATGTATCCAATTTGAGAACCATGTTTATGTATCCAAATTTGAACCCATGCATCTACGTCAGAAATCCTTGTATGAAACATGATATGTTGAATTCATTGAGAACCAGGCATGATGTATCTTAGAAAATCTTAGGGTGAAATCAAGTTTAAGGGGAAAATTGTTAGGGTTAAACCTAATTCCATCCTATTCCTATGTGAACTATCCCTAATGGTGCTACTCTCACACACCCTAGTGGAAAGCAACCCTACACTTTGCATGACTACCTATGTGCCACCTACATGCCACTATCTCTCACCTAAGAGTGCCACCTCCTATACCATGTATTAGGACATGTGACTTAAGGCTACACTCTCAAAGTGCTATATAAGCACAAAACACATTGTACAAATACGTGTGACTAACCATTATCCGCCTTGATTAGAGCCTTACAAAGGGCCTTGGAAAACTCATTAGAAGAAAATTGAGAAGTTTCAATAGATTTTGTGGTGAACATGGATTATGATCCATGTTCCCTAGAGGCACATTAAACCAGAACTAAGACCAATTGACAGATATTGGCTTCAGTTAACTAGAACCAAAGTTTAGGGTCAAATTGAGATCAAAATCACACTCAAAAAAAGTAAATTGTAAAAAATAACTTAAAGTTAGTCCATCTGACCCAAACTAGGGTTTTTCAACTTTTTCAGATCCGAATCCAAAAAGATTTTGGGAATAGCTTCCAAATAGTAGAGACTACAAGCTAGCAAAGTTTTGTCAAAAGCAGATGGAACATGGATTGCGATCCATGTACCTCATCTGACATTTTGGTTGGAAATTGAATAGTGGGTAGCAAAGACATATATGGACATATTTCCAAAGTTAAAATTGAAAAAGGAGTTTTAAAAAGTGACCAAAAGGACCTAAAATAGAATATATCCAAAAAATCGCCAAAACAAAGTGAGGATCCAAAACTAATCCAAATACAAAGAGATTTTGGGAATAGGCTACAAACATCATAACCTTTTAACTGACCAAATTTCAATTCCAAAAGTGATAGAACATGGATCGCGATCCATGTCCCCTATTTGAGATTTTTGGTAGAGACTTGTACAGCTATACCAGAGACCTATAAAACAAAACTCCCCAAAGAAAAGTTGCAACAAGAATCTAAAAAGTAAACCAAAAGGGCCAAAAACACTTCAAAGCAAAAAACCGCAAAGTTGGACCAAGGGTTTGACTTTCAACTAACCTAAACCACTCCAAATCACACAAAAATCACATATCTAGTATCACGGTACCAAGGACAAGCTGTGTATACAGTTTCATCATGTTCTACCATTGAGGTACATGGATCACGATTCATTTCCCCCTTGTCATAGATTGAGACCAAAGCATAGAGGTGTTGGAATTCGGGTTGCAGAGAAACACACACAGCTTGGAGAAGACGAAGGAAGCTCAAGGAACACAATAGAGAGTGTATTACTTAGTGTGCAATGGAAAGATAGATAGCCCTAGAGTGATGGGCGTATATACAATGCATGGGGGAAAAAACCTCCTAAAGAGGGAAAAAATGCCCCGGTGGTCCTAGTGTGTTCACACACATCACTACCACATGTATATGGTAACAAATCCCCCCTGGAGTGATGCGATAAACGAGAGTTGGCACATGAGTAAAGGGAAGTGTCATGCCCTGCCGCGGACAGGATCAGTCCACAAAGGGGAGTAAGCCCAAACCTTTGCGGAAAGATTCAAGCTTCTCACGAGACAATGCCTTTGTGAAAAGATCTGCAAGGTTGTCCTGTGTTGGCACATAAGCCAAGCTGATCTCTCCTACTGAGAGCCTCTCCCTAACATAGTGGTAATGCACCTCAATGTGCTTTGTGGGAGCATGAAAATTTGGGTTCCTCGCAACTGCCAATGCGCTCTAACTTTCAGTGTAGATAGTGTTGGCAGTGTCTTGTCTCACACCCAAATCAGCCATAAGGCGTCTGAGCCATACACACTCAATTGTAGCTGTGAAGACTGCCTTGTACTCAGCCTCACAACTCGAAGTGGCCACAGTAGGTTGCTTCTTTCTCAACCATGATATACATGAACTCGCAAGCATCAAACAAAAACCATTTGTGGACACTCACGTGTCAAAACAACCAGCCCAATCTGAGTCTAAAAAAGCATGTACGTCTAGCGGCAATGATCCTCCCTTAGGATAAAACAAGCCAAGATGTAAAGTGCCACTAAGGTAGCGGAAAATCCTCTTGACAGCTTGCCAATGCTTAGACCCTGGGCTTTGCATAAATCTGCTGACTTGTGAGACTACAAACTGAATATCCGGCCTTGTGTTGCATACATAAATGAGGCAGCCAACAGCAGTTTGGTAAAGAGTGACATCAGCAGGATCGCTATCATCATGTAGACTCAACTTCAAACCTGTTTCCATGGGAGTGGCAATAGGTTTGCAATCCTCAAGTCCAAACTTACATAGCAATGTCTCTATGTAACTTTTATGACACAAGGCAATACCACCATCACATTGCTTAAACTTTATACCCACGTAATGATGCAACAGCCCCAAATCTTTCATCTTGAAAGTAGCATTCAAATCAGCCTTAAATTCAGCAATATGTTTCTCATTTGGTCCAGTGATCAACAAATCATTAACATAAAGAACCACAATGAGAAGTAGATCACCCTCACGCTTTACATACAATGTGCTTTCTGTTGGACTGTTACGAAAGCCTCGTTTAACCAAATGAGTGTCAGCTTTCTAATACCAAGAACGAGGAGATTGCTTCAACCCATACAAAGCCTTCTTACATCTGCACACTTTGTCCTGTTGTCCTTTTATGACAAAACCGCGAGGCTGCGCTACACAAACTTCCTCAAATATGTCACCATTCAAGAAAGCAGTAACAATGTCTGATTGATGTACATCCCAACCAAAATGAGCTGCCAATGCACATAGAAAACATACAGTATTCATACGACAAGTGGGAGAAAAAGTCTCTTCATAATCTATGCCTTTTTGCTGTGCATAACCTTTTGCAACAAGTCAAGCCTTATGGGGATCGATCTCACTATCCGGCTTGCGTTTCAACTTGTAAACCCACTTTGTACCAATGGCCTTTTTGCCAGGAGGCAAATCACATAAAGTCCATGTGTCATTTTCTATAAGTGCATCATATTCTGATTGCATGGCAACCATCCAATTTTCTGAATTCTGTGCTTCATCAAAAGACAGAGCTCCTCAACATCATGTAAGCTAGGCACAACCAAAGCATAACAATCTGATGCATAAGATGCATGGCGAGAGCATGAACGAGTACGAGTATACAAAGGTGCATCCAATTTACTGTCATGCAAAGTGTGCACCAGCCATTTTGGCATACCTCTAGCCTGCTCATTTTCAACCCTTTCCTCATCAAGTACATCATGTACATCTGCATCAGTAATAGGCTGATCGAAAACATTTTCAGAAACCCCCATAGGCTGTACATTTGCCTCATTGGAACTTACATTCGCATTTCCACCACTGAAAAGAGGCAATAAAGTGTCATAAATGTCCTGTGAGCTTACATTACTGTCTCTAGTACATGACAGCAAGGGCTGAACAGAATCTTCCACAAACACTACATCCCGAGAAACTAGAATACATTTTGTTTGCGGATGATACAACCTGTATACAACCTTTGCTTTCAACACTATAACCAACAAAAATACATTTGACAGCCTTATCATCCAATTTTCTGCGCTGCACTTGTGGCACCAAAGCATATGCCAAACAGCCAAAACACACGCATGTGCTCAATAGAAGGCTTTCTATCATGCCATGCTTCATATGGAGTAATAGACTGCAAAGCTTTTGTAGGACACCTGTTAAGTACATAAGTGGCACACATGATGGCCTCAAGCCAAAAAGAATGCGGCAAAGCTTGACTTTTGACCATACATCGTGCCATTTCCGTCAGTGACCTGTTTTTCCTCTCAGCAACACCATTTTGCTGAGGTGTATAAGGCACTGTACATTGGTGTTTTATCTCACGACTAGCCAAAAATGCATTAAATTCATGAGACATATACTCCCCCCCTCCATCGAAACGGAGGGTGACCATAGTACATTTCGAGACATTTTCAGCCATAGCCAGAAATTGTTTGAAGCACATAAAAACTTCGGACTTCACTTTAAGCGGAAATACCCATGCATGCCTGGAGTGATCATCAATGAAATTCACAAAGTACAAGTAATTGCCCAAGGACGGAGTTTGCATGGGCCCACAAACATCACTATGCACAAGCTGCAACCTGCATGTGGCCCGAACTGAACCATCCTTTGGAAATTTAGAACGCTGCATCTTACCCAAAATACAACCTTCACAAACATGTTTGACAGGTGCTTCAAGAGGCGGCAACAAAGAAGCAACCATATCAGATTTCTGCAAACGCAGCAAACTGGCAAAATTCAGATGACCAAAATGTGCGTGCCAAAGTTTTGCATCTGAAATAGCCCTTGAATCTGCAACAGCATTTGCAAAATTTTGTCCACACTTGTCATACAAAGTGAGCTTATACAGCCCACTGCACAAAAGCCCAGATGCAACAATTTCATCACCAAAATTGAGATCATGACGTGTACATCTGTCATCCACAAATTTGACTACAAGTCCAAGTCTAGCAAGTGCAGATACAGACAAGAGATTCTTCTTGATCCCCGTTACATAAAGTGCATCAACAAGTGCGAAGTAACTGCCATTAGCAGTAGTGAGCACAATATTTCCAACTCCCTGAACTGGATAAGAGGCGTTGTTGGCACAAGTGACTGAATTCCCATGAGGGACAGACTTGAGAGAGGTAAACAATTCACGATGTGAGGTAATGTGCTTTGTAGCACCACTGTCAAAATACCACACATGTGAATCTGCAGCAACAATTGACAAGCATGCATCATGGACAGCAGGATTGTAAGTGCACTCTGCGCTAAAATCCCATTCTGCATCAACATTAGCAACACGGTCTCCTTTCACAGAAGACTCAACAATGGCTGCATTTGTAGTGGAACCAGCATTTGCAATGGAACCACCCTCTTTCTTGTTAGCCTCTTTGGCCTTCAACTTAGGACACAACTTGATCAAGTGATCATTGGCTTTACAATAATGGTAATGCATCTTCTTTTTGCCCTTATCACCAGAATTTCCAAACGAATTGCTGCCAGCAGAAGCATTAGGAACAGAATTTTTGCCACTCGCAGCAGAACCATAAGAAGTGGATGCATTGTTGTTACCACCCTTTCATTGAGAAGCAATAAAAGCCTGTTCAACTGCACTCTTTCTAGTCCTGTTTTTTCTAGAAAGTGACTCTTGCAACAGCAATGTGCATAATGCATCAAACTTGACAACTTCTAGATTTCCTTGGGTCATAAGTCTCTAAGTACTAGCAAAAGTTTGGTAAGAATCTTGTAAGGCATCAAGAATAGTCTGCACAAGGGAACTGTCTGAAATAACTTCACCTGTAGAAATAAGTTGCTCATTGATATCCTTGACACTAGCAAGGAAAGTGTCCATATCATCTTCCTCATGCATAATCTTTGACTCCAACTCTTTACGCAGCAAAGAAATTTTAGCCTCATTGCGGCTTGCATAAAGACCTGCTAGAATATCCCAAGCCTGTTTTGCAGATTAATTTGCTGAGCAAATGTGAGGAACAATGGTGCGCTTGATAGAAAATGCAATCAATGCATGAGCCTGCGAATCCTTAACATCCCAACGAGCATGTTCTGCCGTAGGCAAAACAACTCTAACAGCTGCAATC
This sequence comes from Adiantum capillus-veneris, assembly GCF_014529385.1. Lineage (NCBI taxonomy): Eukaryota > Viridiplantae > Streptophyta > Polypodiopsida > Polypodiales > Pteridaceae > Adiantum > Adiantum capillus-veneris. The sequence continues at coordinate 122,550,994 of NC_140951.1, read as the reverse complement.
CTTGCAGCAACACCTGCAACATCCTCAACATCGCCTACATCCTCAGAACCAGGACGTACATCAATGCCCTGCACAATGTTCCAGACACCCTTTGACACAAGAACATGTTGCATCATATAAGCCCACATAGGGTAGTTGTCCCCATCCAACCTGTCCTCAGCAACAAATATCTTGAACACATCTGTGTTGTTGTTGTCAGCCATGGTAAATGCTGCACCTGATGTGAAAACTGCCCGAAAATAGGAGAAACGGAGAGGGAACAACGTGTGCTATATAGCACAAACCGTAGAAGACTATAAGGCACCTGTTATGCAGAAAATGGCACTGACAAAAATTATGCACAAAATGACGAAATAGCCTGTGCAGTACTGCTTGTAGTGGAAACGGAGGCCGAAATGAGCCCAAATCAAAATTCTGAGCAGACCAGGCGTTACGAGCTCTCCCAAAATATTTTTCGACCTACGAACGCTTGCCAAAGCTCACTGAAATCGGAGAAAGTGAGCAGGCGTGTGCTGGCGTAGCTAGCGACTAAGCTCGGGAGGACGTGACCTGCTCTGATACCAATTGTTGGAATTAGGGCTGCAAAGAAACACACACAGCTTGGAGAAGACGAAGGAAGCTCAAGGAACACAATAGAGAGTGTATTACTTTGTGTGCAATGGAAAGATAGATAGCCCTAGAGTGATGGGCGTATATACAATGCACGAGGGAAAAAACCTCCTAAAGAGGGAAAAAATGCCCCGGCAGTCCTAGTGTGTTCACACACATCACTACCACATGTATATGGTAACAAGAGGTCTTTTCAAAATCGAATCTCGACATCATTTGAGAATTCTGCAAGCTAAGATAGGTTTTTGCCAAAAGCATGATCGCTTTATCAATTCAAGTGTTTTGACTAATAGAGTGGCTGTAAGCTCATTGCTATTGAGTGTTTGTTGTGTAGATTGCAAGGGATATAGCATGTAGCTGATCTTGAGTTGAAGATTTGGAAGCGACCAAAGAGGTAACATGCTAGGGAAGATTTTATCAGTGAATTTTCCCCTGTTGATGATATAAAAGGGCATTATTAGTTAATTTTGCAAAAATCACACGTTAACATCAAACTTTTTCTCCCTCTTTAAACATTGATCTTAATTACTTAGTGCCCTTCCATCCCTCTTAGATGGCGTATTCCGGGACAACTCTGTTCATGGGTTGAACAATTGTGTCTATACATAGCCTTGGTTGGCTTTACTATGCTTTGAAGATCAATGCAGCTCAAACCAATATGTTCTGCAAGAGTTGGGTCTTGAGTAATTAACTCAAGGGTTTCTGATGTCGAGGCTTTCTGATGTTGTCTTCCAAAGAGAAAATCTTGTAGCTTGTGTGCTCTCTGCTTGATTGTTCCATCAGGATGCTTCAACACACTGATTGTCAGAGCTTTAGGTACCAGTAATGGTTGTTGTCGAGGTTTTTCTCGCCATTGATAGCTTGGTTTACTTGGTGCATAATGGTGTGGTGGAGTCTTCTGAGACTTAACTCTCCATTGCTTGATTGGTTTTCCCGTTTGCGAAGAAGATAAGTGCTCGTTTTTCTTCAAATCCATTTCATGTTAGGTTCCCTGCTCCGAGAAGCTCGTCCCTGTGTTTTGAGCTTTAGAACCACCTTTGGTGCTGTCGATGATGTTTTGGGCACCCAAATTTGTATCGGTTTATCCTTAAGCTGTGCTTTTGGTACCCAAATTTTCGTGACTCCTTGCATGCTACCTGTATCATTTGCTTGTCGATAGGATGGAGAAGATCGATTACTTCGTGTTTTGGTCTGTTGATTGCTTTCTTTCCATTCCTCCTTGCTTGGTGCAATTGGAACAATGAGTTACCCGCCTTTAGGTGATAGATTGAGTTGATTTGTATCCCAATCTGGTAGTGCTTTGTATGTTCGCATCCAGGGATTTCCAAGGATCATCGTCTCATTCATGTGTTCATCTGGTAAGCATACAAATTGATTAGGACATGAACATCCATGTACTATCACATTCAAGGTGACTAGTCCCAATGTTGGTGTTGAGTTCTTGTTGCATCCTTTTATTGTCGCTATTCCGTCAATGACTTAGTTGTTGCTTTCTTGTACGTGGAATAACTGACTACATTTACTCTAGCTCTTGTATCGACCAAAGCATTTGTGCTATGATTTTTGAGTTGTACTTTTATGTGAAGGTCCATTCCATCTAACCATTCATCATCTGTTGATATGGCATCTTTCGATAATTCCCATCGTCAGTCATCTATTTCCAAAGTGTTGACGTGAATCGGTATCTGTTGATTCTTGAAAGCAGCTTTCCCTTTAAGTATCTGAATCCGAGCTTCCTCTTGGGCTTCATCAATAATCTACTGTCGTTTAATCATGCTTTGCTTGGCTACATGCATTCTTTCCAGCAATTCAATGGTTAGAGGCAAATTGTACTTTTTTAAACGATATCCACTAATCCAATTAGCCATTGGTTCACCATCTAAGGTGGATAGCTTAACTGCTTCTCTCGGAGACACATCTTCAATGATAAATGATCCATTTTTCTTTTCCTTAAACTTGGGAATGTGTTTCATAAGGGAATAGACTAAAACTAAGTCCCGTTTCTTGAAGATTTTTGTGATGAGATGGGAATCAAAAACTATTTTTGTTTCCGGTTTTGTGCATAGATGTGAGCTATGGCAGTGAGCCTTTGCTCGTCTATATTTTCTAAATCTTCTAGTCTCTCTGGAAATTCATGTCCAATCCACTCAAGATCCTTCGCTACCCTTAGTGTCGGCAATAGAAATTCAATTGGTAGTATGGCATCAAGACCATAAACAAGGTTAAACGGTGTAGCATTCAAAGCTGTTTTGAATGAAACTCGATAAGCCCATAGAGTAGCATGGAGATTCATTTCTCAATCTATCCTTCCTGAACTAACCACTTTAGTCAATACAGAGCTAAGAAATTTGTTCGTATGCTCAGCTTGTCCGTTTGCCTGTGGGTGATAAGGAGCTGCTTTTTTATGGATGACCATAAATTCATTAAACAAATACTCAATTCTCTCATTGAGGAAATGAGTTCCCCAATCACTGACAATGTCTATTGGCAGACCATATCTTGTGAATACATACTCATATAAGAAAGCGGCAGTGGTTCCGGCATCATTCTTTCCAGTTGCCTTAGCTTCAGCCCACTTAGTCAGATAATCCGTAGCTGAAATGATATACTGAGCTTGGGTTCTATAAGCAGGTGGATGTATTGGCCCAACAAAGTATATACCCCATTTTGCGAAAGCTCTAGCTCACATCATTGGTCTTAAGGGCATGCTATCTACATGTGTTGGCATTTTTTCTCGTTGACAAGCATCACACCTCGAACATATTCTTTGGCATCTGCAAAAAGTGTTAGCCACCGTATGCCTCCATCAAGATTGCTCTTGCGGTGGTTTCACTAGAAAAGTGACCTCTAGTTAATCCAGCATGTGTTTGTTCTATAATCGCAATATATTCGTCTTCATTTTCACAAAGATGCAAATTTTGATCTTTACCTCTCCGATACGATTGGTTCCCAATAACAGCATAGTCTCTTGCTTCAATTTCAATTGTTTGTTGACGATGTTAACTCATACCCTCGGGAAATATTCGGCTTGATAAGTAAGTGACTAAATAGTTACTCCACTTAGGAACAGGTGACATTTGAAACAATGTTACATGAGGTATGGGTGTTTGTTTTTTACATTGAGGAAAATCCTTTACGAAAGAGAGAACATCACTCCTCATAGTCAACCAAAATACTCTAAGTCTCAAAATTCGTCACATAGTTTGGTCTTCCGCAAAGTGAAGTCCTACTATGGTAATATGTGCTTGACTTAGGTACTGGTTTTTCTCTTCAGGATTAATGCATAAGAGAAATATTCCATCTCAAATTATTATGTATAGTCTATCAGCTAGTAATTGATACATAACCAATCTCTCAATTGATCCAATTGTAATAGGAAGTGGTACTTGTGAATCCACTTTAGTTATTGTCATCAATGACACCATGTTTTTTGACCATCGAGGTGTCATTTCCACGGAGAACAAATAGGCATCTGGTAGATCATTGTCTACCCCTTTAGGGTATTCTCCTAAAACAATCCTTGACAAATGATATGCTCTTTGATGTGTAGTGCCTTTTTTTACAACCACAGTGAAATCAAATTCGAGAAGAATGAAGAACCAACTCACTATTCGTCCTCTGTTGCATGGCTTGTTGACCAAGTACAACAAAGCTTGGTGGTCCACAAAGAACACAAACTTGATGGCTAATAGGTTATGTCTACACTTTTTGTCGGCATAGATCATTCCTAACCCTTCCCTTTCTGTGGTAGTGTAATTATTTTCTTCCAGGTTCATTTGTCGCCTAGCATAAGAAATAGGAAAATTGATTTTCGTGTCTCCTGGTTGGGCTAGTATACAACCTATGGCAAATTTGAAAGTATCAACATGTATGTGGAATATCTTATTCCAATCTGGTGCTTTCAATATTGGAGCTAAAGTGAGACCTTGTTTAAGCTTCATGAAGGATTCTTCACATGCCTCGGTCCATTAAAAGTGTGTAATCAAGCTATATATGGGTTTTGCAGTTATAGCGTACATTTAAATGAACCGTCTATAATATCCACAATGCCCCATGAAGGCTTAAACCCCCTTGATTATTGTTGCTCTAGGCAATTCAGCAATGACAAAAAAAAACTCCATATCAGTAGCTATGCCATTTTTAGACACTATATGTCCAAGAATTTTTCGTTGTCTATCCATGAATGTGCACTTTTCAGGGTTTAGACAAATCCTACAACGTCTACAATTTTTGAATACCTTTTTGAGGTGTTCAAAATGATCAGCCCGGATTGATAAATGTACGCATAGATCATCCATATACACTTCCAAGAATTTCCTAAGATACTCTTTAAAATCATGACTCATCTATCTTTGAAATGTGGCAAGAGCATTAGTTAGCCCAAAGGGAAGAACCCAATAGGCAAAAATACCCCATTCCGTTGCGAAAGTAGTACTTTTATGCTGATGTTTTGGGTCAACCAAAAGTTGATTGTATCTCAAAAATCCATCTAAGAAACTGTAAGCTTCTTTTCCTACAACTCGTTCTAACACATTCTCAGTGATTGGAAGAGGAAAGTTGTCTCTAATGGTAGCTGCATTCACTTTTTTGAGATTGACACACTTTTAATTTTCCATTCTTCTTGGGTTCTACCACAATTGGAGACACCCAATCTGTGTGTTCAATTTCATAAATGAATTCGGCTTCCTCTAGTTTCTCAATCTCTTCTTTGATTTTCCTGGAAAATGTTTCATTATATGTGTATGGCCTTTGTCTATTTGGTTTCACATCATGTCTCATGGGTATGGTATATTGAAAAATTTCTTGATCTCAGCACCCTTGAAGATCCTTGTAAGACCAAGCGAAGACATCTCGGTATTCTTTTAGCAAGCTTAGCAAAAGCTCTTCTTCTTCCTCTATTAGGTCATTTGCAATGTAGGCAGGCCTAGGTTCTTTCCTTGGTTCAACCAAGTCTATCTTTTTTGCGTTCTCAGGCCCTTTGTAGGACTCGCCTTGTTTTCGTAGTTCTCTAACAGGTTGTTCGACAATGAGTTTTTGATCTTGGAGAGTATAATTTTTGTAATGGGATGGGACACTCATTACATCCTTACCATCCTCTTCTGAGGTTTCCATTTTGGTCGTATATATCTCCTTTAGAGCTTTTTTCAACTCTTGATATTTCTTTTTTCTCTCAACTCGTTTCATGGTTGGCTCCTTGTCCTGTTTGATTGGCTTTGCTTAAGTATCCTTCCTTGTTTTCATTGATATTTTCAACATTTTTGGATTTTCGTTTGAAGGATATCTGCCAATGATTTTGTCCTTGGCGCAATCATGTGCATCTATCTGCATCAGGAATTGTGTTCTACTAGAGACTGATGGCATAGGTCTTGTTTTCACGTTTCTGGTGTTTCTTTTTTTCCTATACCATTTTTGTCTTCTTGATTTCTGGTTAGGAAAGTCAAAAAACTTTCCCTCCCCTCCTTTCAAGAGTAGCTTCGCTCTCACATGTTCTTTTTCTGACCCCAAATCTTCTAAGATAGCTGAGTATTCATCTAACTCATCTGTTGCATCGTAGTAGAGGTCTGAAAAGACTTGTTGAGCTTTCATCAAGTCCTTGGGTTCCTTACTTTAATCTTCAATATTGAGGGTTGAAATCATTTGGATGGGAATTATGTCGTAGACGTCCTCATTGCAAAATTGAGTAGGCATAGACATATTCACACATGCATCCATTGTCGCTAAAATTTGAGTCCACTCAAAGGGCTCAAACAAATGTTCCGGAAAGGGTTCAGGTACATAGGCTTCGTCTATGCAATCCCTTTCTAAGATACATCCTTCTCTTTATAAGCTCCCATTTTCTAAAGCTCCGCACATCCAAATAGAAGTGTCTTTGTTCAACCAAGAAGGAAGCTTAATTTCAGTTGAAGAGACTGATCTAATTCTTGTGTGGGCATTTTCATGACATCTCTATAAGTGTGATCTTTTAAATTAACCTTGTTATAGATCCCACTTGCTTCAAGTACAGAGAATTGTTTCCCCAATCTTGGATAAGTTGTACCTGTCGCATGAAAGGTCTTCCCAATATGATTTCGTAATTGAGCTTTTTCCAAAGTCTACTATGGCAAAAGTGTGTTGATATTCAATCCCACAGGAATTGACTCACTTTTTCAAGCAACCCTAATGGTCTTTCAATGTGTTCATCAGCCAATTGCAATTTCATTCGAGTTTGTCTTATGGATGGTTGTCCCCAGGATTCTCAAATTGCTTTTGTGGCTATGGCTATGCCTGCTCTATTATCCAGTATTTCCATGGTTTTAATGTCATTATATTTCACTCGAAGGGTAGTGTTTCTTTCTTCCCCTTTGTAATATTCTCCGAATTTTCTCATTGGAACAGATCAAATCTCTTTGTTATCCATTTTGTGTTTCAATTTTCCATTTTTTCCATTAGACCCATTATCCCAACCTTCTCTAGGGTTTTCTGTAGATAATTCCATAAATATGGTTTCAGTTTTAACAGTCCTCCCAAGGTAAGAGTGCATTGGATGGGTGTAGACATGATTTGAGTGGTCTTACACACTATGGATTCATCTTCGTTATCTCCCAAGTGAGAGGGTAATGTTTTCAAGGTCAAATGGTTTAGACATTCTTGAAGCTTCAAATCCGCAATCCCCCTACAAGGATTGTGCATCCATGTCCGTATCGGGAGGTAGGTTGTCCAACCAAACTTCCTCTATACGAGCTGACTTTAGAGTTAGGCTTCCATCATTGATCTCTCTAAATTTTTCCCATAAGTGTCCTGGCCAGTCTTCCTCTACGAACGGAATTCCGTCTAAGGCATCTTCGCTATCCAGCACTACAAGTTCTAGTTCTTTTATTTCAAGGTGGGGTTCTACCACCACTTCGGATTTTTCTTTAGTGTCTCTTACCACAAATTCTTCAGGTTAGTGATACTTTCAAACGTGGTTTTTTGTTTTTCCAGCATCTCTTGCATGATTCTTACCAAATTTAGATAAGCTTCAAGCTTAACTGCAAAGTTGTTGTTATTAAAAAAAAAAAAATATTGTCCTCAAGAGTCAACATAGCAAAGTTGTTGTTATAAAAAAAACCTAAACAAGTACGTTGGTAGGTCTGTTGATCCCTTATTGTTGATTTTAAAGATATAGATGATCTTCATGGCCGTCAATTGTCCTAATTTGGCATGCAAAGTCCACAGAAGATCTTTTACGTTTCTATCCTCCCAACAATAGACTCCGATCCTAGGATTATCCGTATTAAGACGTTTCAAAGACTTCAAAAGGCTATTTGATCGTATCCCTCGAATTCTAAGGTTGGTGGTCCTTCTTTTGCTGACATATCTGGGATTATGGTGTTTAAAGACCATATTAGGTATTTTGGTAAAAATCTCACATTATGGGAATCTCCAAATTGACTAATTTCATGTAATTTGGGAATTTTCCACTTTAAGTGGGAAAATTTGAGGTGTCTTGTTAGTAAATAAAGTGAAAATCTCATAGGATTGTGGTCTTGATAAACACCAAAAGTCAAGAGGATGTACAACACATGGATTTGAATAAAAACTACGAATTACATAAAACAAAGGAAGATACAAAAAAGATTTTGTTTACAAAATTGACTAGTATAGTCACAATAGAAGCTCCACATAATTCTACTCCACATTTGATACCATATCTTAACTTTGATCCAAGTGTGGTTGATGTGCATGAGTAAGGCCTTCTTTGGCTTTTAGAGCATGCCTTTCTGGAATCTTTATTCTAGAAAATGGTCCTTCTTTGTTGGGTCTTTAGGACCAAACAATTGCATCTACAATTTTTCACACTTGTGGGTCCTTATAGTTGACAGCCCAATAACCCTTCCAACAATTACTGTAAGCTTGAGTATCTGTCATCCCACTTTTTCTCGCTCAAGGTGCCCAATATTGAATCAAGAGTTTTTTGTAGTTTGGTGATGTAGGCTCATTATCAATGTCAGATAAAGCCATTGCAAGCCACACTGAATATATTTATGTGTCACTCGGAACAAGCATAAGAAAATCCCTTGGTGCACATCAGACATAGAGTCAAACTCTTCCCTTGGCCTATCTCATTGAGGCCCAAAAAAATGATCATTCAACTCTTCAAGGCCTATTAATCTTTCTGCTCCTCGTTGCAAATTCATTGTACTGCTTTGTAGGTGAGAATATTCTTGAGTTTTTGGCCAAAACATTTCATACAAGACTCCCTCTGATATGATTGGTTTTCCAATCTCTTCAATTACCTTACTCCAATAATCTATCATGGGTCTATAATATCGCGGAACACTTGAACCATTCCCTGAATTTTTCCAAAATTTTATATAGTTCTTTAGCCCCAAAATGACTTGTTCGTGGGCCTTGACATACTCCGCCATTGGTACCAGAGGTGGATCTCCATGTGGTAACATTGGCTTGCCTTCTGTGTCTATTTTCCAAAGGCAAATACTTCCACTTCAACTTGATACACCTACATGTACCTTAGATTGCATCATTGGTGTCTCATCCTCCATAAATAACCTGAACTGAAGTGTTTTGGAATGTCCAACAAGTATGTCTTGTCCATCACAAAGATAGCCATCACAATATTGCTTGAAATCGGGGATCTTTGTGAGAAAAAATGGAGCTGGAGATGAAGATGAGTTGTTTTGTAATGTATCCATCAAATGTGGCAAAGTATAGGTTTGTGTATATCTCAACTTCTCTTAAAACCTACTAAACATGGCGTCTATGTCCTCATGTGTATGCCCAACCATTAAAAATCCTAGCTAGCTGGTTGGTTTTGAAAACACCCATTGCAACAAGCTTTGACAAATAGGCAAATAAGTATCATTTTTTGTTTTCCCCTGCACAATTATCCAATTGTAGCAACAAGTTCTCAGGCAACCTGCAAAATGTTGACCCCAATTCCTCATCTGCAATTTTTGATGGCTGCACAATGGGATCTTTTCCATCACTCAAGTTATGGTAGTCCAAAGCATCCCTTGAGTTCAAAGCATGTAGTAGTGAAATATTTCTCCTTGGAAGTCCATTTGTTACTAGATCACCAAGAGGATGCTTATCTATCCTCTCTAGGTTATGTAAACAATTAGAAATTGAGCCAATTGTAAGATTTGGATCAGTTGCCCACAAACCATTCAAGACAAAGTGTCCGTAATGACCTTCTCCATGTTCATGAGTGATCATGCCAATCAATGTCACCTGCAGATTATACCCTGAATACACACCCTTAGGAACAATGCGTAATCTAGGAATGGAAGTCTTCTCTTGATCCATCTTATAATGGATTATGCATACATATTTTTGTGGTTGAGTTTCTGAATATGTGCGCCCTCCATAATATAGGCTTCTGCAACTCTTTTGTTGTGCCATGTGAACTTCTCTCTCCCTCAAGAGAAGAGCTCTCTCTTCAAGAGAAGGTTTAGCTTCTAGCCTTGCCTTGATTGAGCTACAGATATTGCACTTAGAGAACTCACTCATGTTTGTTAAAGTGACATGTGGGGCAAACAATAGAGCCATTTAGCCTGAATTGCTATCGTGACTTCTCATCTTTCTGATAGAATATAGAAAGAACATCATAAACATAATTAGTGCGTGATTTTTGAGTCTCTCCCCAAAATTGTTGTTGTAACCTTGTCACCATATCACGATCTACAAACTGGCAACATTTTTGTGCACAACAATCAATGCATGAGACCCTTTGAATTGATTTGTTTGAAAGGTAAAAAATGGAAGCTGGTGCTGCTTTTGATTTTTGAGTCTTGTTCATGAAAATCGTCTCTTCCTTGACACAACTGGACAACATTACTCCCATCACGTTTTTTTCCAACATTGTCATCATTGGATACATCCTCATATGTAGCATGCATGCCATCAACAGAAACAAAGCGTTGTAATGCGCTCCCATTCAACATTATTGTCTGCTCGATGGGCCACTTTAGCAAAGTGATGCTACCCACTTCAACCACATCATAAATGCTTGCATTTGCTCTTTCAATACCCACACCCACACAATCATGACCAAGTTCCTGAAAGTTGACATAATCACGTGGAAATACATATAAGATGGTCCCTTAATTCATGGTTTGCATCATTGTGTCATCTTTTAAAAGGACCCTCTGATTTCTCCAAGACTCTCGAATCACTGCTTCAAATTCTAGGCTTGTCATAGGTATTGCATCTGTAACTAGAGGATCAGAATGATCCTGTTCTTCATCACCATTGTAGCTTTCGTGTGGATCAATTAAGTTCCCATTCAATACAGAAGATCTCAAAAGAAGCTTTGCCAATCGAACAACACTCCATAATGAACCTTGGAGGGATGAAGTATCCAGTGTAGGAAAAGGTAGGATCACATCCTTCAAGCATTCCTCTACTAGTATGGAGACATCTACTTGCCCTATCTTTGTACCATCACAAGTGGAATCTGTATTTGTTCTACACACACAACCAATACCAACAATTTCATTGTCAAGTATCATATGTACTTTCTCCCCAGATTCAAAGTCCATCCTGTAAGTGAAAAAGATTACATTGTTAAATACATAGTCATAGAAAAATACTCTTCAAACAAAAAATCATGCTACCACATGAAAAAGGTTTGCATAGGTTGGACAAGTGGTGAACCTTGAGACCAAATCCTCCTTGCTATATTAATGGAAGCAAGGTTGGATCTTGAAACCAAAACCTCCTTGCTATATTGGAGCATAGGTTGGACAAGTGGTGGACCTAGTTGTAATACCCACTGCCACCTATCAACTACTATAGGACTAGCCTATGCTTTCCAATGTCCAAGTATCCCTTGATTCTTGCAAGGTTAAACACGTGGTGGATCTTGAAACTAAAATCCCCTTTCTATATCAGATCATACCTTGGACAAGTGGTGGACCTAGTTATAATTCCCAATATCCAAGGTGAAATACCTTAGGACCTTGCTACCTTGCTTGCCAATGTTTACGTAGCCACTCCTTTCTTTAATGGAAGCAAGGTTGCACAAGTGGTGGACCTTGAAACCAAAGCCTCTTTGCTATATTAGAGCATAGGTTGGGCCTAGTTGTAATACCCACTGCCACCTATCAACTACTACAGGACTATGCTTTCCAATGTCCAAGTACCTCTTAACACTAGTTCTGTAATCGGACACTCAAATGTCTTGAGACACTAAAGTGTCCTGTTTTTCTAGCAACTTTTCATAATTATTTGCTAGAAACAAAATTCATAGGTCATGTTCATATCTTAGGTTATCTATGAGGTGAAGAACATAGCCAGATTTTACTTTTGCCAAAATTAATACCAAATTAAGATTTTAATGATAATCTTTAAGATGAAAAAATCATAGAAATCTAGTGTAGTTTTAACAAAAAATTTATAAATTGAATATAACTTCTAATCAAAATAAGATTTTGCATGGATTATAAGGTGCATGGTTAGGAAAAAACTTATCATAGCAAGAAATTGAGCTTCATAACCTAGTTATGGGACTAGGATTTTTTTATAATCAAAAGACCAAAATCTTGAAAATGCTGACAAAGAGGAAAATTTTGGTCTTTCAAGGCCTCTTTCATTAACATGATAAGGCTATCAAAACCTAAGGTGTATAATGTATCTATAGGTCAATACCCATCAAATAAGCATTTTTCAAGGGTTCAAACTCATAGGAATCTTGTAATTTAAGCTCATTTTAAAAAATTGTAGTGTGTAATTTCTTGCAAAAAAAACATTGCTATGAAAAACTAATGAAAGTGTGTATATAAATCTCCCAATTGTGTCCATATAAGGTACTTATATACAAATAAGTGAGACAAACAAAAAAATCTAAAAATGGACATTGTAAATTTAGATGAACTAAATGTTTTTTGTGATCGTTAGTTGAACTTGTCAACATTGCATATTTGACCCAAAAGAATTTCTATATTTAATTCTAGTCACAAAGGATCTTTTTCTCACATGATAGTTGCAAAAATATCAAACACATATATAAGTAGCTACCACAGATTATTGTACGCAACCTGCTCATTTTTTTCTTAGGCTAGAGTACGCGTTTTAATGAAACATTGAATGCTATTTTGTGTAGGTTCTTTTCATGAGTGAAGTTGCTATCGAGGTTATGATAAAAAATGAGGGATTATAATTTTTAGGAGTACTTTGAATAACATTTTTTAAGTTTGCAAAAGCATTTCTTGAGATGTGTTCTAGATTTCATGTACCATTTTATTTAAATTCGCAAAAAAAGGACATTAAAGTGTCCTTTTTGGTACCAAACTAGTCTTAAGTCTTGCAAGGTTCAACACGTGGTGGATCTTGAAACCAAAATCCCCTTTCTATATCAGAGCATAGCTTGAACAAGTGGTGGACCTAGTTATAATCCCCAATATCCAAGATGAACTACCTTAGGACCTTGCTACCTTGCTTGCCAATCTTTATGTAGCCCCTCCTTTCTTTAATGGAAGCAAGGTTGTGCAAGTGGTGGACCTTGAAATCAAAGCCTCTTTGCTATATTAGAGCATAGGTTGGACAAGTGGTGGACCTAGTTGTAATACCCACTGCCACCTATCAACTACTATAGGACTATGCTTTCCAATATCCAAGTATCCCTTGAGTCTTGCAAGGTTGAACACGTGGTGGATCTTGAAACCAAAATCCCCTTTCTATATCAGAGCATATCTTGGACAAGTGGTGGACCTAGTTATAACGCCCAATATCCGAGTTGAACTACCTTAGGACATTGCTACCTTGCTTGCCAATGTTTACATAACCCTCCTTTCTTTAATGGAAGCAAGGTTAGACAAGTTGTGGACCTTGAAACCAAAGCCTTCTTGCTATATTAGAGCATAGGTTAGACACGTGGTGGACCTAGCTGTAATACACACTGCCACCTATCAACTACTATAGGACTATGCTTTCCAATGTCCAAGTATCCTTGAGTCTTGCAAGGTTGAACAAGTAGTGGATCTTGAAACCAAAATCCCCTTTCTATATCGTAGCATAGGTTGAACAAGTGGTGGACCTAGTTATAACACCCAATATCCAAGGTGAACTACCATAGGACCCTGCTACCTTGCTTGCCAATGTTTATGAGGCCCCTCATTTCTTTAATGGAAGCAAGGTTGGAAAAGTGGTTGATCTTGAAACCTAAGCCTCCTTGCTATATTAGACCCGGGGGGTTCACTATATTTAAGACCACTATATCACGTGCGTTCATGCTCTTTTTCTAAAATCCCTATTCAGTGAATTTTCTAGGAAATATAATGAACCCTTTTCTTTTAAATTCTGTAAATTTTTTTGAGATTTGTAAAAAATATATCCTTATGTAAATTTATTTCTGTAAGTTTTAAGGGATTTAAATACCCTTCTGTTGAACTCACGTCATAGGTCACATACTATGTAAGGTGAACCCCCCGGGATATTAGAGCATAGGTTGGACAAGTGGTGGACCTAGTTGTAATACCCACTGACACCTATCAACTACTATAGGGCTATGCTTTCCAATGTCCAAGTAGCCCTTGAGTCTTGCAAGGTTAAACAAGTGGTGGACCTTGAAACCAAAATCCCTTTTCTATGTTAGAGCATAGCTTGGACAAGTGGTGGACCTAGTTTTAACGGCCAATGTCCAAGGTGAACTACCAGAGGACCTTGCTACCTTGCTTGAGAATTTTTACATAGCCCCTTACTTCTTTAATGGAAGCAAGGTTGGAAAAGTGGTGAATCTTGAAACCCAAACCCTTTGGCTATATTAGAGGATAGCTTGGACAAGTGGTGGGCTTAGTTGCAGTATCCAATGTCCAAAGTACAAGGTGAACTGTGGAAAGACCTTACTTCCAAAAACAAAGTCGTACAAGTGGTTCTCCTTGAAACCAAAACCTCCTTAGTGTATTAGAACATAGCTTGGACAAGTGGTGGACCTAGTTGTAGTGAATGTCCAAAGCAAACTATTATAGGACCTTGCTTCCCAAATCAAGTTTGGACAAGTGGTGGATCTTGAAACCAAAACCCCCTTGATCTATTAGAGTGTAGTTTAGACAAGTGGTGGACCTAGATGTCATGGAAAATGTTCGATGTGAACTGCTACAGGACCTTGCTATTAAATGTCTAAGTAGACCTTTCTTTAATGGAATCAAGGTTGGGAAAGTGGTGCATTTGAAACCAAAATCCCTTTATTGTATTAGATCATAGCTTGGAAAAGTGAGGGGCCTAGTTTTAATGTGTGATGTCCAAAGGAAAGTATTGCAAGACCTTGTTTTCCAATATTTGAATTGGTTAAGTGGTTAAAACTAAGTATAAAACTTTGACCAGTTTCTTTCCGAATTGCCAAAAAGCTAGTTTTAGACACCCCTAAATAAAAATGGTTTAGGGTGGCCTTAAACAAAGTTTTTTCAAAGACTTGAACTAAAGGATTGCCGAAGAGTAATGAAAATTTCTTATGGCTTGAAGTGCCTGAGTATGTGAAAACAAGCCTAGGTTTTCCACGAGGCAAAATGTGACAAAAAAGAACTGTTGTCTCTTATGACATAATAAGAACAATGGAAACTTAGGGTTGACCATGTGGCCTAAACTTTGGCAAGTGAAGTGGTGGCCAAGTTTATTGGCACAGTGTGCACTTGGTCCTATATGTGTTGATCACTTGGCTAAATCTAGGACCATAAGGCCAAACCTTTGGCACCTTAAATATAGTATGGGACATAATCTAGAAGTGCTTTAGTAAATTAGTACTCTAATTGTTATATTAAATATTTATATTATATTTAAGTATATGCTAAATATAATTTATGTTCAAAATTTCACTAATGACGAATGTTCCCATTTAGCACTCCAAATGTGGGGTCTTAGGGCAATGCCACAATGGGGTGCATTTGACGAGGCAGCACTTCCATGTGAGGTTTGGGGGTAGCACTCTTAATGGGGATGTGGAATATGGCGCTCTCAATGGTGGGGCTTGGAAGGCTGATTTTGGGATAATGACGAATGACGAATGTTCCCATTTAGCACTCCAAATGCGGGGTCTTAGGGAAATGCCACAATGGGGTGCATCCGACGAGGCAGCGCTTCCACGCGAGGTTTGGGGGTAGCGATCTTGATGGGGATGTGGAATATAGCGCTCTCGATGGCATGGCTTGGGAGGCTGATTTTGGGATATTGTTCCGGGCGGGGTTCAGGGTAGCTTTTCAACCATGATTTCTTTAATTTTGGCCGTGTAAATTGGTTAATGTTTTAGACTACTTTTGTTTTTTTTTATCCTATGATAAAACATGGACTTGTAGCTTATGTGGCATTATAATAAACCCTATCAAGATTAGGCACAGAGAGAGCGCACGAGAAACACACACAGAGAAAGCAGAGGAGCAGCAAACACAGGGAAAGCGCACGCGGATCGCACACAGTTGGAGTATACGCGCACGCACAAGAGGGAACCCGGCATCGTATACAACGCACAGGTGGAGCGCACAGGATTGATAGTTCACACACAGGATAAAAAAATAGTATCGTATGCAACGCTTTCCAGAAGAGCAGCATCGGGCATAGCTTCTTCTCAGGAGACATTGCACACCTCATGAATATGGGAGAAACAGGTATTTATCTCTCTCTTACTTTCTGTCTTTCTCCATATAGAGAAGATGGTTCTCTGTAACTCTTCCTTGCACACACACACTCTCGTCAAAATCCATTTGTAGATCTGATTGTAACTTCTGTTTCTCAACAAAAGTAGTGATGTTTAGTGATACACCTAATGGACATAAATGACTGAAACTAGGACATGTAGACAAAAAATACGTGTATTTCTTTGGATGAACAGATACACTAGTTAGTGACCCTTACCACAAGTGGTGGATAGGTTGGACAAGTGGTGGACCTTGAGACCAATGGAGTATAAGGACCTCCAACAATACCTTGTACACTCAATCCTTCTTGGTATCTAGGTTGGACAAGTGGTGGACCTTGTTCAAATTCTCTAACCACTCTCTCTAACATGGTGACATAATTTAGGTGTGATAAATTGATATCTATGCAAAATAATATGAGTTTAGGCTTGCTTATTTGAATTTGTTTGAATTTATGTACAATATAATGATTTGAGGTTTGCGAATTTAAATTTAGGTGGGATAATCACATCTTTTTGTGGTAAACTTGAATTTAAAATCAATTTTGCGTGGGACATTTTAAATTTAAGCGGTAAAATTTGAATTTACTAAAAAAAAGTTTAAATTTTAATATTTGGGCGGGATATTTAAATTTGGGAGGGATATTTTAAATTTAGGCGATAAGATTTGAATTTTAAATTTAGGCGGGAAGGTTTTGAATTTATAACACGATCTCCCTTACATAAGAGAGTATAGGTTGGACAAGTGGTGGACCTTAAAGCCAGAGCATCCATGCTACTGGACATGATAGGTAAAGAATCTAGTTGAATATTGTATGCATGCTATATGTAATAGAGCTAGCTTGGACAAGTGGTGGACCTTGGAACAAAACCCCATGTAAAACATATCATGCGCATTTTAAGTGGTGAGAAAGAATACCATTTAAGATATAACCTTATAGGTTGGACAAGTGGTGGACCTTAACACTAGGTTGGTAATGGGGCACTTTTATGTCCTGTTAAGTGACCATTTTCCTTGAATTATGTCAAGAGTTTCAAAATGGATTTTGAGGTGCTATTTGTCTAGAAAGTTGTCTCATGAGCTGAAAAAAACTCGACATTTTTTTGAATATCAATTCCATCTTTAACCTTGTCCTTGCACAACATTTCACAACTTAAACTGTGTGAAAAAACGGGTCCTGTTTTTGGCTTCTTTTAACTTTTTGCAACTATACCACTCTAGAATTCATGTTTGTGAGGTCTATAATGCTAGAGAACTATATTTAGTAGTCCTCAACATGTCATGATGCTTCTAGGGAGAAATAAATGTTAAAGTTGTAAGTTATGACCAAATTACAAAAATTGTCAAATCCTGTTTTTTAGCCAATTTTAGCTCTTCTATGATTTTTTGGTGGCTTTCATGATATCCAAATGCAGTTTTGATTTTCTATGTCGCATATTGTAACATAAAGCTAATATTCCTTGAGTTTTGGGGCACCTAATACCTTATTTTGCATAGTAGACAACGATGGTTGATTTTTTCAATTATAGAAGAAAATGAAACATTTTAGTATATCAAGTATAGCCTTTTCAATATTGTTAGTTTCTTGTGCCAACTACATGAATTTTGTAGGTAGTAACCATATCTACTCATAAGGATCAAATTTGGCTAGAAATTGAATAGTTTCTATGGGATTCTACAACTCATAATGTTGAGCGTGGCTATAGAAACTTTGATGATAGGTTTGCAGAATGGTAAAAAGTCAACTTTTTTGTACCTATTTCTTTTGGCAAAACAAAAAATAGTGAGTGAGAAGCAATCATATGTTCTGATCACCAACCCATTGAAGTTAACTAGGGAATTTATCTCAAGTCCTACAAAAATCCCTAATCTTATTTTTATGCAACAAAACGTAAGAAATGACTGTTTTGATGAAAATGTACTGGTCCATCAACTTTGGAGGCTTGGTGGCTTGGTGTGACCAAAAGATGAGAAATTTTACAAGTTTTTTCTTTTTTCCATGTGTAGTAGTCCTTGAACTATACCTCGTGAAAGGATTTTACAAAATGAGTGGATCTACTATGGTTTTGGAGGTTTTTTTCAAAACCCTGAAAGGACACTTTTATGTCCTTTTAGGTTACCAACCTAGTGTTAACACCCAAATCTTCTTACTATAATGACATAGAGTGGAAAAGTGGTAAATCTTGAGACCAAACCACTCATGCTACTAGGGATAATAGCTTGGACAAGTGGTGGACCTTAAATCTAAACCCCCCATGTACAAAGTATCGTGGGTTTAAAGTATTTCAATGGAGCCTAGCATCCTGTAGACATAGTGGAGGTTGCTTCTCTTCATGTTTCAATTGAGCATATCTTGGAGAAATGGTGGAGCATCCTTCTCTTCATGTTTTAATGGAGCCTAGCTTGGACAAGTAGTGGACCTTTCCTTCTCTCTATGTTTCAATAGAGTTAGCTTGGACAAGTGGTGGACCTTGGAACCAAACCCCCATGTAAAACCTATCATGGGCATTCCCGGTGGTGATAAAGAATACCATTTAAGATATAGCCTTATAGGTTGGACAAGTGGTGGACCTTAACACCCTGGTGGATCTTCTTTATATAATGACATAGAGTGGAAAAGTGGTGAATCTTGAGACCAAACCACTCATGCTACTAGGGATAATAGGTTGGACAAGTGGTGGACCTTGAATTTAAACCCCATATACACAATATCGTGGGTTTAAGGTATTTCAATGGAGCCTAGCATCTCGGAGGTATGTTGCAGCTTGCTTCTCTTCATGTTTCAATGGAGTCTATCTTGGAGAAATGGTGGATCATCCGTCTCTCCATGTTTCAATGGAGCCTAGCTTGGACAAGTGGTGGACCTTTGTTTCTCTCTATGTTTCAATAGATTTACATTGGACAAGTGGTGGACCTTGGAACCAAACCCCCGTGTTAAACATATCATGGACATTCCAAGTGGTGAGAAAGAATACCATTTAAGATATAGCCTTATAGGTTGGACAAGTGGTGGATCTTAACACCCAAATCTTCTCAATATAATAACATAGAGTGGAATGAATCTTGAGACCAAACCATTCATGCTACTAGAAATAATAGGTTGGACAATTGGTGGACCTTGAATTTAAATCCGCATGTACAAAGTATCGTGGGTTTAAGGTATTTAAATGGAGCCTAGCATCTTGGAGACAAGGTGGAGATTGCTTCTCTCCATGTTTCAATGGAGCCTATCTTGGAGACAAGGTGGAGGTTGCTTCTCTCCATGTTTCAATGGAGCCTATCTTGGAGAAATGGTGGAGCATTCTTCTCTCCATGGTTTAATGAAGCCTAGCTTGGAAAAGTTATGGACCTTTGCTTCTCTCTATGTTTCAATAGAGTTAGCTTGGACAAGTGGTGGACCTTGGAACAAAATTCCCATGTAAAACATATCATGGACATTCCAAGTGGTAAGAAAGAATATCATTTAAGATATAACCTTATAGGTTGGACAAGTGGTGGAACTTAACACCCAATTCTTCTTATATTAATGACATAGAGTGGAGAAATGGTGAATCTTGAGACCAAACCACTCATGCTACTAGGGATAATAGGTTTTCCATGTTTCAATGGAGCTGAGCTTGGACAAATGGTGGAGCTTGCTTCTCTCCATGTTGATTTTGGAACTAGCTTGGATTAGTGGCGGAGCTTTGCTTTGCGAGTCTTCATAATACAATAACGTATAGGTTGGTTACATGGTGAATCTTAAGGCCATACCTCCCATATTACTAGAGATGATAGGTTGGAAAAGTGTTCAACGTTCTAGCATTTCTCCATGCCTATATTAGACAATTGGTAGACCTCGATTATCTCCATGTTGTCTAGAGCTGATCTTGGACAAGCGGTGGTCCTTGCTTCTCTCTTCCCTTAGTGTACTAGCTTAAAAGATCACTATGTATACTTGCTTAGATCTAGCTTGAACAAGTGGTGGACCTTGTATTCACACAAACTTAATCCATTACAAAAAAGTATATGTTAAAATAACATTTGGTTATTTTTTGTGTTAGGAAAGATGGCTCCAAAAACATAGGTTGCAAGGGTTGCTATCTCAGTTGACTATACTTGCAATGATATTAGAAAATGGTATTTGGACATACATGGTATGGAGGGTGCACAATTTCATAAGGTGCATCTATTTATTGCCAAAAAGGAGAGTGACAGCTTGTTTGAAGATGTTGGACAAGTTGTGGAATCATCTGTCTCTGTAGTTGATAGTCATCTGGAGGTGGAATGCATTGACATTCTAGTTCCAATGAATCTAGAATTTCAACTATCTCCAGGATCTATGCATTGGAGCACATGTCTAGAAACAAAGAAGAGACAATGTTTTCTTGACAATGGAAGTTTGCAGAACCACAACACCTCAACTTCAAAGCTCCATCATTGCCACACTACAACAAAAAAAGGTGAAAGCTTCACGACCACCACCCACAAACAAGTAAGAAAAAGTGCAAAAAGTAGCAGCTAAGCGAACTAGTTCCATTTTGGATGTAGACAATGCATCTTTGGCATCCTCATCAACAGAGGGTTCAATGTCAAAGATGAGAATTGTGGATCCAGATGTTTTAGAAGTTGAGGCCATGAAAGGACAAGAAAAAGATACAGGTGGAATGAATAAGTACATAAACTATTTTCCTTTCCAATACATGGAATTTGATATCCCTATTCAAAATTGTTGGCTTCCTCATGATCACTATAATTCACATACTATGGATAAAAAACACGCTGAAAGTGTGTTATTTGGATTTTCACGGAGTACGACGAAGCCTACAAAATGTGCATATTTGATGCCTGTTCAAAATGCAAAGTCAAAGGAGGGGACTCCTTTGGCAGTAGAAGAGGTAGAAGAGAAAAAAATTAAAGATGATCATAATTGGATTCTTGATGGGTAGCATTCAATCTATGCTGCAAAAGTTTTGCTTCACAATGAACAAAACAACAAAGAGATATTTGAAAGACTGATTGGTGCGTATAAATTTAGAAAGGCTCGCATTGCTGTGAATGATCCTCCATTTGTTGCAACTGATATATCTGCCATTCCAAATGAGGAGGCTCAATGTATATCAAGCAACCTTACAACCAAATATTGAGACATTTACAGAGTCAATGGATCTTCTCAGGACGACCACCAAAGGCAGCAAGTGGAATTGCAGAGGGACATGCATCTCGTGCCGGATGGGATGTAAGTTACTTTCTTTGTCTTTCTGATAGTCTTTAATTAACAAATCTTGCTCAATAGTTTAATTATTTCTCTATTTCTTTTTAGGCTTTTCTTTGATTGGAAAGAATGGATGCAGCAGCAAGTTGGATCGCTAAACAGGCACACATGGTCACGTACTCTGATCCAATTTATCACTGCTGGCTAGAAATCATTGAAAGGCTAGAAGAGGAGAAGAAGAAACCCCCAACAACTGTATTTAGATACCTTTGTGGCAAAGGGTGCAAAGGATGGTGATGCAACTGACATGTATGATCGAATCAAGCAGTTGAAGCAAGAAAATTGATTCAAGATGCACCTCTTCAAGGCTTCAAAAATTTGATTGAGTCTTCACCATGTAAAGACTGGGAGGAGGTGGTCAATATGTATAATATCAATGATGTTGTTTATAAAACACTTTTAATTATATGCGAGGAATGGCTCAGATCTAGTTCCAAGCGTGGAACAAAGAAAATGGATTTTCCAGATGGAGAAATAAAATACATGCAATGGGCAATTCACTTTCAAAAGGAAAAAATTGAGCCTAGAGATTTTCCATGGTCAATCTATGTGGTAAGCCTACAAAGGGAAGGCAATCTCTTCACTTCAATAACAAAGTGCCTATTGGCTTAAGTGTTTTAGATATGACAAAACACCTTGGAGGCAATTTGAAGTGGAGTGAGGAGACATTTAACAATGCTTTGGATGGGATCTTGGCTATTGCTGGAGGGTCAACAGATCTTGGATTTTTCTTTCTTGCATTTGTGGATTTCACTAACTTCACAAAATTGCAATGTGCCTTTCACGCCATGGGAGATAATCTGAGCTGCCATTGTTGTGGTGCACTGCATCACTTTCCATTAGCTCCTTGCAAAGGAGAAATTCAATTCCTAACAATTATTGCTTTCTTGGGACAAGGCAATGCATTTGAAGACCTGAGAAGAATATCAGAGGAACATCCCATGCCAATTGATTGTTCTCTTCTTCAAGTAGCAGATAAATATATGTCAGATTTGCAATATTTTGAGGCCAAAAAAAGAGATTTGGTCAAGCACTACATTCATACATATTGTTTTGAAGACCGCAAGCTTGTTGATGTTTTTGGTGATGGCTCCTTGGTTGCACAAGACAGAATACAACAGAAAAAAGATGTTATATGCTTAGTTGAGAGTGTGGAGGAGTCAAAAAACGTGGAGACCAGGCTGCTAGAATTTATTAAGTCTCATGAAGATATAGAAAAATGGGATGGACTTCAACAATCCACTTTGCAATCAGATGACACTGTGCCTATCACAAAGGAGTGCTCTCCACGAAGAGAAGAAGAAGAAGAACAACAACAACAACATCCTCTGTCGATGGAGGACTTTTTGGAAATGGAGAGACATATGTTTTGAGATTCTTGTGCATGCTAGAGTTTCTTGTTGATGATTTGATACTTTTAATGTTAGATTTTGCTTTATATAGTATTGATTGAGTTTGTATTTTTTATCTCAAGAGTTTAAGGTTTGAATGTAAATAGTAAATTACTTGAGTTTTTGAATGGTGGATCTTTAGACTAAAACTATAACATTTAATACTCACAAAGACTTAAGAGCTTGAACTTAATAAGTTTTGGAACTTTTATCAATACCCCCTGGATCTGCTACATTAGATCCTAGCATGGTTAAATGGTGATGCTTCATAAATTGAACCTAGCTTAGACAGGTGCTGGAGCCTAAATTTAAACTAACCTTGTTAGAAGGGAGCTTATGTTTGGACTTTGAGAACTAGCATAAGTAATCAATTAGAGCATATATTAGACATGTGGTGGTGGCCTTAGAGACCAAAATCTTAATGAGCTTGGAAAGGTATTTAAGTACTGTAATTTACTTAGTTTTAGTACTCACTAAAAGGCATAGCTTGACAAAAGGTGGACCTTACATGGATCCTAATTTCAAGAGGTGTGGTAGACCTTCAAACCAAGCTCATATACTTTGGTCATGTGGTGGAACTTGCATGGAGACTAGTTTAGACAAGTGTGGTACACCTTGAAACCAACACCCATTTGTTACACTAGCTTAGACAAGTGGTGGATCTTGCTTTTATGTTTCAATGAAGCATATTTTGGACAGGTGGTAGACCTTGCTTCTCTCCATGCTTCAATGAAGAGAAACATTAGATTGGACAAGTGGTGCACCTTGCTTTTATGTTTCAAAGGAGCATATTTTCGACAAGTGGTAGACATTGTTTCTCTCCATGCTTCAATGGAACCCACCTTAGACAAGTGAAGTACCTTGAAACCAAACCCCCATAATACAACATATTAAATAGGTTGGAAAATTGGTGGGATATGAAACCATCCATGATAGAGCATAGTATAGGTGAAAACGTAGTGGTCCTTATATCAATTACCCATGCAGATCTTGGACAAGTGGTGGACCTTGCTTCTCTCTATGTTTCAACGGATCCTATCTTGGACTAGAGATATATCTTACTTATTTCCATGCTTCAATGGATTCTAGCTTGGATAAGGAGTGGACCTTCAAACAAAACTCCACAACATAGCATATATAACAATTCATGGGTTTTATAGATATTTTCTTGCCTATTTTGGAGAGTTGGTAGACCTTTCTTCTCCATGATTCAATGGATCTCAGGTTGGACAAGTGGAGCTGGAGAAGTGGTCAACCTTAAAATGAAACCTCCCATGCTACAACCCATCATAGATTGTATATGTAGTGGACCTTTCAACTCTTTTATGTGCCTAGCTTAGAGAAGCATTGCACCCTTGATTATCTCCATACATGAAGGCAAGGTTGGACAAGTGGGTGGACCTTCAAAACAAAATCTCTATGCAATAATAGGCAAGTGGTGGAGCTTGTTTTCTCCATGTTCCAATGGAGCCTATCTTAGACAAACAATGGAGCTTGCTTCTCTCCATGTTTCAATGG
Organism: Adiantum capillus-veneris; assembly: GCF_014529385.1. Lineage (NCBI taxonomy): Eukaryota > Viridiplantae > Streptophyta > Polypodiopsida > Polypodiales > Pteridaceae > Adiantum > Adiantum capillus-veneris. The sequence continues at coordinate 122,526,617 of NC_140951.1, read as the reverse complement.
ATCCTAGCTTGGAAAAGTGGTGGAGATTTGCTTCTCTCCATGTTTCAATGGACCATAGCTTAGACAAGTGGTGGACCTTAGACAAGTGGTGGACCTTGCAAAACACCCCCCGTATACAACATATTATGGGGTTTTCATGTTTCAATGGCACATAGCTTGGACAAATGGTAGAGCTTGCTTCTCTTCATGTTTCAATGGATCCTATCTTAGCCAAGTGGTGGACCTTGAAACAAGAACCCCCCCCATGTACAACGTATCATGGGTTTTGAAAGCACTGGGAGAAAATAATAGCTTTGACAAGTGGTGGACCTTGCTTCTCTCCATGCTTCAATGGAGCCGAGGCTGGACACATGTTGGAGAGAAGATGGTGGCCCATGAAATAAGACCATGCATGCTATAATCAATCATATGTTGTACACATGGTGGACCTTGCAATTGTTTTATATGCCTAACTTGGACAAGTGGAGGACCATTGATTACCTTGAGATACCAACAAAAAGACAAGTTTGGACAAATGTAGGACCACCAAGCCAGAATCTCTATGATACAATAGAGTACAGGTAGGACACATAGTGAACCTTGATATCAAACCATCCATGCTACTAGAGATGATAGGTTGCACATGTGGTGGAACCTTGTATCAATGTTCTATGTGTAGTTTTCGACAAGTGATGGACCTTGAAACTAATCCCTCTAGGCTACAAGAAAAAAGAGATGGATGAGGATGCTAGACTACTTTTGTTGCATTTCCACATCCCATGTTACCACATATACTATAGGGTTCTTGGATAAGTGTTGGACCTTGTGTCAATGCTCCATGTCTAGCTTGGACAAGTGGTGGACCTTGGTTCTCTCTATGCTTCAAACGGGCAATAGATTGGAGACACAGTGGCCTTGTTTTCTCAATGATTTTATTTTTGGGAAACCTTGGAGGCACCATGTAAGAGGCACTCTAAGTCTTCCATACAATGGACCTATTGGACTATCAAATAATGATATCTTTCTTTAATCTTGTCATTATTTTATGCATAATACTTTCTTCTTTTTGCAGACACAAAGGAGTTAAGTGATATAAAAACTAGATGTATTTCACACTATGATTGGCATGAAGATCCATTTGGGACACCAACTTTGCCTATTCCCAAAGATGAAACTTTCCATATTAACGGTGTGGATTTTGAAGTGCGACTTTCATGTATTCAAGGTGCTGGTTATGGCTATTTGTCCATACTACCCTCGAAAGTGGTGTTACTATTCTAAACTATGGAGGGCATAACTATAGATTTCAAGACTGGGAAAAGATATGCAAAATATTTCCAAGAGCTTCTAAATATTCTCTTCTAAAGGATCCAAACATAGAAGAAGAGGAAGATCAATCATACATTATTGGTTGTGTAGAAGAAGGAAACGTGTCAGTCTATATAAATAGTTCTCATAGTACAAGTGTATGTCCCAACGTGCACTATACATTTTATCCAAATTTTTCACCTTGGCACAAATGCACCTCTTCACACATCAAGTCAGAAGAATATGGCCATGTATTCATTCAGACTATTTGTCAAGTTGAAGTAGGAGAAGAGTTGTTTGCTGACTATGAATTTACTTGACATTGTAAAGTATTGTACATGGATGGAAATATCAAGTACATGCATCATTTTCATTTTTCATGGATGAAATCTCAAGTGAATGTAACATTTGATTATTGTTTAGTTTATGCTCGACAAGAATCTAGAGTGCTCTTATGATTTGTGTGTTGTCTAACTTACTTGAATAAGTGGTGGCCTTTGAATCCAAATCTAAGCCAAATCTCTAATTGTTTTCTTGTAGTTTAGGTTGGACATTTGGTGGACCTTGTATCCATGTTTCCTCAACAAGTTGTGGCTTTTAGTTTTCACTTTAAGTACTCATCTTTAATAAAGTGTAGGATGGAAAATGTTGCTTTAGTAGATTGTATTTTAGACAAGTGGTGCTTTGTGTACCAACACTAAAAATGGTTGCAAGGATTCTAATAGTGATTTTACCTTAAATAAATTTCTTACTAGGAGTTCTACATGTAAATATGGTGAATTAAATTCTAGTGAGTTTTGAGATACCAATGGTGTGTGTGTTTTCTTAGATTCACAAACTAGGATGGATAATGCTCCTATGGTTCAGTCAACAACTATAGAATCCATTGATTCTATGGTTTCTGAAGTGCCCAAGATGGATGAAATTTCTATACTAGAGTCTAGTGTTGTGCAACTTGAGCAAGCTTGCAATAATGAGAACCAAGAAATCGATGCTTCAAAAATGCAACAGACATCAAAAGAGATTGAAAATTCCACTCACGAGCTATTTCCAGTTGCTACTACTTCATGTAGTGTAGATGTTGAGAAATCCATGCTTACATCTATATTGGATTTAAATGGTCTATTGTTGAAACGTTCCCCTCAACCATCCTCACACCACAACTCACTGAAAATGGATTCAAAAAGATATATTATACTCAGGCCAGGTTGCATCCAATTCTTGAAGATGTTTAATGTTGAAATTTGGTCGACAACTACTAGGAATAATGTGTATCAAATCCTTGGAGCACTAAACAACTTAGCTGAGGATACATTGCCTTTCTTTGCAATTTGGTCGCAAGATGTTTGCTACACCGCTCAAACTCAAAATTGTTTAGACCCGACAATCGAAACGTTGAGGCAATGTTCAAGCCTCTAGAAAAAATTTCCATGGGGTTTGAATGTGATCCACAAAGAACAGTGCTTATTGATGACTCTCTTTACAAGGGATGTATTTCACCAGCAAACGATTGCATTTTCCCACCACAATTTGATGCTGAGAAGATGGTTGACAATATGCTCTTGGAAGAGCTACTACCATACTTGTTTCAGCTTGATGAGAGAAGGGATGTGCCTGATTTAATTGCTTCTAATCATTATGGACAACCTATAGTGACAAATGATAGTGAATACAAACAAATCATGGAGTATTGGAAGTAGAAAAATGATTTTTGGTCAGCTAAGGTGTTCTTTACAAGAAGAATACCACCTGCAAAAGGAGACAGAGTGAAACTATCATTGAAGATGCAAGTGACACAAGCCACTGCAATGAAATGGGAAGAGCCCAAATACAAGAGATATTGGCAAAGGAGCGTACACCCATTGAAAGCATGAAGGCATCACAATTGACCACTTTAGCTAGGCAATTGGGTTATAACACAAAAGGAGTTTTGAAGGCAGCCATAGCAAAGGCTTATATAAATAAGCTAGGTGAAAGCTAAGAACAATCTTCTAAGGCTGGATAGAAAACAACCCTAAGGTACTAGTGACATGTCATATATTCTTGATACACATGCTTGAACACTCATGTGCATGGTATCTAACAAATCTTTCTTTTTATTCCTTCCTGCAGGATCTTACAAGGATATTACTAGATGGAGCTCAATCAATAGATATTTTTGATATTTTTGCTCAAAATAATGAAGCAATCACCTACATTTTTGTTTATCACTTTCTTGAGATATTTTCTTTTAATTTCTAATCATCAAATGAAATGAAAAGTATCCTTCTTATTAAGATTGATTATCTTTTTCTTGTTCAAAACTTTCAATTGTGGTTGATAGTTTTGTTAGCATTAGATTGTGCTTTTTTAGTTTGAAAAAAACTATCAAAGATCCAAGTCTTTTTGTCTTTACTTAAGTTATGAATTGTGAAAGATCCAAGTCTTGTTGCTTTACTTAACTTATTGATTGTCTATGTAATAGTCCTTAAAACAATATCACATGGCTTTCTTGCTCCCATGTCTCACATTGGTGTTTAGGGAAGACAAGTGGTGACCTTGAAAGTATGGTCTCATATCTCGATCAAGTGAAGAGACATGAAGCTTAAATAAGCTAGTTCTAAAATCCACATGGAGATAAACAAGCTCCACCATTTGTCCAAGCTCTCTTCCATTAAAACATGAAAAACCTCTGCTATATTGTACAGGTGGAACTTTTTTTCAAGGTCCACCACTTGTCCAAGCTAGGATCCATTAAAACATGGAAATAAACAAAGCTCCACCAATCGTCCAACCTTTAGAGTTGCAAAGTGTATGGGTTTTCTAAACTAGGTTTGGGAAAATAATTGAAGGTCCACCACTTGAAACATGGAGAGAAGCAAGCTCCACCATGTCTCCAATATGCTAGACTCCATTGAAACACCCTAAACCCATGATATTTTGTACATAGGGGATGTACATTCAAGGTCCACCACTATCCAACCTAGTATCCCTAGTAGCTTGATAGGTTTGGTCTCAAGATTCACCACTTGTCTAGCCTATAAGGTTATATCTTAAATGGTATTTTTTATCACAATTTGAAATACCCATGATATGTTTTACATGGGTTTTTTATTTCAATGTCCACCACTTGTCCAAGCTAACTCTATTGAAACATAGAGATAAGCAATGGTCCACCACTTCTCCAAGCTAGTCTATATTGAAACATGGAGAGATGGATGCTCCACCATTTCTCCAAGATAGGCTTCATTGAAACATGGAGAGAAGCAAGGTCCACCATGTATCCAAGCTAGGATCCAATTAAATACCCTAAACCCATTATATTTTGTACATGGGGGGTTTTATTTCAAGGCCCACCACTTGTCTAACCTATTTTCCCTAGTAGCATGAGTGGTTTGGTCTCAAGATTCACCACTTGTCAACTCTATGTCAATATATTAAGAAGATCTAGATCTTAAGGTCCACCACTTATCCAACCTATAAGGTATATCTTAAATGGTATTATTTCTCACGACTTGGAATAGAAATGATATGTCTTACATGAGGGTTTTGTTCCAAGGTCCACCACTTGTTCAAGCTAACTCTATTCAAACATAGAGAGAAGCAAAGGTCCACCACTTGTCAAAGCTAGGCTCCGTTCAAACATGGAGAGAAGTAACCTCGATCATTTTCCAAGAAAGGTGTCATTCAAACATGGAGAGAATCAAGATCTTTCATGTCTCTAAGATGCTAGGTTCCATTGAAACACCCTAAAACCATGATATTTTGTACATGGGGTGTTTACATTCAAGGTCCACCACTTTTCTAACCTATTATATCTAGTAGCATGAGTGGTTTGGTCTTAAGATTCACAACTTATCCGCTCTATGTCATTATATTAAGAAGAACTGGGTGTTAAGGTCCACCACTTGTCCAACCTATAAGGTTATATCTTAAATGGTATCCTTCACCACTTGTCAAGGTCCACCTCCACTTGTCCAACCTATAAGGTTATATCTTGAATGATATTTTTTCTCATCACTTGTAATGCCCATGGTATGTTTTACAAAAGGGTTTTGTTCCAAGATCCACCACTTCTCCAAGCTAACTCTATTGAAACATAGAGAGAAGAAAAGGTCCGCCACTTGTCCAAGATAGGCTCCATTGAAACATGGAGAGAAGGATGCTCTACCATTTCTCCAAGATAGGTTCCATTGAAACATGGAGAGAAGCAATCTCCACCATGTCTCCAAGCTACGCTCCATTGAGATACCCTAAACCCACAATATTTTGTACATGAGGGGTTTACATTCAAGGTCCACCACTTGTCCAACCTATTATCCCTAGTAGCACGAGTGGTTTGGTCTCAAGATTCACCACTTGTACACTCTATGTCATTATATTAAGAAGAACAATGTGTTAAGGTCCACCACTTGTCCAACCTATAAGGTTATATCTTAAATGGTATCCTTTCTCGCCACTTGAAATGCCCATGATATGTTTTACATGGGAGTTTCATTCCAAGATCCACCACTTCTCCAATCTAACTATATTCAAACATAGACAGAAACAAAGGTCCACCACTTGTCCAAGCTAAGCTCCATTGAAACATGGAGAGAAGGAACCTCCACCATTTCTCCTAGATAGGCTCCATTGAAACATGGAGAGAAGTAAGTTCCACCATGTCTCCAAGATGCTAGGCTCAATTGAAAAACCCAAAACCCATTATATTTTTTACATGGGGGATTTACATTCAAGGTCAACCACTTGTCCAACATATTATCCCTAGTAGGTTTGGTCTCACGATTCACCACTTGTACACTCTATGTCATTATATTAAGAGGAATTGGGTGTTACGGTCCACCACTTGTCCAACCTATAAGGCTATATCTTGAATGGTATTTTTTCTCACCACTTTTAATGCCCATGACATGCTTTGCATGGGGGTTTTGTTCCAAGGTCCACCACTTGTCCAAGCTATTTCTATTGAAACATAGAGAGAAACAAAGTTCCACCACTTGTCCAAGCTAAGTTCCATTGAAACATGGACCTTAATACCAAATTATTCCTAGTAGAATGAGTGATATTTTGTACATGGGGGGTTTGCATTCAAGGTCCACCACTTGTCCAACCTATTTTTCCTAGTAGGTTTGGTCGCAAGATTCACACTTGTCCACTCTATGTCATTATATTATGAATAATTGGGTGTTAATGTCCACCACTTGTCCAACCTATAAGGTTATACATTGAATGGTATTTTTTATCACCACTTGTAATGTCCATGATATGTTTTACATGGGGGTTTTGTTCCAAGCTCCACCACTTGTCCAAGCTAACTCTATTCAAACATACACTACAAGAGGTTGTATGCTCTTGTGACGTTGTTAGCGACGGAAATACACTGGGTTTTTATAACCCCCGGCATCGCTAAAACCGTCGCTACGAGAGTGTTGCTATCTGCGTCGCTATATGCGTCGCTATATAGCGACGCCCATAGAGACGCCCATAGCGACGCTTATAGCGACGCATATAGCGACGTTTACACAGAAGACTATAGCGACGCTCATAGCGACGCTACAGAGCCATAAATAGCGACGCTTATAGCGACGCCCGAGAGAATTTTTTTTTGGTGGCAAGACATTGAATGCCCTGCCACCCATCAACCATATTGTACTTGATTCACTTTTTAAAAAAAATGCAAGGATAGATAATAGACCCAAAATAGTCACCCACAAGACGCATTGTTTGCAAAATTGACAATTGTACACATCATAGGCAAAATGAATTGATTGGAAAATGTAATAATGACAATTGTACAACATCATAGGCATAAAGAATTGATTGGCAAAAGGAACTGCGGTGACAAATGTAATAATATACATGGTTCAAAAAGACGTATAAAATTCGTCTCATGATACATAATCTATGAGAAACCCTAAACTAATGCTATCTAGCTACGGCTAAACTGACGTCATCTAGTCAGACGTCTCATCACGTCCAAGCGGCGTATCTGTCGGATTCTGTAAAAAAAGACAATAAGACAGCTTTCAGTAAGTATAAACATATAACGACATTTATAAAACAATACAAAAAATAAAAAAGAGTAAACCCTAATACTAACCATGCCGCCGCGAGAACTGAGAATGTCCATCAGGGCGTTTAAGCCCTTCCTGCCTGCGTACTCGCGCTCGTACGGTGTGGGATCACGTCCTGTCATCGACCACTGTCAAAACATACAAAGATTTCATTATGTTAGAATTAAAAAACTCATAAACCCTAAACTATCGAACATAAAGAGCAATGCGAAAACACTTACAAAATCGGCCTCAAATGATGCCTATCCACCGCTCCCCAAGTGGTGCGAGCTCCCTGCCTCTACTCGCGCTCTAGCTGCATCCTTTTGTTGCTTCCACTTGTCGGGATTCTCGCGCGCTGCTTTCTTCGCATTCTTCCAATCTTCTTTGGCCAGCCAATGTGGCCTGTTCCACCCATTCTTGATTGCTTTTTGCACTTCGGAACGCTTGTGTTTGCAGTATTCGCGCATTCGAATCTTCATCAGGTCTTCATTGAAGCGCTGATCCCGTGTTGGAATGGGAAACTCATCATGAAGTATGTTGATGACTCTGTTTTTTAAATCACTTGGTACTTCACTCCATTTGTTTAGTATGTAGTGTCTAAACAGCTGAGAGCAAAGACCACGCATGCGCGAGATCACCTTCTTGCCGTCATCATCCATGATGATGCCGCCGCTGATGTCGACGGAGTAAGGCAAGCCCTCTGGCCGGTGACGCGTGAACCTGGGTGTCCCAGCAGGGGTCTCTAGCGGCGTGTCGATGGGGGTACGGACGTCAGGTGTCTCCACCGGCGTCTGGGCCCCGAAGCGAGGAGTGTCGAGTGGGGTGGCTCCTGGCGGAGTAGGTAGAGGTGTGTAGCTTCTAGGAACAGTCAGCCGTGCAAAACCTGGCGTAGATGGCGATGCTGTGGCTGGTGTGGGGGCGGGCAAAGAAGGGGAGGGTAAAGAGCCTCGTCGAACACGAGGCGGTGTGGAGGCATCGGTGGCGGAATCCCCACAACAACCGCCACCGCCACCACTAGAGCGCCGGTGTCTAGACGAGTGTGAAGCTCGTCTCGTCGACGCCGAATGCTCCGAAAGAGAGGGAGATGCGGATGGAGTAGGAACGCGCGATGATGCGCCAGAGCGATGACGCTCCACGTACCACTGTCTCTGCTGCGGTGACAAAGAAGAAAGAAACTCCTCATCATCCATACCTGCATTAAACACACGAATATTTAAACTTAATATTGAATGCATAGAGTAGACAATGACGCAAAGACCATTAAATACAATGACGTAATGACGCATATAAATACAATGACGCAATGAATTGAGTGATAGAAGAGGCAAGTCGAAAACTCAGAATTTTCAATCAAAAGATGTGAGCACGAGTAGAAAAGAGCGTTATACACCATGGAAGGTACTTAGAGAGCCAAAGCTTTTACAACACGGAGCAAAATTGTTCAAATACAATATTTGTGGCTTTAAGAGATCTCTCTCTCATCCTCGCATAACTCAGCATAACTTCCTATATCTATATAGAGCTCTCCGTTTAAACACATATCCTCTGTTTCATTTTGTAGCTCCTCTGCATGCACCCCATATAGAGTAGTAGCATCTTGATGCTCGTCTGGCACCACCGCAGCGGCTTCTGATTGAGCATCTTCTCTGATCTCCTCCATTGATGCCGTTGTGATTGGCACATGGTAGCCTTCATACGTCCTTGCACTACGAGGGGCTACCTCTATGACGTACCACCAGTTTGATGTAGACTTTGTAGGATGAAATATTACCTGCCAGAGCCACATAACTTACATGAGAGCTTTCAAGCACATAACTTGTAAAAGGGGGATGTTAACTATTTACATACTTACTTGTTCACAATGCTCGGGTAGTACGAAAGTGTCTCTTAGGTCAGTCCATTTCTTAGTAGAATCCACCTCAAGAAAACCAGACTCTCCTCTACGCACAGTAGCGTTGCGACCCTCCATGATTATCTTGAACCATTGCACGTCGAACAAGTCGACAAAAAATCCTCTGTAATCGATCCTCAAAATCTCTTGCAGCGTGCCGAAGTAAGTGAGTTCCGCCACCACAAGATCTGCATCAGAGGAACGTCGTCGACTAGACTGTTCAAATTTTGCCATGATTCCACAATCTTGAGTAAAACGCTTTTTGTCGATTCGTTCCACCCTAAAATGTCGACCTTTACACCATGCTGCTGTGTATGACTTATACTACAACGAACAAAGATTATGAGTGGCCGTTCAAACGTTTATAAATAAAGTCACTTGCTAGTCGTACATTGCAAACTTACCTTGGTCGCGCAACCCCGAGAGTACTCCCACTCTTCTTCAGTCACTTCGTCACCGCATTGTTGTGCGCTTTTCAATTGGTTGTGCAACCATCTTAAGCTCATGAAGTTTGGTAGGCTCTCCAGAACCGCTGGATAGTGCATCGGTGGTCGTCTTCCCCGTCTCCACTCGATTCGTGCCCTTTGTCGCTCTTGCTTTGCATCCTCATATTGTGAAATCCACTTTTGCATCACTGGATTGTGAAGCATGAAAAATCGGTTGATTTTAGCCTCTAGATCTTCCGTCATCTTCTTCTCAACACCGAGATTGCACATGACAATCCCAGATATGCGCTCATCATCTATGGTTCGCCATAGCGTGTCCCGGGATTTATCAAATCCGTCTAGCCACTCTCCAATGTACACTAGGGACTCTGATACCAACCAACCTTCTGCCATGCTACCCTCCGGACGTGCCTTTTGACGCACATATCCCTTAAGCGTTTTCATGAAACACTCTAAGAAGAACATCCATCTGGAATGAACTGTGCCAGCTATTTCCACCTCATCAACTATGTGAACAAGAAGATGCACCTGAATAGTTAGCATTGTAGTAGGAAAATGTTTCTCAAACATGCACACAAGCTCCGCAGCATTTAGTTTGGCAAAAGGTATGGAGTCTACGTTGATCTCCTTTTGTGAGATCCATTGCACCAGCTTTGCAAGTTTGTAGATTGTGTTACGGATGTCGAGAGACAAACATCCCTCAATGGCAACCGGTAAAATAAACTGTAAAGTATGTGCAGCAATGATATTAAAGTCCACATTTTATGCAATGATATTAAAGTCCACTATGAACGTACCTGACACATTTTATGCCAATCGTGTGACTTCAAACCGGTAAGCTTTCCTTCTTTAGTAAAACACGTTCGGAGCGAGTGCATTACGCCAGTGGGGGTCCGCAAAGATCGAATGGTCTCTTTTACTTTGCGTTCTTGGGCTCCTGTGAAAATCCATGGTGCTTTAGGGAGTTTTATCGATCCATCAGACGCTGTTTGCGGCCAATATTGCTCCATACGATCCACATTTCTAAGGTCAACTCTGGCTCCCAAAGTATCTTTCTTGCCGGTCAGATGGTCCCATAGTAGATTACCCACATTCTTGAATATGTGCATTGGATCGAGCAAGTGATTGATCATGAGTCGGGGCCAGTATGGTAACTCGTACCATAGAGATAGTCTCTTCATCCCTGGAGGCAATCCGTCATCGCACATCTCCTTCTGCTCTAACCATGCTTGTGCAGACATCCTTGGTGGCTCTCTTCCCAAAAAGCCGTCGCATAACACATGATTCTCTGGAAGATACGCTTGATGACCTTCGTAGATTTGCTTCTTCAGTGAGGGTGCCCTACGTGCATTCAGTCTAGGTCCACATGTGACACATGATCTGTATCCGCTTGTTTGAAGCCCTGCATGTATACACATGATAATAGATCAACTATGGGAAAAAACAAGATTTACAGTGTCTGAGTGAGGAGTGTCAATAGATCACCTGAGCATTTTTCTGTTAGCCCGGGATAGTCATGCATGGTCCACATTAGAATTCCTCTGATCAAAGCATTCCGTCGTCCTGTGTGTCGGCTCATATCCACCACCTCTATGCCAATCCACAATTGTTGTAGCTCTTCCAATAGTGGACGAAGATACACATCCATATTCCCCACTTTATATCGCCCTGGCACAATCAAGCTTAGCCATAGGTGCCCCTTCTTCGTAGTCAACCACGGGGGAATGTTGTAGTTGACGATGACAATGGGCCATACACTGTAAGATGTTGATCTTTGACCAAATGGATTTACGCCATCCATAGCCAGGCCTAAGCGCAAATTTCGAGCTTCCCTTGCAAAATCCGACCATGTTCTATCTATATGTTTCCACGCTACACAATCTGCAGGAATTCGTAGCACACCATCCGAAGATTTATTCTCCTCATGCCATGATGCTAGGGCGGCCATGGACTTACATTCGAAGAAATGCTTGATGCGAGGAAGCAGAGGAAAATGTCGCAAAACCTTTTGTGGAATTTTTGTCCCGTGGAGATCTACTCGATATCTTTCGGAATCACATTTCGGACACTTCTCCATGTCTATGTATTCCCCTCTGAAAAGAATGCAGTCATTAGGACAAGCGTGGATAGAATTGTAATCCATCCCCAAGTTTCGCAAAATCTTTCTTGCTTCATCTCGGGAATCTGACATCACATTGTCAGCTGGTAGTATGTGCTCTTTCAGCAATCTACACAACATAAAAATATGATACAGTCGTGTAAAAATCTATCAGATCATTATACATTTAGAGTTTTATTAAAGTAAACTAATTGTAATAGATCACCTGAAAAGCGCTGTGACGCTAGTGTCACTCCATCCAAACTTTGCCTGCATGTTGAGAAGAACCAGGAGTGCTTTCAATCTAGACACACGTGCTCCATTATACAATGGCGTATCGGCTTCACTTTTCATATCATCATAGATAAGCCTTTCTGAATCCATGATCGTCTCGATCATTTCATCAATCTCGGGCTCCAACATTGCCTCGTTGGGAATGTGCTCTGCATGATCATCCCCCGAGCTGTCAGAGGCTACATCTTGTGGCCTCACATATGCTGCTTGACCAAAGCGCCTGTGAACACGTCTATTGGGTTGCAAGATTGCTGCTTGTTGGCCAGCGTCAGAGTCCGACGAGTTATAATTGGCAACAACTCGATCTATAATAGATGGATCGAACTCGCCAAATTCACGAACGTGCTGCAAAGAAACACGTCTTGTCCGTCGCACAGCATGCTTGCATTGATTACAAGGACATAAGACCCTCGTTGAGAGATAGATGTTTCGGTTGGACGGTCCCACATCCTCGTCGCTACTCATAATGAGGATAAAAAACTTATAACCTGGACAACAAATTTAATATTCTATTGGCATTCTTCGTCTTATCTCTCTCTCTCTCTCTCTCTCTCTCTCTCTGTCTCTCTCTCTGTCTCTCTCTCTCTCTCTCTCTCTCTCTCTCTTTACCTCACATTCTCTAGTCATGTCCAATCTCCGCACACCTCGGTCTAGAGGTGCACGGAGATCAGAACCACCGGGTTATAATCTCGTCTTTATTGGTCAATACCTATATTTGTGGGTACAAGAAATCTACACACCCACGTCTACATGATACTGCATGTAGTGGACAAAACCCCTTTGCCTCTTCTCTAGATGTAGCACTTCACAGCATCTTAACATCTTTTCACAGTAGATCTTTTCACTGTTCGTCTAAATCTAAACCCTAAACCGTAAGTAATTCTTGCGTGGACTCGATCTAACGTAAATAAGCGTAAATCTAAATAAACGTAAATCTAACTAAAAATAAACCTAAATCTAATTTAACGTAAGTCTACATCTAACCTAATCTTTAACGTCTTTTGGGATAGTTTTCTACGACGTTAAAACTCTCTTCTTCTTGTGTGTGTGTGTGTGTGTGTGTGTGTGTGTGTGGGTAAACCTAAATAAACCTAAGTCTAATCTAATATAACATAAATCTAAATCTAACGTAAATATATTATGTTATATTAAAAACAAAGAACTAAACTAACAGGGATTATAAGAACCTTAAAACTGATTTAACACATAATTTTTCACATAACTCGGCAAGAAATGGCATTCTCATCACTAAAGATGTGAGAGTTAACTTCCGACGGTGACGCTGCCTCATCTCCATCCACATCTGACGACAGCAATTGGCCCTTTAGACCGTTCTTGCTCTTGTTACTAACTTTGAAGTTGCTGTTGAATGACTAGAGGTTGTCTAGATGGTCATTGTGTCGGGGATGTAGTGACTCTTGCCGCCCTGAAGATCCACCTTCTTCCCTATCTTCTGAAGACATTTCACCAGTACTTTTGGATCGACGGAGCCCACCATGAGTGAAGGCAACAATACCCTATATTCCATTGAGGGCTTTCTTCACCCGCTTCATGCAGGCATCGCAGTCTATGGAGACCTAAATCTAATCTAATATAACGTAAATCTAAATCTAGCGTAAATAAACGTAAATCTAGTTAAAAATAAACCTAAATCTAATTCAATGTAAGTCTACATATAACCTAATCTTTAACGTCTTTTAAGATAGTTTCCTACGACGTTATAACTCTCTTCTTCTTGTGTGTGTGCGCGTGTGTGGATGTGTGTGCCAATAAAAAAAGATAAATGGTATAACCTTTCTATCACCCATGCCAAGTATGATAGATTGATTATGCCATTTCCCTCTTGAATAATAGGTCTTGAGTTCAACTCCTCGTCGGCTAGATCTTTAGTTCTTTTAATTTTAATTAGTTTCCTACGACGTTAAATTAGTTTCTCTCTCTTTCTCTCTCAATGTGTGTGCGTTTTTTTGGATTGTATGCATGTTTTCTCTCTCTTTTCCTCTCTCAATGTGTGCGTTTTTTGTTTATGCATGTTCTCTCTCTCTTTTCCTCTCTCAATGCCTGCGTTTTTTGTTTATGCATGCTCTCTCTCTCTTTTTCTCTCTCAATGTGTGTGTGCATTCTTTGTTTATGTATGTGTGTGTGCGTTTTTGTTTTTGTTTGTACTCTCTCTCTCTCTCTCTCTCTCTCTCTCTCTCTCTCTCTCTCTCTCTCTCTCTCAAAAACACTATGTGTGTGTGTGTATGTGTGTGTGTGAGAGAGAGAGAGAGGGAGAGAGAAAAAGGGGAAGGGAACATGAGAATGAGGAGAGGGAAGGAGCATACCTGGCTCTCCTTCCTCTCCTCGTGTGTGTGTGTGTGTGTGGAGAAGAAAAAGAGAGAGAGAGGGAGGGAGAGAGAAAGAGGGGAAGGGAACATGAGAATGAGGAGAGGGAAGGAGCATACCTGGCTCTCCTTTCTCTCCTCGTGTGTGTGTGTGTGTGTGGAGAAGAAAAAGAGAGAGAGAGAGAGAGAGAGAGAGGGAGGGAGAGAGGGAGAGCATTACCTGCTCCTTGCTTGAGGGCGCCGAAAAACTCAGATCTGAGATCTGAGTTTTTGGGCGCGCTCGGTTATTTTTTTAGCCCAGCCGGCGTCGCTATGAGCGTCGCAAATTTACAAAGAAATTTGCGACGCTCATAGCGACGCCGGGATTTTTTTTTTGAGCGTCGCTGTGTGAGCGTCGCTAATATGAATAGCCTCTTGTAGTGATAGAGAGAAACAAAGGTCCACCACTTGTCCAAGCTAGGCTCCATTGAAACATGGAGAGAATGATGCTCCACCATTTATCCAAGATAGGATCCATTGAAACATGCATAGAAGCAAGCTCCACCATGTTTCCAAGCTAGGCTCCATTGAAACACTCTAAACCCATTATATTTTGTACACGGGACTTTTTATTTCAAGGCCCACCACCTGTCTAATTGATTATCCCTAGTAGCATGAGTGGTTTGGTTTCAAGAATCACCACTTGTACACTCTATGTCACTATATTAAGAAGAACTGGGTGTTAAGATCCACCACTTGTCCAACCTATAAGGTTACATCTTAAATGGTATCCTTTCTAACCACTTGGAATTCCCATGATATGTTTTACATGGGGGTTTCATTCCAAGGTCCACCACTTGTCCAAGCTAACTATATTGAAAGATAGAGAGAAAAAAAGGTCGACCACTTGTCCAGATTAGGCTCCATTGAAACATGTAGAGAAGGAACCTCCACCATTTCTCCTAGATAGGCTCCATTGTAACATGGAGAGAAGTAAGTTGCACCATGTCTTCAAGATGCTAGGCTTCATTGAAATACCCATGTAAGCTCCACCATATCTTCAAGATGCGAGGCTCCATTGAAATACCCAAAACCCATTATATTTTGTACATGGGGGGTTTACATTCAAGGTCCACCACTTGTCCAACCTATTATCCCTAGTAGGTTTGGTCTATAGATTCACCACTTCTCCCGTTTATGTCATTATATTAAGAAGACGGGTGTTAAGGTCCACCACTTGTCGAACCTATAAGAGTATATCTTGAATGGTATTTTTTCTCACCATTTGTAATGCCCATGATAGGTTTTACATGGGGGTTTTGTTCCAAGGTCTACCACTTGTCAAAGCTAACTCTATTGAAACATAGAGAGAAACAAAGGTCCACCACTTGTCCATGCTAGGCTCCATTGAAACATGGAGAGAAGAAAGCTCCAGCATGTTTCCAAGCTAGGCTCCATTGAAACACTCTAAATCCATTATATTTTGTACATGGGGGGTTTTATTTCAAGGCCCACCACTTGTCTAACCTATTATCCCTAGTAGCATAAGTGGTTTGGTTTCAAGATTCACCACGTGTACACTCTATCTCATTATATTAAGACAAACTAGGTGTTAAGTCCCACCACTTGTCCAACCTATAAGGTTATATCTTAAATGGTATCATTTCTCACCACTTGAAATTCCCATGATATGTTTTACATGGGGGTTTTATTCCAAGGTCCACCACTTGTCCAAGCTAACTCTATTGAAACATAGAGAGAAACAAAGGTCCATCACTTGTCCAAGCTAGGCTTTATTGAAACATGGAGAGAAGGAACCTCCACCATTTCTCCTAGATAGGCTCCATTGAAACATGACGATAAGTAAGCTCCACCATGTCTCCAAGATGCTAGGCTCCATTGAAATACCCAAAACCCATGATATTTTGTACATGGGGGGTTTAGATTCAAGGTCCACCACTTGTCCAACCTATTATCCCTAGTAGGTTTGGTTTCAAGATTCACCACTTGTCCACTCTATGTCATTATATTAAGAAGAATTGGGTGTTTAGGTCCACCACTTGTCCAACCTATAAGGCTATATCTTGAATGGTATTTTTCCTAACCAGTTATAATGCCCATGATAGGTTTTACATGCGGGTTTTGTTCCAAGGTCAACCACTTGTCCAAGCTAGCTTTATTGAAACATAGAGAGAAACAAAGCTCCACCCCTTGTCCAAGCTAGGCACCATTGAAACATGGAGAGAAGGATGCTCCACCATTTCTCCAAGATAGGCTCCATTGAAACACTCTAAACCCATTATATTTTGTACATGGGGGTTTTTATTTCAAGGCCCACCACTTGTCCACTCTATGTAATTTTATTATTGGTTTGGTCTCAAAATTCACCACTTATGCACTCTATGTCATGTTACTAAGGAGACATGGGTGTTAAGGTCCACCACTTGTCCAACCTATAAGGTTGTATATTAAATGGTATCCTTTCTCACCACTTGGAATGCCCATAATATGTTCTACATGGGGATTTCATTCCAAGGTCCACCACTTGTCCAAGCTAACTCTATTGAATCATAGAAAGAAATAAAGGTCCATCACTTGTCCAAGCTAAGCTCCATTTAAACATGGAGACAAGGAACCACCACCATTTCTCCAAATAGGGTCCATTGAAACATGAGAGAAGTAAGCTCCACCATGTCTCCAAGATGCTAGGCTCCATTGAAATACCCAAAACCCATTATATTTTGTAAATGGGGGGTTTACATTCAAGGTCCACCACTTGTCCAACCTATTATCCCTAGTAGCATGAGTGGTTTGGTCTCAGGATTCACCACTTGTCCACTCTATGTCATTATATTAAGAAAAATTGGATTTCCATATCTAAATGTATCTTTGCTTGGATAAGTGGTAGACCTTGAGACATAAATATCCATTCTACACTAGAGCATTGGTTAAGCCTTATGCACTTCATGCAACCCTTTAACAACAAGTAGTAGTCATTAGTTGACTTAAATCTAGTTGAACTCCATGGTATTGAGACTAAGAGAGAGTGTAGCATAAAAAAGGTCAGGCTTTTAATTTGACTTTCTTTCTATTAATGAGTAGATCATAGATGGATTTTGGTATCTAATACAACCTTAGGGTAGACAATGTAAAACTCATGTCTATTTTTGTGTTTGCATTAAATGTTCTTGTTCTTTAATTTCAAAACTATTACAAAAAAATGGATTGGCTATATGCTGGCATAAATTGAAGAAAACTATTGAATTACCCATCCAACCTCATCCAAGACCTTGTCCAAGGAATCAACCACCTCCTTATCACCTACCACTTGCTTTCAAGGACATCAAAAGAGTACTTATCTTGGATCTAGAGGGGTTACTCCTCAAGACAATTGAAATGAAACATGGAGATTCTATGCCAGATTGGGCTCAACACATGCGACTTGTGGAGGATAAAGATGAAGTTTATCATGTGGTGCGACCAGACGCAGAGAGTTTTTTGGATTTTTGTGTTAAATACTTTGAGCTATGGATATGGAGTTTCTATTACTTAACAAGGGTGCAACACATCACACAAAAATGTTTTCCTGAGAAAATACCAAGCTCAAGGTGTTTATGAGTAACGAAAATTGTCAAAATCCAAATATCATGTTAGGATTTACAAGGGTTTATCACAAAAATTTGAGTGATATTTGGAAGATATTTGAGTATTTGGATGCAAACAATACCTTAATTTTTGATGACACTCCATATAGGGTGATGTGGAACATGCAAGGGACATATCTTATATTTCCAAAGATGTGGAGGCAAACTTCCGAGAAACTTCAAAACTTCTTGCAGAGAACAATAATTCCATGGTTTGGTAGGATGGTTGTATGCAAGAGATAAGAGATTCTATACATATAACACAATTGTAAATCAGTACAGTGATTCTGAGACAAAATATGTCCTTGGTGTGTACTTGTCAACACAAAAGCATTGAATAAATATGGCCATAAGATGCTTTCTTTATTCTAGTGTGTATCTTTCAACATTTGTATAATATGATATAGTCTATGTTTTTTTAAAACAAAGGTGTGTCAATTTTATGAACACTTCAATGGAGTGCACCCTAATCTAAGGGGACTTCAATGTACTATTGGAGTGCATCCTATTGTAAGGAGACTCTGATGTATTGCTAGAGTGCACCCAAATTTTTGGGGACTCATTTTTTATTTGATTGGGACCTATGTTAGATCCTATAGTGAAATAAATTCATTTTTTGTCAATTCATCTCGAGGTTGCATTTATTTGTAACTAGGAGAGAATTGATGTTTGATGTCAAAATAAAACTTGTAAGTGTGGATTAGAGAATCCATGGACTTTAAATATGTGAGAGGAATCTTTTTCTTGGGCACAAATGTTTGCTTCAAGAATTTTATCATTATATCCTTTATGTAAAAGAGTTTTAGAACCTCAAAGACTTTGAAAAAAAAACTATGGAATGCAGTGCATGTATTATTGAATGGCTTGAAAGTTGATGTATACATGCATGTCGCCTTGATGAAGGTTTAGATCTAACAAGATGCAAAGCTAGAATTCTTGGACGTTACCTTTGTCAATTTGGTATGAAATAACATGTTTAAATTTCTTTTCTTATGGGTGAAAAATATATTATTATGTGAATTTGGAACCTAATTGCTTGACCTTCAAACCAAGATTCCTATGTTATTTTTTCATATACTTTTTTTTTAATGGATTAAGATTGTGGATACAAGGTCCACCACTTGTTCAAGCTAGATCTAAGAAAGTATATATAATGAGCCTTCAAACTAGTAAACCAAGGAAAGAGAGAAGCAGGGTCCATCACTTATCCAAGCTCATCTCTAGACAACATAGAGAGATGCTAGGTCTACTAATTGTCTAATATAGGCATGGAGAAATGATAGAAGGTTGATCCACTCCTCCAACTTATCATCTCTAATAAAATGGGAGGTTTGGCCTTAAGATTCACCATGTAACCAGCCTATACTTCATTGTATTATGAAGAGTAGAAAAGCAAAGCTCCACCACTTGTCTAAGGTAGTTCCAAAATCAACATGGAGAGAAGCAAGCTTCACCATTTGTCCAAGCTAGGTTCCATTTAAACATGGAAAACCTCATATATGTTGTACATGGAAGTTTTTCTCCAAGGTTCACCACTTGTTCAAGCTAGGATCCATTAAAACATGGATAGAAACAAGGCTCCACCACTCGTCCAACCTTTAGAGCTGCAAAGTGTACCAATTATCTAAACTAGGCATGGGAAAATAATAGAAGGTCCACGACTTATCCAATATATTATCTCTAATAGCATGGGAGGTTTGGTCTCAAGATTATGGAATTGGCTGACCTGTATTTCATTGTTTTATAATGGATTTGATTTTAAGGTCAACTACTTATCCAAGCTATAAGTTTATATCTTGAATGGTATTCCTTCCCATCACTTAGAAAACGAATGATATGTTGTACATGGGGGGGTTTGTTACAAGGTCCACCACTTGTCAATGCTAGTTTCATTGAAACATGGATGAAGGCAAGCTCCACTATTTGTTAAAGCTAGAATCCATTCAAATATAGAAAATCCATGTTATGTTGTACATAGGGCTTCTCTTTTAAGGTCCAACACTTGTCCAAGCTAAGATCCATTGAAACATGGAGAGGAGAAACACTCCACCACTTGTCCAAGCTAGGAAACATTGATAGTAGTTGATTTAGTTTGAAGATCCACCACGTGTCTAAGCTAACTTTATTGAAACATAGAGAGAAGCAAAGGTCCACCAATTGTCCAAGCTAGGCTCCATTGAAACCTGAACAGAAGCAAGCTCCACCATTTCTCCAAGATAGGCTCCAGTTGTCCAACCTATAAGGTTATATCTTAAATGGTAATTTTTCTAATCACTTGGAATACCCATGATATGTTTTACATGGGGGTTTTGTTCCAAGGTCCACCACTTGTCCAAGCTAACTCTATTGAAACATAGAGAGAAGAAAAAGTCCACCACTTGTCCAAGCTAGTCTCCATTGAAACAAGGAGAGAAGAAATCTCCATCATTTCTCCAAGATAGGCTATCTTCGATAAGTGCACCTTGAAACCAACCTTCCTATGAGGCAATAGAGCATATGCTACATATTTTATGTATGCCCCATGCCTCAAATTAAGAAGTTCTAGATTAGAATTGGACCTTGCTTGAATGTCACGTGCATTAAAGTAAGAAAACATAACCAAGTGGATTGTATTCCTCAATGGATCCTTGCTTTCACAAGTTGTGAACCTTGAGTCACTTTTACATTAACTGTGACAAGTGGTGGACCTAGAAACCAAACTCTCCATGTTGAGATAATTTGTAGGTAGGATAGTAGAACATAGACAACGATAACGAATGCAATATACTAATCTCATAATAATCCAATTGATTGAAACCATGGAATTTTAGTTGTTTTCATTGTGTATTGTATGTGCATAAAGTGGAATGAGACCTTAAGAAAACTCAAATTTTTGACAAAATATCAATATTTTGTACATGATATATTGAACGTTGTCCAACCTGGGAATTGGGATTTTTCCACTTTACCTAATATGGTCTTTTTACTTCTAACCCCCATTTGTCTGTCATGTCACGGTTTCAACTTGTAAATACTGAGTTCCGTTTTTGTCCATGTACATTTTTCCTTGTTTGTTTGCCTTGATTTATTCTTCAAACTCAATACCATGGTCATCAATGCATATAGCATATTCTTCGTTAGGATCCAAGTAAAACTGAGCTCCATGGCAATTAGTATTATAAAATGAGAGTATATGCTTATAGCGCGCTGTCGTTCTGGTCTTTGAGTGAGTCGAATAGAAAGACATTTTAGAGGTTGAATCTGAAAAAGTGTCTGAGACTTCTTTAAGGATAGTGTGCAAGGAATTGCCTTGGTTCACGCTTTCTTCAGTGGATACTCTACTGGAGGTTTCTCCAAATATGCCTTGATTTCCTAGTACACGACTAGATCTTAGGTTCATAAAGACTTGCGAAGCCCTGGATAGAGTACTTACCTTTGGATTGACTTGACGTCAATTTCCACTTGACTGGATTGCACTTCCTATCAAGCTACCAATTTCTCGTCTACAACCTGATTCTTGTACAAATTTGATCAAGTTAACTATTCTTCTATAAAAAACAGTATAGTTTTTGCTAGCTGTTGTGATTGGTCTATGTGTATCACTACAAATCGAGCTAATTAAGTCAACCATTGCAATTTTCAAACTCGACTTTGGCAAAAATCAAAGGATTAATCTGCAACCTGGAAACTGAGTGAGTATGTACCAATTTTGATTCGATTGAACCCAAAATTGCCCGATGGCTTTGTATTATGTTGGTCTAACACTGTACAAGTTCAAAAATAAAAAATGTTGTCCCTGTGTAGCAGTAGTGAATAATCGGGATTATTTACTTTTGCCAATTTTTTGTAATTTTTTTCTTGGTTTGCCAAGTATACAACCTGTTAAGGTCCTTGGACATGTTTCAACAAGTTTGGACAAAATCTGTTCAAGTTTATCAACTGTTTTGTGTCCGCAGACTCTGATTTCAAGAATCTAGCTTAAGTCTCACTTTTGTGATCCAGATTTCACCAAAATTGATTTGTTTGGTCTACTTGATATGCTTGACCTTGTGATATACTCAAATTTGAAAAAAAATTAATCTTTGAAGCAGATGTAAATAATCACAATTATTTACTCCAGCTGTATTTTTGTAAATTTTTGTCCCAACTTTGACACAGATTTGTTAAGCACCTCAAGTTAAGGTCTCTAGCCAAGTTTCAACAAGTTTGGATAAGTTTTGATCAAATGGTCATCAGCTTTCTGTCCGCCGACTAACTTTGCATATTTGGTCACAATTTCCAATCCAATGATCCAAATCTTCATAAACCAAATTTGGTTTATGGCCTTATTACAACATGGTAAAGCTAGCACGGTATGCCAAC
Source organism: Adiantum capillus-veneris (assembly GCF_014529385.1). Lineage (NCBI taxonomy): Eukaryota > Viridiplantae > Streptophyta > Polypodiopsida > Polypodiales > Pteridaceae > Adiantum > Adiantum capillus-veneris. The sequence continues at coordinate 122,504,278 of NC_140951.1, read as the reverse complement.
TTGATCAAAAAATTTGAAAAATGGAGCAGATATAAATAATCGCGATTATTTACAACTGGCAACTTTTTGCATCTTTCTGGTCAAGTGAGCATGCACACATGTTTATCACATCAATATAAGCCTATGAATCAAATTTCATCAAGTTTGGATAAATTTTTTCTCAATTTACACTCAAGATTCAGAAAGTCAATACAAACTTTAGTTTTTATCCAGATTTTTGCCAGTTTGGTGATCCAAATCTTTTATGCCTTTACAAAAGTTGTTTGTACACATACAATGAGTCAATGGTATGAACCTTGGTCAAATCTGAGCTGAAAGTTAATAATTATGATTATTAGCTTCAGGCTTAAAATGAACCAATTTTAACACTTTTTTCAAGGACAGTCCTTTTATGAGTTATTTTAAGCTTATAGATCAAGTCAAAACTTAATTTGGCCTAAAATGTCCAGAAAAAGTAAATAATTTGAGTTTTTGTCAACTCTTGAAATTTTTACCTCAAAGTGTCCTTGAGCTTACCCACTGGTTCAGACAACTTTTAAGCTTACTCTCCAGTCAGATTGAGTAGTTTGGAGTCTTTTCCTGCTATTTCTAGCCGTAGATCTGAAATTCAGTAACTTCCAACAACAACTCACACTTGATTATTTGAGAGAGAGCAATGTTCTGAAATCCACCTCGGATCCTACTTACCCTACTTCTAGGTTCTCATGCAATGGGGTTGTGAAAAGTGTTCACAAACACTCATTTTCTTGTTTTTTAAGGTTTCTTAAGAATTGATCTTAGGACTTTTCTCGTCTATCAATCATCCTTAGAATCCTACTCTAATTCTACAATCCTATAGTCCTAAAGGCACTCCGACAAGTACTATAGTCCTTCCAAGCTACCTCTACACAGTAAAAGACGACAATCTTAGGCTTTGCGGTTTCTAAAAGAAAGTTTTTAACTTTAGGAGATCCTAGAGGAAGTTAGAGGATAACTTCACAACACGCTCGTGTTTTTTCCTAGTTTACGTCTCTTCGATCCCCGACAGCGGTGCCAAATGTGGGACGCGTATCTAACCTCACTATCCTATCTTGTTGTAGTTTTAGCGAGAACCACGATCAAATTGTCAATCCATGGGACGAAGCTGACTCGACTAGTTCATAAAGGCAACAAGAGGTTGTCGATCTCTCGGAAAACAACTAACAACTCGCATCTAACTCAAGCTACACTTAAGTGACTGAAATCACTAAAAGCCAATCGCTCATCGGCAAACAAATCACATATGTTACAGCATCAAATGAAATCCAAATGTAACAAAACTTCTAGGACAAGTTTGTAAAACCTAAGCACACATGCTTATGGTCTCAAACCCCACGTTAGGTCAAGTGCCAAAATTACATTATTAACATTAGTGGATTTTTGACCTAGCCGTTTTCGACTCAGAACGCATCTAAATGCATAATAATGAGCCCCAATACCCTGTGTATGCTTAGTTTTGGATTTTGATGTGTAAATTGCTACTTATGATGAAATTAGACCGCGGGTCGGTGACGCCAAAAGCTACGAAATACTGTGATGTGTTTATGTCAATGTGTAGAGCTCTTACCTATGGTTGCAATGCAACAAAGATGACTGCAATGTGACAATCAGGAAGGAAGTAGGAAGCGTGAGAAGGAGAGAAGTGAGCGTCGTTAGCTCACGTTGTGTATTTCCTTATCCAAAAACTTTTTATTTACTTACAAAAATTGGCTTTTATACCTTAGCCAAGGTTTTTGGTGGTCAAAACTAATAATCTGGGATCTCCAACTAAAGGCAGGCAACGACAAGTTGATACAATCTAAAAGCTTGTAGCCCTAAGTCATCAATTACAAGGTTTATCCAAAAAATAGGAGTTACAATATTCCCATTTTATCAAAATAATAAGTGTTTTTACAATGAGAGCTCTAAAAATGGTGTCCGTGGTGTCCGTGTTAGCTTGTTGCTAATAGAGAGAGAGGGACACAATATATGATGTGATGACCACTTTTCTCGCTCTAAGTGGCTATGATTAGACTCTTGAAAATTCCCTTTCCAATGTGCTACCTGGATTGCTAAAGGCGAAGGTCGATTATCCGTAGTTGTTTGACACGTGTCCTTCAAAGGGGCCTTAAAAGTCTTGAAGAGAATGATATAATCCCAAAATCTCCATTCACTTCTTTGACATATAAAGAGTGCATTCATTCATAGGAGTTTGATTCCATGATGTAGCTCAAAACTTTCAAAATAAAATAAAACAATTGCAAAGACTCCTTTCATTTAAGCAATTTATATTGGTTCAATGAAGTTTTTTTAATATTTTAATTTACAAAGAGCCCCTTTATTTAAGGAATTTATAAAGATTCATTTCATTAAACTATTGTATTATTTTCTATACTTGTTAAATCTATCTTTTTTATGAGAGTATTAAAATAGTTTTTTGTTTTAATTTGTGAGTGTGTCTCAATACTTTATTGTTTTTATTTTTCTTTATTTTAATTTTGTTTAGTTTTAAAATGCTAATGTGCAGGGTGCACCTTTCACCTTATTGTTTAAGTGGGGTCCTTGACAACATACAAACTATTGTTCAAGTGGGGTCCTTGACACATACAAACTATTTGTGATTATGTATGTATAATTGATAATACAATTTTTCATTATGACAACAAAAATGCCATGTGACTGTGGGAATTTATATTGAACTTAGTTTCCATAACTCTCATTCCCCTCTTAACTTAGCATGCCTGAGTGCAGTCTCACCTTATTTAAGTGTAGTTTTTAACCCACCATCTTTGTTGCATGTAGGTGACATAGTGCTATGCAGACTTTGTATTTGATTATTTAGGATGGCATATATGTTCTCTAGAGCATCTCCATTTGATGCTCTGTTGTCTGCGAGGTCTTGTTGGTCGAGGTGCGAAAGAAGGGTACTATTATAGGGCGGAGCTAGGTGAGTGCATGCTAGAGGTCACTGGTGCAGAGCGTGCGAAGGGCGGCATTCTCTGGAGTGAGACACCCAGTAGATCATGCCTCTACTTTGATAGCCTATCCATGCCAAACCCTTTTTTTTGGAGCTTGTGGAGGCCGCCCCTCCAAGACCTGCATGGGGCATCAACAACGGCTTAGTTCAGTGTGATTGCATTGTTGGGTGGGGAGTTGGGCCGAAGGGGGATGTGTGTGGCAGTGGCACAACCTACTCGTCTGGTGGAAACTTTTGGCCTCTTTTCCTCACGATATGTGGATGCTTGGTGTATTCGGACTGGTTCGGTTATTTTTGGTTGGCGTATTTTGTTGGTGTGGTTGGCTTCATGGCCCATCTGGGCCGGTGATAGTGATCTTGGGGCCCGCCCTGTCTATGGTTAGTATTGGTGGCTTTACCTCAGGGGATGATCCTAAATGTGGTAGGTGGGAGCTCCTCTGTGGCAACCGATGGTCTGCTATGGCTTTGTTTTATGGCTTCATTTAGGGTGAACTCCTTTTTGCTTGGGTAAAGGCCCCCTCTAAGGCCTATGTCTTGTTCCTTTTGATAGTATTAATGTATTTGGGTTGGGGGACTCTTGTAAAAACCCCGCAACGTTGTCCTCGATAGTTTGTTGGATGTGGTCTGATGTAATTTTTTGAAATCTACAGCTCCTTGTGAGCATGGATGATCTATGGTTTCTTTTTTATTCTAATTCACTCAGTTGAATGAGTATTGCAGAAAAAAAAGGGGATGGAATATCTGGCAATTGTTACAATATTTAGGATGGCTTGGATGTTAAAGTATATGTTGTGTGGTACATGAGCAAGCCTATACCCAAATATTTGAATTTAAACATGGGAGATTGTGGTGCCTACCGTCAAGAGGTGGCCTTTGCCTCGTTTCCCAATGTCTGTTACAAATGTTGAAGAATTGAACATTATGCTAGAAATTGCATTGAGGCAAAAGCTGATCACAACCTGGTGATCAAAAGGACCAGGAGACGAGTGCCCAGGGAGACAAGGTCTCCTTCAAACTACAACCCGCCTACAAAGAAGACCACATGAGACAGTGAGATGCACCATGGGGGGTAAGCAAAGAGACATAATGCCTTGCTAAAGAGGTTCAGAATAAGACACAGTTGATAAGCAAAGAGACAGAATGCCTTGCAATAGAGGTTCAAAATAAGTCAGAGCTGATAAACGTAGAGACCAGTAACCTTGGTGGAAGTAGCAAAGAAACAGAGTACCCTTTAGTGGAGGTGCAGGATAGGACATGGCGGGTCACTGAGGAAGATGGATTACGTCTCTCTCTCTCTCTCTCTCTCTCTCTCTCTCTCTCTCTCTCTCTCTCTCTCTCTCTCTCTCTCTCTCTCTCTCTCTCTCTCTCTCTCTCTCTCTCTCTCTCTACACGGCTCGATCTCCCTCTCGGCGTTTGCCCTCACACAACCACCTTGGCTTAGGTATCTCTTCCTCACTCTATCTCCTGTAATTTCCATTCCTTGATATCGTGATGGATTTGCTTCACCACAACACTGTGAGGTTTCTCATGCAATGCCCTACCACATAGACATGTAGTGAGTGCAATTTACATGTGCTTCTAGGTACAACTCCACACACGGCGTCTCCTACAAAAAATCAAGAGCAATGTGTATTCTCTCAAGGACATGCACTCGCATCTTACATCCTTCCCAACACGTGGTAGAGCATGCAAGAGAGAGAGAGAGAGAGAGAGAGAGAGAGAGAGAGAGAGAGAGAGAGAGATTGCCCGGTCCTTCTCAGAGCATTCCCTCCCCCTCCTAATTTCCCAAGCAAAGTGTAGCCACTAGCACACCTAATTCGCGCTCACACACATTGTCATGTCATGAATCATGCTCGATTTCATGCCTAGAGACCTTGCTTTGCAGTCACAGATGTTGACCCTACTGTACGCTGCAAGAAGAAGAGGGTTGCCCTACCATACCCTACAAAAACAAGACGTGTTAAGAGAGGGAAGAAGATGCACCTTGAGGGTTGCACCCTACCCTATAGCGGCTTGTCCTAAATATCGGACTCTCTGTCAACGTGGCAGAGAGGTCCATCCACCGGCAACTGGCTCCTTTTAAAAAGATTAAACACCCCCCTCCCCCCCCCCATTTAAAAAACATATCCATTTGAAGAAGGGTTGGGGACAGACCATGGTGGTTATGCTAGCGGTTGAGCATCAGCCTCTTGCCGCACGCGCTTGAGTTCAAACCTCATTGGTGTTCAATCACCTTTTTGAATTGAGCATTTGGCCTTTTGTGCAAACCAAGGCGCTTGGAAAAAAAATTGAAGTGTCGAAACTTGACCTGCTGAACTAGCCCAGCAAGTCAACACTCACGCCACTTGGACGACTCTCAAGGGTGCCACATCCTTGAGAGTCCAATATTTAGAGAGAGACCCCTACAGCAAGACAACTAGAAAAGGGATGTGCCCTGTTGTGCTTTGAGCGAGAGAGAGGGAGACATCCTCTGCAATGCATCCTACCCTACCTCTACGCGAGAGAGAGAGAGAGAGAGAGAGAGAGAGAGAGAGATAGAATTACCGCCGATTAGAGAGAGAGAGAGAGAGAGAGAGAGAGAGAGAGAGAGACGCCTATTGGAGAACCTTCCAGAGCACGTCCAATTTACCCAAAGTCCCAAAACACCCTTGGTTTCTAGATTGAATTTCTCCAAAGCTTTAAAAAAAAATTGTAGCTTCTCATAAGAAGACTGATTGTCTGTCCATACAACACGGTAAAAGTAGAATTTGAATTGGTTATGTAGGCTTTAAGGATGAATTGCTTCATTGTTTTTAGACATAATTGCCCTATTTTGCGAGGTAATTTTGTCACAATTACGTGCTAAGCACTACAAAATGTATCTCAATAGTCATAAAAGAATAAAGATTAGAAAATCTTAAACAATGCAGCCAAAATAGATACAAAGGGTATTTCGGGAATTTTAGAAACTTGAGGGGTATTTTGGGAATTTTCACAAATTGGAGGAGTATTTTGGTGGTAATTTTCCCAGAAAAGATTGAACTTAGTGCCGTTTCCTTCTCTTTTGCTTTTCTTTTCCTCTTTAAGTTCTAAAGGATCTACCAAGATTCTTATTAAAAAGACATGGGTCCAGACCCACAAGAAAAAATTTTAGTGCCTTCAACAAGAAAGTCGAGGAAAGTAAATGGATAGGGTCATGTTACTAAATGGAAGGATACATGCTACATAAAGCTCTGAATAATCCAAGCACAAATAAAGCATATCAAAACATTGCGAGGAGCTATTAATAATCCAAGCACAGACAAAAAATATCAAAGCATTCTAAGGTCTATGCTTTTTTTATTTTTGTGCTCACACATGGACAATTCGCTCGAGACAATTGGCATCATTGACCTTCTAATGAGAAATTTTGCATAGTTTGCATTTGTTTCGTAGAAGACCGGGCATTCTCACCCGATTAGAAACAAAGGTGCACCTTCTTGGTCGCAATTGAACCCATGACCTAGGTCACAGCACTTGAATGCTCAACCAACCGAGCTAGCTTCTGTCGGCTTTTAAGATGAGTTATGCATAAAATTTTATATATAAATGTACATAAATAATGTTTGTATGGATTTTTTGAAAAAGCATGCACGCACAGGAGTGCATGTGTGCACATGCGCGCGCGCACACACACACACACACAGAGGACCTCAATTCTAAATGATCAAATCTAATTTATGTAACAAAAATTAGGTAAATATCAATGTCGATATCAGCATCAATGAGCTTATCTATATATGCCATAAATAGTTGATGACCACTATCATAATCTTAGTCCAATGGTTGCAATTTGAGTGGTAAGCCATTGCGCATCAAGGGGAAACTCAGGCAAGTTACCTCATCACGTTGCGCATCTTTGCCAAATACTCGTTCCCACCTGACACATGCATCAACAATGCCAAGTTTGCACAATGTTTTGGTTAATACTATCAGATGAACATACCCTAGCCAAATGACCTGCTATTAAATTTAGCTTAATTCCTATTTTATTTCGTAACTAAATAACATAACACTATGCACAAGAAGATTTAGAAATTTTCTCATGTAGGAAACATAGTCTTTTCCAGTGTTTTTCATAAAATGAATAACATCATGAGCTTTTGCTTGAGAGGCACGAGATACCTAGCTAGGTACGATTGGGGGCAGGGGACCCCCGGCCCCCCCACTGGGCCGACGGTCCCCTCTCCCAATCGTGTCTAGCTAGGTATGCGGTGCCTCCTTCACAAAAGCTCATGATGTTGAGGTAAGTCACAATGTGGGAATTATTGTGAGAATTTGTCCAAAACTTCTTGTGATACCACTTACTTGTAAAGAGTGACAAGATAATGAATAAAAATGGATACTTCGAACATTGCTAGTGGGTATCCTGGGCACCTCCGTAAACCCCCACCAAAAGGTATCAAGAAGTCGGGATTGTTACTTTCTTTATCGTTTTGAGGGTTCTGATAGTTCAAACATAATCAATGCCAAAATTTAAGCACACAAGTTTGAGCTTGTGCAATAATCTTTTATAAAAATGATATCAATACTAAACATGAGGCACTTATAAGGGATGGAAAAAAATATTAGATATTCGATAGTAACTTAAATTTATGAAATGGAATTCTTGTAAAAAAATAAATTACCATCCACCTCCAAGGATCAAATTGAAGAGGGTTTGGATAGTAACATGGACTCAGATGCACCATTGAGAAGTTCAAGATAACCATCCAACCTCTTGGGATTACCATGCCTGCACAACAAAAGGTACCAAAAACTATAAATGATGCAATGACATACTACTGGGTCTACGCCCCCATTACACGGAATCTACCCAGATACCCTCTCTCTTCCCCTTCCTCTTTCTCGCCTCTGCACGATGCCCTTCCCTCTGCCCTACCTACGCAGCAATGGCCTCACCCTTTGCAGCTCGGACTCCGCCTCCCTCAGACCACCTCGCTGTTGTTCTCGAGCCATCTGCGTCTCTTGTCTTCTAATCACCTGCTTTCTCTCTCGCTGAAAAAGCTCTCTCGCTGTCTCTCCCACTCTGGCCTCTGCCGGACCTGCACACCCATGGACATCGCTCAGAGGAGCTCCCTCCGTATCTCTCTTGTTGTCCCCTCTCCCGCACCTGCCGACCCATGGCCATGGGAAATGCGTTTCGACCTGCGAAATGACATCTCTCTCTCTCTCTCTCTCTCTCTCTCTCTCTCTCTCTCTCTCTCTCTCTCTCTCTCTCTCTCTCTCTCTCCACGTGTCCACTCCATCCTCTTTCCACGTGCTCCCTTTCCCTTTCTGACTTCAAACTTATCCTAAGGATCTCTCGAGATACCCCTTAATGCCGCTACTTCCGAAATTGGGGACACCTATTTGCTTCAAATAACAATCTTTTTACTAGCTATATCACTTGGAGTACTGTGGCTAGATTTAAAGCTTGCCTTAAGAAAACATGTAAAGTACCCTCCAATTGAAACAAGGAGAGTACTCTTAAACAATTTAAAACTAGTTCTAGGGTAAAGGGGCCAATAAAAAACTGGCCCTGCAGTGGGACCCTGGACTCCCCAAGTTTAAGAAAACTTTTCTCCAATAATGGGTCACAACTTGGCTAGCACGTCTGTCTAGGGGGTTTGGGTCGTTGGATCTGTGATTAAGCCTTGCTGGCCGCTTTGGCTCATTACTCCCCTTGGGAGTGGCTTCCCTCTCACACCCACTTTTGCTACAAAGGAAATGTTTGTCGGCGCCATACTTTCTCTGCAGAGATCGCTTCATCACCATATTTTTTCTGGAGATAGCAATAGTGGTGCTCTTTCAAATGCGCCCCTCAGCAATGTATTCCGTGCAACACACAAATCAGGAGCCCCCTCGTGGCTTAGGTGGCCTAAAGTTGGCCCCCTTACCCTATAATTGGACATTGTTTAAGTGTCCTATTTTCTCACCAAATTTTTTAGGTTTATTTTACGTAAACAGCGATGAGGTGTATAATTAGGTGATGAAACTTTTTCTACGGCAACATAGATTTTATACTATGAAAATAATGAATAGTTTCAAGTTCGGAATTTTATCAAAATTTTAAGTTTTTTTCTCAAACATTTATAAAAATGCCTAGATGATTTCTTTAAAAGACATTATTTCTCATTGTTAACATGTTTTTCTTTTTCTTTCTTTTTTTCAATAGTGAGTGTAAGTATTGTATTCATCAAAATAACGTACAAAGATACCTCAATGGGTAAATACCTCCCGATGCTTTGAAAAACATGTTAACATTCACCAATGAAAAAAGCAATGTGAAACGCTTCGTAAATGGATTTTTTGTTCTCTATGTTCCTTGTGCTGATTTTCAGAGATGGAGCCCGAGTGATAGAGTGGGAGAAGTGTTGATTTCGTAAGCTAAGGAGAGCCCTACCTAGCACCTGAGCTAAGTGCGCTTATGGTTTGGTCATTCTTTGTGAATGGGAGGTGTGTCTTGATTGATGGATTGATGTGCTTACAGAGCCTTGATAAGGGGTGTGTCTTCGACAACGAGTCTGACCCAGGTGTTTGATAAAGCGTGGCCAACTGGAACGGTCCGTGCCGCTGAAGAAAAAGGAAGAATGGCATACCAAAATGCTACAAGATGTAGCTTCGAGGTGAAAACCCTTAAGGTAGGCGAGCCACAGGGCGCGATTTGTACGGATGGAAACAAGGTGGTGGCGGTTTCTACAAGTCTCAGACTAGGAGTTTCCTTTGCAAGCATCTTGAAGGGTTTTGAAGCTAAGGATGGCCTTAAAGCCACAACTGCTAAGACCTTAAGTGTTGCAGGCCATGAAAATCTGAAGATCGTGAAGACTCGTCTTGAACAAGAGCTAATGGAAGTTAACAGGTAGCTAGGTAGTGACCCTAAGAGTAAAAAAACAACCTGCTCACAGGCACAAGATAGTGGGTAATTTGAAGATGGGCTCGCGGATCAAGCCTTTAGTGATCTTAAGAAGTCTCCACCACAATAGGTTCAGACTACGCCAGCTATTTCTATCGCAATTCCATCAGCTCTCATTAAGAAGCAGCTAGCCATGCAAACTAAACTGACATTGGTGTTTGGCTTCAATGGGAGAATCGCAAATAGATGTGAGCTGATGCAATGGATTCAAGGGCCACAAATCCTTGGGCATGGGGGAGCAATTGAAAATACTACTTACCTAGCCAAGGGTGTCTGCTCAGTTAGATTCAAGGAGGTATCCAACGTTTCAAACATCCTTGACAAAGGTCCCCTTACATTTAATAGCACTATTGTCTGTGTTGTACCATGGGAGCCAGTGTTCGACTCAGCAAAGTCCTTCCAGGAGATTAATCCTATTTGGGTCGAGTTTATGGGCTTGCCTCGTTTGCTTTGGGATAATATCAGGATGCTTGTGAGTCAACTGGACACCCCCTTGTTTGTTCCAAACAAGAGGGGTCTTGGAAGGTCTTCTAATCGGGTTTGTATAGGATGGAGTATGTCTAAGACACCACCAAAAAGCATGGTGATCAATGTGGGCGCTAGACTTGTTACTGTTTCATTCAATTTCGCGACCACCTTTGGGGCGTCCTTTGAGTGCAACAAACTTGGGCACCCTCCCAAGGATTGCTTCATGAGGACTAAAATGAACTTTGAGCCCAGAGCCAAGGCCTTCGGTTTAGGAGAGGTCAATCTTGTTCCTGCCAAGGAAACAATTGCGGAAGGTAGTCAAAAACAGGCTAAGAGCTGTGAAGAAACAAGAATAGGGGAGGAAAAAGAGTCTATGGTTTGTGACAATGAAGTCACTAAATTGCAAGAGAAAAATGGTGCGGTGCAAGGCTCCACAATGCAAACCCTCCAATGCCCCACAAAGAAACTACATCGATTCATCCTGCATCGGCACTTAAGTTTATGACAATAACAATTGCCTTGATTGTGAGAATTCTAGGACTGAATAGGGCCAAAAGGGTGAAGGTAGTGTCAAGGGAATCTATTTTACTAGAGTCTAATGGGATTGTGAAAGGGAAAGGCTCCTCTACACCCCCGCCCAATCAAAAGGGGTGAATGATATCATCCCACTTCACAATCCCTTTGAAGCGCTACAAGAAAAGAATTCCCCTGACCTGGAGGCTCCTTTGTACTCTGTCGGGGCCACAGATGCGAAGATCAAGCAAGGTTCAGCTGTTGAATAATTAGTTCTTCTCTCTCAATGATAGAAGACCTGGCTATTCAATCATGGAATGTGAAAGGATTGAAAACCCAAATGAAGCATGCCCTTTTCTGGGAGGAAGTTAGAAAGAAGAAGGTTGTTCATTGCTGGGCCATCCAAGAGCATCATCTTGATGCTCGCAGCAAAAGAAAGCAGGCATTGAGAAAGAAGTTGGTGTTTTATGGAGATGGAGTTGATGGGTTCAATGGCATCCTCTCTATTGTGGACAAGGACCTAGAGCCCAAAGTGGTCCTTAGTTCCCCTCTGGGAGAGCCATGGGAGTGAGAGTCAAGTGGGCAGATCAGCCTATCATTATAGTCAACATATATGGCCCCTACAATTCAAAGGATGAAGCCAAAGTGTGGATGGACCTTAGGGATTCCCCTATTGAAGGTGAGTGGATTTTGATTGGTGACTTTAATATGGTGGAGAAGAGCAAGGAAAAAACAGGCTCAACCAGTCTATTGACATGTTCTAAAAGAAACTAAGTGGCTGGGTCTCTATGAGAAATGGGATATGATGGACCTGTGCGTGGTGGGTCCCTAGAACAGTGTTGGGGTGTGGGCCAGGTGATCATGGGAACCACCCCTAACTTCATTTTCTCTATAATGAATATAGGGAGAAAAAGTGAGAGTTGACTTACACTCTCACTTTCTACTCCACTAACCCAAGAAATTGTCTATGCTTCTCCTTCTTCCCCAATTTTCCCTCACACCCTCCTCCCACCTCGCCGCTTTCTGCCCCACACACACAGTCAACATTTCTTTGCAGTAGGCAGTTGTAGAATTTTTCTTGAATTTGACTTTCGGTTATTTGTTTGACACACTATAGTGTGTGCAAACACTTGTTTCCACAAGTGGTCGTGAGATAGAAATCAAAACATATTCACGAGCTGAAATTGAATGTGTGTGGTAGTGTATACACACACAAACACACACACACAGACTCAGGAGTCGGAGCTGCAACGAGTCCAATTTCGTCGGAATCGAGCACTGAGCTGAATCGGACAGCATTGAGCTTGCAAAGTTGAGGAGAAGCAAGGTTTTTTGGTAAGTAGATGACAGCAGGACTTGATCTTGACAAGTGACCTACATCGACATCAACGTTATTTTTTGACACCTCTCATAATCCGACGGATTCTCGACATCCTACCCAACGCCAGTTTTCTCACGGACGACCACTTTCTTGCGGATGCCATGACCTGCATGGGTGAGATGCCTCTACCATATAGGAGTGACACCTGGCATCGGCTTCGAGGATTTTGGCGGCTATTCAACTAGCATACTTTCATCCTGTGGCGAAAGGCAACATCGACCAGTTTCTCCAACATAGAGAGAGCACTCACAACCTCTTTTTTGGGGTCTCTTGAGAGATGCTTTTCCCAAGCACAATGCTCGGAGGCAGAGTTGTTAGCATTGATGTTACATGTGGTATACGTGTTGAAGACCCAATCGACGAACTTTTTCGATTGAGGCATAGACTAGGGCTATGGCCATACATGTGGTTTGTTCATAGTGGTTACAGTTTTTATGTTTTTCGCTCTTTTGAGAACCAAAACCCAGCAAGGATTATTTCTTGCGAGTCTATGTACGCATGTTGTGGATATTGACTATGCACGTCTTTTGTGAAGCCATATTTGGCTAGCCTTGGCACTTTACCCGATCATTTCTGAGACTCGGCTCCGAAATAGCCCTTCCTGAGACTATGGCTGGTGTCTTTGAGTATACGCAGCCTATTGCAGGGACCAACGTGAGGTTTTCTTTGAGATGGGGTATTCTCGAATTTTACCTTCGGTGATACATGTAGCTAGAGTTTCCCATTACAGTACCCTCGCCATAGGATATATATATATATGGTCGAATTTTATACTTGACGTCGTGTATGGCAGTCTATTTGTAGTGACAGTGTCAGTTATTTGATGCCCCGGTAGTGGAGTTGGCAAATTCTATGAGGTTTTTTTAGTTGAGTTTTGACTCCTCATACAAAGGAGACTCTACTTGATTTTTCCTGTCAGTCGTGACTTTCATTATTGGCACTTCTGAGCCTATTTTGGTTGAGATTTTTCTCTCGATACAAAGGTTACACTACCCAAATTTATGTTGCTTCTTGCCATAGTTTGGCACCTCTCAAACCCTCTTGTCAGTGGTGATAGCTTCTTCTTCAGAAAAGGAGGACAATTTCATCTGCAACTTTGGTGGCAGTAGCTTTACCATGTGGAAATAGATATTTTGACTAACAAAGGTCTATCAGAATCATTGAGAGAGTGTGCAGAGGGTGATGGATATATACGCAGGCTCAATGGGAGCTTTTAGATGCAAAAGCCATGGATACAATACATCTACATCTAGCCGAGTCAGTGTTCTTTGCTATCATAGGGAAGACGACAGCCAAGGATCTATGGGATAGCTTATGTTCAGCATGGGAGAGCAAAAGTGCATCCAACAAAGTTTTTCTCATGAAAATCCTTATGAAGCTTAGCATGAAAGAAGGTAGCATAGTTTCAGACACTTAAATGAGTTCAACTCCTTCTTTAAGAAGATGACATCTCAGGGCTTTAGTGAGTTCAACAATCAACTGAAGTCTATATTCTTGTTATACTCTCTACCTAGTTCATGGGACATATTTTGCACAACAATTAGCAATTTAGCTCCGAATGGAAAGTTAGTGTTCAATGATGTCACAAATGTGTTGCTCACTGAAGAGATTTGGCGTAAATCTCTTGAAGGTGCTAGCCATGGAGATGCATATGTGACTGGTAGTTCAATGAAGCAAAGAGACCGTGACAAGAACATGAACAAAAGCAAAAGTAGAGAGAAAAATCCTTGTAGTCCAAGAAAAAACAGGAACTCTAGTACAGAAGACAGTGCCAAAAATGTCAAGTGTTACCATTTCCATGCAAAGGGTCATTACAAAAAGGATTTTTGCAGCTTTCTAAGAGAGCAGAAAAACATTCAAAAAGATAATTCTGGCAAAGCCAAAAGTATGGTAAAGATTGAGGGGATCAACGTGGTTGAATGTAAGACATAGGGGACTAAGACCTAGGATCCTCCTCCCTACCATCCTTTATATAGGCCTAGCTCCTAGATCTTGCCCTAAGCGGATCCCCAGTCCACACTGGTCTAGTCCAGGCCCTTGGCCTAGGTCCCTGACCCCCTAGGTTGGGCCTTGCCCCGTAGGACCCTTGTCCTGACATTACTCCCCCCCTTAAGGAAGAGTTTTCGTCCTCGAAAACTAAAGTGAAAAGAATAAGTTTTCAAAAAAGTTGTAAAGGAATAGACTTGACTGTAGACTAGTCAAATCATCTTTAAACCGTACCATAAGAATCATATCAAGAGTTGTAACGTGCATATGCTATTTAGCATATCCTAAATATATGCTCTTAGCACCTCTGAATGGTGTAGTCACCTATATTTTATGCTCGTAGCAAGTTTATGCTCTTAGCATGTCTATTCTCCTTTCTTAAGTTGCAGAATATAAACCTTTGTTTATAACATGCTCAGAACTTAAGTTACAGGAATGATTGATGATTTACTCCTTCCCTTCGAAAGAGAGGTTTCATCCTTGAAACAACTGGAGATGTAATTTCATGCCACCTTGGACAAAAGAGTGTTTAACACTAGGGCCCATAACACCTAGCGTGCATGCAATAACAAACCTTTATCCTAGCCTGTAGAATACAATAATGCATGAATCATCATAGATGGATAGCATTCATTTACTTAGGTAACACATTAGATCATAATAGAAAACACATGTTCCAGTCTAAAGTGTGTAACTTTTTTCACTTTCCATGAAAGTGACTTGCTGACGTAACTCATCAGCCACAGGTTTAAGTCCTTGACTTGTTCCCAATTTTCATCATGAGTAAACAACCCCACCCTAACGAGTGTTCAAGGTTGAGAACCTGATTTATACATGAAGAGACTACCTAGTCACAACATGCGTTAACTGATAGTAAGTAAACTCCAAGAAGAGCAATAAATGCTTATTGATTGGATTGCTTGTTGCTAATGTACGCACTTTGCATATCCTTTAACCCAAGGTTACACTTTGTAATCTGTCAATCCCCTTGGATATTGACAGTACTGAGGTGTGTTTTCCCCACGGTTTATAGACAGTCTTCCTAGGTGACTGGTAAATGGGGAATCACAGTAGCGTATAACATTGTGGAGGAATCAACAATGTCCGAATAGCCTCGTGGTTAACTTGAAAAATCCACAAACCCCCAAACCGAGCCATGACCTCTATTGGTGATTAATAGACCCCAAAGGAATCTCATAGAGATA
Source organism: Adiantum capillus-veneris (assembly GCF_014529385.1). NCBI lineage: Eukaryota > Viridiplantae > Streptophyta > Polypodiopsida > Polypodiales > Pteridaceae > Adiantum > Adiantum capillus-veneris. The sequence continues at coordinate 122,488,838 of NC_140951.1, read as the reverse complement.
GTGCACATAGAGTGAAAAATGCTTCATAAGCAACAACTTGAGGAATATGCATGCCGTTCCAAATCAGCCTTTGCTAAACACTAGGGCCCATAACACCTAGTGTGCATGTATTTAGCAAGAAACAGATCCGAACCTAGCACACATTAAAAAGGAATGTAAATAGTTCTGAAAAGAAAGTAAATACTTTCAGTTGCAATCTCTTGCAAGCCTTGTTGAAATGTCTGAATCACAATAGAAGGTGAAACATTGATCACTTCTTGGTATAGATAATGAAACTTTTTCATTAACAACTTATAGCCTTGCTATATGTATAAACAACTATCTGTAATGTTGTTTAGCAATACTTGTAGCTGAACAAGTCATTCAAAGTATCCAACATTTCTGGCCACTGAAATTGCTCCGGATACGTTGTGCTAAAAAATGGTCTAGAAAACAGATTTGACCAATAGATAGGGACTTTGTTGTGACACGTATTTGAAATAGGGGGTGCCAGTGTCAGTCCCAGAGACTCATATTCGCCACATGTGGAATATGTCTCAACTAAGGATGTCTGAAAAAAGAACATCCTTCAAGTACAAGATGTACTTGTGTGTGGAGGTAACTCTAAACACTCTGCGAAAAGAGTGAGAGGGACCCTCATTCATTTCTCCACACTGGCTAAACCGAACTCCTTGAGTTCCTAGACCATGTTGTATCCCATGTGACAACGTGTGCCAAATTGAACCCTACAAGTAGGCTCATAACAGCATAAGGCAGAAAGATAGATTGGAAACTTGGCCCAAAATACTTTGTGCCGACATTCCCTTGGCATGGCTCTGTAACATTCAAGCGTACTTATATGTCTTGAAATACCAATCAAAGCATACTAAAAATGGAATAACACCAAACCAATAGATGCGTACCTGGAGATTTGAATGCAATGTTCACTTACCCGTATTCAAATGGAGAGCAGTACGTCCCCTACCTGAAAAACAAACAGCATTGCATTGGGAACCCATTTCCTTTGCAATCCAAGACCATTGGGTAGAATCTACATAGTCAAATCCCTTCATAAGACCCTTTGTAGAAATTGCTCAACTAGCAGGTAACGATAACCAACATAGTTAACCGTGTACAGAATGATGAGAATCAACATGAAAAGTTGAAGTTGTCCACTATCCCCTGGTAGATTGCGGACTTCTGTCCTTGAAAGTACAACTGGGATAGATCAAATTGTGATCGTGAATGCCTATGGGGTGATTTAGTAAACACCCGTTGGGTCCTACCCCAAAACTGTGATGCCATAGACACTCATAGTGCTATAGAGAGAGCAATAAATCCACAGAAGTGAGATGCCTAGCTCTTATGAACAGCCATGCTGTCTCTAGATTCTGTGGTATAGATTAGCTGATGTGAGTTTAGGATTATAAAAAACTCAACTTGAGCGTCGCACAAAAAACATATAGTGCAACAATGACACCCTAAACCTTCGTAATGACAAGACTTGTGCTTGTCCATTAACATTGATGTGTTTGATGTGTACTCCACTAGGCAGATCTGTTTGATCTTAAGAACAATCACCCAAGGAATGCAAACAGTTGGATCGTACCCGAGATCTGACAATGACTCTTAGCCAGCGTGTGTGGCTCATAGCCCTTATGTCCCTTAGTGTTCAATTAACGAACCGATGAAGACTAATGCAGATGGCATCTTGCCCTATTTCTAGCTGAGAGTTAGAGCACCTTGGCTTAGGCTGACTCCCAAATTCAAAAGCTTCTTAGAAAATTTTCATTATTCTTTGAGAGAAACAAAAAAGAGGGAGAAAAAGAGCATGCGGGTTGAGGAAGGTTTCTTAACCTAATGTAGTGCGTACACAATCCCTGTGCTCGTGTGCATCTTATGCCTGGGTTGCATAAGGCGGTAGAATTGAATCTACCTAGCTAGCATGTTGTGTATTCATAAATTTAAGCCCTTGACAAAAGTGATGGCCTCAAATGTGAGAGCCAAAACCATAAGTGCCTTGCACAGATGTACTGGTAGGGAGTGATATTCCCCAGTTTTCCAATTCCCCAAACTTGTGTGCCACTGTCCGTGATGCCAAGTCATTGGGCAAGACCTTGGCACAAGGGAGAAGCCTTGCTTCATGTCAAATTGTCAAAAAACTTTTCTTTGCACAAAAGCATTAGTTTCCAATGTAAATGTATAAACATGGAACAATAAACAATACTGAACCTCGTCTATCTTGGTCATCCTGCTATAACCAGTTGTCTGGAGATGTCGGAAGAAAAGCTCGCTCAAATGAAGATCACAACCATCTCCGTTGCGTGAGAGAAAGATGGCGTGAAATATCTTGCAGGCATATGGAGAAATTCCCCAAAGGCGTGTGCTCACAACATACCCCGTACAGAAAAAATCTCAATGTAAGAGTCATAAACTGAAGCCTTGGTTCACATAAATATGTTTGTGCCGAGAGCCAACGGATGTGGCGGCAGATATCATGACAAAAATAATCGATCATGTCGAGCAATTTCAATTGAAATTAACCAGTTTTATGTGGTAAGCATCCTTTGTCAGATTCAAGACACAGTAAGAAGGAGTCACCCATGCCGAACAATGTGCCCCCTTCATCAATTCAAGCAATAGAATGTGCCAATCTCCTTGAGATTCCAAAATAGTGCCAATTTGCTATGCTTTTGCATTAGAATGAAACCGCTGAGAAGCTATGTTGTGGAGCAAGGCGGTTGGTACTGAAGCCAAGCTTGACTCCATTCTTTAGACCAATCAAATTTTTGGTGCTTACAATAATTTTTACAAGCCCTGCTTGTGCTTTGTGTGCCTAAAATGTATGCACGTCTGTTGCATATCATAGCTAGCAAGCAGAAGGTCAATAAACAAAATCAATTGCTTACCTCAATAAGTACACCTGCCAACAAATCTTGCCCACGCGAAAATTGAATGACTTGCAAGCAAAAAGAAAACCAAGAAATGACTCTCTAGAGACTTTTGCTTGGTGCAAAGGATGATCTACTTCCTGATGTCGAGGGCCTTGCCCGATTTGCAACTGAATTGAGAGCTTGTGAAAACATCAATGGTCTAGTTGGGTTACACAAACCGTGACCATGAGCATCTTTGGATATAGCCTCGCTCCTTTGTCCCAATTAGACATAATGTTCAGAGACGTAGGAAAGATAGTTGTACTATCTTCTTCAATTTCATAAAAGCATTCTGCAAAATAAACTCAAAAGCAAGTTAGATCTAAATAAATCTTTGTATCAGCGACCTTGTCAACACGCCGAGGATACCGTTCAATTGGCAACATCTTTCTGTATGCCTTGCATGCTATACCAAGATCCTTGATGAAAGGCGTATTAGTAATCAACAAATAATCCATTATGTGTATCGACATTCATTGTCACCGTTGTACTGTTGCTAAGCATGAATCATGGTGCTCTTCTTGAAACCTTGCTCCATTCAAACCCCTTTCATGATTGGTGTGTTCGATCCTCCCTGCTTCTTGAACCCGCGTGTCCTCGTTAGACTCTTTCTGTGTTATTACAATTTCACATGTTGCATCTCTCAAAAACATGCACCTTTTAGCCCTTCTGCATCCATAGCAGTCGCTTGCGGCTGCTGGGTTTGTGCCTTGGTGCACCTTGTAGCCCTTCTACATCCATAGCAGTCGCTTGCGGTTGCTAGGTGTGTGCCTTGGTGGGCATGCACCCTTAAAACCTTACAAATTGGCCACTCTGTGACCATGGGTAGCCCCCAAGTGTAAAAACAAGGAATAATATGGCGGTGGCTTGCTGTAGAGCAGCGCGAGGAAGAAGAAACAGCGCATGGCGCTGTGTTGCTCTTTATGAGGCGTCGCAAGGTCAAGAGTTTCTCCCCTCGGAGCCGCGATCCCGTTGAAGTCATTTGTGCAGGATTTGGACCAGGTCGAAAACAGGTTCTCTCCCGCTCCAAGAGCGCCTACACACGGCCGCTACCAAAATCTGCTCGACCGCCGACTTAGCCTCCTTGCACACCACGGTTGCATGCGAGACATGCACGCCCTGTCCCCAAGAAGTTGAAAAGAGAGAAAAATCCTAAGAGGTGGAGGCCATACTGAGATCGAGAGAGAGAGAAACCAAGAGAGAGAGAGAGTCCTTCCCCTTCCTCCATAGCTCTCCCCTCCTCCATAGCTCTGATACCAATGTAAGACCTAGGGGACTAAGACCTAGGATCCTCCTCCCTACCACCCTTTATATAGGCCTAGCTCCTAGCTCTTGCCCTAAGCGGATCCTCAGTCCACACTAGTCCAGTCCAGGCCCTTGGCCTAGGTCCCTGACCCCCTAGGTTGGGCCTTGCCCCGTAGGACCCTTGTCCTGACATTGAATCTCCCATACCTATTGAAATTGAATCTCCCATACCTACCACTATAGTAGAGAATGCTCCTCCTTCAGTGATGAATGTTATTCAATCATTGATTCATTCATGGGTAACAACGAATCCTGATATGTTCTCGCTTTCACTTCGGATCTCACTCCGGATGCTTTGGTTGGACAGGATGAGGGTTATGTGCAAAATTGGATTCTAGATTCTGGTGCAAGTTTTCATGTCACACCACATAGAGATTGGTTTTCCTGTTATGTGTTCATGCAGGGAATAGTCAAGCTTGGTGATTCCTATGAGCTTGACATTATTGACATTGGTGATATGAAGCTTCAGATGCATAACGACACTACTTTTATATTGCAAAATGTTAAACATGTGTCCAAGCTTACAAAGAGCTTGATTTTTATAGGACAATTGGATGACCTTGGGTACACTACAGTATTTGGTAATAGTTCTTGGCTAGTCCACAAGAACAGCCTTTTCATGCTAAAAGGTCATAAAAACAGATCCATGTACTCTATGTTTCGTACGTGGGTTTGCCATTTTCTTACTCGTACCTTCATGCAAGCGAGCAGGCACCTTCTAATTGCAGAGCTGCAAGGAAAGCTCAAACCTCTCTCTCTCTCTCTCTCTCTCTCTCTCTCTCTCTCTCTCTCTCTCTCTCTCTCTCTGCCTTTGATATCTCTCTCCTCCCTCAGTCTTTCATTACATTTTATCTTGGCTTCCCTTCACCCATACATCGGAGGTGCCTATTGTAATGCATTCACCACACCATCACGAGGATGTGTCCCATGAAGCTAGAGAAAAAAAAATCTTTCTCTTTGTCCGCACACCATTGCGATGGCTACCATCCGCGCTAGCACTTCCATGCGTGGAGAGAGAGAGAGAGAGAGAGAGGACCAAGGTGCATTCACTTGCAAAGGATGCAGCTCTACTTTGTTGTTGCAGCATGCGCACACAAAAGAAAAAAGTCTCTCTCTCTTGCGGTACCTCTTGACGCATGAAAATACAATCGCTTCCTCTCTCTCTCTCTCTCTCTCTCTCTCTCTCTCTCTCTACACGCATCATATGCAACCCAAAAACTTTTAATTTCTATTTAATTTAAATTAAATTAAATACCATCACTCTCTCTTTAAAAGATATTCCTAATGGCTAAAAAAATATTTCTAATCCAAAGATTCCCTCTACAATAACAAAAAAGATGCACTAGTCTATAGCACATAGCAACAAATAATGACAAAGCACGTAAATTTACAATAGTATTATTTGAGAAGGACGGGTACAATATTGATTTTGTGTGTGTGTGTGTGAGAGAGAGAGAGAGAGAGATAGAGAGAGAGCAAGGACTCTTTAAAAAGAGAAAAACGCTAAAGAAAAAATAAAAGAGAAAGAAAACACCTATTTATAGAGACACAAAAAGTATTTTGACTTTATATCTTCATATGTCTTTTGACTTTCCACCGTAGTGTGTCTTTTTCATTTAGTAAACTCACCCTTCACTTATGCACTTAATTATTTTTACTTTTTTGAGATTAGGGAGACTAAGCACTCTCTCTTTAAGTGATAACTCTCTTAAGGTGTTAAAAGTAGAAGCGTATCACTTTTTCGTCTCCATAAAAGAAATGGTTTCCAATATTTGCCATTGTGTTGCTTTTCACAAACCCCAATCTTCTCTCTCTCTCTCTCTCTCTCTCACACACACACACAAAGAAAAGGTCAAAGATACAGGATTACCTTTGAAGAGAATATCTTCTGTTGATTCTTTCATAAGATAGGGTGCAATATTTGTTAGTCTAAGAGTCTCTCTCACCACCTTCCATCATGCAACACATTTCACCAAGTAAGCGCTTCAATATGTTGAGGAAAAAGAGAAAAAAAGGAGGTTTTTGGTGGGGGGGGGGGGGGGGGGGGGGGGGGGGGGGGGGGGGGGGGGGGGGGGCTCTGGCTGGCTGTGGGGGGGTTGTTATTAAATCATCAAGGCATAAAGCATAAAAGTTCTTACACTTCTAGTAAAGTGCATTTTTTGCAAGTAGTCATCCCATGTAAGCTTCTCTTTGTATTTTTTTGTCCTTTGGAGAGCCACATTCTCCCTCTGGAAAAAAAGGTTAAGGTAAGCAATATCTCACTCATACTTCTACACAAAGAGAAATAAATATTTATTCTTAGACCTAAAAACTAGTCAGCCACAAAAGAACCAAGTTCATGAACATAGATAAGCAAATCTATGTAGAGAAATAAGTGAGAGAAGTTGACACTAACTTTGAGCTGGTTTACCACATGGGCATTCTCCGAGAGGAACCTCAACACATTGACTAGAAGCAAGAATGTGTTCTCAAAAGCTCCCACCACAAAGAAAAAAATCCAATCTGTAACATCTAATCCGCAATATCGTTCCCTGCTTTCATCACACCTCTTCAATACCACATCAAGAATATCCTTCGGCTCTTCATCACCTTGGTGTTTCCTTAATCTTGCAAGCTTTGTGATCGTTGCAAGGATTCTTTGCCGTGCCTACCATAAATCAAGAGAAGATCTGATAAATCAATAGAGGCACCAACTAAACAAATCAACAATCGACTTCAATTTGCTGCAATAATTAGTTAATGAAGGACTTTACCTCCGACACATAAACACTAAATGACTAAAAGGGAGCTACACTTAAACTCAATTTTGTCTTCATCTATATTCTAAGGCTATCATTAATAAATCAAGTAATGCTTGATTAAAGTAAATGCACCCATTTAGTTGTTTGCTAGCAAGGTGTGTACATGACATAAATGATCTATCTATATCTATATTAGCCAAGCCTCATATCCACGTGGCTGGATCTAAGGCTTGCTTCTGCTTTTGATTGACAGGCCACGTCTTCTCATGTCTTCTGCTTCTGAATGCTTCGGCCACGTTAAGCACTGCGCCAGTCTGACTGCTTCGGCCTTGGCTGCACTGCGCCAGGCCACGTCATCTTCTATCTTCTGCTTCTGACTGCTTCGGCCACGTCAAGCATTGTGCCAGGCCACTTCAAGGAGCTCCTCGAGTAGCGGGAAAATCTTTTGATTGCGCCTCGAGCAGTAGGCAAGCCCGACTTGACTGCAGAATAGCATGCACTCTCCTCCTCCTTGCGTTGCGCCCTCTCTCTCTCTCTCTCTCTCTCTCTCTCTCTCTCTCTCTCTAAGCCATGCGACTCGCGAGACAATTTCCAATGACAGCCCTCTGTCTCACCGCAACATCGCCAAGGTTGCATCAATCAAGACAGGGCTGCTTGCTACGTGGAGTGCTTGCGTCGGCTGCGGGACATGCAAGCTAGTTGCATCAAGCTGTAGGCAAGGATAATCAGGCTACGAGCAGTACGTCGGGCTGCAATATGGTGCAGCTATAAAAAGCCACACCTCATTTGAGGTTTCTTTCCAGGTGCAAAGCGAAACAACGGCTCACGTAAATGCAACGGTGTGTGTGTGTGTGTGTGTGTGAGTGAGAGAGAGAGAGAGAGAGAGAGAGGGAGTCCGCCTCTGTCGCTGGTCTGAGCTTGCTAACACTCTGTTTGTCTAATTTTTTTCCCAGGCAATCGATTACATGAGGCAAGCTCGCTAACGCAAGGATTTTTTTTGCGACTATTGCAGGACTATTATGCAGTAAGCTCTCTCTCTCTCTCTCTCTCTCTCTCTCACACACACACACACACACACACAGTGGCACATCCAACTGGCGCAAAGTAAGTTGTAGCCTACAAGAGAACGCCAAAAAAACACAGCCCGCTGTCTTTAATGAAGGTTAACTCTCTCTCTCTCTCTCTCTCTCAAACTCGGAAACTAAGAGGCCCGTTGTCTTTAATGAATGTTAACTTGCAATTGAAGTCTCTCTCTCTCTCTCTCTCTCTCTCTCGGGTAGTTTCCTACGACGTATAAATTCTTTTCTTCTTCTTCTTCTTCTCTCTATCTCTCTCTCTCACACATCTTGGCGCAAAGCAAGATGTAGGAGGACACCAAAAAAATGCAAGCCCGACGCATTGTCTTTAACTCTCTCTCTCTCTCTCTCTATCTCTCACACACACACACATCCAACTGGCGCGGTGCATCTCTCTCTCTCTCTCTCTCTCTCTCTCTCTCTCTCATCCTAGCGGCTTACTATGATGTAAAAATTCTTTTCTTCTTCTTCTTCTTCTTCTTCTTCTTCTCTCTTCTCTCTCTCTCTCTCTCTCTCTCTCAGATACTGTAGCATGCAAGCCAAGAGAATGAGAGACAGAGAGAGCGCTAATTTAGGGGCTGCTTCAGTGGTGGTTGCAACGTGCTATGAAAAAAGCAGGTCCATGTTGAGGCCCAGCTGGTTGCATTGCTGAGGGTTGCTAAAAACGCAAGGATCCCGAACTGTAAGTGTAAAAAAGTGTATAAATTGCAAAAAATAAAATTAAAAAAAATCAAACTTGATGCAAAAATAAAGAAAGAATGGGATAAATAGAGAAAAATGAGTTTAGTTTTAAATAGAAAAAGAGGTAGTTAAAAGAAAAAAAAAGTCTATGATAAATATAAATGTTCCTTTTTCAAATAACTCATGTTCATATGTCTGTGCAGTGATGGATAGCCCTTCCAGTGGTTCTCCAATTGTTGCTATAGGAGGACATGGTGTTGATGAGGTTATCATGCCTACACCTCCAGATCGTAATAGCCTACGAGCTACATAGAAACTTTCTAGATCAAGAGGTTATGGGGATGATGAAGGTTCTTCAAAGTGTTTACACATTATTCAAGGAATTTGTGAACGTAATGAAGCTAATCAACACGAGTCCAATGAATATTAATGTAAAAATTGGAAAGAGGTTCAAGCACCTGCACAAGTGAAAGTGACCAAGAGACTTTTCGAGAAGAGTTCATCTCAACAATGAGACGTTTGGAGCTCAATCAACATGAGCTCTATAGGTTTACTGAAACCTTTCAGTATGAGGTCATGGAGAAACTCTCTTTACTCTTTAAAGAGCACAAGGAGCAAGTTGAAGCCTTGAAAGAGCAAGTAACCAAACTAGGGAATGAAGTTCAATCCTTAAAAGTATCTATTAGTCATTTGAATGCTATTGACAAAAGGATTAGTCGTATAGTTATGCCAAGTGGTCCAGGTTGTTGGAATTAGGGTTGCAGAGAAACACACACAGCTTGGAGAAGACGAAGGAATCTCAAGGCACACAATAGAGAGTGTGTTACTTAGTGTGCAATGGAAAGATAGATAGCCCTAAAGTGATGGGCGTATATACAATGCACGGGGGAAAAAACCTCCTAAAGAGGGAAAAAATGCCCCGGCGGTCCTAGTGTGTTCACACACATCACTACCACATGTATATGGTAACAAATCCCCCCTGGAGTGATGCGGTGAACGAGAGCTGCCACATGAGTAAAGCTAAGTGCCATGCCCTGAGGACAGGATCAGTCCACAAAGGGGAGTAAGCCCAAAGCTTTGCGGAAAGCTTCAAGCTTCTCACGAGACAATGCCTTAGTGAAAAGATCTGCAAGGTTGTCCTGTGTTGGCACATAAGCCAAGCTGATCTCTCCTGCTGAGAGCCTCTCCCTGACATAGTGGTAATGCACCTCAATGTGCTTTGTGCGAGCATGAAAAACTGGGTTCCTCGCAACTGCCAATGCGCTCTGACTGTCAGTGTAGATAGTGTTGGCAGTGTCCTGTCCAACACCCAAGTCAGCCATAAGGCGTCTGAGCCATACACACTCAACCGTAGCTGTGAAGACTGCCCTGTACTCAGCCTCACAACTCGAAGTGGCCACAGTAGGTTGCTTCTTGCTCAACCATGATATACATGAACTGCCAAGCATGAAACAAAAACCACTTGTGGACACTCGCGTGTCAAAACAACCAGCCCAATCTGAGTCCGAAAAAAGCATGTAAGTCTGGCGGCAATGATCCCCCTTGGGATAAAACAAGCCAAGATGTAAAGTGCCACTAAGGTAGCGGAAAATCCTCTTGACAGCCTGCCAATGCTTAGACCCTGGGCTATGCATAAATCTGCTGACCTGCGAGACTGCAAACTGAATATCTGGCCTCGTGTTGCATACATAAATGAGGCAGCCAACAGCAGTTTGGTAAAGAGTGACATCAGCAGGATCGCCAGCATCATGTAGACTCAACTTCAAACCTGTTTCCATGGGAGTGGCAATAGGTTTGCAATCCTCAAGTCCAAACTTACATAGCAATGTCTCTATGTAACTTTTCTGACACAAGGCAATACCACCATCACACTGCTTAAACTGTATACCCAAGTAATGATGCAACAGCCCCAAATCTTTCATCTTGAAAGTAGCATTCAAATCAGCCTTAAATTCAGCAATATGTCTCTCATTTGGTCCAGTGATCAGTAAATCATCAACATAAAGAACCATAATGAGAAATACATCATCCTCACGCTTTACATACAATGTGCTTTCTGTTGGACTGTTACGAAAGCCTCGTTTAACCAAATGAGTGTCAGCTTTCTCATACCAAGCACGAGGAGATTGCTTCAACCCATACAAAGCCTTCTTACATTTGCACACTTTGTCCTCTTGTCCTTTTATGACAAAACCGCGAGGCTGCGTTACATAAACTTCCTCAAATATGTCACCATTCAAGAAAGCAGTAACAATGTCTGATTGATGTACATCCCAACCAAAATGAGCTGCCAATCCACATAGAAAATGCACAGTAGTCATACGACAAGTGGGAGCAAAAGTCTCTTCATAATCTATGCCTTTTTGTTGTGCATAACCCTTTGCAACAAGTCGAGCCTTATGGCGATCGATCTCACCATCCGGCTTGCGTTTCAACTTGTAAACCCACTTCGTACCAATGGCCTTTTTGCCAGGAGGCAAATCACATAAAGTCCATGTGTCATTCTCTATAAGTGCATCATATTCTGATTTCATGGCAGCAATCCAATTTTCTGAATTCTGTGCTTCATCAAAAGAGAGAGGCTCCTCAACATCATGTAAACTAGACACAGCCAAAGCATAACAATCTGATGCATAAGATGCATGGCGAGAGCCTGAACGAGTACGACTAGATAAAGGTGCATCCAATTTACTGTCACGCAATGTGTGCACCAGCCATTTTGGCATACCTCTAGCCTGCTCATTTTCAGCCCTTTCCTCATCAAGTACATCATGTACATCTGCATCAGTAATAGGCTGTTCTAAAACATTTTCAGAAACCCCCATAGGCTGTACATTTGCCTCATTGGAACTTACATTCGTATTTCCACCACTGAAAAGAGGCAACAAAGTGTCATAAATGTCCTGTGAGCTTACATTACTGTCTCTAGTACATGACAGCAAGGGCTGAACAGAATCTTCCACAAACACTACATCCCGTGAAACCAGAATATGTTTTGTTTGCGGATGATACAACCTGTAACCTTTGCTTTCAGCACTATAACCAACAAAAATACATTTGACAGCCTTATCATCCAATTTTCTGCGCTGCACTTGTGGCACCAAAGCATATGCCAAACAGCCAAAAACACGCATGTGCTCAATAGAAGGCTTTCTATCATGCCATGCTTCATATGGAGTAATAGACTGCAAAGCTTTCGTAGGACACCTGTTAAGTACATAAGTGGCACACATGATGGCCTCAAGCCAAAAAGAATGCGGCAAAGCTTGACTTTTGACCATACATCGTGCCATTTCCGTTAGTGACCTGTTTTTCCTCTCAGCAACACCATTTTGCTGAGGTGTATAAGGCACTGTACATTGGTGTTTTATCCCACGACTAGCCAGAAATGCATTAAATTCATGAGACATATACTCCCCCCCTCGATCGGAACGGAGGGTGCCCATAGTACATTTTGAGACATTTTCAGCCATAGCCAAAAATTGTTTGAAGCACATAAAAACTTCGGACTTCGCTTTAAGCGGAAATACCCATGCATGCCTGGAGTAATCATCAATGAAAGTCACGAAGTACAGGTAATTGCCCAAGGACGGAGTTTGCATGGGCCCACAAACATCACTATGCACAAGCTGCAACCTGCATCTGGCCCTAACTGAACCATCCTTTGGAAACTTAGAACGCTGCATTTTACCCAGAATACAGCCTTCACAAACATGTTTGACAGGTGCTTCAAGAGGCGGCAAAGAAGCAACCATATCAGATTTCTGCAAACGCAGCAAACTGGCAAAATTCAGATGACCAAAACGTGCATGCCAAAGTTTTGCATCTGAAATAGCCCTTGAATCTGCAACAACATTTGCAAAATTTTGTCCACACTTGTCATACAAAGTGAGCTTATACAGCCCACGGCATAAAAGCCCAGATGCAACAATTTCATCACCAAAACTGAGATCATGAACTGTACATCTGTCATCCACAAATTTGACTACAAGTCCAAGTCTAGCAAGTGCGGATACAGACAAGAGATTCTTCTTGATCCCAGGTACATAAAGTGCATCAACAAGTGTGAAGGAACTGCCATTAGCAGCAGTGAGCACAATCTTTCCAACTCCCTGAACTGGATAAGAGGCGTTGTTGGCACAAGTGACTGAATTCCCATGAGGGACAGACTCGAGAGAGGTAAACAATTCACGATGTGAGGTAATGTGCTTTGTAGCACCACTGTCGAAATACCACACATGTGAATCTGCAGCAACTGACAAACATGCATCATGGACAGCAGGATTGTAAGTGCACTCTGCGCTAAAAGCCCATTCTGCATCAACATCAGCATCACAATCTCCTTTCACAGAAGACTCAACAATGGCTGCATTTGTAGTGGAACCAGCATTTGCAGTGGAACCACCCTCTTTCTTCTTAGCCTCTTTGGCCTTCAACTTAGGACACGACTTGATCAAGTGATCATTGGCTTTACAATAATGGCAACGCATCTTCTTTTTGCCCTTATCACCAGAATTGCCAGACGAAGTGCTGCCAGCAGAAGCATTAGCAACAGAATTTTTGCCACTCGCAGCAGAACCATAAGAAGTGGCTGCATTACTGTTACCACCCTTTCTTTGAGAAGCAATAAAAGCCTGTTCAACTGCACGCTGCCTAGTCCTGTTTTTTCTAGAAAGTGACTCTTGCAACAGCAATGTGCATAATGCATCAAACTTGACAACTTCAGGATTTCCTTGGGTCATGAGTCTCCAAGTACTAGCAAAAGTTTGGTAGGAATCTGGTAAGGCATCAAGAACAGTCTGCACAAGGGAACTGTCCGAAATGACTTCACCTGCAGAAATGAGTTGCTCATTGACATCCTTGACACTAGCAAGGAAAGTGTCCATATCATCTTCCTCATGCATAATCTTCGACTCTAGCTCTTTACGCAGCAAAGCAATTTTAGCCTCATTGCGGCTTGCATAAAGACCTGCTAGAATATCCCAAGCCTGTTTTGCAGATTTTGCTGAACGGATGTGAGGAATAATTGTGCGCTTCACAGACAACGCAATCAATGCATGAGCCTGCGCATCCTTAACATCCCAACGAGCTTGTTCTGCCGTAGGCAAAACAACTCTAACAGCTGCAATCCTTGCAGCAAGACCTGCAACATCCTCAACATCGCCTACATCTTCAGAACCAGGACGTACATCAATGCCCTGCACAATGTTCCAGACACCTTTTGACACAAGAACATGTTGCATCATATAAGCCCACATAGGGTAGCTGTCCCCATCCAACCTGTCCTCAACAGCAAACATCTTGAACACATCTGTGTTGTTGTTGTCAGCCATGGTAAATGATGCACCTGATGTGAAAACTGCCCGGAAATAGGAGAAATGGAGCGGGAACAACTTGTGCTATATAGCACAAACCGTAGAAGACTATAAGGCACCTGTTATGCAGAAAACGGCACTGACAGAAAATCTGTGCAAAATGACGAAATAGCCTGTGCAGTACTGCCCGTAGTGGAAACGGAGGCCGAAATGAGCCCAAATCAAAATTCTGAGCAGACCAAGCTCTCTGAGCTTGCCCAAAATATTTGTCGACCTGCGAACGCTCGCCAAAGCTCACTGAAATCGGAGAAAGTGAGCAGGCGTGTGCTGGAGCAGCTGGCGACTAAGCCCGGGAGGACGTGACCTGCTCTGGTACCAATTGTTGGAATTAGGGTTGCAGAGAAACACACACAGCTTGGAGAAGACGAAGGAATCTCAAGGTACACAATAGAGAGTGTGTTACTTAGTGTGCAATGGAAAGATAGATAGCCCTAGAGTGATGGGCGTATATACAATGCACGGGGGAAAAAACCTCCTAAAGAGGGAAAAAATGCCCCGGCGGTCCTAGTGTGTTCACACACATCACTACCACATGTATATGGTAACACAGGTGCACCAAGTAATGCACCCAATATGTAAGCTCTTATTGAGTGCTAAGATATGATACTTATGATGTTTTGATGTTAAGAACAATTGTTTTTAATTTCTTTCTAAACTATGATGATGATGTACGTTATTCATTTGTAATGTAATGTGATCTATATAAAGTACCTATGTGTTAATTTTACTTTTATGAGAATAGTTCAACCTCTATTTGAAACAGAAACAGATAGTGTCTTCTCGACCACTTTTTTTTACTCCTAGACATGCAAGACATAGCAGATTATGTGATGCTACTGGAAAAGCAAGACAGGAAGTTGCACGGTCTAGGGCTCGAAGATCTCTGCATGGGGTTGATTTCAAATGACCCCTCTTCATCAATGGTCTATATCAATGCCCCCTCTTCATCAAGGGTTGATATTTCGAATGACCCCTATTCATCAAGGGTTTCTATCAATGAGCAAGGACCAGCTCTGCTGCTAACTCCGAAAATAATCTCTACGATACTGAAACTCATAGAACCTTGCATAATGTCCACACAAATCCTCACAATGCTCTTAGAAAGGGTGACTTCTCCAAAGTTGAGAAATATAGCTTTTCTTTTCGTACAGTGTATCCAGATACCTTGGTCTTAAAGCATAGCTCCATGATTCCTCTTTACCATGGTAAATGTGTACTACAAATCTTGGGCATCTTGGAATTTAGATGTTCTATCTGTGGTGCTTTTTCTTGGAAGGTAGAAGCGAGGTTGATACAAACATTTGTGGGAAAGTATTTTTGCTCATCAGGTAAAGTGTCTTTGCTTGCTTTAAGTGATCCACCGATGGAGCTTAAAGAATTGATGCAGGGGACTACTCCTATAAGTAAAATATTTCTCAAAAACATAAGGGCATATAATAATGCATTAGCTTTTGCATCATTGGGGGCCCATGTAGATGAGCAATTCGCTCGAGGGAGAAGTATATACACTTTTAAAGTTCATAGATCTGTGTACCATAATATTGGGCCTATCACTCCAGGGGAAACAACAGATCAAATCCCTCGCTTTGTAAAATTGTACTTTTTTGACACAGAGAATGAGTTGAATAATTGAGTACGCCATGTACCAAATGTGGATAGAGATGTTTTGTAAAGTTTGCAAACGATGATGCATCGTGAGAACCCATATGCAAATGCCTTTCGTCATGCCGCTATAATGATGCAAGATTCAAGAGTACCTGAGGTCCAGATGGTGATTACTGAAGCACGTTCAAATGGTTGGCAGTACCTAGCACCCCATGGTTCCAAAGTTGAAGCAATCACACCTGGGCATGGAGATGAAATAAATGTGGGGCATCCTGATACAATATCGTACAGGAGGCCTTAAAAATATTTCTTCCTTGCATCGCTCCTATATGCCTTTACTATATGTTTTGTTGTTTCCAAGAGGAGAAGATGGTTGGCACCCGTACATACCTCTTCTCTATATCAATAATAATGCTAACTCCGATGATGATGCCGGTGGGAATACTGAAAGGAGAACACACTTTATGACTCAAAAGCAGTATTATACATTTAGGATACAAGTAAGGAGTGACACCACAGAGTGTCTTTTATGAGGGGGTAGGTTATTGCAGCAATACATTGTTGATGCTTATACTACAATGGAAGAGTCTAGGCTACTATGGTTGAGAAACCATCAAAAGGAACTTCCTGTTGAAGCTTATCAAGGCCTTGTAGACATGATGGCAGCTAGGGATGTGGTGGAAGGAGTGAGAGGTATTAGTGTTGGACAAAGGATTGTTTTGCCTTCATCTTTTATGGGTGGCCCACGACATATGTATCAGCTCTATCAAGATGCCATGGAAATCCTGCGCAAGCATGGGAAGCCAGACATATTTATAACTTTCACATGCAATCCACGCTGGAAAGAGATTGATGATGCCTTATTGCCAAGGAAAAGTGCTTCTGATCGTCCTGATTTGACAGCACGAGTCTTTTATCATAAGTTTAAAGACTTGATGCATTTTCTTATACAGGGTTCTATTTTTGGAGATTTCATTGGGCATGTCAATGTGATAGAATTCCAAAAAAGAGGACTTCCTCATGCTCATATTTTATTGATACTTGCATCTCAGTACAAGCCCACTGATGTTTCACACTATGATAAAATGGTTTGTGCTAAGCTACCAGACAAAGACAGGTTCCCTGATTTGCACAATGTTATAACACATTGTAGCATTCACGGTCCATGTGGTGTCTTGAATCAAAATGCACCATGCATGGTAGAAGGGAGGTGTAGATTTAAATATCCACGCAAGTTTTGTGCAGAAACTTGCATTGATGGTGATGGATATCTAACATACATGCGATGAGATGACGAAAATTATGTGCTATCAAAACAAATGAATCTGGATAATCGATGGGTTGTGCCATATAATCCACTTCTTTCATTGAGATATAAAGCTCACATCAATGTTGAGATATGCTCAACTATCAGAGCTGTAAAATATCTTTACAAATATGTGTATAAGGGCCATGATAGAGCCACAGTCTTGCTGCAAGATGGTGAAGGTGTTCTTGATGAAATTAAGAGCTATCTAGAGGCACGTTATGTATCAGCATCTGAGGCAATTTAGAGGATATATGGATTTGACCTACATGATGAGAAGCCCGATATAATGCGGCTACAAATTCATCTTCCTTTACAAAATATGGTAGCTTTTGAAGATGCTACAGATTTGGCGGGAGTAGTCAATAATGATGCAAATAGAAAGACAACATTGACAAAGTGGTTTGTGGCAAATCAAAGGTATCCAGAAGCAAATAATTTGCTCTACACACACTTCAATGGGTTTGGAGTGCACGCAAAAAAGTATGGACTCACAGACAAAAGGGCAACACCATCGGAAGAATGTACAACATTGTTTCTACAGCTGGGGAGGTTTATTACCTTCGACTGCTGCTTAACGAGTGCAAGGGTTCACGGAACTTTGAGAACCTTCGAAATTTTAGTGGGCTCACTTACCCTACCTTTAAGGAAGCTTGCAATGCTAGGGGCCTACTACAAAATGATGTTGAATGGTCAATGTGTGTGCAGGAGGCATCCTTGCAACGATTGGGACCACAATTGCGACAATTATTTGTGATCATTTTGGTGTTTTGTGAGCCTTTATGTCCAGGTACTCTATGGAATAATTTCTCCAATGATCTTTCTGAGGACTTTTTTTATGCTTTGCGCACACATACGCTTGATGAGCATGTTCGTCATGAAATAGAAAAGAACCAAGCATTATCTACCCTAAATTATATGCTTCAACAATATGACAAACGACTTGCTGACTTTTCTGGAATGCCTAGCATAGATCAAGCACGTTTATTCCAGCGTAGTGATGGATTGCTAAGTGAGGAGACAATATTCAATGCACATGAACAAAATGATTTGGCATATAAAATGGAGAGTTCTTTGAATCAAGAGCAACACATTGCATATAATGAAGTCATGGAGACAGTTGAAAAGGCAGAAGGTAGTATTTATTTTGTAGATGGACCGGGTGGAACTGGAAAAACGTATCTTTATAATGCCTTGCTTTCTCGCATCCGTGGTCAACAAAAGGTTTCTTTGGCATGTGCATCATCCGACATTGCAGCTTTACTTCTTAGCAATGGAAGGACCGCTCACTCAAGGTTTAAAATACCATTAGAGTTGCATTCATCAGAATCAACATGTAGTATCAAAGTGAACAGTCAGCTTGCTGAACTTTTGAAGAGAGCTGCCTTGATCATTAGGGATGAAGCTCCCATGACCCATCAATATGCTTATGAGGCACTAGATCGAACGTTAAGGGATGTGATGCAAAATAATGTATTGTTTGGAGGAAAAGTGTTTTTGTTTGGGGGCGATTGTAGACAAATCTTGCCTGTTGTCCGCAAAGGAAGTCGTGCAGATATTGTGAGTGTAGCTTTGTGTCACTCACACATATGGAAATATATAAAGGTTTTGCGGCTAACAGACAATATTCGTGTGTTTCAAGGCTCAAATAATGCACTTGCAAGAGAATTTGCAAATTGTATACTTCGCATTGGTGATGGTCATGGAGATTTGAATGACCATGTCCCATTGCCAAATAACATGCTTCTTCTAGGAAATAGTCTTGAAGGGCTCATTGATTGTATATATGGAGATATGCAACACATTCAAGATTACAAGAGGTTTTTTAAGGATAGAGGTATACTTGCTCCTTGCAATAAGGAGGTTGATGCCATTAAAGACTTGGCCATGGGTAAAATGAGAGGAATATTCAAGGAATATGTGAGTGCAAACTCAATATGTCCATCTGATTGCAGCAGTATTCTTTATACAACTGAATTTTTGAATTCTCTTGAGCTTGGGGGAGGTTTTCCACAACACTCTTTTCAATTCAAAGAGAATGCCCCAATTATGCTTCTTCGCAACTTGGATCCTTGACAAGGTTTGTGCAATGGTACAAGGTTGATATGTAAGCAGTTTCACCACATGATTATCGATGTAGAAGTAATCACCGGGTCACATGGTGGAGAAAGGGTATTCATACCCAGAATAGACTTTATTATAGGGGCTTCTTATGGACTACCTTTTGAAATGAAGCATAGACAATTTCCTGTGAGACTTGCATTTGGAATGACAATCAACAAGGCACAAGGTCAAACACTCGAAGTTTTGGGTTTGTATCTAGCTACACCAGTTTTCACTCATGGTCGGCTATATGTTGCAATGTCCCGTGTGAGATCTTCATCTACCATCAAAATAGTTCTTGATGATGCTCAAAGATCGAATATAAGTGAATCCCCAGATCCACCAATGGTTTACGCTCAAAACATTGTGTACAAAGAGGTTTTACAACTAACAAATATATAAGGTTTGATACAAAAAAAATTCATGTTATTTTTTCCTATTGTTTTGATTATAACCCAATACAATGTCTGGTTATAAAATAAACTGAAGAGGTAATGGGCGGTGGCCAAGGGCTATTGGTGATGTCGATGATGCGGTGCATCGATGCAAGAGCTCCCTCCACCTGCGCCGTGGCTTTCTCTGCCCTCCTCAACCTCCTGCCCGCCTACACCACTCCCAAGGTCACCTCCGATGCCTGCTCTGCCCAGGGCCAGCGTCTCGACATCAAATTTTACCTTTTAATTTACTTCAGTTTATTTTGTAACCAGACATTGTATTAGATCATGTTATTGTTATATTTGTCTGTGTATTTTCTCAACAGAAGCTATCAATGATAATGGAAAATCGATCTATAGTTCAATATATATTGGGACGAGCAAACAGGGCTAGGACATGTTTCTGAGAGAGAGATGGGACAACATAGACCTTTAAATGCTGTGTCCTCAATTTTGGTTGTGACGGATGGTTACTAAAATTATATACAGTAGATGACACAAAATTGGACCGTGGCCACGATATTCCACATGTTTTTTTGGGTCTTTGTCATTCTATTTTGGTTGTCTCTTATTGAAGGACTATAATTGAAATAATTGAGGGATATGAAAGAATTTATTGTGTTTTACTAATAGCTTTTGGGAAAGTTCTCTTTTTTTTTTGTTGCCTTGGTGGCTCCTTTGCCGGAGTCTCACTCAGCATATGTACATAGCACCACCGGAGGTACCGCGGTTGCACCAAAATGTGATCACAAATAATCATCACAAACACACACACTTGATTCAAACCAAATCATATATGCTATGAGAAGTGTTGTTTACTTTTAATGCTTTCTTTCTTTATGCCGACATAGTCAACTACTCTGCTGTATTGTACAATATAGCGAGCTTAGTATGTGTGTGTGTGTGTGTGTGTGTGTGTGTGTGTGTGTGTGTGTATATATATATATATATATAGAGAGAGAGAGAGAGAGAGAGAGAGAGAGAGAGAGAGAGAGAGAGGCCGCCAGAGGTGAGTAAGTAGATAAAGAGACAAAAACAATAGCAAGTAAGGGTGGAGTTGCGTGAGACAAAGCATGTCACATGAGTCTCCATGTGAGGAGTATGACCTAAGAGAAAAACCAGCTAATTAATTTCTTTTACCTTGAGAACCTTGTTGAATCGGGTGCCTGGTAGATTGATAGGAACTGACGAGTAACCGGACGATAACGTGAAGAAATCCCGCATGAGCAACTCGGCGGTTGGGTCATCGGCGGCCAGACCAAGAGAAATCTTTATGGAGTAGCTAAAAACCCACTGCATAGACAACACAAGGTTTAAACGTAATCGAACCCCGGACTACAATCGCAATCGAGCAAAAGTACCTCCTTGCAATCGCGCTGGGCATCGAGCACATCAGCTTGATTTCGCCAGGACTCGAGACAAGTCAAGAAATGCTCTTGAACTGTTTCCACATGCAGCTTTTGCACCGCGCTAGAGCTGGCAATGAGATTGGTCAGCTCGCGCAGCGCACGATGGCTGTCCCCTTGCAGGGTGAGGACTGGCCCCAGGATCCTCCTGAACACCACCGGGAAGTAGCCCTGCACTAGCTTTCCGTCGTTGCTCAGTAGAAACTTGGTTAGCTCAGGATCCATCGACACCACTGTCGGCCGTCCCAGCACATGCGTCTTGAACACGCTGCCAAATCTGATCGTACATATGATATGTGACATGAGAGACAGAGAGGGAGACTGTGTGTGTGTGTGTGTGTGTGAGAGAGAGAGAGAGAGAGAGAGAGAGAGAGAGAGACAACCTCTGCATACGAGAAGAGAAGAACGGAAGCGGCGTGCCGATGGGAGATCTGAGAAGAGCAAACTGCAGCGTCTCGCCAAGCAGAGGCAAGCCCAGGCTACCGGGAGGCAGCTTGTGCTTGCAAAGCAAGTGACGCGAGTGCAGCAAGCAGCAGCACAGAATCCCCACAAAGCAGATGCAGGTAGCCGCAATTAGAAGAGACGCCCCCGATAATGGTGAAGAAGAAGATGATGATAATGCCGATAATGGAAGAAGCAGCGACCACAGTTGCAGTTCCATGGCCACCCGCTCGCTTCCTTGCGCTCCTTCCGTGGGGGGCAGGGTTGATTTCCTTGCACTTCTCAATCCAAGGATTTCACTTTTTTATTTTGAACAATCTTCTCAAACTCCAACCTTGGCCCTCACCTATATCTAACACGGTCATGTGAGATGGGATCAAATGCTCCCATCACTTTTGGGCCCCGACATTAGGCGCCCGTTTAGATCTTGTCGCAAAAGTAAACTCGAGTATTTTTGTAAACTCGAATTTACAAAAATACCTGAGTTTACTTTTGCTCGCTCCGATATTTTTACACGTCAAAACTCCATGAAAACGTGTACATTCCACAGTGACGTGCGCGAACGTGGTGGATAGGCCACATGACCCTCAAACCTTAGGTTGTGGGTTCAATCCCGGGGGCGGGGAGGGAGGGGCAAAGTAAACTCGAGTACCCGAGTTTACATTGTCCACGGAAGCCCAAGATCTACGGTCCGCAATCATCCCACCGTAGATCCCATCTCCTCCCATGCCCATGTGAGATATAGGCCAGGCCAGCACCGGGTAAAATGCTTGTAAAAAGTCAACCTTGGCGCCACATTTTTGTTGAGAGACCTCGTACATGATGCATCATGGTTGCTAAAAGCTGGAACTATAGTGAGATTTTGTGATGTGGCAAGCACATCGTTCAATGCAACCCTCGACACTTGTGTTGAAAGTTCTCGCACATGAAGCCGTTGCTTGAAAACGACCATTTTCTTGTTTAGGCTGTATTTTAAGAGTAACTAGTCAAACAATTGGAATTTATGTCAACATCTAGGGTAATTGTGTGTGTGTGTGTGTGTGTGTGTGTGTGTGTGTGTGTGTGTGAGAGAGAGAGAGAGAGAGAGAGAGAGAGAGAGAGAGACAACCTTTGCATACGAGAAGAGAAGAATGAAAGTAGCGTATCGATGGGAGCTCTCAGAAGAGCAACAGTAGCGTCTCACCAAGCAGAGGCAAGCCCAGGCTACCGGGGGCAACTTGTGCTCGCAAAGCAAGTGACGTGAATTCAACAAGCAGCAACACAAAATCCCCGCAAAGTGGGCAAAGCGGATGCATGTAGCTACAATCAGAAGAGCCGACCCTGATAATGGTGAAGAAAAAGATAATGATAATGCCGATAATGGAAGAAGAAGCGACCAGAGTTGCAGTTCCATGGCCACCACTACTAGTATAAGTAGATGTGTGGTCGCAGTTTCATGGCCACCACTGCTAGTATAAGTAGATGAAGCATTTTTTATCATAGAATTGACTCTCTTTTTCTTGAAACAATATGTGATTTCTTTTGATTGGCTGACAGGTTGTTGGGAAAACTCTCTCTCTCTCTCTCTCTCTCTCTCTCTCTCTCTCTCTCTCACACACACACACACACACACACACACACACACATGTCGGTGCCCCATGTGAGATGTAATAAATTTTTGACAGGTGTACCTCTCCTCTCTTTACAAAGCATGTCCCCGAGGTGGGGAGAGTGATCCTTGATATACTAAGAGTCCAACTTTTCTACATCTATTATCCCCTTCCATTTTGGGGTTATTCAATAGTGTTTGCAAAAAACCGAGGTTTATTATATTTCTGACGAGCTTACATTGTAAAATCCTTGATAGGTTCAAAGCTTTACCTAAAGAGTTTTTAGTGTGCCCATTATTTCGACCAACAAAAGAAAAAAGGCACCCTCTTTGAGACCCTCTCTCTCTCTCTCTCTCTCTCTCTCTCTCTCTCTCTCTCATACACACACACACAAGTGCCCTTCCATTCTGGGGCTATTCGAGATCCATGTTCGATAAAAATTGGGTTGTAACATATTTTAACGGGCTAAAGTTTCAAAATCCTAGATAGACTCCAAGTTTGCTTTGAAGTAAACCGATAAAATTTTACTAATGTACATAATCTTAAATTCTTATGTCCCTTGGCCATTGGCCTTCAAAGAAAAAGTGGAACCACCCTTCAATTGGTTGTCAAAAGGAAAAGTAAAGTTGCCTTCAAAAGGAAATAGTATACTCAACCTCTTTTTGGCTTTTTGAAAGAAACCCTTGGTGTTGTGTTGAATTAGGGAGACTCCTTTCATTTCACATCCTAAATCCCTACATGACACATGGAAACTTACCTTTTATTTCACATCCTACATCCTACATGTCTTTACTTTTCTTGAATTCTATTGTTTTCACTGTGTTTCCATTACCTTTTATTTCACATCCTACATCCTACATGTCTTTACTTTTCTTGAATTCTATTGTTTTCACTGTGTATGATGGAGACTTACCTTTCATTTCATATCATGACATGTCTTTACTTTTCTTGAATTCTATTGTTTTAGAAGGTTAAAGTGAACCTTCACTTTGCATAAATTTTAGTAAATTTTACATACATACACACAAATGTTCTTTTTGCATTCTATTGTTTTAGAATGCTAAAGTGAAGCTTCACTTTGCATAGTTCTAATAAATTCTATACACACATCTATACTATATATGAAGCAGCTTAAAATTTTCAAGGAAGAAGAGGGCCTCCATGTGTCACTCCTCCTCGGTTCACTTCAAAAAAACCTTACAAAATATCTAATCTAAAATACAAAAGTGAAAGGTAAGATTGTAAAAAAAGACATCATTTGCATAATATAAAAAATGACAAACCTTTTCAAATGTAACTAGTATGTAACCCGCGCATTGTTGCGGCCATAAAGACAGGGTCTTCAATGCTTTTTTTGGTGCTTAAGAATGTAACACCAGTCATAAAATCAAAGCTCCATTGTTGTCTTGCTACGGCCATAAAGGCATGGTCTTCGATAATTGTTTTGTGCCTTAAGTATGTAACACCATGCTCCATTATTGTGTATTAAAATATTTATCTTATAGCTTAGCAAGTCTATCCATCGAACGACTTATAGTAACACCTTCACAGCAAGTAAGGACCTATGAATCATTTGATGCACTCATGTGCACCATAGGGACACCATTGATAAAGAGTGACCCTGCTTCCCCTCTCTCTCTCTCTCTCTCTCTCTCTCTCTCTCTCTCAAGACCCCATCCATTGACCCAAATTCATATCTTTGGCTTTGATATTGGTTTCAATATTTAAAATACAATTGGCTTTGGAGTCTTTCCTTTTCTCTCCTGATTTCTTGCATCTCATCCTCCTTTTGGTATGCAAGATCGATAGTAGTGGTACACATCATCACATAACCTACAAAGAGAGGTCAACTTCATAAGTCAACATGGTCCGAGGAGATAAGGGTCTATAGCCCCTATCAGTACAACCAATAAAGCTTCGATGAAGAGTGGAGTTGCTATGACATCCGCTTCAACATTTGGAATGCGATCTTTGAGTTCAAGACTCATCATATAGATCTTTGATGTCTCTTAGGATTTTGTGGTGACCATGCTCTCTCTCTCTCTCTCAATTAGCTTTGCTTTCCCAAATCCCCATTTTGTAGAGCATGGACTGTGTGTGTGTGTGTGTGTGTGTGTGGTATGTGCTTGCCCGCAAGGAACACTGGTACCTCTTGATGTCTATTGGTGCATGTTTTGGTCGCATGTCATAAATTCTCACAGTGCAAGGAGAGCAAGACACATGATATTGATTTTCTTTAGTATCAGGTCTTGAGTTCAAGACTTGTGAGATCTCTTGGGATTATACCTCTCTCTCTCTCTCTCTCTCTCTCTCTCTCTCTCTCTCTCTCTCTACAGTATCATGTCTTGAGTTCAAGTATTGTGAGGTCTGTTGGGATTGTTCCTTATGCCACTCAAAACATGACCCTAGAAACATAATATTCATATATAACTTATCAAATAGTAAACATTGCTCAATAAAGAAGCAAATTTGTGAGCTAGTTGTTGCTCTTGCTAAAGGTGCAACTAAGTAAGAAGCTACCTCATTCTAAGTGTCTTGACACCAATTAAGCCTTGGTTGTCCCTTGTTCTCAATAGCAGTCTTCATAGTCAGACCGGCTGCCACCACTTGGAGGGTCATACAACCCAGCTCGGTCCTTGTATTGCCCTTTTGTGTGATTTAGTGTAAAAACCTTCAAATTTAGTCAATTTATCTCTACTATTTCTCATATGTAGATTTGCCAAGTTTTTGTTTAAAAAAAATAAAAAAATCGAGCACTGTGTCTGTCCGATCCTGCTAGCTGGACTTACCTACTACTCTACTAACGGCTTCTAGCCTTGCATGCGTGTCTATCCAATAGCAGTGCCCAAATTTTTTGGCTCTCCCTGTCCAATGCTCGGTGCTTTGTTTTCGCACCTGGCTCCCTCTCTCAGACATACTCTCTCTCTCTCTCTCTCTCTCTCTCTCTCTCTCTCTCTCTCTCTCTCTCTCTCTCTCTCTCTCTCTCTCTCAAATTGCAGGTAGTTGGTGCATGTCTGCAACGCATGTCTTTTCTCACACACACAGAGGCGCCAGTCTCGTTGTGGGTCTCTCTCTCTCTCTCTCTCTCTCTCTCTCTCTCTCTCTCACACACACACACACACACACACACACACACACACGTGTGGGCGAATGCTGTAGCCTGTATGCCATGTGAAAAGTCTGTATCCAAAATAACTCAGTGCAAGTTCCTATTCCATTCGAAGGTGCAAATTTGTGAGAGCCAACAAGTGGAGACCTTCTTCTTCCTCTAAATTTTTAAGCTCCATTATATATAGTACAGATGAGAGCTCCATCATTTTTTGAAGCTTTGGAGATATTTAATCTCACAACCAGAGGTATTTTGGGAATTTTGGAAAATTTGAAGGGCATTTTGGGAAATTATGACAAAATATGGGGGATATTTTGAGAAATTTTCAAATTTGAGGGGTATTTTGGAAATTTCAACAAATTAGAGGGATATTTTGGTAATTTTCCCTATAATATAATAGATCCAGAGTCAGAAGTCTCTCTCTCTCTCTCTCTCTCTCTCTCTCTCTCTCTCTCTCTCTCTCTCTCTCATACACACTCACACACACAGCCTTCGAAGAGTCGAATACTCTCTTTCTCACACTGTCAGGGTGCGGTGGATAATGATTAATGAGTAACCAAGTGGATTCTCTGTGTGTGTGTTTGTGTGTGTGTGTGTGTGCAGTGGCCAGTCGCTTCTCTCTTTGACACAATGGACACGCCGACGGACAGCTCTGCAGACTTGACTCCTGTCAAGCTCGCTTAAAACACTTAATAATGACGCAGTTCAAACACACACAGACACAAACACAGACACAAACGGACATGCACGTTGTCGTGCTGTGACATGTACATAGTGGGAACACATGCTACAAGAGTTATCTTGTAACTTTTTAGATACATAATTATATTTCCTATAATGTACATATGCATATGTAAGTATAAAAATAAGCTTTCTATCTCATCTTATTATTTATCTCAAGGGTAATGTATTCTTACTTTACCATCAAAAAATACTATGGGAAAAGTGTCAATAGCTCCACCTCTTTAACTTGGGGCAAAAAGCATTGATTCTTTCTTTCTACCATCTCATTATTATCTCACACCCTATCTAGATCCTATATCTAGAGTAATTTCCAATCTATATATATTCTATGTATTTTTCATATTTTTCTTATATTTCTTTTTAAATAGCTACTAAGAGGGAATCAAATCCTAGTGGGACACTAGGTGGCATGATTTCAAAGATACACTTATTTTAATACATTATTGCAAGCATGATTACAAAATTTTGTCAAGGAGCAATGTCATGCTTTCATATGGCATGAGGTGTCCTTTGGAATCAAATGAAAGTCTACGCTAAGGGGACCACATGAAGACTTTTGCTGCCAGAAATGGACCCTATTTTGATGAATTTTTTACACAAGGTTCCAATCCGAATTGGAAAATGATTTTAAAATGAATATCGTAGCTAATGAGCTGAAGTTTCTGCCCATATTTTTACTTTTTTATTTGGAGCTATGGTTGAGGAGATATGATCAAAATACTGGACCCCAGTCTGCCCACATCATGCAGGGACAGCTCATTTCCAACTTTTCCAATTCCTGTTCACACTGGCTCCTCTCTTCTTGTGTAAACCCTTGTGGGTTCCCTTCACCTATAAAAGGGGACCTCTTCTTCCTTGGAAGGAACTCAAGCATTCAAGCCATTGATGAGAGGAATTCTTGAGGGAGTGAGTAGTAATGCCTAATTGTACTTAGCCCCATTAACATAAGCCCAAGCCTACACTTTCTCCTAGAGGAAAACTAGCCATTCTTGTACACCATCCTTGGAGGATCAACTCTAATCAAAGAAGGTGTTGTACTTGGCGTATCAATCAACGTTGAATTCTCCCCTCTTCTTCTCTCTCCCATCAATAATGGTGCCGAAGGGTTTCAAGTAAGATGTGTTCTACATTGATGTTTTCTTGATTTCTTGTTGTTTTCATTTTCATCTCTAATCCAACATATATATATGTATCTAATCTCATCTCCTTAACCAAACCTATCTCTCTCATTCTTAGTAATTCATCCTCTCTAGGTTCTCTTTGCTACAGGTACATCTCTCCCCGCAGTATCCTTATTGCTTACGGGCAAGAATAGGGCTTGGGAGGGAAACTTCTCATCTCTTCACTTCTCTCATATCTACATTTCTCACATACTGAATAACCCACATGATGATAATTTCTATCGCTTTCACTCTGTACAATCTATTAGAATTAACGTATGGATTAGCCGTAAAATACACTTTCAATAACATATAGTGTTTCTCTTTGGCCCAGAAAGGCTCAATGAAATACTTCTATCACCGGATCCCATCATACTTCCTCTCATAGACTATAACTTTTCTTTTGACGTAAGCGTAGTTATCTTGCTATGAACCAAGAGGATTTGTACACACAATTAATCCCAATCACTAGACAAAACATATATATTATGGTAAGCACAAAACTACAATTCCAAAGAACAATTCGTAGCCTATTTGGGCAGCCAAGATTGAATGCCATTAACTCATCTGTTAACCCTTTCATATTACCCATGATACGATATGACCATAGCCTTGATGTTTTCATCTTTGTGTTATTTTGACATTTTCTTTTGTGTTCTTTCTTTGTGCGTGTGAGTGCAAGAGAGAATGGGTGGGCTTCTTTGATTGTACTTCTTTCCAAACCCTAGTCTTCATGGCATCTATGGTTTAACTCCTTCATATAGTTTTTGTCGAGTTCTCTCACAAACTCTCACAGCCATAAGCCCGGTGCTTTCCTAGCAAGACCGCAAATTTCTCGACAACGTGTGGGACTGTCTGTGTGTCTGGAGGTTCGCATACACACACTGTGACACACAGACAGTCCCACACATTCTCTCTCTCTCTCTCTCTCTCTCTCTCTCTCTCTCTCTCTCTCTCTCTCACACACACACACACACACACACACACACACACACACACACATCGAATGACGTGTAGGGAAACGGCTGTGCATCGGGGAAGATGAAAGTGCCGCGTGAATACTTGCACCACCTTGCCTGCAGCGCAGCAACAGTAGATGCGCTCTCTCTCTCTCTCTCTTTTACACATAGCACGGACACGCGCAGGAGTAGCTGCTGCAGGTAAGGAAGTTCAAGCACAGATTCCAGAGGTCGCCGACTCGTGGAATGATGATGGAATCAAATTCAAAAACTGCTCTCTCGTCTACACTTGACACGTGGAGGCCTTCTCCATCCTCAAAAAATTTAAGCTCCATTATATATGTATAGAAGTCAAAAGACTTTCTATTCTACATAAAATGAATCTTTTGGTTTGATTGCAGATAACAAAAAAGGGATAACTTTAGTTTAGGTTTTGTTACTTTATGCGCATTTACTTTTTGAAGATATAATATAAAAGGAGGAATTTTAGTGAAAATTTTGCTATTTAATGAAAATGTAATTTTTGAAGATATATTTGGCTTTATCTTTTCCAAGGAGCTTTTTCCAAGACCAATATTGATATTTTAAAAAAAATTTGGAAGTATGTATTTCTTTAAATAGCTTGAGAAAAAGAAAAAAGCTCGCATAACTTGAGACTGTCTCGCTTTGAGGACATGCATGACATGCAAATGCAAGGGTCGTTATCCAAGTTATTCACACACACACACACACACATACACACAGAAGAAGAAGAAGAAGAAGAAGAAGAAGAAGAGAATTTTAACGTCGTAGGAAACTATCCTAAGAGACCTTAAAGATCTAGCCGACGAGGAGTTCAACTCAAGACATGTTATTCAAGAGAAAAATGGCATAACCAATCTACCACACTTGGGTGATAGAAAGGTTATACCATTTTCTTTTTTATTAGCACACACACACCCACACACCCGAGAAGAAGAGTGTTTTAACGTTGTAGGAAACTATCCCAAGAGACCTTAAAGATCTAGCCGACGAGGAGTTGAACTCAAGACATGTTATTCAAGAGAAAAATGGCATAACCAATCTACCACACTTGGGTGATAGAAAGGTTATACCATTTTCCTCTTTTTATTAGCACACACACACACACACACCCACACACCCGAGAAGAAGAGAGTTTTAACGTCGTAGGAAACTATCCCAAGAGACCTTAAAGATCTAGCCGACGAGGAGTTGAACTCAAGACATGTTATTCAAGAGAAAAATGGCATAACCAATCTACCACACTTGAGAGAGAGGAAGAAAGATTTTACGGTTGAGCTTATGCGCCCTTCAAATTTTCAAGATATTATTTTTTTGGCATTAATGTATTTTTAAGGGGCTTTTTCCAAGACCAATATTGATATTTTTTTGGAATTGTGTATTTCTTTAAAGAGATGAGAAAAAGAAAAAGCTTGCCTAATGTCGACTTGGGCTGTCTCACTTTAAGGATATGCATGACATGCAAATGTAGGGGTCATTATCCACGTTATTGACCATGAGAGAGAGAGAGAGAGAGAGAGAGAGAGAGAGAGAGAGAGAGACCATCACATTGCATGTGTGTGCATACACGTGCACATACATAAGAGAGAGAGAGAGAGAGAGAGAGAGAGAGAGAGAGGGAGAGGGAGAAAAAGATTTTACTGTTGAGCTCAAGCACCCTTCAAATTTTCAAGATATTATTTGTGGCATTATTGTATTTTTAAAAGTGTAACTAAAGTTTTTCACCTGTAGAAAATGGATTAAATGCCCGACAAAGACCAACCCTCATTGCCCAGTTGATGGACCTTTTACCAATCTTGGATTTTGTTCTTTTTATTTTTAAGAGAGCATGTGGGCTATCTTAAAAATCTATAAATTCTTTAAACTTTGGTAGGCAAGGGTACCAATCAAAAATCAAAGAGAGAGAGAGAGAGAGAGAGAGAGAGAGAGAGAGGGAGGACAAATTTTTAGTGCCCAACAAATGACTTAGGAGGAGAGAGAAAGAGAGAACAAAATGTTCAAGGGTGTAGGAACAATCTAAAGAGACATTAAAAGTTACAAAACAAGTCTTCAACAAAAGTGAATATCTATAGGGAGGAGGAGTAGAGAGAGAGAGAGAGAGAGAGAGAGAGAGAGAGCAACTTATGTGAGTCATCTTTGTATCATTCCAATTTTATCGGATGCTACAAATCTTTGAAATAATTTGAGACTTTTTCTATCATGTCAAAATATTCTATAAGTTATTTATTGACATGAAAAGTTTCCTAAACTCTTGGATTCTCCACACGTAACCCTCCCCCTCTACCCTTGCATAGTTTTGATGAGAGAAGAAGCTCGTAATTTTTTGTTTTCGGATTCGGGCGAGGCAAGCCCGGCCGCTCCCCTTGTCCACCGTAAAAAGTGAACAAGAAGAATGACCAGGACTATGCCCCGAGAAACCGAAGGCAGACGCTTTTGTCACTAGTTTCCTCTGGACTCGGGAGGCCAGAATTATCTACACTCTTAGGGCGATGACTTTTCCCTTGAGAGACCCATTTAGGTGGGCGTGACAGCGACCAAGTACCTCTGTTCTGAGGCCCAGGTACTGCGGGACTTGCTTCAGTCCTCCCTTTGGAGTTGCCTCCTCCAGGTAACTTATCGCTCACCTCACTAAACTGCCTTTGAAACCCGACGATTTTCCCCTAGGAAATGCCATACCCGCTTGGAAGGGCGTCGGCTCACAGAAGAAGCTCGTAATCTAGTGTATCAACAAGTAGCAATGGCCCATGTGTGTCTCCCTTGATTAGGCAATGTGTCCCCCCCCCCCCCCCCCCCCCCCTCTCTCTCTCTCTCCCTCCCTCCCCCAAGCCCTCGAGAACCTTTTGGCGCCTTCCCTTTTGCAACCATAATAGACTTCACTTTGTTGATGTATCTACAATGCACAACTCCTTTCCATACACCAAAAGTACTAATACTCTCTAAAATTTACAATTTTAGAGCATTTTTTGACTATTTATACCCAGTCTACTCCCTATTAACACGGTTAAAACTGCTTCATATAGACTCTCAACCCCTAAGCTGCGGAAAACCTTCTACAAACACTGCTTGCAAGAATCTATCATGTTGCATAGCTTAAATAAGACACAGACGCACGCCCACACACACACACACACAATTTTCAACATCACCAAAATAAATAATCGAGTGACAAATACTATCAAATGCGTTTTGAGAGGGAAAGATGACAGAGAGAAAGAGAGAGAAGAAGAAGAACAAGAGAGAGACCTAAAAAATATAGCCAAAGAGTCTTGATTCTTGAAGGCAAGTGTTTACATGCTCGCATACTTTCTCAAGGAGGGAGAGGGGGTGAAATTTTTAATATCGTAGAAACAATCACAATTACTTCAAAATTTGAGAGAGAGAGAGAGAGAGAGAGAGAGAGAGAGAGAGAGAGAGAGAGATTCTCCTTAAATGTTATGTATGTGCATGCACACACACACATATATGTATGTGTGCGTGTGTGTAAGCGAGTAAGCATGTATACACACACACACACACACACACACACACACACACACACACACATATATATATATATATATATATATATATATATATATATATATAGAGAGAGAGAGAGAGAGAGAGAGAGAGAGAGAGAGAGAGAAAGAGAGAGAGAGAGAGAGCTTAACTTATGTGAGTCATCTCTGTGTCATTCCAATTTTATCAGATGCTTCAAATCTTTGAAATAATTTGAGATTTTTTCTATGATGTTAGAATATTCGATAACTTCTTTATTTATATAATTTTTTCTCTAAACTCTTGACTTCTCCACACGTAACCCTTCCCTTCTACCCTTGCATAGTGTCAATCAAAGAAGATGCTCGCAAACCAGTGTATCAACAAATAGCAGTGGACACATGTGTGTCTCTCTTGACTAGGCGACATGCCTACCTCTCTCTCTCTCTCTCTCTCTCTCTCTCTCTCTCTCAAGTCCTCAAGAACCTTTTGGCACCTGTCCTTTTGTAGCCAAAATGGCCTTAACTTTGTTGATGTATCTACAATGCACATCTCCTTTCCATTAATATGCAAACCAAAAGTACTAATAATCTCTAAATCTACAATTTTAGAGCATTTTTTGACTATTATTACCCGTTTTACTTCCTATTAACGTGGTTTGAGACCCGTTAATCTAGACTCTCAACAGCTAACTTAGTCAAACCTTCTCCAAACACTCATGACAAGGAGTCATCCTACTGCATAGCTTAAATATGACACACGTGCACGCACACACACAAACACAAACACAAATACACACAAAATGTTTAACACCACCAAAAAAAATAATTGAGTATCAAATGAGTTTTGAGAGAGAGAGAGAGAGAGAGAGAGAGAGAGAGAGAGAAGAAGAAGAAGAAGAAGAAGAAGAGGAAAAGAGGCCTAAAAAATATAGTTAACGAGTCTCGATTCTTGAATGCAAGTGCTAACATGATTGCATACTTTCTCAAGGAGGGAGAGGGGGTGAGATTTGTAATATTGTAGAAACAAACACAATGACCTCAAAGTTTGGGGGAGAGAGAGAGAGTCATCGTTCTTAAACGTTAGATTGACCTATGGGACCAAATACTCTAGGTAGCATGCTTGAAGACCGTGGATATAATGGTGGAAACTAACAAATTAAATCCATAAAGTTTCTCGGAGACAAAGAAATGTAGGCCATGATCCATGCTAAAATTTAAGATAAGAAATTTCATGTGATAAAAAACTGAGCACTCAAGTAGGTATGGTATCTATACTCTCAAATTTTCAAGGGACATAATGTGTATACGAGAAGAGGCTCTCCTACACTGCCTCAATGTATGCACTCACATTTAAGGTAGCAAGAGCTAAGCCAAATGATTGGTATGATATAGATTGTGTATAAGGTAATATGCTCAAGCATGTAAATGATTGAATACAATCTTCTCTCTCAACAAGGAACATGCTTTTATAATTTGGGGAGAGAGGAAGATAGAGATCAATGACATGGATGATTTAAGGTCACAACCTCAATTTTGCACCACATCCTTCATTTTAGCATAATGGCCAAAACTCTCGCAACATGAACAATTAGTGTGCATCTTATTGTACTAAGGTACTTATACATTATTGTATTATGTGAAAATGTAAAACATTTCTATGCTTGTGCACAAAACATAGATAGAGATGCAAGCAAGGCATCTAGAGAGCAACATAGACTCGAAGGGTCAATCACATTCTTAATATTTCAAAAAATCCAACTCATCTCTTTGAAACTGGAAGCTTTCTTGGTACATTGGAAAGTTTGAGCCCTAATCTTTTCATAACTCTACTAGTAGATATGAAAAGTTTTATAACTACACATTGTAGTAGCAATTATGGGCCCTCATCTTTAAAAGCTTGCTAGCTTACCCAATTTGTACTCCTCGACTTGGTAGCACTTTCGTCAACCCTAAGTAGTTATGATGTGCACTACTACCATGCCTTGCTCATAAGAAAGATGAAAAGATAGAAGCAAGTAAGAGAGTGAAACAGAGACAATGAATCCAATTGTGTTCCTATCATTGAAACCAATTCTAGAACTTACTCCATTTTAAAAAAAAGTTTTATTATTACATTGACTTCTCTTAGCATTCATCTCTTCACACCATGATAACTTATCTTAACTCTATAATCAAACTTGGTAGCATTTCTAGATCGAGGTACACCAAAAGGAAGAATCTCTCTCTCTCTCTCTCTCTCTCTCTCTCTCTCTCTCTCTCTCTCTATATATATATATATATATATATATATATATATATATATAGTGTTCCACTTGGAAGAGAAAATAGCCCTATAAGAATAGAGGTGATGTTTCATGGCCGTAGCAACGCGCGGGTCACATACTAGTATATATATTAATTAGTTATTTTTATTTCACAACTTCACATAGATTTACATTTCTTGCATTTTATAGCTTGATTTCAGTCAGTGTTAACGTTCGAAAAAGTCTCTTTTATTAAGCGGCTGTTAATCGAGTTTCTTCCTTACAAAGGAGAAAATAAAAAATACTAGCAGAAACTTTGAGATTTGTAAAATTTTTGGACGACTTTCTTACATATTTCATCGGTTTTTCTTCCGTTTACCATGGTTTCCAATTAGCTAGTCTCGATGTTCAATCGGCTCAAGACTAAGCTGAGGCAATCCTTTCCGAAACACTGATACCAGTTTAGTTCAACCTAATAATTTTATCACTTTCTTATTGTTTTGGAAAGCCGTCGTGACCCTTTTACTTGTTTAAACTACACAAGGAGTCCTTAGTGAGGGTGGATTTTTTGGTGCAAATCTGGACCATTGGAGAAAGCTTGTCGATTAATGCCACATGATAAGCTAGTGATAATTTTAAATTATTTTTTATAGGACGTTTTGAGAGAATGTTGACATTTGTGTACCTCTGTTTTTAAAGAGGAGCATTGCGTTTTGTGTCAAATATTATTTTCTATGCCTTTGAAATATATTGTAATGTAAATAGTTCATTGTTGCACATTTTTTGAAAAAAACATAATATTGTATTGTGACACTACATGTTTAAAAATAATAGCGTCACTTTTTATTTTTCTCAAAGAAGATTTTTATTAGGAATTTCTTATCGATAGCCTTACGCAGGCCATAGTGAATTTTCACCTTGTTTAGCTTTGTAAAAGAAGCCTTCAATTGGCTTTCAAAAAGAAAAGTAAAGTTTCCTTCAAAAGCAAATAGTAGAGTCAACCTCTTTTCTTGGCTTTTTAAAAGAAGCCTTAGAGGGAGTTAGGTTAGGCATACTTTCAATGTTTTCGGTGATGATTGTGACTTACCTTAAATGCTATTTTAGTTATAAAATAATAAGTGGATATTTTTATTTCACCTTTCATTTCACATCAAACATGTCTTGACTTTTCTTGAGTTTTATTGTTTTAGAATGTTAAAGTGAAGCTTCACCTTGCATAATTCTAGTAAATTATATATACATTCACACACACACACACACACACATATATCTATATTCACACACACACATATATATAATGATGAGTTGTTTTTATTTCACATTTCATTCCACAGCCTCCACTACAAAAGGTCACTTGAATTTTGACGCCACATTACCGGTGTCACAGACGAGCGTCGGTATATGTGTGTGTATTTATGGAGGGAGCTAAGCTTTTTTTTTAAATTGATTTTCAAATTTTCGACACTTCTTCAGAGTCTATTCCGACGACAGCGCAAATTGACATTCCGACCCCTATCTCGACGGTTGTACCGACGTTCGTACTAATATCTGTACTGATGGCACCTGCAAAAATCAAAGCCGCGACCTTTCTCTACACATTTCTGTTGTTCTTGCACGTTTTCTCAAGCTCACTTCTTCCCCATCCCTCATAGATCTGGTGCGAAAGAAGCCGTCGGAAGTGCTAATCTTGCTTGTGGGTTAGCGCATAACACTAAGGTGAGATTGTTTTCATGTTTACTTGTAAATTTAGGATTTAGGGTTTAACTTTGTGTTTGTGTGTGCATTTTTGTAGGTTCGAAGACTTTTACAACAACTTTCATTGCTCAAATAGGACGAATGTGAGTGTCAAACCTTTAAATGCATATTAAATTTATTTAAATTACTTTGTATATTAAGAAAAGAAAATTTCATGCTTTGAACTTTGAATGCATTAAACTTTCAATTCTTTAAAAGAAATTATGGTTTGTGATGTGAGATTTCATTTTAAATTATGAAAAAAATTTATTTTGATTTATGAAAAAATCTTGCTTTGAAGAAATTCTGTATTGAATTATGTCGTTTTTGAAATTATGCAGTTAATGGGGTTTATGTTTTAAGTTAATTTTAGGTTATAAGTTAAGCTAGATTAGGTTGGGTTAGGTTATCTTATACGTTTGGTTAAGTTAAGCTATGCTACATTGTTAGGTTAGGTTATACGTTAGGTTAGGTTAGGTTATCTTATACGTTAGGTTAGATTAAGTTAAGCTACGTTATGTTAAGTTGTATTAGGTTATGTTAGGTTAAGCTACGTTAAGTTAGGTTAGGTTATCTTATATGTTAGGTTAGGTTAAGTTAATCTACGTTAGGTTAAGCTACATTAATAGGTTAGGTTAGGTTAAGCTAGTTCAACAATACGACAAGCCATAAAGCTTACCCACAGCGCATATTAAAAACAACACCATGGCGATCCGTTCTTCAATACGGCAAGCCATAAAGCTTACCCACAACACATAAGCATTGTGGGCAAGTTCTATGGCTTTCCATATTGCGAACGGCTCCCCATTGTGTTGTTTATATATAGTCCACAAGCGGTTTTCAAGTCCTAGAATAGCTAAGCGATCCTGAAAATAACACCATGGCGAGCCGTTTGGCAATACGGCAAGCCATAGAGCTTGCCCACAATGCATATGCATTGTGGGCAAGCTCTATGACTTGACGTACTAATTGCCAAACGGCTCGCCATTGTGTTTTCTATATGTCTGCAAGCGGTTTTCAAATCCTAAAATAGCTAAGCGGTCCTAAAAACAACACAATGGCAAGCCTTTTGGCAATACGGCAAGCCATAGATCTTGCTTACAATGCATATGCATTGTGGGCAATCTTTATGGCTTGCCATATTTCCAAACAACTCGCCATGGTGTTGTCTATGTGTTTGCAAGCAATTTTCAAGCGCTAAAATTGCTTCGTGTCCTTAAAAACAACACAATGGCAATCCGTTTGGCACGGCAAGCCATAAAGCTTACCCACAAGGCATATGCATTGACGGAAAGCTCTGTGGCTTTCCGTATTGCCAAAAAGCTTGCCTTTGTGTTGTTTTTAGGACTGCAAGCGGTTTTCAAGTCCTAAAATAGCTAAGCAACCCTAAAAACAACACAATAGAGATCAGTTTGGCAAAACAGAAAGCCATAGAGCTTGCCCACAATGCATATACATTGTGGAAAACTCTATGGCTTGTCGTCTTGCCAACGGTTGGCCATTGTCTTGTCTATATGTTTTGCGAGCAATTTTCAAGCGCTAAAATTTCCTCGTGCCCCTAAAAACAACACATTGGAGATCCGTTTGGCAATACGGCAAGCCATAAAGCTTTCCCACAAGTCATATTTATTGTGGGCAAGCTCTATGGCGTGCAATATTACCAACGACTCGCCATTGTGTTGTCTATATGTCTGCGAGCGGTTTTCAAGCCATAAAATCGCTTTGCAACTCTAAAAACAACACAATGGTGAGCCGTTTGTCAAATTGGCAAGCCATATACCTTGCTCACGTCGCGTATGCATTGTGGGAAAGCTGTATGGCTTGTCATTTTGCTAAATGCCTCACCATTGTGCTGTTTTTATGTTAAGTTAGGTTAGGTTTAGGTTATAGGTTAGGTGAGATTATAGGTTAGGTTAGAGCTATCGACGGCATAACAGTCAAAAAAATACAAACAGACACACAAGATGACTCGTGTACTTCTAAAAATGCAAACAGACTTCGGTTAGGTTTAGGTTATAAGTTAAGTTACATTAAGTTAGGTTAGGTATAGGTTTCAGGTTAGGTTAGATTATAGATTAGGCATAACGATTATAGGTTAGGTTAGAGCTAGCGTCAAATTATTAGCAAAGAAAATGCAATTGAACTTCGAAGATGACTCGTATACTTTTAAAAACGCAAACGGACTTCGGTTAGGTTAGGTTATATGTTAGGTTTAGGTTATAAGTTAGGTTAGGTTTATGTTATAGGTTATGTTAGATTATAGGTTATGTTAGAGCTAGTGTCAAATTAATAGTAGAAAAAATGCAATCGGACTTCAAAAGTGCACACAGACTTCAAGAACCTTAATATATAGTCATTGACCAAGAAAGACGAGATTATTACCCTGTGGTCCTAATCTCTGTGCACCTCTCTAGACCGAGGTGTGCGGGGATCAGGCCTGGCTAGATAATGTGAGGTTGTTAGAGCTAGCAGAAAACAGTTTAAAAAATTCAATCGGACTTCAAAAGTGCACACAGACTTCAATAACTTTAATATATAATCATTGACCAATAAAGACGAGATTATTACCCTGTGGTCCTAATCTCCATGCACCTGTAGACGGAGGTGTGCCGGGATCGGGCCTGGCTAGAGAATGTGAGGTTGTTAAAGCTTGTCATGTACTAAGTAGTGTGTAGTTATAATAACTAGAGTGTTTTAATTATTTGTTGCATCATTGGTAGATAAAGTATGGACGATAGGATGGCGTGTCCTTGTGCACATTGCAAGCATCAGATCTTTTGAAAACAAAAAATCTGCGACCGACACATACGTAATCACGGTCTCTTTCCGATAGAGCAAGTACAAGACCTGCGTTATCAATCTCATGGTCTAGAAATTGAAGGTCAAAGTCCACAAGTAGATATTGCTCCAACTTCATCCCAGAGAAGACGATTTTCAAACGAGCAATTTCATAGATTTGCTATTTGTATTAATTAAGCATTTCTTACGACAACTAACGTATTTTGTGGGTGTTGTTTGTGTATGATTAGCCATGGCCGATGACGATGAGCCAGCATGTAACCGGAGCACATGGGCTCGTTTTTGTCTCAATTCACACCAGAGCAGATCGTGATGGCACAGCACCTTTGGGGTGCAGGTCCCTCTAGACCTACTACAGCCTACCCTACACCCGGGACTAGTGTGGTCCCTACACCAAGCCACCCCACACCTCAGTCTAGTGTGCCCCCTACGCCTAGGACTCGTGTGCCCCATACACCGACGGATGGTTTATCCTCGAGATGAGGTAGGCGTCGTTCTGGAGGCGGTGGTTGCTGTGGTAGCGATTCTACTGATACGTCCACACCACCAAGAGAGAGTCCACCACTCTCTTTAGTAGATAGTTCACCAATGGGCACACCACGTACACCTTGGGGATCACACGAGCATGATCCTAGGAGAAGGGATGGGCTATTGTGGCAGATAGGGTCAGAAAGGCCATGCAACAGAGGATTCGACAGCTCTATACGATTCAGTTTGGTTACTCTGTGAGATGGAGATTTGGGATAGCCTCAATGCTGAGAGAAAGAATTATATCGTCAACGCCATTTAGAGAGAGTACAGGCCGGCAGAGGGGTACGATCAAGTCTCGAACAACTGGATTTTGAGCGTGGCGAAGTCCACAATGTCACACCGGTTAGAGGTGAGAGACAGGTACGATGAGGGCAGTCCCAAGCCGGCATGGTTGGACGTAGAGGAGTGGACGAGGATTGCACGAGAGACACAAGACAATCCTGATAGATTTCAGCAGCAGCAGAGAGATGCAGCCAGAGCACGTTTGGAGTCTGCTGGAGCGTCACATCTTGGGAGTGGAGGCTACGATATGCTTCGACATGAATCTATAAGTATTATATGTATGCTTTAAGTTATTGATAATATATATGTTATTTAAAGATTTATCTAATGATTAAACCATAATTTTGCAAGAAGTTGTCGTGAAGCGCTTTTCGACACGCCAAGAGGAGAAGTATGGGTATAAGCATGGACTTGTGGCCATTTTGACCCAGCTGCTGCAGGAGGAGGGAGAGGATGTCGATTGGGAGGCATTACCATGAGGGTCTTCTCACTCAGTGATTGTTTGCATATGTACACTTTTGTAGTGCTTATGTTTATGGTTTATGGTTATGTTTATGGTATGGCACAGATGTTATGGTTAAGGTTTGACAGTCAACTTAAGATTATGGTTTTGCTATGATGGTATAACAATCATTTGATGGTTATGGTTATGGTTATGGTTATGGTTGTGCAATAATGGTATTGCTGTTATGGTTATGATATGACAAGCAAGTTATGGTAATGGTTATGGTATGGTAAACATGTTATGTTTATGGTTTTATAGTTTTCAACTCATGTTTTAATTATGTTAATAGGTTATGTTATTCTTATAATTTTGCTAATTGCCATACACTCGCTCTTTAGTGGAAGCTTGTAGGTGGAGTGCGGTTGCTTGTGCACTCTTCCTTT
This sequence comes from Adiantum capillus-veneris, assembly GCF_014529385.1. Taxonomy (NCBI): domain Eukaryota; kingdom Viridiplantae; phylum Streptophyta; class Polypodiopsida; order Polypodiales; family Pteridaceae; genus Adiantum; species Adiantum capillus-veneris. Next base: position 122,447,915 of record NC_140951.1, on the reverse strand, counting down.
GGGCAAAGAGGGATGTTTTCTTTTGCTGGAGTACATGCAGCATTAGTTCCCAGCCCTCTCTGCCTAAAAGAAATTTGTTGGTTTGGTCCTTGGTACAGGCAACGGTATGAGCATCAGTGGGGGCAACGATATGAGCGTCGAAATATACTATACAAATACCGGTGTGTATTATGTTGTCTACTCCGACGTTTATTTCAAGGTTTATTTCGAGGAGACATATACCGATGGTCATACCCACGCTACGATACCGGCGTCTCTTTCAAGGCCTACTTCAGCGCTTTTTAGTTTAAAAAGTAACTTTATTTCGTCGGTACCTGCACCGATTTTTGCGCGACGTCTTGTAGTGCTCACATGGCTTGACTTTTCTTACATTCTATAACTAAATTCTAGTCAATATTTGGGAAAGTCCCTTTTATTAAACGGCCATTGGTCGAGTTTCCTCCTCACAAAGAAGCAAACTGGAAATACTGTCAAAATTTTCAAATTTGCATTATTGTTTCAAACTATTTTCTCACATATTTCATAGGTTTTTCTTCCTTTTACCATGGTTTGCAACCAGCTAGTCTCGAATTTCAATTGGCTCAAGGCTATGCTGAGGCATTCCTTTCCCGAACACTAAATTTCCAGTTGAACTTAACCTAATGATTTTATCACTTTATTATTGTTTTAGAAAGCCGTCGTAACCCTTTCACTTGTTATTTCACCTTTCATTTCACATCCTTGCATGGCTTGACTTCTCTTGGATTCTATTCTTTTAGAATAGTAAAGTGAAGCTCCACCTTGCATAATTCTAGTAAATTCTATACATACATACATACATACATACATACATATATATATATATATATATATATATATATATATATATATATATATATATCATTCAATTTTGTGTAACCCCCCCTCTCCCCTTCTACGATAACATGTGTAAGTATTCTTTATGTATCCAATTCAAGGTAGGACAACTATATCTTAAATGCTTTATTATGTGCAATAATGCTTTATGTTATCAACTTAAATCACATTGACTTTATGCGAGAATAGAAAGTGCATAGAGAATTGAATGAACATAACAACTGTAGAACATAAACTTAAAAGGCTACACATGGGGGGGAGAGAGAGAGAGAGAGAGAGAGAGAGAGAGAGAGAGAGAGAGGGAGAGTAGAATAAGAACATGGTTTTTTAAACTTTAGAGAGAGAGAGAGAGAGAGAGAGAGAGAGAGACGGGGAAGGAAGACTAAAAGAAAAACAACAATCCACTTCCATTACTGTAAGTAGTCTTTGTAATCATAACCTAATATTCGTCTCTAAAGAAAAAGTTTTTTGAAAGCCACTAAATCTTAACTCTAACAAAATAACTGCAACTTCAAAAAAACAGCCTGTGGGATGTTGCATTTGATACTCATAGAACCCATGGACCCACACAAAGAACGCTCCCACCAAAACAACGACGCCCCTCATACAGGGTGCAATACAATCCTCCAATTTCATATCTATCCCTATAAGAGTATTCTGCATTGGCCGGCAAGCGATCTCTGAGCTCGCAAAACCATATGCAAGTTGAACCTATATTACGATTCAAATCCACACTGATATGAAAGTATCCTTGGAGTCCTCCGAAAAACTCACGCACTTCCATTAAAATGTTATCACGATAATAGTGATTCATGCAAGCCAACTGGCTAATTACAATAAGTTCAATAAAAAACATATAATCACTGATGTTCCTTACCTAACAACTTCAAAGCTTTCAGTAATGTGTACTACATCATGCGTACTAAGTGGGCCTCTCCAACCAGGTGGATCTAAATGAGGAAATTTTTAGTTTTAACATCAAGTTGAAAATTTTACAAAGGATATACTTAGATCCTACCATAGATAAGGAACAATGGATGGTGAAGCATCCAGCTAAACGTAGATATTGTCCGATGCCTTCTTTGACATGAAATCTATTGATACAATATTTTAACCCCATCCAAGAAACATCATAACATCAGCTTTTCATGACAATCGAAGTGTATAGGGAATTGAATCAACATAGCAACTATAGTATGTGATCTATATGTTGGTGCAAACCAAAAGAGCACACTATTAATACCATTGAAACTCTTAAATTTGTAACAAAATCTTAGTTCTTGATCACTCGTAGACATGCATAAAGAGCCGCACAAGTCTACTCGTTTATGTGTACATAAGCCATAAAATTTCAACATTTTCACATAATGAGATGAAAAAACATGAAAAATATTGCACATATGCAACAACTTAAAACAGAGGCAACACTTAGTTTTGAGATTTTGATGCCTTTTTTGAAAATAAATAACTCCAAATGCAATACCAATAAACCTTCAAACACCTAAAGATTTTATTTATGATTTACATTGTCCACTCCATGCAAAATGTCAAAACTTTTAGGAAACAAACAAAATAGTTAGTGGCAAAGGATGCTTTAGTTGAGTTTCAATTGGTAATATACAATAACTGTAATAAAATCCAAACTCCCTACACTATCATACATCGATGACCCTTTTATAAAAATAACCCCACAAACTCTATCGTCTTGTTTGTACCTTCCACAGTTAGGATACATCATACATACTTTGTGGATACACATCATAACAAGGTCTCAATGGTCCCTAGTTTCCAAAGAAAAGGGTTTCATAGGAGGAAGTTTGTTGTTTGCAAAGAGAAAAGAAACTTTAGGCATATGCATCAATACAATGAAATATCCCAGTGAAGTGGCTTGATGTGCATGACCCCAGTCTAAAGTTGTCTACAATGGTCATCACAAACTAATAATGGGGTCTGGAAAGTGCTACCCAATTACTTGAGAGTGCAAAAAGTGAACCAAATCTAAATGAGTAAGAAAACCTCTACTTGTAAACCTAAGGATAACTTTCACAATGAAATCTGGATAGTGGAAAAATATTGTAACAAAAAGCATAACACCTATTTAGATATCATGAACAATACTTCAAAAGAGAGAGAAATTAAGCAATTGACAATAGTTGAGGACCATATTTTTATGGAGCCGGTCCCCCCTCCAAAAGGCTTTGTATTATGGTTTCTCCCATCAAGAGAGACATTTTACAATACAATTCTTTGTGTTCCTTCAATACTAGCTAGTGCAATGAAGATGGAAACTTCATGCACTAAGCAAAAAACTTATCAAACACAACATCAATTCCCTCACGGTCTCAGACCCAAGACCTCACACACCTTCGAAGATGGTGAGAGCTAGCGGGGTATGAGAGTAGATTGAGAGGAAGAAGGAGTATTCTTACGAGAAAGATGTACACCTCCTCACATAATCACTCATATTAGCATATCTTAGCTTAGTAATTATCATGGTAGAGGAGATGAGAATGCATTGAAGCTTGGCTCTTGGTTGGATTTGCATCACAAAGCCAAGAGTTGTTGGTGTAGGCCTCCCTTCTCACAAGCTTGGAGTAGGTGGTAAGCTTTTCATTAAAGCTTGAGAAGGAGAGAGAGTCTTCTTTGCTTCACACATGAGATTGTGTGAGTGTGTGTGTGTGATAATGCCTTGCAAAATTCATCCCCCTCTCTCTCTCTTGTCGACCCCCCTTGCTAATCACTCATGCTACATCCCTATTGGACCTCCCCGGCCTAAGCCAATGGAAATTGAGCAACATAAGTGATAGCCTTCTGACATGTGTCCCCCTTTCCCCTTTTGTGAGAGCTTTAGGTAATTATTTAATTCAACTAAACTCTCATTGGACCACTTTGCCTCTTGGCCAATAGGAATCAAGAAAGCCATTGGGCTGTTGAATGCTCATTGGTCCCCTTGGGAGACTGTCCAATAGTCTTCTAGAGAGCTTAATTCCTATTGGTTCTTTTGCTAAGTGTTTTTAAAGTAATTAAACTATATTTACTCTATCCTAATTCTCATTGGTCCAACTCCAACGCCATCCAATAGGATTTGAGTACACCTTGTGGGCATCTGGCCTAGGGAGCTAACATGTGTCCCTCTTTCCCCTTATGTACAAATGAAACTTGTGAGTGTGTGTGGGTGTTTCTCTCTCATCACCTACTTCTTGGGCTCGCTCCTCCTATGTAGGGCTTGACAAAGAATTTTTGGGACACATACAAGCATCCAATTCCCCTAATGTTTGACCTTTGGACACAACCTTTGAATTTTGGAACCTTAGCATTTTGGAAGTCTTAATGGGCTGAACCTTAGGTTCTTTTGAGCCCATTGTTGCACATAGCTCTTTTGCAGATGGCCCCCCCTTTGGATCCCTATTTTCCCTCCTTTGGATCCCTACTATGGCCGGTCTGCTAGGTTAACCAATATTCTAGCGTTTTCTCCCCTCGCACTTCCCCATATTAAATGATCAGTTTAACATGAGAAAATCATTTAGGACATTTAGATATTGATTATTATGACATTACCTCTCTCTTGAAATCATAGTCGTCCTCGACTATGGGGTAGATAAGATAAAGCAGATTCATTAGTCGTTTTCGTAGCGGGTAGAGGATTCCTATGTTACCCTACGACATCATTCGAGAATGGATGACTAGTCCATTTGGCGTTTGAGAGCCTAAGGTGCCGCAAGCACGTCTACACATTAGTCCTATCAGTCTTCCATAGTAGAGTGACAAACTTGATCTAAGCATGCATACTATTTCATTTTTGTGCACAATAAAGAAAAAGAGAGTCTTATAAGACAAAAACTTTGTTCATTTCAAACATTTGTACATTTGCTTCCTCTAGGGAAGCATTGTAAGCATTGACAAGGTTTAGGTTATCCTTTGATTGTTTGCCTTGCATACTACTTCATTTTTGTGCACAATAAAGAAAAAGAGAGTCTTATAAGACAAAAACTTTGTTCATTTTAAACATTTGTACATTTGCTTCCTGTAGGGAAGCTGTTGGAATTAGGGTTGCAGAGAAACACACACAGCTTGGAGAAGACGAAGGAAGCTCAAGGTACACAATGGAGAGTGTATTCCTTAGTGTGCAATGGAAAGATAGATAGCCCTAGAGTGATGGGCGTATATACAATGCACGGGGGAAAAAACCTCCTAAAGAGGGAAAAAATGCCCCGGCGGTCCTAGTGTGTTCACACACATCACTACCACATGTATATGGTAACAAATCCCCCCTGGAGTGATGCGGTGAACGAGAGCTGGCACATGAGTAAAGGGAAGTGCCAGCCCTGAGGACAGGATCAGTCCACAAAGGGGAGTAAGCCCAAAGCTTTGCGGAAAGCTTCAAGCTTCTCACGAGACAATGCCTTTGTGAAAAGATCTGCAAGGTTGTCCTGTGTTGGCACATAAGCCAAGCTGATCTCTCCTGCTGAGAGCCTCTCCCTGACATAGTGGTAATGCACCTCAATGTGCTTTGTGCGAGCATGAAAAACTGGGTTCCTCGCAACTGCCAATGCGCTCTGACTGTCAGTGTAGATAGTGTTGGCAGTGTCCTGTCCAACACCCAAGTCAGCCATAAGGCGTCTGAGCCATACACACTCAACCGTAGCTGTGAAGACTGCCCTGTACTCAGCCTCACAACTCGAAGTGGCCACAGTAGGTTGCTTCTTGCTCAACCATGATATACATGAACTGCCAAGCATGAAACAAAAACCACTTGTGGACACTCGCGTGTCAAAACAACCAGCCCAATCTGAGTCCGAAAAAGCATGTAAGTCTGGCGGCAATGATCCCCCCTTGGGATAAAACAAGCCAAGATGTAAAGTGCCACTAAGGTAGGGGAAAATCCTCTTGACAGCCTGCCAATGCTTAGACCCTGGGCTATGCATAAATCTGCTGACCTGCGAGACTGCAAACTGAATATCTGGCCTCGTGTTGCATACATAAATGAGGCAGCCAACAGCAGTTTGGTAAAGAGTGACATCAGCAGGATCGCCAGCATCATGTAGACTCAACTTCAAACCTGTTTCCATGGGAGTGGCAATAGGTTTGCAATCCTCAAGTCCAAACTTACATAGCAATGTCTCTATGTAACTTTTCTGACACAAGGCAATACCACCATCACACTGCTTAAACTGTATACCCAAGTAATGATGCAACAGCCCCAAATCTTTCATCTTGAAAGTAGCATTCAAATCAGCCTTAAATTCAGCAATATGTCTCTCATTTGGTCCAGTGATCAGCAAATCATCAACATAAAGAACCACAATGAGAAATACATCATCCTCACGCTTTACATACAATGTGCTTTCTGTTGGACTGTTACGAAAGCGTCGTTTAACCAAATGAGTGTCAGCTTTCTCATACCAAGCACGAGGAGATTGCTTCAACCCATACAAAGCCTTCTTACATTTGCACACTTTGTCCTCTTGTCCTTTTATGACAAAACCGCGAGGCTGCGTTACATAAACTTCCTCAAATATGTCACCATTCAAGAAAGCAGTAACAATGTCTGATTGATGTACATCCCAACCAAAATGAGCTGCCAATGCACATAGAAAGCGCACAGTAGTCATACGACAAGTGGGAGCAAAAGTCTCTTCATAATCTATGCCTTTTTGTTGTGCATAACCCTTTGCAACAAGTCGAGCCTTATGGCGATCGATCTCACCATCCGGCTTGCGTTTCAACTTGTAAACCCACTTCGTACCAATGGCCTTTTTGCCAGGAGGCAAATCACATAAAGTCCATGTGTCATTCTCTATAAGTGCATCATATTCTGATTTCATGGCAGCAATCCAATTTTCTGAATTCTGTGCTTCATCAAAAGACAGAGGCTCCTCAACATCATGTAAACTAGACACAGCCAAAGCATAACAATCTGATGCATAAGATGCATGGCGAGAGCCTGAACGAGTACGACTAGATAAAGGTGCATCCAATTTACTATCACGTAAAGTGTGCACCAGCCATTTTGGCATACCTCTAGCCTGCTCATTTTCAGCCCTTTCCTCATCAAGTACATCATGTACATCTGCATCAGTAATAGGCTGTTCTAAAACATTTTCAGAAACCCCCATAGGCTGTACATTTGCCTCATTGGAACTTACATTCGTATTTCCACCACTGAAAAGAGGCAACAAAGTGTCATAAATGTCCTGTGAGCTTACATTACTGTCTCTAGTACATGACAGCAAGGGTTGAACAGAATCTTCCACAAACACTACATCCCGTGAAACCAAAATACGTTTTGTTTGCGGATGATACAACCTGTAACCTTTGCTTTCAGCACTATAACCAACAAAAATACATTTGACAGCCTTATCATCCAATTTTCTGCGCTGCACTTGTGGCACCAAAGCATATGCCAAACAGCCAAAAACACGCATGTGCTCAATAGAAGGTTTTCTATCATGCCATGCTTCATATGGAGTAATAGACTGCAAAGCTTTCGTAGGACACCTGTTAAGTACATAAGTGGCACACATGATGGCCTCAAGCCAAAAAGAATGCGGCAAAGCTTGACTTTTGACCATACATCGTGCCATTTCCGTTAGTGACCTGTTTTTCCTCTCAGCAACACCATTTTTCTGAGGTGTATAAGGCACTGTACATTGGTGTTTTATCCCACGACTAGCCAGAAATGCATTAAATTCATGAGACATATACTCCCCCCCTCGATCGGAACGGAGGGTGCCCATAGTACATTTTGAGACATTTTCAGCCATAGCCAAAAATTGTTTGAAGCACATAAAAACTTCGGACTTCGCTTTAAGCGGAAATACCCACGCATGCCTGGAGTAATCATCAATGAAAGTCACGAAGTACAGGTAATTGCCCAAGGACGGAGTTTGCATGGGCCCACAAACGTCACTATGCACAAGCTGCAACCTGCATGTGGCCCTAACTGAACCATCCTTTGGAAACTTAGAACGCTGCATTTTACCCAGAATACAGCCTTCACAAACATGTTTGATAGGTGCTTCAAGAGGCGGCAAAGAAGCAACCATATCAGATTTCTGCAAACGCAGCAAACTGGCAAAATTCAGATGACCAAAACGTGCATGCCAAAGTTTTGCATCTGAAATAGCCCTTGAATCTGCAACAGCATTTGCAAAATTTTGTCCACACTTGTCATACAAAGTGAGCTTATACAGCCCACGGCACAAAAGCCCAGATGCAACAATTTCATCACCAAAACTGAGATCATGAACTGTACATCTGTCATCCACAAATTTGACTACAAGTCCAAGTCTAGCAAGTGCGGATACAGACAAGAGATTCTTCTTGATCCCAGGTACATAAAGTGCATTAACAAGTGTGAAGGAACTGCCATTAGCAGCAGTGAGCACAATCTTTCCAACTCCCTGAACTGGATAAGAGGCGTTGTTGGCACAAGTGACTGAATTCCCATGAGGGACAGACTCGAGAGAGGTAAACAATTCACGATGTGAGGTAATGTGCTTTGTAGCACCACTGTCGAAATACCACACATGTGAATCTGCAGCAACTGACAAGCATGCATCATGGACAGCAGGATTGTAAGTGCACTCTGCGCTAAAAGCCCATTCTGCATCAACATCAGCATCACAATCTCCTTTCACAGAAGACTCAACAATGGCTGCATTTGTAGTGGAACCAGCATTTGCAGTGGAACCACCCTCTTTCTTCTTAGCCTCTTTGGCCTTCAACTTAGGACACGACTTGATCAAGTGATCATTGGCTTTACAATAATGGCAACGCATCTTCTTTTTGCCCTTATCACCAGAATTGCCAGACGAAGTGCTGCCAGCAGAAGCATTAGGAACAAAATTTTTGCCACTCGCAGCAGAACCATAAGAAGTGGCTGCATTACTGTTACCACCCTTTCTTTGAGAAGCAATAAAAGCCTGTTCAACTGCACGCTGCCTAGTCCTGTTTTTTCTAGAAAGTGACTCTTGCAACAGCAATGTGCATAATGCATCAAACTTGACAACTTCAGGATTTCCTTGGGTCATCAGTCTCCAAGTACTAGCAAAAGTCTGGTAGGAATCTGGTAAGGCATCAAGAACAGTCTGCACAAGGGAACTGTCAGAAATGACTTCACCTGCAGAAATGAGTTGCTCATTGATATCCTTGACACTAGCAAGGAAAGTGTCCATATCATCTTCCTCATGCATAATCTTCGACTCTAGCTCTTTACGCAGCAAAGCAATTTTAGCCTCATTGCGGCTTGCATAAAGACCTGCTAGAATATCCCAAGCCTGTTTTGCAGATTTTGCTGAACGGATGTGAGGAATAATGGTGCGCTTCACAGACAACGCAATCAATGCATGAGCCTGCGCATCCTTAACATCCCAACGAGCTTGTTCTGCTGTAGGCAAAACAACTCTAACAGCCGCAATCCTTGCAGCAAGACCTGCAACATCCTCAATATCGCCTACATCTTCAGAACCAGGACGTACATCAATGCCCTGCACAATGTTCCAGACACCTTTTGACACAAGAACGTGTTGCATCATATAAGCCCACATAGGGTAGTTGTCCCCATCCAACCTGTCCTCAGCAGCAAACATCTTGAACACATCTGTGTTGTTGTTGTCAGCCATGGTAAATGCTGCACCTGATGTGAAAACTGCCCGAAAATAGGAGAAATGGAGCGGGAACAACTTGTGCTATATAGCACAAACCGTAGAAGACTATAAGGCACCTGTTATGCAGAAAACGGCACTGACAGAAAATCTGCACAAAATGACGAAATAGCCTGTGCAGTACTGCCCGTAGTGGAAACGGAGGCCGAAATGAGCCCAAATCAAAATTCTGAGCAGACCGAGCTCGCCCAAAATATTTATCGACCTGCGAACGCTCGCCAAAGCTCATTGAAATCGGAGAAAGTGAGCAGGCGTGTGCTGGAGCAGCTGGCGACTAAGCCCGGGAGGACGTGACCTGCTCTGATACCAATTGTTGGAATTAGGGTTGCAGAGAAACACACACAGCTTGGAGAAGACGAAGGAAGCTCAAGGTACACAATGGAGAGTGTATTCCTTAGTGTGCAATGGAAAGATAGATAGCCCTAGAGTGATGGGCGTATATACAATGCACGGGGGAAAAAACCTCCTAAAGAGGGAAAAAATGCCCCGGCGGTCCTAGTGTGTTCACACACATCACTACCACATGTATATGGTAACAGAAGCATTGTAAGCATTGACAAGGTTTAGGTTATCCTTTGATTCTATGCCTTGCATCCATCTAGCATCTTCAAAAGGATAATTCTTAAACTTAATAAGATACCGTCAGATAGTCTTACCGCCTATTAGTACCTTGTCTTCATGTTGGAGAATGGACTCGGGTTGCAGCACCTCTTCTTGGTCCTCGATCTCCGGTGGGTCTTCAATAGCTGGTTCTTGAGGTGGCTCTCCTTTGTAAGGCTTTAATAGGCTCACACGAAAAGCATTGTGTATGAGCCAATGGTTGGGCAACTTGAGTTGATAGGCCATCTCATTGATTGGCCTAAGAATCTGGAAGGGACCATAGTACCTTTTTGCTAACTTAGCATAGTACTTTTGGTGTCCCGTAGGATTTTTGCATGTGGTGTGCCTTAATCCAGCCTTGGGAAATTTGAGTAAGACCCAATCATTTTCTTTCAAGGCATGGGCTCTTCTGTGCTTATCAGCAGCAGCCTTTTGCCTTTGCTGTGAGATAGAGATAGCATCCTTAATCTTTTGGAAAGATTTTTGTAGGTCTCGGCTATACTCATCTGCACCAAATATCTTCCTGTGTACCTTAAGTAGCAAGGGACTTTTTTATCTTCCCTCAATTACCTCAAAAGGTGCTTTTCCCGTGGAAGTATGTACAGTGTTATTGTAAGCATACTCCACTAAGGGTAAGTACTTCTCCCATTGGTATCTTTGATCTACTTTCGTTACATAGTCTTTTAGTAGATCAAGAATTGTTAGGTTAGCTATTTTATTTTGGCCATCTGTTTGGGGGTGATAGGCCAAAGAGAAGTTTAGCCTTGTTCCTAAATTCTCAAAGAGACCCTTCCAAAAATTACTAGTCATTCTAGGATCTCTATCCGACACTATGGACATTGGCAAGCCATGGTACTTGAAGATTTGTGAAACGAAGAGGGTTGCCATTTGATGGGCTTTGATAGTCTTTTTGATAGGTATAAAATGAGCTTGTTTACTGCACCTGTCTACTATCGTCCATATTCCCGTATTCCCATGGATAGACTTAGGCAATCCAAAGATAAAATCCATGGATATGCTCTCCCATGGTGGATTAGGGATTGGCAAAGGTTGAAGCAATCCAAGTTGCTTCCCCCTATCAAACTTCGTCTTTTGGCATACCACACATTTAGAAACATACTCTTGTATGTTTTCTTTCATGGTAGGCCAATAGAAATATATTTCAATCCCTTTTAGGGTAGACTGAATCCCTCTATGACTACATAAGGAGGAGCATGAGATTCATACATTACTTTCTCACGTAGTGAGCTAGTAATGCATAGTCTATTGCCATAGAGAAGATAACCATCTTGTAAAGTAAACAGTTCCTCTTTCTTCCCTAGTGCAAGGGTTGAAATCACATCTCTAAAATCGGGAGCAATAGCATACTCATCTATCATAGAAGATAGATCATTGTGAGTTGCTATGGAAACCGCATTCACTCTTGGCCGTCTTGAGAGTGCATTGGCTACTTGATTATTCTTGCCAGTAATGTGAGAAATATGAAAAAGAAATTGTGAAAGGAATTTTTTCCACCTCATTTGTTTGTTGGAGAGCTTGGTCTGCGTCATGACGTACTTAAGACTTTGGTGATACATTTGCAAAATGAAAGGAGTCCCCAATAAATAGTGCTTCCATGAGTCTAAGGCATGTAGAACTGCAAGGAGTTCCTTTTCATATATGCCTAGATCTTGCTCAACAGGGTCGAGCCTTTGACTTTCATAGCCTATGGCGTGCCTTTCTTAAAGCAAAACAGCTCCAAGGCAATCACCACAAGCATCACATTGGACCTCAAATGGCTTTGAGAGATCCGGTAGTGTAAGCACAGGTTGAGAGATAAGATTTTTGAACGCATTGTTCTCCTTGGCAGACCATGTGTACCTAACATTTTTCTTTGTTAGGTCATGTAATGGTCTTGCTATTAGTGAGAACTTTTCTATGAAGCGTCTATAGTATGCACACATACCTATAAAGATTCTTAATTCATGACGATTCCTTGGTTTAGGCCATCCTTTTATTACCTCCAACTTTGATGGATCCATTTGGATCCCATCTTGAGAGATAATGTGACCTAAATACTGAATCTCTTGTAAGAAAAATTCACCTTTATTTCGATTAACATAAAGTTTATTCTCTCTTAGAACTTGAAATATTACCTGGAGGTGTTGCTTGTGTTCGTCTAATGAATTAGAGTAGATGATGATATCATCAAAGAACACTCCAGTAAAGGTTCGGTGAGGCCTGAATAGCTTCTCCATCAAGCGGTTTAATGTGGCTGGTGCATTGGTCAAGCCAAAAGGCATGACCATGTATTCGTAAAGACCAAACGTAGTGCGAAATGCGGTCTTTACAATGTCTTGATCAACTATCCTTATTTGATGATAGGCACTTTTTAGGTCAATCCTACTGAAGTAGGTGGACCCTTCTAGCTTATCAAATAGGTCTTCTACCCATGGAACGGGAAACCTATTCTTGATAGTCATCCTATTTAGTGCTCTATAGTCGACACACATACGATATGTGTCGTCTTTCTTTTGCACTTGTAGCACATGAGAAAAAAATGGACATGAGCTAGTCATAACCATGCAAAAGAAAGACGGTACATACGATATGTGCTCTCTTTCTTTTGCACTAGTAGCATAGGAGAACAAAATGGACATGAGCTAGTCATAACCATGCCCTTCTCAACTAATTGATGCACTTGCCGCATAATCTCCTTTTGTTGAGCTTGAGAAACTATATAAGGAGGTTTGTTAGGCGGTGAACTTCTTGGAAGAAGTTCAATTGCATGGTCATCATTGCTTTGTTTAGGAGGTAGCTCACAAGGGATGTCGTCAATAAAGACATCTTGAAACCCCTTGAGAAAATTGGATAACTCTAATTCCTTTTGATTCTGTATATTTTCTTTTGCTAAAATATTAGGTTCATTTTGAGAATCTTTAACAAAAATCATGTATACAGAAATAGAGCTCTTTATTGACTTGTTGAAATCTTGTGTATGTACAATGGGTATAGTGTTACCCATTTCCTTAGCATCTATATACATATCTTTTTCTCTAAACTTAAAGGAGATTCTCCTTTCAGGGAATTTAACATTGGCAGCCATGCGATCAAACCATGGTCCTAGGATTACATCCTCATGCTTGAGAGGAGAGATAAAGAAGTCCTCTTTGTCCACATAGCTTTGGACATGGAGCCTCAATTTCCCGATTAAGGGAGTGACTGAAGCTTTTTTCCCCTTGAAAGCACCGTCCACGGGTAGGACATCTCCCATCTCGTAGGCTTGTATGCCTAGCTTGGTGGCCAACTCTATAGATATAAAATTGTGAGTAGAACTAGCAAAGATAATAAAAGCATCATGTTCTCTTACCTTTCCCCAAGCATGTCATAGAGGATATCCTTTGTGGTGAATTTCCTCCTCTTGGATTTCAACCAAGGTAGCTCTAGGAGGTTCATGGCGGGTGTTCTTTTGGGGTCAAGCGCGGTACACATGGCCTTGCTCACCACACTTGAAACAGCGGTTATCCTTGCGATAACGCTCAAGCTCTTTAGGAGAGAGTTTATTTTTGCCGTTATAAACTCCCTTAGCTATGTTGGAGTTGCCCTAGCTTAGGAGACTTTTGGACATTGTCCTTCCCCTTAGGCTCATTGGAACCCTTGTTTTCAGTGGGCTTAGAATTTCTTTTAGCCCCCGTTTGGAAATTGATTCGAGAGGCCAACATAGTATGGTGTATAACCGCCGATATGGTGCATGGCCTTTGGGAGTTGACATACTCCTCCATTTCTTCAGTTAAGCCCGCACAAAATTGTTGCTTTTGCTCTCCAAAATCCAACTTTTTGAAGAGAGTGGCTTTGAGTTGTAGGTCCCAAAACTTGTCTACATATTTGTGAATGGATTCATAAGGAGAGAGCTTTAAGCTTTGCCATTCGGTGAGTACTTTGTCTTTGGCATCGGTGGCCAATAACTGCTTCATAATGGAAACTCTTAAAGCTTTCCATGTTCGTGGAGCTTCACCGTTGGCCCGTAGGCTAGACCACCATTGCTTGGTGGACTTTTGAAAGTGCATAGCTACGTGGCGTAGCTTAGAGGACTCTGTAAAGCCCTCATCTCCAAACGCCGCATCGAATTGTTAGATAAAGGCCAAGACTTTGTCCGTAGCACCAAAAGTGCCGTCGTAGGTAAGGAAAGAGATGCTCTTCCCTCCCTCTTTGAACTTCTTGAGCTTGGATGACCTCTTCCACGCGGCATAGGATTTCCTATGGCCTCTTCTTTTTTATGGTTCAAAGGTTGCACCATTACTTTCTTATGGTTAGTATTAGGGTTTATTCTTTTCTATTTATTGTATTGTTTTATAAACGTCGCTATATGTTTATACTTAGAAAAAGCTATCTTATTGTTTTTTCTTGCAGAATCCGACATACACCACTTGGACGCGATGAGACATCTGATTAGACGACGTCAGTTTAGCCATAGCTAGATAGAATTGGTTTCTTTTTGTCATAGCTTATGTATCATGAGACGACTTTTATACGTCTTTTTGAAAACCATGTATATTTTTTAAATAATGACAATGGTTTGTAACTATTACATTTGCAAAGATTAACAATCAAGTGATTTTGCCTATGTGTACAATTGTCATTGATTTACTTTCATCAATTCACGCTTTGTCAGTTTTGTATCTTTATTTTGCAAACAATACATACTATGGATGATGGAGTTAATGATTATATTGTCTTGTGGGTGACTATTTTGGGTCTATATTTACCTTTGCACTTTTTTTCAAAGGTAAATATACACAAACATTCAATTTGGTTGATAGCTGGCAGGGCATTCAATGCCATGGGTGGCAGGCTTTCAATGCCCTGCCACCACCAAAAAAATTTCCTCTCGGGCATCGCTATGACCGTCACTATCTAAGGCTCTACAGCGTCGCTATCGATGGCTCTGCAGCGTCTCTATATAGCGACGTTTATAGCGACGCTTATAGCGACTATCATAGCGACGTCCTCGTATCGACGCTCATAGCGACGCCGAGGGTTATAAAAACCCAGTGTATTTCCGTCGCTAAAAGTGTCACAAGAGCACACAACCTCTTGTAGTTCAAGGCCATCCAATAGGATTTGAGTACACCTTGTGGGCATCTGGCCTAGGGAGCTGACATGTGTCCCTCTTTCCCCTTGTGTACAAATGAAGCTTGTGAGTGTGTATGGGTGTTTATCTCTCATCCCCTACTTCTTGGGCTCGCCCCCTCCTATGCAGGGCTTGACAAAGACCTTTTCGGACACACACAAAGTATCCAATTCCCCTAATGTTTGGCCTTTGGACACAACCTTTGAATTTTGGAACCTTAGCATTTTGGAAGTCTTAATGGGCTGATCCTTAGGGTCTTTTGAGCCCATTGTTGCACATAGCTCTTTTGCAGATGGCCCCCCCTTTGGATCCCTATTTTCTCTCCTTCGGATCCCTACTATGGTCGGTCTGCTAGCTTAACCAATATTCTAGCTTTTTCTTCCCTGGCACTTCCCTATATTAAATGATCAGTTTAACATGAGAAAACCATTTAGGAGATTTAGATATTGATTATTATGACAAATATCATGGAATCTATCAAGATTCCAAGTATTTCTTTGCAACCTTGAAGCTCACATAGCTAAGCATAGTTGTAATGATGGAAGCCTCATTTCTAACAACATGCTACCTTATGTGCCCAAGCCACAAAGGTAGTACTTCATATTGTTTTGACAAAAATATCATCTCAACCAAGGTCTCAAAACTTAATTTAAGTATACTCTATGACTTCATGCCATGTAGATCAAGCAACACAAGTATAAAACTAAACAAAACAACATGTTCACTAATTTATCCTACCAACGTAGTTCAAAGCAAGGTATGCTTTAGTACATCAAGATAGTGAATCAAATTAACACACAGAAGTACGTGCTTCAATTATTTCTAGTAGCCAAAGTTGAACGTTGCTATATGGCACGCCCATAAGAAGCTCGAGCCATCTTTGTCATCAACGCATTCAATTGATTCAAGTGGACCTTGAGCCGGGTTGCCTCTGCTTCTAGAGCAAGAATCTGATCCTTAAGTGCATCAATTTGGATTTGGATTTTCCTATTGAGCATGTGTGAGCTTTGCATTCATTCAAATTGTTGCTCCATGTGCACCAGCATGTTGAATTGGTTTTCCTCAACTTGGGTCATTCCTCCATTAAAGCGTTATTGTTGGACTGATACGCCGCGACGGACGTCAGCACAGCGAGAACTCACCTAACAAGTAATGTCAGCTAAGGACGAAGCTTGACCCGCAGGCGCGTGGAAGCAAGCATAAGGTGTCAACTTACACTCGACCGACTCCTAACTAGTTCCTACAGAGGCCCCTACCAATTGTCTAAGTCACAGTCTTCAAGAGAACAAAAGAGGATGCTTCCTACAACGCTTGCTAGAGACGAACACCTATCAAACACTTCAGAAACACCACAGAACTTGAAGGAGACCCTACGAACACCTATAGGCCACTCTCCCTAAGGTCTGTGAACCAAAGTCACGACCCAAAACACCCGGTGCAGAAACACGTAGGATGTATGGCCGAAATCTGCAAGTCTTCGTTTTCGAAATTTGAAGTGCCTAATGTGTGGTTCTACTCAATGTGAACGTGTGGATATGCTGCAATGCAAAATCGGACAATGTATGCTCACCCAAACAACCGATGAAGCTCGTAGAAGAAGCTCTCGAAGCCGGACCGTATGCGCGCAATGTTGGTATCGGCTCGTAGCTCTAGTCGGGGGCAACACGCTGCACTTCTCCGCACTCGATTCCGACCACTGTAGCACACGTAGCGTCAAGACAAAGCTCACACTCTCTCTCACGTACACAGTACGCTCACTCACAAACTTAAACTTGTTTAAAATGACAAAAGGTCCTTCATTAAGGTCAAAAAGTGATATATATACCTTACAACTTCGCAAACCCTAAAGTTCCAAAATCATCCATCTACTCCTTCTAACTATCAAAACTGGGATACAATCTGAAAACTTCTGTAAGTCCCAATATTTACAAGGTGAAAAACCGGGTTTTCCTCAATGAATGACTAATTACAAAAAATAATAATCCGCCGAGTAGTTAGATGCCGTGGGGTGTGTCCAGCTTCTAACATCCCCCCCCTCCTTGTTCATGTCTTCCCCGACATGGCCTTGAAATTTTTGCTTCACCTTATGGTCTCCCGCATCTTTAGCAGCGATTCGTACCGTGCATGTAGATTCAGCATTGTTGGCCCAAAGATGTCTGTATGCATGGTAAAGAACCCGGTGTAGAAAGCTTCTTCAAACGCCTGGAGGTGATAAGATGGGAGAAACATGATTCTTTGATATAATTCATGTATCACCTCCTTGGAAGGTTGACCTGACATCTCATACGCACATCTGTATGTGTCCTAGAAGAAGAATACGCTGTCCGTCACCTGTCCTGGCTTGAAGGTTTCAAACACTGCTAGGATGGTCCTGCAGATCTTTCTCATTATGATGCATGTAAGGTCAGGTGAGCCAGTGAACAACTTTATGGCGCCCGTTAGGGTTTTCACCATGTATTGTACACTTATTCTCTCACCTGCCTTCGCGCCTGGCAGCTTTGGGTAGTTCAGCCAAGTGGGTTGGCTTCTCTGTAAGATTTCGTGTGCTTTCCACGTCCTAACCCGTGGTAGAGGGCAGAAGCTGAGATTGTCCCTGATGTGTTTAGGTGCCTCTACCAAGTGTATTAGGTACTGCGTGTACTTGGTAAGCCAAGCTTTCCTCCACTTGGGCTGAGAATCTACTATCAGCCTTACTCCTTCTGGCCTCGAGGTGTCTGCATTGTAGAGAGGGACCATTGGTTCTTCTCTGATCCGCTGGTTTATTGTTGCTCCTTCATATTTAAGCAATGGATATGGGAGAGAGGGCTGTAGCCATTCACACCTAATATTGCCGGCGTCGATTTTCTGAATTGTCATTGATTTGAAAACCCTCTGTTCCCATTCCAAGGCCTCTTTGGTGCTCTTTCTGAGCTCTGCCTCTATTGCTTTTTGCAATTTTTCCTCTTCTTCTTGTGTTAGATCCTGGGGCTCTTGAGAGGAGCCTGCTATGCTTTCCTCTGGCATGGGTGTGTCCACAGGATCCGACACATTTTCGAGGTCGATCCCCTCATTGGCAACTGGCTCTGAGCTCTCTGGTTCTGCTTGTTGTTGGCTTTTCAACTCCTCTATTTGCGTGAGGAGTGTCTGCTTCTCCGCTTCTACTTCGCCGCCCATAGTCACGAGGAGGTCATTGAGTTCAGCATTTACTTTTTCTGCCTCCTCGAGGTTTATCTTGATGCTCGTCAATTCTTCTTGTAGGGCCTTTTGGCTGTCCTCCAATCTGGTTGGCATTGCAATAGAACCTTCAGCCATGATCACCCTCTGCTTCTTCTCGAGAGTCAACTACTTTTGGAGTTCTTGCATTTGCTCTTCATACATTTGACTCTCCGAAATAATTTGAGTTGAGCTTGTAGCTCTAACTCGCGCAGGTGATGCTCTCAGCCTCTGGATAGTTTGATCTTTGACTTTTAATTGGTCCTTGAGCTCAAGGACTTCATCCAGGCTTGCTTCTTGTTCTATTTCCGCCTTCTCCTTAGCATTCCTCAAGGCCTCTACTTCTTTTTTTTCTTCTGCTAGCTGGAGTGTCAGATTATCCCTTTCTTTTTCGGCATCTCGCAATGACTTGCTGAGTTGTAGGCACTCCTCTTCAGCTGCTTGCAATTTCTTTGCCGCTGCCTCATTTGCTTCTTCCTTTGTTTGGCAGTTTTGTAGAGCAGTGGCTAGGCTGGCCTGGAGGTCAGCTTCTCTTTTTTTGTGTCCTTGGCTTTTTGCCTGCAGTAGATCTCTTTCCATTTTGGTCTTTACTTCAGTTGCTCTTAGAGTTATCAACTCTTCGTCTGATGCCATAGATTGTGCCCTTATTCCAGCTAGCATTGTCATCACCACATCCCAATCATTCGAGCGCGGGTGCAGGTTTACCGTGTCGGTAGCAATCTCCTTAAGTTAAACTAGCCGGATGCGTGGCAGCTGTTCTTCACTTCGTGTCCTTGCCAAGTCGAATGCGACTGTGGCGGCTTCTTCCTTTGAATAGCCTGCAGCTAGCAGGTCCAAAAATGCATAGTATGCTTCCTCGAGCTTTTTTTGTTCAGATGCAGGCTTGGCTTCTTCTTTGTGTTCAGGTTCTGTCCTGTGCTCTTGCTCTTCATCCTGGTGTTCTTCTTGCTTGTCTCCGGCCTTCTAATCTTCTGAAGGAGGGCTGCTAGGAGGTGGTGATGGCGGTGGGCTAGGTTTAGGGCTACCTGGTAAAGCTGTAGGTTTGCCCTTGAAATCCCTATCTGCCTTCGTCTTTCTTTCTCTTTCCTTGTTTTCTTGTTTATCTAGCAACGTTTGCCGTATTTGCTCCACTTCTTCCTCGGTGAAAGGAATGTGTGGAATGTTTTCCGCCGCAGCATCAAGAATCTCGAAATTCTTGATATAGTCTTTAAAGAGGTCCCTCTGCACTCTTCTTGAGGATCCGGACATCGACTCAAGGGATGGCTTCCATAATTTGTTTAGATCGCCCTTGAGGGCTCTTTCTGCTCGGAAACTCTCCATTAGCCTCTCGAGTCTAGCCGCTTTTTGTGTTAGAATCTCTTTGGCTGGCACTTGAGCAGATTCTTTTTTGCCTTTCTTCTGCTCAGGTTGCTCCTCTTCCACTGGCTCCAGTCGTCTCTTTAACCTTGTAGCCACCCTTGATGCTCATTGTGGCTCGTCTTCTTTGTCTTCCTTTATCCTTATCCAGTCATTCTGAGATGGGGGGTCAGGCCACCTTCCCTTGGCATGTAGTGCTGCATAAACTACCTTGGTTATCATCTCTCCTGGCACTATGTAGGTTGGCTTTTTGTTTCCCATCTTTAGCAGGATGTCTTGTATGTATGCCGCATAATTGATTATCTTTGGGGTGCCCTTCGTCATTGCCCAAGTAAAGGTTGTGGCAATTGCACCCGGCGGCATCCTGTACTTCTGCGGCCTCTTCGTGCACATGTGGAAGTATTGGTTGTACAATTGGCTCATGATCGCCACCTTTGGGTTGGCGATGTCTTCAAAAGTGTAATTAGCCTTTTTCTCTTTGTACACCTTTACTTCATCCCTTCTCTTTGTCACACTGTCTCCCTGATTGGAGAGATCTAGTGCATGGGCGACAACCTTTTCCGTAATAATGATCTCTGTGTTGGGTCTGCCGTGCAAATCCATTACCTTGGCCACTCCATCTTCTCTAATGCTGGTCACAAACTCCCATACTCTTTTGACGTCCACCCCTGCTGGGATTGCTTCAAAATAGTTATGGAGGTCAATTTTCTCCAAGTAGCCGGCCATTTTGCTCCGGACAAATTCATTGAGCTCCCTTGGCAGCATTGGCAGCTCTATTATATTTCCGTCATTGTCCTTGAATACTCCTTGGTAGATTTTTAGGTCGTTTGACTCTAGTAGATCTTCCTGTATCTAGGTGCTTGTAGGCTTTAATGTTCCCTGTGGAATGAAAAATGGTTCCACCTCGTCCAGATAGTCTTTGATTGTCATTCTCTTCTTCTTTGCCGGTGACTTGGAGGCTGCCATAGACCCTGTTGTACTTAGCAATCCAAAGTTTAGCATTTTTTTTTCCATATCAGCTGCTAAACTGAGTTTTACTTATCCAAATGACTTGAAAATTGAAATCATAGCTCAAAAGGAACTTGTGAAGCTGTGCATGTGCTCACAGTGCAAATTTGACCAAAAAAATCCATCTAGACATCCTACGCGTAGGATGTCTTTTTCTTCAGAACTGGTTCATACTTGACTTGTAGGTAGTGTAAGGCTCATGGAACATGGTTATAAGCTTGGATTTGAATTTGGATGTCAAAAAGTGGATTTTTGGGCTGATTTAGGCTTTAAGTCACAATTTTGGTAGATTGTCCATCATAGGAAGCAATTGATGTCCAAATGGGTTGAAACTTGGTACATGGGTTCAATGCATCATGGTATTAGCTCCTATGATGTCATTTCTTGCACAGAAGTCTAAATCTAAGCTTAAGACATCCTACGCGTAGGATGTCTTTTTCTTCAGAACTGCATGAAACTTGATCAGTGGGTTGTCCTTGACCTGTGGAACATAGCCATGTTCTTGGATTTGTATTTGGATGATATTTGATGCTTGTAGGGCTCTATGAGGTGTTTTTGGGCTCAAAAAATGTATCTTGAAGGTGTTGGGGGTCAAAAGTGATTAGAAGGGCTTCAAGCTTGACATATGGGCTCTTGTTGATGAGGCTATTACTTCTGAAATGACAAAACTTCTCCTTCATGCCCAAAAGGTCCATTAGACATCTACGCGTAGGATGTCTTTTTCTTCATTTTGCTCCCAAACCACACAGAAAGTTAGCTGATGTGTATGTGAATGTGTTGTGAAAATTTCATGAGATTTGGAAAAGATTTGGTAGGTTAATGGCCCTTTAGTGCCTTTATGCCCTATCTTTGCGTTTTTCCATGCATATGAGGTCCAATCTCTTCCAAAGGTGATGAAATTTGGTGTAGGGCTTGTGAATGTCATTCAGAACATGTGCATGGCAAGAATTGTTGGGTTTTGTGCCAAGAATTGCCCTTGAGACATCCTATGCGTAGGATGTCTCCTGGTGATTTTTCTCTTGTTAGTGCTCCCAGTGCTTGCCCTTTGCTCCCCTAAGTCCCTTTTAAGCCTAATTTCAACAAAAAAGTCAATTGGGTAAGTAAAAACTCCCTGTGTGGACTTCAGAGCCTCTGAGCCGTTTTCTGACTTTTGGAGTGCTTTTTGGCGATGAAATTCTTCAATGTTGGTCTTCATAGCTTCTAAATCCTTTGGGGATCCTTGCCATATGATTTTTGTCGACTTTGGCTTCACCGGAGCTTCATTTGGCAATTTGTCGCTCTAGAAGCACCCGTGGAGGCGTTTACATACCTTTGATGATTTGTGGTGGTCCACCACCATAGGACTTGGTTTTTGATGGTCTAGGAAAGCCGCTCGTGAAGTTTGGTGGCAAACGGACTTGCGGTTTGACCACAAGTTCATTTTGACGCTTTGTCTGTCTGATGTCGTTTCTGAGGTTTAGTGCCGCTTCGGGTCACTTTTTGGTCATGCGGGTCATATGGACTTGTCGAGCATGTCGGTATGCTCCTACCCGTAAATTTTGGTAGCATTTGATCGCCGTTTCGCCGATTTCCCATTTGGTGGCCTCTTGCGGGTTTCTGGGAATTAGGGGTTTTCCCGATGTTTTCCCACTGCCATTGGCTATCTAGGAAGGGTCTCCTAGACTAGGGTAAGCTGCTGATGAAGTCTTGTTGCTTTCGGGTTAGCCGTTAGGCCGCCATTTCTACTTGTAGGTCTCTACCGCTCGCTTTGTGTGTGACCTCTACGCTAGTTTTCGCGACAGAATGACAAACATGCGCGAAAAGCTCAAGGTGGTTAGCCTACCTCTCATGTCTGGAGTTGGTCAGGTTGACGTGCGGATCGTAGAAGCTGCTGGAAGGTCGATCCGCTCTAGGTGGCAGAAGCTCTCTCTACAAGGTCAATAGTGAGAATGAGCTAAAAATGGGGTGAAAAATTCTTATAATGGAGGTCCCCGAACCATTTTTCATGAAATTTGACATGTGCTCCTATATTTCTGCAAGATGCGGTTTAGGCTCAAAAAATTCTTGATTTGGACTCCATTTGCTCTGTTTACCAAAAATTTGTCATTTCGGCCAAAACCTGGCCAAAACACACTTTCCGCTTCAGTCTCATAATTGCACCCCCACTGTACTGTAGGTTGTTCTTTAGTCACTGGTCATCCCCATATTTTTGGTTTTTCATTACGACTGTTTTTCACCTGCTTTTTGTATTTTTGAAGCTTTTCTACCGAAAATTAGCAAAATTAAAAGGAAAATAGCAAATCAAACCCAGAAAATCCCCATAATTCATAATAGATCACAAACATCACCGCAACACATTATATACACTCTCATGCAATTTTTGTGGCCAGATTTCTCCGTTTTACCAATATTTTGCCTAAAAAATGGCTATTTCTACATATATACACACACCTAGGGGCTTAATTTGGCGTTTGGCCCCATATTCATGTAGCTTCATGCTATATAAGGGCATATATACTTGGGTTACTCCAGAAAATTTCGCAATCAAACGTCAACCCTGAAAATAGTCGAAAATTGTGCCCTTATTTGCTATTTCTGTTATTGGTTCCGCATTGAGAATGCCTCCCCCACTCCTAGTCGGAGTCCTCTTGGACGACAAGGGTTCGCCTCGGAGTATGTGCCGTGCATAGGTTGAAAAAGTCGTGCTAATGCGTGGCCGATTAATGTGGCCCTATTTTATGCATACTCGGTCAATGCATGGAAAAATTAATGTTGTGTAAGAGAAGGGAATAAGCAAGATGCTTATTGGAATTCGTCGTCGAGGTTTCCTGTTTTCTTGGCAAGTAGCAGTTGTAACTCTATTGCTCTTTGTTTAATGGTCTTTTTGGTCAGAGGCAACTGCGTTGCCGACACTGTTGATATAGTCGTAGCTATTTCGGAGGATGTGTTAGCTATGGGCCGTATGGCCTTGGCTTTCCATTGGTAGTGTGGTGTGGCCAACTTTTCCCCTTGTTGGTTTGTCATCGGCACCCACTTATATTTGTTTGCCCGGTTGATCTGTAGATGTCTACTTTCCATCGTTGCTTGTACCGTAGGTATTTGTTTTGTCTTTTGCTTTGGTATCAAATGTGAGTGACATGAGGGTTTTGGCTAAGCATTTTCTTTGGAATCCATATCTGCTTGGTTACCTTGGTTTTTGGTTGCACCATCTGCTTTGTTAGAATTCGGTTGTCACATTGTGTTTTCCCCCTCATGGCGTTTCTATCCTTCCGCATCCATACTTTTTTACCTTGTTGTGGTAGTCTAGATTTTTGCAGTGTAGTCGGTGATTTCAGCTGTCTGTGATGAGCATGGTTGGCCGTTAGCTGGTAGTTGGTCTCAGGTTTCATGTTGATCATTGAGGGTATTTGTTCTTTGGTATTTGTTTCCAGTGATTGCATGGCTTGCATTTGATCCGGATGTTCCTTTTGAGCAAAAGCTACCACCTGCTGTTCGTTTTCGTGATGGATTTTGACCGCCTGTGCTTTCCAGTCTATTTGGACATTGTATGCTTTTTGCCAAGGTTGCCCTAGCAGCATTGGTTGTTGTGTGCTTTCATCTGTCACCACATAGAATTTGTGTGGGTAAATATATTGATGTAACTGTATATCCAATATAATCCACCCTAATGTTTTCAATGGATGTGATGTGCTACTTTCCAGCACTTGGGGAGTAGGATGAAGTTGATCTGCGACTTGGAGCTGTTGGTATAATCCGTAAGAGATCAAATTTGCTTGAGCACCCGAATTGAGCAAGGCTGGTGATTCAACTTGATCATTGCCCACCTTGACTGTAATTATTGGCTCGATTGTGTCTTCTTCCAAGTTCATGAGTCGAATGGCATTGATTCTCAATGGTGGTTTACTTTGTTGTTGTTGTCGCAGAAGCCGTCTTTTTGCAATGTGTTCTTGTGCTTCGGTTTGAGCTTCCTCATCAGGCTCTAAATCATTAGCTATATAGACCGGATGAGGCTTTTCACCTGGTTCTGCGAGGTCTATTCTTTTTGCGTTTTCAGGCCCGTCGTAAGATTCTTGGTTGGTTCTCTCCCTGATTGATGATGTCAAGATGATTTTTCTTTCCTGGATAGTAAATTTCCTATAGTGAGGTGGTACATTCATGTTGCCCTTTTCTGACTCCCCTTTACCATCACTATCCTCTTCAGTGGTCCAGATCTCCCTCAAAGACCGTTTCAGTTCTTGGTATTTCTGTTTACGCTCTAGTTTGGTCCACTCTTGGTATTTTGTTGGTTCTTTTTTTGTTTTTTTCAGATTTTTGTGATTTTGTTTGAGCCCGAGATTTTCTTTCCCGATTCGCTTGTTCTTGCGTTCGCTCTTTTCAATTTTCTGAGAATTTTCCTGATATTTGATCTTTCACACAATCCTCTGCTTTTACAAGCATCAAATAGTGAGTTTTTCCTTTTATCCTGGGCATCACGTTCTGTCTCACTTTATTTTCGGCTCTTTTCTTCCTATAGCGTTCTTGGCGTCTAGGGTGTTGATTAGCAAAATCATAAAACTTGATATTCTCTGCTTCATTCCCACGCTCACTGGAGGTGTCTGAACACTCATTATCTGCCTCATCATTTACTTCCACTTGCTCAAAAGAGTTGTAAAACTCTTCTTGTTCTGGAGGTGCTACCGTCTCTTTTTCTGGCATCACGCTTACCATGTAATAGGGTAGCACATCGTAACCATCTTTATCGCAAAATTTTGTTGTTGGAGTGTCGGTAATGGTACATACATCTAACGTTGCCAGTATGTGTTCCCATTCTAGAGTCTCCAAGGCATCTTCAGGGAATGGCTTCGGAATATACTCTTTGTCTTCAATTGCTCTTTCTAAGATGCAATCCTATTTTCTTAAGCTTCCACAATGTGAAGCTCCGCACATCCATAGCTCTTTTGGTTGCCCCAACCATGCTGGTAGTTCTGATCCTGCTATTGTAGCCGAATCAAACTCTTCCACAGGTGTTTGGTTTACATCCTTGTAACTATGGTCTTTCAAGTGTATTTTAGTTGTCGTCTCGCCATGTCTGAGGTATATGTGGTCATAACCCCAATCTTGGACCATCTTCAGTTGTCGCATGAATGGTCGTCCCAAGATTATCTCATAATTGTTCTTTTTGTCGAAATCAACTATTGCAAATGTATGCTCATACTCGATCCCGCACGAAGTGACAATTACCTTTTCCAAGAGTCCGAGAGGCTTCTCCATGAAACCATCTGCCAACTGCAGCTTCATTCGGGTAGCCCTTAGAGCTGGTTTTCCCCATTTTTTCCAGACTTCCTTCGTGGCGATAGCAACTCCCGCTCCATTGTCAAGAATAGCTTTGGAAACCACTCCTTGGAATTCTACAGGTAGCGTTGTGTTTCCATCTTCTCCCTCACAATATTCTCCAACCTTATTCAATGGTACCGGCCTAGTGTTTAGATTAGGCCTGTCCAACTCCCTGATTCCTTCTTGTAGTTTCAAGGTGGGGTTTTTTACTCCAAATTTTTCCAAGAATTTTTCTATTGTGGTCCACATGTTTGGCCTTAGCTTTAGGAGTTCTGCTAACGTGATTGTGCATGCCACCGGGGTGGCTAACAGCTCAATCAATCCTTGTGAGTCCATCACCTTGTTAGAAGAAAATCTTTGAGATGGAATTGCCCTCACTTACGACTTAGCTTCGTATTCTCCTAGGTAAGAGGGTAAAGTTATCAAAGAGTCTGGTTGGCTGTGTCTCGAACTAATAGATCCTTGGTCTCCCCCTTGTGAATGCACCTCAATGTTTATTTGTGATCTTGCCTCAAATTCTTCAATAGGAGGTAGGATCACATTCTTTCCTTTTCTCGTGCTATTCATGTGGTCATTCATTCTATTAGCCTCGTTGGCCTCTCTGATTTGCTTCCACAGATCATCTAGACCATTATCGTCCTTTCCCATCTCTGCCGATATTCTAGGACGGACCCCATCACTTGCCCCTTCGGTGGTATTGGGCACTATGATAGGCTCTCCTCTGGACTCATATTCATTAGTGAGTCTTTCCTTTGTTTCCTCATGTTTTTCTATTGTTGGTTGGATAGGGGTTGGAACTAGCACATCATGGCAATTTGCCGGTTTTCCCAACAGGTCTTCCATCAATGATTGAGCCGTCTCGATCATCTTTTTACACATATCCAACCTTTGTTTTTCTATTTCCGCATATGGATATGTCATCCATCTTTGCTCGTGGGTCTGGTTTTTTTTAAGCCGAGCTTCATAAGCTCTTAGAAGCGCATCCAGCTGCTCGTTTACTTTGTCTGCTAGCACAGATCCTCCTGATCCTGCACTTTTGGGCTCAGCTATTTCCTTTGGTGCTATGGCTACTGTGGTGTGTGAGCCATGGCTGGCTAGATCTTCTAACCGCTCCAACCTGTTCTTTGTATGTTTCAACTCATCGGATAGGGCGGTTTGCTCTCGTTCTTTCCTGGCTTTCCTACGCGCCTTTCTTGCCTTCCAAGTGCTTCTCGGATTTTTCGTTTCTGAACTTTGGGCATCCATCTTTGGTTCTTCTATTATGGGTTCATTCGTCCTTCTTTGGGCTTGGGCTCGTGTCACCGCCTGAACAGGTATGACTGTTTCACTTTCTGATACTCCACTGGAAGGTACTGTTTCCAACAGGTTCAAGGTGGTTTTTGCTCCTTTACTCGGGTTTTTAGGGAAATCGGGAATCAAATGAGTAATTCCACATTCTGGGCAATACGCATTGACTCTAATGATTTCATCATGGGGACAGTCTCTCAGCCAATGGTCTCCGCCACACTTGTAACAAGGGCCCTTGGGTTGTTGAGGTGCTCCTTGAGCTCCCCGTTGCTGGTAAGTCTATCTCTGTCCGCCCATGCCTCCATTGGCTATGAACAACAATGTTCGTTCATCTAAGTTATATCTTCCTTCTCCTGCGGCTTGTATAGCAGTTGGAGGTCCTTGATTCCCAATCATGCTCCATGGATCTGGTGTCAAGGGTTCCTTCGATGGATAATAGATAGGGTTCGCCGCATATCCATTGGGATCCTCATAGTATGCATGCATAGGCACCAAAGCCTTTTCTTCTGGTTCAGTTACCGTTGGGGTGTATCTTACACCAACTGGTCGTAATCCTGGTAGGGGTGGTTGTTGCCCCAACACCGGTTGTGGTCTCTCTACACCTACAAGTCCTGGCAAGTTGCCTGCTTGATATCTAGGCATAGGTGGAACTTGAGGGGAAGCTACAGGAGCTTGGGGAGCATAAGGTCTCTCCCTCACATATCCCTTGTTATAGTAACATTCCTCGGTCCCATGGTTTGTCCATTTTTGTTCAATAGCACACCACTTGGGCGGTTTAGCCTGGGGTTTGGCGTACAAGTTGATCTTTTTTAACACTTCATCTACAATCTATTCTTGGTTTACCGCTATTTATCCTTTCAGTGTTGTCTTGGAGGACTTGCTCCCACTTTGTTGTGAAGATGAATCATCATCAAGGTCCTTGAACTCCCCTTCTTTGTAAACCGCACAATTGTCCACAAGGTACAAGGCTTCCTTGGTCAACTCATTCAACGTAGTGCTCCTCTTCATATGTAAGTCTTTTTGGAGATCTGCATTCCTTAGTCCTTGGATGAATATCAGCATAAGTCTGGACTGAGTTGGCAGTTCTTCAACAGGACAGAACTTAACATATCTCTTTAGCCTTAGGGCTGCCTTCCGTACAGATTCTCCATCTTTTTGTTTGAATTTATGGATTTGTGAGACGGTATTATGAGCTATTCCCCTTTGAGAGAATTCCTCAATAAACTCGTCAAACACTTCCTCCATCGACTCAAAGTCTCTACGCTCTACAGAGTCAAACCAAGTTGCAACATCATCCTCTAGGGTTAGTCCAAACCCTGTGAATTGGGTAGGAAAGTATAACACCTCTTCAGCTCTAATCACACGTACAAAGGGTGCTACATGATCTCTTGGGTCTCTGTTTCCTGTGTATTTCTTGTTTACCCATTTTTGCACTTGAGAAGGTCTAATTCTGCGATGGTCTACAAACCTCATCATGGGATCACCCCTTCCAAGTCTATACCCCTCCTCAGGCCTTCTGTAATAGGCTGGTTCCTCGCCCAACGGTGTTCCTAAGCCATAATTTCTAAAGGTTCTCGCCGGAGGTGGTCCTTCTCTTCGAACTCGTTCCATGGGTGGTCCTCCAAGTTCGGTCGACCCTTGTGTCTTTGGCTTACTCTCTGCTTGATACCTTGAATAGTGTGGTGGTTCTTGCAAATCCCTGAGCCCTCGAGCCTCTTGATAACCCTCTGGGTTTCTGTCTGGTTCCATTGTCGCACTTTGTCTAAGCCATGCCTGCAATGATGGCTGGTTTACTGGTTGGTCTTGGTTGTTGAATGCTCCCGGTCTGGGGGAATGTGATGTAGCGTCGTACTCATCTGAGAATGGATTCGTTGACTTGCTTGGGGTGTGGACGGCTCTCGGCATTTCCTCAGGGGCATATGCTGATGCTCCTGTACCTGTTTCTCTTTCTACTTCCTCTGGGAGAATACGTTGGTATTATCGCCCATATCTATCAACAAAAACTATGCCCTTCCCCGTAGTAGTTTCATAAGAGAATAAGTAAAGAACTTTGTCTTTGCTAAGTTCGTCTACGTATGGTTCTTTACTGCGAAAGTAAGAGACAATACCCTTGCTCTTGTGTTTGTAGATTCCCACATTCTCGTTATAAGTTGGAACCCTGATTGTTTGCTTATCGTACATGAAAATAGCTCCATGCCGATCAATGTTTGGTGGAGGCTCTTGAGTTTCTGAAATCATTTTCCCTTTAGCCACGTTGTCTCCATATCTGTTGTAATCTTCAGGGTTGCTAACTATTAAATAGTGGTTTCCCTTTTTGTCTCGGAATCTATCTCCATCATCATACACGTGGATTATCTCCAATCTTTGTGCTGGCCTCTCTTCAATACAAATGCAGTTGCGACCTCGACAGTCAGAATAGACTAGGGCTCCTCTTGAGTTTGTTCCCTCCAAGAAGATCACAGTAAGCCTGGAATCATTCGAAGGATTTTGGGAGGTACTTCCTCCTCGCATAGGTCCTTCATAGGCGAAACTTCCTAGCTGTTGGCTCCCCATCATGAAGAAAGATTTGTCTGACGACGTGTCATTATCACTACCTTCCTCAATAATCGGTGCTAGCGGATCTAACCTTGCCTGAGTTACACTCTCTTCAGTGGACACTACCCTAACTTGGTCACCTGCCACTTTCTGGTCTCTAACAATGTATCTTCCTGATCTTAATTAATTCATCAAACTTATCAATGCAACTTATCACAAGCTCAACCACTAACCTGGCAATGGATCAGTTTCTGCATAACGTCTTGCTTTGTTGTTGAATATACCTGCACACAAGAGTTTTAATTTCGGCAATTGGATCAACGCATTTATCTGCTGGAGGTGATCTTAGTAATGATTGGTATAACTGGAGAGTTAATCTCAACCACTACTATATTCTATACACTGTTGATGTTCCTGATTAGGTTGCTAATCTAAAACAGTACCCTTCCTTGATGTTGGCCAATTTATGTGAAAAAGCTTGAATTCAGTATTTGCTTTGTCAAATGGGCAATCACGGTCCAATTTTACCTCTGAAAGAAGTTCTAGAGCCCTTAAGCCAAATAGAACCTCACTGTCTAGGCCAAGTCAAATTTTCTCTCCAGAATGCCCCAATAGACATCCTACGCGTAGGATGTCTCATGCTGCATTTAGCCTGGATTTCTGCACTGTATTTTCCCCTTGTTGTGCTGAGCTTACAGCCGTTTTTACTTTTTGATTTGGACTTCTAGAAGCTGGTCAATGAGTCAGAAATCTGTTCTGACGGCCTGATGATGGTGTTGATCAGTCTAATCAACTCCAAATTGGACCAAAATTGACTAGCAGGATTTCCTTAGGCTATATAACCCCTTGCAATGCTCAAAGTCCAATTATGGCTTCACTTTCTTGCATTAGACATACTACGCGTAGAATGTCTATTTCTTCAAAATGGCTTTAAACTCAAGACTTCAGCTCTTATTGAGCTGCTGATCATCTTGGTATACTCAGATTTCAGTTTGGAGTCCTAAATCACTCAGTAGACATCCTACGCGTAGAATGTGTTTTTGGCCTGCTTGACCCCAGATTTGTTCCACAGCTTCCCCCTGATGTCAGTATCCCAGTGGTATGCTTAGATCTCAGTTTGGATGCCAAAAGTCTCAAACTTCTGTTGTTTTTCTTCTTTCAGTCAAAAGTGCTAAAGTCCACTTTGAACCCAATTTTCTTACCCGAATGAGGTGAAGACCCTTTCAGTCACTCGATATATCATGCAAGGCACACTCATGCAGCCATCTTAAGGTTTTGGTTTCAAGTTGATGCTTTTGCACTAATTGGGTAGGATGTCTAGCAATTTCAATCTATCTGGCTCTATCCTGTCAAGAGAAGGCCAAATTTCCCCTTTGCAGTTGAAATTAGGGTAAACCCTACCTTCAGAACACACTGGTCACCTCAAAATTCCAAAATTCCTCCCAGATTGTCCTGTAGACATACTACGCGTAGGATGTCTCCTAGCTCACTCACAAACTTAAACTTGTTTAAAATGACAAAAGGTCCTTCATTAAGGTCAAAAAGTGATATATATACCTTACAACTTCTCAAACCCTAAAGTTCCAAAATCATCCATCTACTCCTTCTAACTATCAAAACTGGGATACAATCTGGAAACTTCTGTAAGTCCCAATATTTACAAGGTGAAAAACCGGGTTTTCCTCAATGAATGACTAATTACAAAAAATAATAATCCGCCGAGTAGTTAGATGCCGTGGGGTGTGTCCAGCTTCTAACAGTTATGCACATAAACGCATCTCATTTACGAAGGTCTACAAAATTGTTGGCCATTCGCTTACTGAGACACGTCAAAAAGTGCTTCCAAGTGTCGTTCAAAGTCAAACTACCTGGACTTACTACAAGCAAAGAAATCCCATAATGTAGCCATGAGTTCATGATTCGCATCATTTACCACATGATTAGCAAAAGAGGATCCCACGCATCGAGCACTTCTCTTTGCCACTCAAACATTGGCAAACCTTGGTGGAGTGGACTCAATACCATCAGACTCGGTCTCAATGATGGCATAGTTATTAGTGTTTTCCATAGTTGTACCATTAAAAAGTACATCACAATGCATATAAAACTGAACTATGTGTCAAATACCACGAAATAAGTAATCCCTTGCACAATATTATGAACATAACATCTTATAATACCAAGAAAACATAATCTACACAAAGCATAAGAGGTGCAAGTTTAGGAAAATACACAGAGAGACTTTAGAGTTTTCCTCGAGCAACATGCATGATTTTCTCTCTTCCTTATTGCACACCTCTCTCTCTCTCTCTCTCAACATAGCAACCTATCCTCTCACAAATGTGAGGATCAATTCATAGAATTGTTGTACTTAAACAAAGATCTCTAAGATGTGAACCTAATATTTTGGATCCCTCAAACTCAAATTGCAAGTGGAAAACTCTATTGCATAGAATTTCAAAGTCATAATAAACACCAAGACATTTAGAAATGTATCCATATTTTCAAAGAACATTGCGTAAAATGGATCACAAACATGGCAAAGTTGTTGATATGTTTGTCATAGAAACAAACACAATCAAGGATAGTATTATGCCGCAAATGATCTAAGAGGCAATGCCAATGTAGCTTGCTTCATCATGCAATCGGCAATCGGCTTGGAGTTTCTCCGTTCTTAAATTAAGGATTGTTTTTCCATCCCAAGTTTGATTATCTCCTTGATTAACAAATAAAAGTAGTAAAAAGGGGATACTTTACGATCGAGCACAAAACACAACAGTTTACACGTACCAGTTATTGCAGCTATGTATGGTACTGCCAAACATGCAAGTTGTTTAGGCAAGTAGATTTGATAGATCACTCAGCAAACCTAGAACTCTGGAGGTACTCCCAATCATTGCGATCGGAGTATCCTTGATATCTAGCAAACCACTGAGCATTATCTTCATCTTGGGAAGACACACACTTCTTCCTAATCGGGTAGACACCGTACTCAATGTCGGAGGAGTATGACAAAATACACAATGCAAAAATTTCAATAGATGGCAACTTCCTAAGGTCCGTAACACATAAGGAAACAAAAAAACCATGAATCTTACTTTATGCCAAGTGAATTCCTAATTTCATACACACACACACACACGTGGTCTTGTAGTGCTTGCGGATGGTCATAACAATTTTTTTGTGCGGAAAAGGCATACACCAAAAATATGGCTCTGCTTAAAATAATGGAAAAAAAATAAAGGTCCCAAATATAACATAATGTCTTAATGGTGGACAAAAACATACCAAGATGCGGATGATCTTCTACATTTAATAGAAAGGATGCCTTGGAGATGTAAGAAATTTGATCCATGATCTGTATACCCAAATGGAAACCAAAAAATAGACAATGTGAGGAAGAAGGAATAGAACCTTCACATGACATAGTTTAGTATATGTTATGGGGAGGTAGAAAATTAATTCATGAAATATTTTATGATTTGAAACATATACAAAGAAGAAGACAATGATGAGAAGGATTGGAGACTTCATATGGCATTGATTGATATCTTATGGTGCATAATGCTTATTTATTGTTAGTGCAATTCTTTTGTAAATTACATCAACGTCATGTAGGAGAATTTTCACTCCAACAGTTGAATGTGCGCATGAGAGTGCAACATACAATTGTCCATGTGTGAAGACCAGTGTCACTAGGTATAGTCCCAACATGGTAATGCTTTGGCCCTATGACTTATTTATCGTCGTCGTACAGAGAGAAGGATTGGAACCTTCATATGGCATTGTTTAATATCTCATGGTACACAATGTTTGTTGTTAGTGCAGTTGTTTCATTTACATCAACATCACGTTGGAGAATCTTCACTCCAGCGGCTAAACATGCACGTGACAATGCAGCATACGAGTGAAGATCGGTGTCACCATGTATAGGCCCAACATGGCAATGCTTTGGACTTGTGACTTATTTATCATCATACAAAAAGCCAATCTAACTAGAAACTGTCTCTGCCTAAGAACAAATGGAAACTTTGTACCAGAATGCACAAAACATATTCGAGGGATGAAAACCCGAGTTCCAACCAATGTACCTGTAATAGCTTCTACCTCCAAAAATCTTGCATGAAATGCCTTGCACACCAAGCGTGTCCCATTACATAGACCTCTACTTGGATCAAGGTTTTGTAGTAGAATTGTTGGGGCATTCATCTTCAACTCCAACCAATGTGTTGGAAATCCACCACCCAAGGTGAGACTATTTAAAAACTCCACAAAGTATAAGGATCTTGCATCGAGTTTTCCACCACAGAGTCAGCACTAAAGTATTGCACAATATCACCTTTCATTGTGTACAGGGCCTTAGCATTGAGAATATCAACTTCGTAATTTTC
This sequence comes from Adiantum capillus-veneris, assembly GCF_014529385.1. NCBI lineage: Eukaryota > Viridiplantae > Streptophyta > Polypodiopsida > Polypodiales > Pteridaceae > Adiantum > Adiantum capillus-veneris. The sequence continues at coordinate 122,413,623 of NC_140951.1, read as the reverse complement.
TGGATCAAGGATGGCCCGCTCTTTGAAGTATTCTGCATGGACCACATCTTTATCAATTTTTGAATAGATGCAACCTATCAATACATCCAATGAAGATGAAGAAAGCACCATGTGACGGGGGATTTCTATCATCTATTTGTCAACGATTGTCAAAGTCCCATTTCCTACATCCATAAGCCATTCTCTGTAGGAAAAATTTGCAACATCACCACCTCCCACTCGCATGTTATGTGCATTGCAATCTAAGGATCTTCACATGATTCCATAAGTGCGATCTAAAAAGTGTAGCATCAACAATGTGAGCACGCACTCCTTGGAACACCACTGGTAAGATCTGTCTGAAATCTTCCCCAAGAAGTAACACTTTTCCACGAAATGGATTTCTTGAGCACATGATATCTTGCAAAGACGTGTCCAAAGCTTCAAAGGAATATCGATGCATCATAGGATCCTCATCCCACACAATCAACTTGCACATTCTAAGAAAGTTGACCCTGAATAGGGGTATTGCATGTGCTGCAACTATCAAGGTCCAAGGGTATCTTGAATCTAGAATGTGCAGTGCCCGGGGCGGTCACTTTTTAGAATGTGTATGATATCACGTGAGTTAACAGGAGAGGATTATTAAAAGACCAAAATGTATAAAAATGTATACATAGAGAGGGGGGTGAGGGTTTTTTAAATAAGCTCACAGTGTAAGTATAGTATGTATATTGGGGTATTATTAATTACCTCTTGAACACACGTGATATAGAGGTCTTTTGATAAGTGACTGCCCCGGGGTGCAGTGCAACCATTTCGTAATAACAATGTTGAAATACCAGAAGATGATGTGGCCAATGCAACTTCTCCTTCTCCACGCACGTGTGACAATAAACAATTATACAAATAAGTTTTCCCAATCCTTGCAGGACCATCTAGGAAAAAAATAGTCCCACCATGAATAGGCTATTCATGCAAAACTGCCTCAAATATCAATTCTTTGATCTTCATTTAGAGTCTGCTCCATTTCACATGACACGGATAGCTCTTGCATTGTGTCAAGGCACTACTCTTGGAAAAGGAAGCTATTTTCATCGCATGTCACAAAGCGCTCCTCAAGCATTTAAATTCCAAGAAATTCAGTTAAACTTTGTCCAAAGTACCAAGAATGTTATGCAAATCTCTCAACGCATACCCTTCATCAAATTGTGTACATCCATCTAACGGCTCATATCTCATCTCCAACATGTGTTGATAGTCCTCAGACAAAAGACATCGAAATCCTTCCCATAAGAGATGAGGGGAGGAGGGTTCACAAAACAATAGAATGTTCACAAGAAAATGTCTCAATTGCAAGCCTGTATGTGTACTGCAAGCTTCCTCCATGCATCCAAACCATTCCCCATCATCTTCCAAGATACCCCTTTCAATGCATGCTGCCTTGAATGTTGGAAACAATAAAACCATTTGTGGAGCGTAGATCCTCAAATGATTTACATCCTTTACAAATAGTCAAAAGCAAATGGACATAATATCGTTCACCTGCAAAGGGCTGCACAAAATACATCCGCCCAATAGTGTCTCCACGACGTCTCTTTGTCCATTTTTTGGAACCCAAACCTTTTTTGAGAAAAATCAATGTACAAACTATTGTTTGCATCAAGATTCCCCAAGTTGCATGTGAACCACTCTATCAAAGTGGTCTTCTCTGCATTGTCCCTTTGCAAGACATCATCAAGTCTATCATTATCTCAAAAAGTCACCATTTGACCAGCCGGAACATGCACGCTTAATCTCTGAACAACTGGTGCATCATTGTGCAGAGGATATTCAAAAATTCTCCAGCAAGCCTCAGATGTAGATACATAGCGGCCATCTGTGTATATGTCTATCTCATCAATGTTCTCCCTTTCTGCATCATGTATCGATGTATGGAATCTTACAGTTACCCTATCATGCCCCTTGTAGATGTACTTATAGACATACTTGACGGCTGGAATTATAGAGCATACCTCAACATTGATATGTGCATTAAACAGTGTTCACAAAATAGGATTGTATGGCACAACCCATCGGTTATCAATAGTAGAACCCCTAACCTTGGCTGTGAAGCCATTGTCTCATCGCACATAAATGGGGTAGCCATTACTATCAATGCTTGTTTGCTCACAAAATGACGTGGATATTTTCTAATACACCGGCCATCAACCATGCAAGGAGATGAACTATTGAACTCACCACATGGGCCATGAATGTTACAACTAACAATGATATCATGCAGCACTGGAAATTGATTTTTATAAGGAAGCTTTGTACAAACCATCTTGTCATAGTCAAATGTTGATTGAGGCTTACATCGAGGATCTAGAATCAATAATGTATGAGAATGTGTCAAGCCTCTCTTTTGGAACTCCATGACACACATGTAAGCCAGCACTTTTCCAGAAATATCTTTCTTTAAGATATACTTTATCATGCTTGAGTGTTTCAGGAAGAAAACCTTGATGGTTATGTATGGTCAATCATAGGAAACCTGTCCTAGATGTAATGCCTCATTTATTTCTATCCATTTAGGGTTACATGTGAATGTGATAAATAGGTATGGCTTTCCCTTTGCACGCACAATTGCCATTGCATCTTGATACAATTGGTACATGTGTTGAGGGCCGCCTATAAAAGATGAGGGTAAGACAATTCTTCGACATGCAAACCATCGAAGTACAGCATCACTCCTAAACAATGCACCATGTCAACCAAGCCTGCATATAATTCTTCCCTCAATGCCTATTGCTTTGTATGGACCCATGCGAGACGACATTCCTCAATGGCACAATATGCATCAACCATAAATTGTTGAAGTAAACAACCCCCACAAAGCAAGGATGACTCCGTATCAGCACTAACATATAGCCGATATGCATAGTACTCTCTTTGAGTGACACATTGTCAACCAACCAAGGCATCCAAAGAGCCATGCACATTAGCATAAGAAAGATTGATATGACATCCAAAGAGCCATGCACATTAGCATAAGGAAGCTTGATATGACATCCATATTCTCCCTATGGAAAGAGAAGAACATACAATAGTGGCATGTACGACCTGTGTAGATCCAAAATCCTTTGCAGCCTTCCATTTTGACAATGTATCACAATGTCTCGATGGGGCCAGCTGTTTGTACATCCCCTTGACCTAGCATAATTGCAGCAACCTCATTGCCAACAGGTATCAAGTACTACCTAGAAGTATTTCTATTCTCACAAATTGTCATTTTGATCTCCACACCAGGATTGTCACGTAACATTCTACTAACATTGTAGAAGGCATTCGCATACGGATTACATGATCGCATCATCATTGATAATGCTTCAAGAGTGGAAAAATTCAAACCATCCAAGGCACTCATACAATTTTGAACCTCGTGCTCAGTATCATATACATATATATGTGCAAATGTTGGCACCCCTGCTTCATGTGGTACCAAAGAACCAATTCAATGGTACACACCGCCATGTACACAAAAGCAATATGATGCACTCGACCTTCCCATCAATGTCTCATCAATGGTAGCTCCAAGAGATGCAAATGCCATCACACTATTGTAACTATTGATGTTTCTAATGAAAGATCTACTCAAAGCATCACTATTATTGAGTAGCCTCTCCAATACATCTGGCGGTCTTGCAAGAGGAAAGAGGGATACTTTTCCACATTTGCAACAATATTTTCCCATTGATGGTGTATCTTCCTTATTCATTTCACATGGCCAAATACGTGCACCACAAAACTCACAAAAGGAGGACATGGTTCTTGTATGATGTGTAGGCAATGAGACATGTATCAATGGTAGCATGGAAGGGTGAACACCTTGTATACATGAATAGGCATGTAGAATGCAAGCAATTCCTCCAAGTGATGTGTCATGAACATACGGGACCTGCTCCTCATTTTGAGCGTCTATGAGAGGGAAAAAGTGTCCGTCATGTTGATGGCACTGCTCTCTTATGTTGGAGGTACGTTGCCTTGCCCGTTGTTGATGATATCTTCTTGTCGCATCCAAACATGAAAGAGTGTGTTGTCTTCGTTCTTGTCCTCTCCTACCATGACCATGGTCATTTGTTGACCATGGAAAGGCATCACTTGGCAAGTATACCGTACGTTGTATATTGAGTTGGCATCGATAATTTCGTTTACATATCTTCCTGAGCATAATGCAAGAGAGGTCAGGCGAGCCAGTGAACAATTTAATGGCGCCCGTTAGGGTTTTCACCATGCATTGCTCACTCATTCTCTCACCTGCCTTCAAGCCTGGCAGCTTTGGGTAGTTGAGCCACGTGGGGTGTCTTTTCTTCAGCAGTTCTTGTTCTTTCTAGGTTCGCATCCTTGGTAGAGGCAAAAGCTAAGGTTGTCTCTGATTATTTTAGGCGCCTCTACCAAATGTACTAAATACTGTGGGTATTTAGTTAGCCATGCCTTCCTCCATTTTGGCTGAGAGCCCACAATAAGCTTAACCCCTTCTGGTTTGGTGATATCTTCTTTGTATAGTGGCACTATGGCTCCTCTTTAATCCTCTTGTTTAGTGTAGCAGCTTCATACTTGAGAAGAGGATATGGGAGAGAGGGTTGTAGCCATTCATGTCGAACGACATTTGCATCTAATTTGTGAATGGTCATAGAATTCAATATCCTCTGCTCCCACTGCATTGCTTCTTTGGCGGTGTCTTTTATGGCCGCTTCTATTGCCCTTTGTAGATTGTCTTCTTCTTCTTGTGTCAGATCCCGGGGCTCTTGGGATGGTCCCACAAGGATGTCCTCTTGCATTGTTGTGTCCACTAGATTTGACACATTGTCTATATCAATTCCTTCCATAGTTGCTGGCCCTGTGCTCAATTGTGTCTCTTCAGTCTGTTGTTGGCCTTTTAGCTCATCAATCTGCTTTTGATATCCTTTCTTTTCCTGTTCAGCTTGATCCCCCATGGTCACTAAAAGGTCGTTCAATTCAGCATTGGCTTTCTCAACCTCTTCTAGCTTCTTCTTGGTGTCTTCATTCTCAGTTTGCATCTTCTTGAGATCCTCGTCCATCTTCTTTTTCAAGGCTGATAGCTCATCTCTCATGGCCTTGTTCTCATCCTCTAAATGTCTTTGCATCACTAGGGAGCCCTGGCTAGCATCAATCTTTGTCTCTTCTCTAGTGTCAACTCTTTTTGGAGTTCCTTCATCTGTTCTTCATACATATTCTTCTCTGAAGTAGTGCTAGTTGAGGGCGCGGCTCTAACTCTACCCGGAGATGCCCTTAGCCTCTGGATTGTCTGATCTTTCACTTTTATTTGATATTTTATCTCTATAACTTCGTCTTGTCTAGCCTCATGTTCTAGCTCAGCTTTTTCATTGGCATTCCTCAAAGTCTCCACTTCTTTGGACTCATCGGCAAGCTGGAGTGTCAAGTTGTCCCTTTCTTTCTCCACATCCGTCAGTGATTTGCTGATTTTCTTATACTCCTCATCTGCTTTTTGAAGCTTTTGGTCTGTTGCCTGACTCTGACTTTCCAGCTCTTGGCATCTTTTTAGTGCAGCGTCCAGATCATCTTGCAGCTTAGCTTGCTTCTGTGTGTTCTCTTGGTCCTGCTTTTGCAGTGAGTCCACCTCGGCTTACTTTGAGATTATCACACTCAGTCTCAGTGACCATAGACCTTGCTTTGAGCCCAGTGAGTCTTTGCATCACCTCATCCAAATCATTGGCTTGTGGCTGTAAATCCATTGTATATGTGGCCATTTCCTTCAACTCCACCAATCGAGGGCTCAGCATATATTCTTTGGGTCTAGTGCTAGACAATTGAAAAGCTACATGAGCTGCCTCTTCTCGAGAGTATCCAGCAGCTAGTAGATCAAGGAATATTCTATAGTTTTTTGCTTCTGGATCTGGCTTCTCTAGCTCTGGTTCAGACTCTTTCTCTTTGTCCTGTTCTTTCTTAGAGACTTGCAGCTTCTCAGATTTAATTAACTCCCCAATCTGTAGAGGTTGAGGAGGACTAAGAGGAGGTGGTGATCGTGGAGGCTAGATTCTCGACTTGATGGTGGGGTTGGTTGCTTCTTCTTGAAGTCCCGATCAGCCTTTGTTTTCCTCTCTCTTTCTGCATTTTCCTGCTCTTTCAGTAGGCAGCTATCGTCTCACATCATCAACTTCTTCTTCGGTAAAAGGTATGTTTGGGATATTCTCAGTTGTAGCATCTAAGATCTCAAAATTCTTTATATAATCTTCAAAGCGATCCCTTTTAGTCCTTCGAGAAGATCCAGACATAGCCTCAAAGTGAGGGCTTCCATAATTTGCTTAGATCCCCTTTTAGCATCCTCTCAGCTCTGAAACTCTCCATTAGTCTTTCCATCCTTGCTGCTTTCTGTGACTTTGTTTCCTTTACTGGCACCTGTAGAGTTGCTTTCTTCCCCTTCTTGGGCTCTGGCGGCTCTTCTGGCACTGTCTCTAAACGGCGCTTCAACCTTGTGGCTACCCTTGGAGCCTTAGGAGGCTCTTCTTCTTTGTCTTCCTTCAGCTTGAGCCAATCATTTTAGGAGGGAGGTAGAGGCCAATTTCCCTTGGCATCCAATGCTCCATAGATGACTTTGGTTATCAACTCACCAGACACAATATAAATGGGATTTTTGGTCCCCATTCTCACAAGGTTGTAGTGAATGTAAGCAGCATAGTCTATCTCCCTCGGGCGGCTCTTCTGCATCGCCCAAGTGAAAGTGGTGGAAATAGCTCCAAGTGGCATCCTGTATTTCTGTGGCCGCTTGGTACACATGTGGAAGTACTGATTGTATAATTGGCTCATGATGGCCACCTTCGGGTTTGCAATATCTTCAAATGTATAGTTATTTTTCTTCTCTAAGTAGACCTTAATTTCATCCCGCCTCTTAGTCACACTGTCTCCTGCATTAGAGAGGTCAAGTGCTGCTGCTGCCACCACCTCCTCTGTGATGACAATCATCTTATTAGACTTGCCTTGCAGATCTGTAACTCTGGCTATGCCGTTCTCTTTGATTGTGTTGACAAATTTCCACTCTTTTAACATCAATCCCTGCTGGCAAGGCTTCAAAGTAATGATGGAGATCTAGTTTCTCCAAGTAGTCCCCCATCTTGCTCCTGAAAAATTCATTGAGCTCTTGAGGGATCATGGGTAGCTCCACTGCATTTCCCTCCGGATCTTTAAACACTCCTTGGTAGATTCTCAGATCATTGGCTTCTAGTAGGTCATCTTGAATCCAAGTGCTTGTGGGCTTCATGGTTCCCTCTGGGATAACAAAAGGCTCCACTTCTTCTAAGTAGTCCTTGATAGCCATCCTCTTCTTCTTTGCAGGCGACATTGTAGCTGCCATGGATCCTGCTGCACTCAGTAGTCCAAAGTTAGCATTTTTTTCACAGATTTGCTTGTAAACTTGTAGACATGTAGTAGTGTTAGTGTGTATATGCGCTTCACCAGGGGCACTTTTCTCCCACTGGGTTTTTCCCCCTGGACACCTGGTGTGAAAGGACACCTTATCTCTTAGGGTTTCATATAAGCTTTGTAGCTCTGATTTTGTATACACTATTATTCCAATACAGAGAGATAGACTACAGAGATCTCGTACGCAAGCTCTGTGTCTTCTCCTTCTCCATCTTCTTCCTACTCTGAGTTGTTGTCTTCCTTCTGTTTCCTGTTTCATCATCTTCAACAATTGGTATCAGAGCAAGGTGATTTCCAGAGCCTCTTCTTGCGTTTTCGCGTCCGCGCGCGCAATCGCAGTTTTCAGGCAGTTTTTGGAAAATTTGCTCGTGGGAGCATCCTTGACGTTCCGAGAGTATTCTGAGCAGGTGACATGCGGTTTTACCCCCCTTTCGAAGCCGTTCGAGCCCTCAGAATTTTGTTCTGAGCAGCGTAGCATAAGTTACTTTTCGGAGGCGTTTAGATCAAGAGGGTGTGCTTTTTGAGAGATTTTCTTCAGGTAAACAGTTCTTTTGGGAAGCAGCTTGTCTTAGCTTTGTGCTAAGATTTTGTGTAGAGTTTTGCTTGGATTGGAGAGGAGATTTGTGAATCTCTTGGAGGTTCTTTTGCTCTCTTGTGTGCATCCACAGTATGGCTCAATCTACGGAGAAAGATATTTTTGTTGCATTTACATCCGAAGACAAATTGGATGGTACCAACTATTCTCTTTGGTCTTTTATGGCCAAAAATGTTTTGGTTGGTAAAGGATTGTGGGATTATGTATCTGAAGATGAAGTTCGTCCAGTTAGCATTGCACTTGCCACGCCTGGTCGTGGTGCAGCTGTTGGTGCACGACCCTCACAAGTCACTCCAGAGCAAAAGAGATGGGATACTAAAGATGCACAAGCTATGGTTGTGATTGCCTTAACCATAAAGAGGACAATCACACCACATATCAGATCTTGCAGAACTTCTGAGGATGCTTGGAACACTCTGCAAGCTATATTTGGAGGAAGAAACGCTGCCAGAATAGAGTTTTTGAAGAAACAACTTGACAAAATACAGATGGACGAAGGTGACGATATTGTCGAGCATCTTACAAAAATCAGGGATCTTAAAGAGCAATTTCTTAGCATTGATGAAGTGATTCCAGAGAAGGACTTGGTTTCCAAAACACTCAATTCACTACCACCATCTTATTTGACTTTTCAGACTTCTTTGACTCTGTCTTTGCGAGCCAATCCTGAGCCTCTTCATTTTGAAGAGTTAGTGGCTTTGCTATTGCAGGAGGATCAATCACGTAAGAACAAGTCTATACAGGTGGATGGTATGGATCATGCTCTTGTTGTACAGAACAAAAACAAGTGTAAAGAGAGTGCTCATTACTCCAAGTCTGGTGCAGGACAGTCTTGAGAGAAGTCTAAAGGTGATTCCGACAAGTCCAAGAAGAAAGGTAAATGTCACTACTGCAAGAAACCTGGTCACTACATTAGTGAGTGTAAAAAGAGAATTGCTAAAGAAAAAAAGAAAGAGTCAAGTTTGGTTGTTTCAGCTTCTGGTGATTCTTCTACAGCTAAAGAAGAGTCTACAAACTTTGTGCAGGATTCTTATGCTTTCGTAGTATGTTCAGATTTTTCTTCTTACAATGTTGACAAGACACAAATGATTTGGTACTTTGATAGTGGTGCATCCAGGCATATTACTTCAAGGAAGGATTTGTTTTGTTCATTGGATGCAGCTCCAGCAGGAAAGAAGGTGACATGTGCAAATAATGCTTCTTATCCAATCAAAGGCGTTGGTAAGATTTTGATTACCATTTCAGATGGTTCAGATTTATGCTTGCCAGATGTCTTATATATTCCAGGGATCAAGAAGAATTTGTTGTCTGTATCCTCTCTTGCAAAAAATGGTCTGCGGGTCATTTTTAAGGATGACAGATGTGTTGTACGAGATCCAGAGAATGGTTATTCTCTTATCACTACAGGTACGCTGGAAAATGGACTATTTGTGCTAGATCGTTATGAAAAGCAGATTCAGGTATGTATTGCAGAAACAAAGACTCAGGCCATGCAGGATGCTGAGTTGTGGCATGCTAGATTTGGGCATGTTAGTTATGGCAGTTTGATGACTTTACAACGTCATAATATGGTGCATGATTTGTCTTTATTGGAGATGCCACCAAGACATGTATGTGAAGGTTGCGTTCTTGGAAAGATGCACAGATTTGCATTTTTGCAGGATGGTTCAGTTAGAGGGACACGAAAGTTGCAGCTTGTACACAGTGATGTATGTGGTCCTATGAGGACGCCATCTATAGGAAACAGCCTTTATTTTGTGACCTTCATTGATGACTTTTCTAGGTTTTGTTGGGTGTATCCACTCAAAGCAAAGTCAGATGTGTTTGCAGTTTTTCAACATTATGTCGCCATGGTTGAAAATGAAACAGGTTGCAAAGTAAAGACTCGTCGTACCGATCGAGGAGGTGAATACATGTCAGGTGCATTTAAGGATTTTTTGGGAAAGAAGGGCATTAAACACGAATGCACTATGCCATACACACCACAACAGAATGGTGTTGCAGAAAGGAAGAACAGGTCTTTAATGGAGACAGCTAGATGTATGCTCAAGGCTAAGAGTTTGCCTCATAAGCTATGGATGGAGGCAGTTGCTTGTGCAGCACATGTTTTGAATAGGTGTCCTACTCGTGCCTTGAAGACCATTACTCCATATGAAGCTTGGTATGACAGAAAACCTTCAGTCGGTTATCTTCGTGTTTTTGGTTGTCTTGCTTATGCTCACATCCCTCAGCAGTTACGTGGGAAGCTTGATGATAAGGCAATCAAATGTATATTTGTGGGGTACAGTAGTGGAAGTAAAGGTTATAGACTTTACAATCCTGCTACAAACAAGATTCTTGAAAGTCGTGATGTAATTTTTGCAGAAACTAATGCTCAACCTATGGTTGCTTTTGATGTACCTCATATGCAGACACATGATGTATTTGAAGGTTTTCTTCCTTCTTTTGTGGAGAATCAAGAATCACAACAGGTTGATAATCTTGATCAATCTTTTGATCAGCATGTGACACCTCATGATATAGAGGAAATTGTGCGTGACGAGCAAGAAGTTCTCAAGGAAGAAAGAACCTTGCCTAAATGGGTGCAAAAAACTTTGCAGGATAGCAAGTTGGATGCACCGTTGCCACGAAAAACACATGCTCGTACTACTTTTGGCAGAGAGCAAGTAGATTTGGCTTGCTTTAGCACTCTTTGTGATGCAGATGAGCCTGATTCATTTGAACAAGCTTTAGAGTGTGTTCAGTGGAAAGATGCTATGCAGCAAGAAATTGATTCTATTCATAAGAATCATACATGGGATCTAGTGGACTTGCCTACAGGTAAAAAGCCTATTGGTACAAAGTGGGTTTTTAAGGTAAAAAGGAAACAAGATGGTACTGTTGACAGGTACAAAGCAAGGCTTGTAGCAAAAGGCTATGCGCAACAGAAAGGCATAGATTATGATGAAACCTTTGCTCCTACTTCTCGTGCGTCCACAGTTAGATCACTAGTTGCAATTGCTGCTCATCATGGTTGGAAAGTGCATCAGTTGAATATCAAAATTGATTTTTTGAATGGTGATTTTCAGGAAGAAGTTTATGTAAGTCAACCAAGTGGTTTTGTTGTAAAAGGTCAAGAGCAAAAGGTATGTAGATTGTGTAAAGCTTTGTATGGTCTCAAACAGGCTCCAAGAGCATGGTATGAGAAGATACATACTTATTTGATTGGCCAGGGATTTCAGAATAGTCCAACAGAAAGTACTTTGTATGTCAAAAAGAGAGATGGAGTTCTCATTATGCTAACACTTTATGTGGATGATATGCTTCTTACAGGAAATACTGCAGATGAAATTGAAGCGTTTAAAGATGCTTTGAGAAAAACCTTTGAGATGTCTAATCTTGGTTTGCTACATTATTACTTGGGTATTCAGTTTGTGCAATCAGAGGATGGAATATACATGTTGCAGGCAAAATATTTGCATAAAATTTTGGACAAGTTTGGTATGCAAAGTTGTAAACCAATCTCTACACCTGTAGAAACTGGATCAAAGTTGAGCATACACGATGCTAGAGAACCTTTTGATGTCCATACTTATGCAGCAGCGGTTGGTTGCTTGATATATTTGGCAGGCAACACTTGTCCAGACATTCAATTTGGGGTTTCACAAGCAAGCAGATTTATGCACAGCCCAGGTATGCATCATTGGCAGGCTGTGAAGCGCATACTTCGTTACCTTTCAGGTACCCCTAATCTTGCCATGTTCTTTCCAAGGGAGGATATATATGGAAAGCACAGTTCTATGCAACTTCTTGGTTACAGCGATTCAGATTGGGCTGGTGATTTTGACACACGACATTCCACAAGTGGCAATTGTTTTTTCTTGGGAAATGCATGTATATCTTGGCTAAGCAAGAAGCAACCCACAATGGCTACATCAACTTGTGAAGCTGAGTACAGGGCAGCTTTCACGGCAACAGTTGATTGTGTATGGATACACAGGTTATTGGCAGATCTTTGTGAGTGTCAACAGGCACCCACTACCATTTTCACTGACAGTCAGAGTGCTATGGCAGTTGCAAGGAATCCAGTATTTCATGCAAGAACAAAGCACATAGAGGTTCACTACCACTATGTCAGGGAAAGGCTACATGCAGGGGAGATCACACTAACTCATTGTCCTACACAGGATAACATTGCAGATCTATTTACGAAGGTGTTATCACGAGAAAAGTTTGAAGCTTTCCGAAAAGCTTTGGGCTTACTCTCATACACATGATGATATCCTACCTTGTACGGATTCACACTATCACTACAGGGGGGATTTGTAGACATGTAGTAGTGTTAGTGTGTATACGCGCTTCACCAGGGGCACTTTTCTCCCACTAGGTTTTTCCCCCTGGACACCTGGTGTGAAAGGACACCTTATCTCTTAGGGTTTCATATAAGCTTTGTAGCTCTGATTTTGTATACACTATTATTCCAATACAGAGAGATAGACTACAGAGATCTCGTACGCAAGCTCTGTGTCTTCTCCTTCTCCATCTTCTTCCTACTCTAAGTTGTTGTCTTGCTTCTGTTTCCTGTTTCATCATCTTCAACAAAACTGAGTTCTGAATACCCAAATGACGTGAAAATTGAAATAAGAACTCAAAAGGGACTAGGGAAGCCATGCATGTGCCCACAGTAAGTTTTTGGCTGAAAAATAAGCATGTAGACATCCTACGCGTAGTATGTCTACTTCTTCTGATTTTGATGAAACTTGACATGCTTGTGGCCCCGGGGAGGTCACCTAAGAAAAATGTAACCTATCACGTGAGTTCAACAGAAGGGTATTTAAAGTTCTTGAAACTTACAGAAATATATATACAGAAGGAAATTATATTTTCAAATTTGATAAAAACTTACAGATTGCAAAAGAAAAGGGTACAATATATTCCTAACAAAACTCACAGATAAGGGGTTTTACAAACATGTCTTGAACGCACGTGATATGGTAGTTTTACTCATAGTGAACCCCCCGAGCTTGTGGCCCTTAACATGTGCAATATGGCTATGTACTTGGAATTTGGTTTGGACATCAAAAAGTGCAATTTTGAGCAGATTTAGGCTTTTGGCTCACAAAATGGGTAGGATGTCCTATATGGATGGGCAAATAATATCCAATTGGACTGAAATTTGATATGTATGCTTCTTATACCATGTAAAAGACTCCCATGATGTCAACTCCTGTACAGAAGGTCAATATGACCCTGGAGACATCCTACGCGTAGTATGTCTCTTATCTCAGAATGACTTGATTTTGGTTCTGTGGGTAGCCCTTAGCATGTAGAACATGGCCCTGTTCTTAGATTTTGATTTGGATAAGCATTGGTGTTGTTAGGAGCATCTTTAGTGTTTTTAGGCTCAAAAAAGTGCATCTTTGAGGTTTTGGGGGCCAAATGTGATGGGTCTAGCTTGAAATTTGATATATGAGCTTGTGAAGATGTTATAAAGATATGTGGAACTCAAAAAACACCAACTGGAGGTCAAATAGGGCATTTAGACATCCTACGCGTAGGATGGCTATTTCACTATTTTTTCATGTCTGACTCCACAGTTAGCTTGGCAATGTGATAATGAGTATATTGTGCAAGTTTCATGTGATTTGGACTAGTTTGGTAGATCTCTGACCCTTTATTGCCTCTATGCTCTGACTTTCCGTTTGTTTTTATGCATATGAGGTCAACTCTTGTCCAAATGTGATGAAACTTGATGGCTAGCATGTATAAGCTATGCAGAAGCTGTGTATGAGGTGAGATATTGAGTTTGGCTTGCAAAAGAGGCCCTGAGACATTCTATGCGTAGGATGTCTTCTGAGAAATTCTTTTGGAAGAAGTGCTACTAGTATATGCCCTTAGCCCCCCTGAGTCCCCTTTAAGCTTTATTTCAATAAAAAAGTCAAAAAGATAGATAGAAACTCCCTGTTTGGCTTTCAGAGCCTCTGGGTCGTTTTCTGACTCTTTGAGTACTGCTTTTCGGCGATGATTTCTTGATGTTAGTCTCCATAGCTTCATGGTTACTTGGAGAACCTTGCCATATGGTTTTTGTTGTCTTTGGCTTCATCGGAGCTCTGTTTGGCGATTTGTCACTCTGGAAGCGCCTGTGGTTGCGTTTGCATGCCGTCGATGACTTGTGGTGGTCCACCACCATAGGACTTGGTTGTTGATGGTCTAGGCAAGCCGCTCGTGAAGTTTGGTGGCAAACAACATCCGGTTTGGCCGTGAGAGCCAGTTCACGCTTTGTGTGTCTGATGCCGTTTTTGAAGCTTAGTCCCGCTTCAGGTCGCCTTATGGCCATGTGGGCTATATAGCCTTGTAGAGCCATGTCGAGATGCCGTGAGAGCCAGTTCACGCTTTGTGTGTCTAATACCGTTTTTGAAGCTTAGTCCCGCTTCAGGTCGCCTTATGGCCATGTGGGCTATATAGCCTTGTATAGCATGTCGAGATGCTCCTACCCATGAGTTTTGGTAGCATTTGGGCGACTTTCCACCGATTTACCACTTGGTGGCCTCTTGCAGGGCTTGTGGTGCCAAGGTTTTTCCCAATGGTTTTTTGCCGCCTTTGTGCATTCAAGAGTGGTATCCTATGCTAGGGTAAGCCCCCTATGAAGCCTTATTGCTATTGGGTTAGCCGTTAGGTGGCTACGTCTACCTGTAGGTCTCTACTGCCCGTTCCCCGTGTGAACCCTACACTAGTTTTCGTGATAAAACATCAAACATACGCGAAAATCTCAAGGTGTTGACCCTACCTCTCATATCTGGAGCCTGTTGGGTGGTCATGCGCATCGTAGAAGTCCGGTTCGTTCTAGGTGGCTAGAGCTCTCTCTCAAGAAGGAAATAGTAGAAATGAGCTCTAAGTGAAGTGAAAAAATCTTATAATGGGGGTCCCCGGACCACTTTCTATGAAACTTGACATGTGCTTCTAACTTCTTGTGAGATGCGGTTTAAGCTCGAAAAGTTCCTGATTTGGACTCCGTTTGCCCAGTTTCAAGAAATTTTGACGTTTCGGTCAAAATCTAGCCAAAACATGCTTCCTGCTACATTCACATAATTGCACCCCCATTGTATCATAGGTTGTCCTATAGTCACTGATTATCCCCATATTTTTTGTTTTTCATTACAATCGTATTTCACTTGCTTTTTGTATTTTTGAAGTTTTTCTGCCGATAATTTGTAAAATTAAAAAGAAAATAGAAAAATAAACCCAGAAAATCCTCAAAAATCACAATAACTCAAAAACATCACTGCAAAATACTATGTATACTCACATACAATTTTTATGGCCGGATTTCTTCGTTTTACCAATATTTTGCCCGAAAAATGGCTATTTTTACATATATACACACACCTAGAGGCCTAATTTGGCATTTGGCCCCATATACTTGTATATTCGTGCTATATAAGGGCATATGTACTTAGGTTAGTCCAAAAAAATTTACAATCAAACAAAAACCCTTTAAAATAGTCGAAAAACATGCCCTTTTTTGCTCTTTTCACCTTCATTGGGTCCGCATTGAGAATGCCTCCTCCCCTTCCTAGTCGGAATCCTCTCGGATGACAAGGTATCGCCTCGGGGTATGTGCAGTGCATGGGTTAAAAATTGTGCTAATGCGCGGCCTTGTAATCTACGTTGAGGTTTCCTATTTGCTCTTGGTTGGGTTGGAATGTTTTCTTTGCAAGTAAAAGTTGTAACTCTACAGCTCTTTGTTTAATCATCTTCTTTGCAGTAGTTGCTTGGGTTGCCGCTACTGTCGATATGGCCGTGGTTGTCTCCGTGGAGAGAATTGTCGTGGTTGATGTGGCCGTGATCTTTTTCTCTTTTGCTTGCCATTTGTAGCTTTGTTTTGGATGCGTTTGTAGGTTTATTGCCTCTTTTTTGGTCTTGGTGGCTTTTCTATTGATCGGCATCCGCACAGATTGATTTGCCAATGTCGTTTGTCTGTGCTGGTTTTGCTTGTACTGAAGGGATTTCCTGTAGCATCGCCTTGGGAATCCAAACGCGTTTCTCATGTAGTTGGCGATTGAGCATGTTCTTCGGTATCCATATCTATTTAATGACTCTGTTTGGTGTTGGATTAACCTAGTTTCGTACCCATACTTGTTGTTTGCTTGCTGACTTTCATCTATTCTTTGTCGCCTGTGGTATATCATTTTTTGATTGAAGACAGTTGGTTGTTTCTTGTGTATCCTTCATAGGTATCTTTTGCTAGTTAAGTGGCACCCATCTATTTTTCTCTTGATCAATTGATTGTGGCACCATTATTGGGTTCTTTTGGTTTGTCCTAGCAAAGGCTACCACTTGGTGTTCTTGTGCTTGTTGAATTCTGACTGTATTTGAACTCCAATCTATTTGCGCATTATATTCTTTTTTCCATGATACTTTTTTAACCGACACCCACTAATCCAATTGGGCATTTCTTCTCCTGCCAATGTAGCAAGTTTGAGAGCTCCACTTTGTGATAAATCACTAATCACAAAGGGTCCCATCCCTCGCTTTTTAAGTTTTTTGGCATGTTGCTTCAAAGTATAAACAAGTACATAATCACCTATTTTGAACTCTTTCGTACGCACATGCTTGTCAAAAAACTCTTTTTGTCTTCTCTTTTTAGCATAGATCAAAGGTACAACTCTCACTCAAAGTTCATCTAGCTTTTCAAGATCATCTATTCTTGAAGAGAGCTCATGGCCTGTCCATTCTAAGCGTTTCGCTACTCGTAGAGTTGGAACTAAAAACTCTATGGGTAATATAGCATTTAGTCCAAATACCATGTTGTATGGTGTGGTTCCGATTGATGTTTTGTCTCTACCCTGTATGCCCATAGTGTTGAGTGTAATTGTTGATCCCACTCTGTCCTTGATTCTGATACAATTTTAGTCAAAATAGTGCATAGTGTTTTATTTGTGGCCTCAGCTTGTCCATTTGCCTGTGGATGATATGGAGCAGATTTTCTATGTATGACCATGAATTCCTTTAACAGGTATTCAATGACTTCATCAAGAAAATGTGTTCCTCGATCACTGACAATTTCTATTGGTAATCCGTATCGTACAAAGACATTCTCATAAAAAAATTATGCAGTGGTTCTTGCGTCTGCTTTTTGTGTTGCTTTGGCTTCAGCCCATTTTGTGAGATAGTCCGTAGCCACAATGATATATTGGGTATGGGTGCGATATGCAGGGGGTGAAATAGGCTCCACAAAATCAATCCCCCATTTTTCAAATGCCCGTGCTCCCATCATTGGCCGTAGTGGCATCTCATCTCTCTTTATCTGCACCTTAGTGCGCTGACATGCGTCACAACTCTTTACAAACTCCTCAGCATCCATGTGCAATGTAGGCCACCATATTCCTGCGGTTAAGACAATTTTTGCCATCTTATCGCCTGAAAAATGGCCTCCACTTATTCCTCCATGTGCGTGTTCTAGAATCAGCAGGTATTCACTTTCACTTGCACAGATTCTAAGTTGATTGTCCTTTCCTCTCTTGTAGAGTTGATTTCCAATTAAATTAAAGTCTCGAGCCTCCCAACTCTATAGCCCTTTTTCGCGCTTTTGTTATGTTTTCAAGAAATGTCCTTGTTGTTAAGAAATCAATGATATATTGACTCCATGCAGGTGCAATGGTTACCTAAAACAATGTCATGTGATCCACCGGTCGTTTGGCACTACATATAGTACAATTGTTAACATAAGCATGTGTGTCAGCATACATAGCTGGCCAATAAACTCCTAAGTGTTTCAATATTTGGTGTGTTTTCATTGTTGACAATGAAATGCACAATCTTGGATGTGTGCTTCTTCAAGATAACACTCGAATTCCTTTGGATTTATACACATAATCATAGAATTTGGTCCGAGCCTAGATGGTACAGTTGTCTTCCAATCAACTGAAAATTTTTTGTTTGTCAAAATATTTGTTGTTTGGATCTGCCTTCCTTGTTATCAAATCTACCTCCAAAGGAAAGAATGCTAACTATTTCCTGTGACCATTTGGGTATCATTTCAATATTGAAAAGATAAACATCAGGTATGTCATCATCTACTCCTTCAAAAGCTTCCCCATTTTGTAGCCTTGAAAGATGATCCGCCCGTAGATGAGTTTACCCTCTTTTACTACCACTGTGAATTCAATCTCTAGCAATATAATAAACCACCGTACAATTCTCCCAGTATTGCATGGTTTATTTACT
Source organism: Adiantum capillus-veneris (assembly GCF_014529385.1). Taxonomy (NCBI): domain Eukaryota; kingdom Viridiplantae; phylum Streptophyta; class Polypodiopsida; order Polypodiales; family Pteridaceae; genus Adiantum; species Adiantum capillus-veneris. Next base: position 122,395,400 of record NC_140951.1, on the reverse strand, counting down.
AGATACAAAAGAGCTTGATGATCTATGAAGAACACAAATTTGTTTGCAAGCAAGTAATGCCAAAATTTCTTTACAGTATAAATCATTCCTAATCCCTCTCTTTCAGTGGTGGTGTAGTTCTTTTCTGCACTATTTAGTTGTCGGCTCGCATAACAAACTGGGAAATCCATTGTTCCTTCTCTAGGTTGATCCAGAATACTCCCAATTGCGTATGCAGAGGCATCAATGTGAACATGGAATATCTTTTCCCAATCTGGTGCTTTAAGTACAAGTGCTGATACAAGGTTTTCCTTAAGCTTTTGGAATGGAGTTTCACACTCCTCAGTCCAGTCGAAACTGACTAATAAGCGATATAGTGGATGTGCAATGACCGCATACATATATATGAATCTTCGATAATATCCGCAGTGTCCCATGAAGGATTGTACTTGTTTGACATTAGTAGGCGTGGGCAAGTCTGCTATGACTCTAATTTTTTCTAGGTCAGTGGTTGTGCCATTTCTTGAGAGAATATGTCCTATGATGCGGCCTTGCCTTACCATAAAAATGCACTTTTTCGGGTTGAGACAGATTCCATATGTTCTGCACTTCTCAAATACCTTTTGTAAATGGTCAATATGTTCTTCTCGTATAAGAGAGTGGACACAGAGATCATCCATATATATTTCTAAGAATATTGTCAGGTATTCTTTGAACGCATGAGTCATTAACCTTTGGAAGGTAGTTGGGGCATTGGTTAGGCCAAAAGACATAACTCTATATGCATATATTCCCACTCTGTGGCAAATGTTGTTTTGTGTTGATCCTCTATTGCAATTTCCAATTGGTTATACCCCAAAAACCCATCTAAAAAGGAATAGGCCCGTTTTCTTGCCACCCTCTCAAGCACATGTTCTGTGATCGGCAAGCAATAATTATCCCTTATTGTGGCTGCGTTCACTTTTTTGAGGTTCACTCACACACGCAGTTTTTTGTTCTTTTTGGGAACAATCACAATGGGTGACAGCCAATCTGTATGCTCAATTTCATAGATGAATTCAGTATCCATCAGCTTGTCAATCTCTTCTTTGATTCGTTTAGCGAATGTGTCATTATATGTGTAAGGACATTGTTTGCGAGGTTTGGCATCTGATTTCAAAGGAATTGTATGTTGGCATATCGATGGATCAACTCCTTTGAGGTCTTTGTAGGACCATGCAAACACTTCTTTATACTTCTCGAGAAGTTTTGTTAGCCTTTCTTCTTCTTCAGGCTCTAAATCAGTTACTATATAGACAGGTTGAGGCTCTTTGCCTGGCGCAGCGAGGTCTATCCATTTTGCATTTTCCGGCCCATCGTAAGATTCCTGGTTTATTCTTTCCCTTATTGGTGGTGTCATTATGATTTTTCTGTTTTGGATGGTGAATTTTTGATAGTGGGATGGTACATTCATGTTTCCTTTTTCTGAATCCTCCTTACCGTCACTTTCTCCCTTAGTAATCCATACCTCTTGTAACGACCGTTTTAGTTCTTGGTATTTCTTTTTACGCTCCATTTTGGTCCACTCTAGATCTTTTGTCTTTTCCTATTTTGATTGTTGAGATTTTCTTGATTTTGTTTCTATTTTAGCCTTCCGTGCTTGTTTTATTTCCTCATGTGTCCTTTCCCTTCGAACTCTTGAGAATATTCCTGATATTTGGTCTTTTACACAATCCTCTGCCTTGACAAGCATTAGATAGTGAGTTTTATCTTTTATCCTGAGCATCAGGTTCTCTCTAATTTTGTTTTCTGTTCTTTTTTTCCTATAGCGTTCCTGATGTCTAGGGTGTTGATTTGCAAAATCATAAAATCTGATATCTGCAATTGTTTCCCTACTCTCGCTCGAGCTGTCTGAACACTTGTTATCTGCATCGTGACTTAGTTCCAGATGCTCAGAGGAGTTATAAAAATATTCTTGTTCTGGTGAGTCTACATACTCATCTCCTACTGGTATAAGGTTTACCATGTAATAGGGTAGCACATCATATCCATCCTTATCGCAAAATTTTGTCCTTGGGCTATCTGTAATGGTACAGACATCCAATGTTGCTAGTATGTGTTTCCATTCCAAAGGTTCTAAGTCATCTTTGGGAAAAGGTTCCGGAATGTAATCCTTGTCCTCAATAGCTCTTTCTAAGATGCATTCCTCTCTTTTTAAGCTCCCACAATGTGACGCTTTGCACATCCATAGCTCTTTTTTCTACCCTAACCATGTTGGGAGTTCGGACCCTGTCAATGTAGCTGAATCAAACTCTTCCACTATTGTCTGGTCCACATCCTTGTAACTATGGTCTTTTAGGTATCTTTTGGTTGTAGTCTCCCCACGTCTGAGGTATATGTGGTCATAACCCCAATCTTGTACCATCTTTAATTGTCTCATGAATGGTCTTCCCAAGATGATCTCGTAATTGTTCTTTTTGTCAAAATCAACTATTGCAAATGTATGCTCATACTCAATTCCACAAGAGGTGACAATTACTTTTTCTAAAAGTCCTAGAGGCTTTTCCATGAACCCATCTGCCAGTTGCAATTTCATTCTGGTAGCTCTCAAAGCCGGTTTTCCCCATTTTTTCCAGATTTCTTTGGTGGCAATAGCGACTCTCGGTCCACTGTCAAGAATAGCTTTGGATACTACTCCTTGAAATTCTACTGGTAGTGTGGTATTTCCATCTTCTTCCTCGCAATATTCTCCAACCTTGTTTAAAGGTACTGGCCTAGTGTTTAGTTGAGACTTGTCCAATTCTCTGATCCCTTTTTGAAGCTTCGAGGTAGGGTCTTTTACTCCAAGTTTTTCTAAGCATTTGCCTACGGTGGTCCACATGTTTGGTCATAATCTCAGGAGTTTGGCTAACATGATTGTGCATGCCACAAGGGTGGACAATAACTCAATCAACCCTTGTGAATCCATCACTCTGTTGGAAGAAAGTCTTTGAGATGGGATTGCTCTCACCTCAGACTTAGCTTCATACTCCCCTAGGTAGGAGGGTAGAGTTTTTAGCGAGTCTGGTTGGTTGTGCCCGGAACTAATTGAACCCTGGTCCCCCCTTTGTGAATTCATGTTAAAGTTCATTTGTGATCTTACCTCAAACTTTTCAATGGGAGGTAAGATCTCATTTTTCTCCTTTCTAGTATTTATTTGGTGGTTCACCCTGTTAGCTTCATTTGCTTCCCAGATTTTCTTCCACATGTCATCTAGACTGTTACAATCCTTACCCATTTCTACCAATGTTTTAGGCTCAGTGGACACCATCAATTGTCTCATCTGTTGTATTTGGCACTATGATAGGTTATGGGCCTAGACTCAGAGGCAGTCATAAGTCTCCCCTTCATGTCTACTTGTTTTCTAGAGTTGGTTTGATAGGGGTTAGAGCTGGTACCTCGTGCCAACTTATAGGTTTACCAAGAGGATTTTCTATCAAGGATTGGGTTGTTTCAATCATCTTTCGACACATTTCATACCTCTGTTTTTCTATTTTTGCATTTGAATAAGTCATCCATCTTTGCTCTTGGTTTTGGTTGTTTTTGAGTCTGGCTTCGCATGCTTTTAAAAGTGCGTCCAGCTACTCATTTACTTTTTCTACCAGCACTGATCCTCCCGATCCTGCACTTTTGGGTTCTACTATTTCCTTGGCTCCTTTGGTTGTAGCAGCGTGTGAACTTAAACTAGTTAGATCCTCTAACCGCTCCAATCTATACGGATAGAGCCGTTTGCTCTCTTTCTCGCCTAACTTTCATACGCATCTTTCTAGCTTTCCAAGTGCTTCTCTGATTTTTCATTTCTGCACTTGGGGCATCAGTCTTTGGCTCTTCAATTATGGGTTCGTTTGTCATTCATTGAGCTTGTGCTCGTGTCACTGTCTTAATAGGTATTACTGTCTCGTTTTTTGACCCTCCACTGGAAGGCACTGCTTCCAGCATGTTCAAAGTAGTTTTTGCTCCTTTTCTCGGGTTCTTAGGGCAATCAGGAATCAAGTGAGTAATTCCACACTCGGTGCAATACGCGTTGACTGTAATGATTTCATCGTGAGGACAATCCCTTAGCCAATGATCTCCACCACACTTGTAGCAGGGTCCCTTAGGCTGTTGAGATGCTCCTTGAGCTTCTCTCTGTTGGTACGCATGCCTCTACCTACCCATGCCTCCGTTGGCTATGAACAACAGTGTTCGTTCATCCAAGCTATATCTTCCCTCTCCTGCTGCATGTGCATCTATTGGTGGTCCTGTACTTCCAATCATGCTCCAAGGTTCTGGCGTTGGGGGTTCTTCCGGTGGATAATAGACTCGATTTGCTGCATATCCATTGGAATCTTCGTAATATGCACGCATAGGTACCAAAGCCTTCTCTTCTGGTTCGTTTAAATTGGTGTGTATCCTATGCCGCCCGGTCGTAATCCTGGTAGGGGTGGTTGTTGCCCCAATACTAGTTGTGGTCTTTCAACACCTACAGGTCCTGGTAGGTTGCTTGCTTGATACCTAGGCATCGGTGGAAGTTGAGGAGATGCTACCTGAGCTTGGGGAGCATAAGGTTGCTCTCTCTCATATCCCTTGTTATAATAACATTCCTCCGTCACAGGGCTTGTCCATTTTTTTTCAATAGGACACCACTTCGGCTGCTTAGCCCGCGGCTTGGCATACATATTAATTTTTTTTAGCACTTCCTCCACAAGCTGCTCCTGGCTTACATCTACTTCTCATTTCGGCTCTGTCTTAGCGGACTTGCTTCCACTTTGTTGTGAGGATGAATCGTCATCAAGATCATTGAATTCACCCTCCTTGTAGACCGCACAATTGTCTACAAGGTAAAGAGCCTCCTTAGTTAACTCATTTAACGTCATGCTCCTCTTCATATGTAAGTCCTTCTGGAGATCTACGTTCCTTAGTCTTTGAATAAATATAAGCATAAGTCTGGACTGAGTTGGTAGTTCTTCCATAGGGCAGAACTTCACATACCTTTTTAGTCGTAGGGTTGCCTTTCGTAGAGGTTCCCCTTCTTTCTGTTTGAATTTATGGATTTGTGAGACTGTATTATGAGCTATCCCCCTTTGTGATAATTCCTCAATAAACTCGTCAAAAACCTCCTCCATAGACTCGAAATCTCTACGCTCCATCGGTCAAACCAGGTAGCGGAATCCTCTTCTAGGGTAAGTCCAAACCTTGCAAATTGAGTAGGGAAGTCCAAAACTTCTTCAGCTCTAATTACACGCACAAAGGCTGCTACATGATCCCTAGGATCTCTGTTTCTCGTGTATTTCTTGTTTACCCATTTTTGCACCTAAGAAGGTCTAATTCTAGGATGGTCTACAAATCTCATCATTGGTTCTCCTTGTCCTAATCGATATACCTCCTTTGGCCTTCGGTAGTGGGAGGGTTCCTCTCCCAGAGGTGCCCCTAAGCCATAATTTCTGATGGTTCTTGCAAGAGGTGGTTCATCTCTTCTAACTCGTTCTATGGGTTGTCTTCCGGGCTCTGTCGACTCTTGAGTTTTTGGCTTACTCTCACCTTGATACTATGAATAGAGTGGTGGTTCTTGTAAATCTCTTAGCCCTCAGGCGGTTGGATAACCGTCTCTGTTTCGGTCTTGTTCTAATGTCGCACTTTGTTGAAGCCATGCCTCAATGATGGTTAAGTTGCTTGTTGGTTTTGGCAGTTGAACGTCTGTTGTCGGTTAGAATGTGATGTTGCATCGTACTCTTCTGAAAATGGATTTGTTGACTTGCTAGGGGTATAGGTGGACCTTGGTACTTCTTCAGGGGCATATGTTGATGTTTTTGGAATTTTTTCCTTTTCTACCTCCTCTGGGAGAATTCATTTGTATTCTCGCCCATACCTGTCAACAAAAATGATATCCTTCCCCATAGAAATTTCATAAGAGAATAAGTAAAGAACCTTGTCTTTGCTTAATTCATTTGGGTAGGGTTCTTTGCATCGAAAATAAGAGCCTCCTCCCTCACTCTCACGCTTGTAAATTCCCACATTCTCATTATAGGTAGAGACCCTGGTTGTTTTTTTATCATACATAAAAAGAGCTCTAGGTCAATCAATTTTTGGAGGCGGCTCTTGAGCCTCTGAGACCATTTTTCCTTTTTCCACATTATCTCCATATCTGTTGTAATCCCCAGGGCTACTAACTATTAGATAGTGGTTCCCCTTTTTGTCTCGGAATCTATCTCCATCATCATAGACTCGAATTATCTCCAGTCTCTGAGAAGGTCTTTCCTCTATAAAAATATACTTGTGTCCTCGATAGTCATAATAAACTAGGGCTCCCCTAGAGTTTGTTCCTTTTAAGAAGATTATAGTGAACTTGGCATCATTCAAAGGGTTTTGGGAGGTACTTCCTCCTAGCATTGGTCCTTCACCAGAGAAATCTCCTGGCTATTGACTACCCATCATGAAGAAGGACTTACCTGATGAAGTGGCAGTATCACTACCCTCCTCAATGATTGGGACTAATGGATCTAGCCTTGCCTGGGTTACACTTTCTTCAGTGGATACTAAGCTATCCTAATCACCTGCCACTTTTTGGTTGTGTCTTCCTGATCTTAAATTCATCAACTTAGCAATGCAATTTATCACAAATCCAACCACTCACTTGGCAAGGGATCAATTTCCGCACAACTTCTTGCCTTGCCGCTGAAAATACATGTACACAAGCGTTTAATTTTGGCAATCAAATCAAAGCATTTAACCGGTAAAGGTGGTTTTAGTAATGATTGGTATAATTGGAGGTTTAACCTCAACCACTACTATACTCTATACACATCGAATGTTCTTTGCTAATCTAGAACTGTACTTTACCTGAGTGTTTGTCAGTCTAGAGGTAAAGTCTTAATTCCGTCTTTGCTCCGTCAAAAGGTCAAACAAGGTCCAACTTCACTTCTGAAAGAAGTTCTAGAACTCTTAAGTCAATTGGAACATCACTCTATCCACAGTCAGATTTTGACTTCAATATCATGCCTTAGACATACTACGTGTAGCATGTCTAACTGCTCAAAATTGCTCCAAATTCAAACCACAGACTCCTCTTAAGGTGCTGATCACTCTGGTTTGCTCACATTTGGATTTGGAGTGCTAAATCATTGTGAACACATCCTACGCGTAGGATGTATAAGTGCTCTGTTTGACTCCAAACTTGAGCCATAGCTTCCCCTTGATGTCAGCAACCCAATGCTATGCTTAGATTTTAGTTTGGATATCAAAAGACCCCAAATTTAGCTATTCTAGCCTTTTTCAGTCAAAAATGCTAAAGTCTGCTTAAAACCCAATTTTCTCACCCAATTGAGATGAAACCTTTCTCATGCACTCAATAAATCATGTAGATCATGCTCATGAAGACATCCTATGGTTTTGGTCTTAAAATAATGCCTTAGCACAATTTGGATAGGATATCTGGCAATTCCTTTCTTTTGGCCTTATCCTGTCAAGATTGGTCAAGTTCCCCCTTCCAAGTGAATATAGGGTAATTGCTACCTTGTAAACACACTGGTCAACTCAGATTTTCAAAATTCTCACCAGAACGCCCTGTAGACATCCTACCTGTAGGATGTCTATTGCTCCTTTTCTTAGACTAAAGTGCTACTTTGCCTTCCGTATGCTCTCAGCAAGTGCCAATATGCCTTACAAGTGCAAAAATATGCAAATTTCTCTCAATTTAAACATTTTCTGAACTTTTACGTTTTTTGAGTCCGCCTTTTAGCTTTTGGGCAATCCAATAAGGGAAAAACACTCAAGTCTATATGTTACTAGGGTGAAACCCACCCTCTGAACACACAAGTGACCTCAGTTTCCCCAAATTCCCTACCAAAAACCCCCTGGAGACATGCTACATGTAGGATGTCTACTGTCTTAAAATTTAAATTTTTTCTGACAAAAGTACTCCCTATGCTCTATATACCTCTCCACAATACTCCCAGAAAAATTTGGACTCCAAAAAGCTTCCAAAATACAAGTTTTCGTTCTTTCCTACTTAGTGTTTTCTACTTTCTGATGAGCCTATCAACAAATAATACATTCATAAGATGCTCTAGATCAGCAATCATGATATCCTACTTACCCTACTCCTACTCATCATGTGAGATGGTGATTTTTAGTGCTTCGGTTGCTTCCTGGCCTCGCATGGACTCTCAAGCTCACCTAATTACACCGCATCTACCACCCTAACTCCTACTCTCTACACCACAACCTTAACTAATACCTAAATCTACCTATGTCAGAAGATCTAGGCCAGGCACACGCTCCCTAGACTCCTCCTAAGACCTAGAGAGTCCACCACCCTCTCATCCTATCTAAATGTAAAATAAGACTCAGCAAGCCAGAGAATCCCTATCCTCAAGGACTAGTCTCGGTCACCTACCTAGGGTTTTCATCCCCGGCAGCGGCGCCAATGTTGGCGGATATGCCGCGATGGACGTCAGCACAGCGAGAACTCACCTAACAAGATTTTTGAGCTAAGGACGAAGCTCGACCCGCAGGCGCATGGAAGAAAGCATAGGGTGTCAACCTACACTCGACCGACTATTACCTACTTCCTACAAAGGTCTCTACCCAATGTCTAAGTTACTTCTCGGTCCTTCAAACGGATCACCAGGGCGCGCGTAGCGAAGCTCTGAACTCTCACTCTCTCTCTTACACAGAGTACGCTCAACTCACACAGACAAATTTATGAAAATGACAAAAGGTTCTTTGCATTAAGGTCAAGAGTGGTATAAATACCTTACACTCTCAAACCCTAATGTTCCAATTTAACCTTTTAGTAAGTCTAAATGTCAAAAATGGGATACAATTTGGAAGCTTCTGCAAGCCCCACTATTTACAAAGGTGAAATGACAGTTTCTTGTCAATTAAGGAATGATTACAAAGGAAAAAGGTATCCAATCATCCTCCGTTGAGTGTGTCCAGTCGCTAACAATTTCAAAAGGTTCATAGACAATAGGCTGATGTTGTAAACAATAAAGAAAACAAACCTAAGTAATGTACTCTAATCCCACCTACAAATTTTGAGATTTATCTCTAAATCTCACCCCAAGGTGATATAATGTACGAGAACAACATAAGGTGACAGCACGCATGAAACTCTTTAATGTAAAAATCTCCAAATATAGTAGAGGGTTGCCCTAATTCATTATGTCCTTTGTCATCAGTGCATTGGGAAAAAAACATTGTCGCCCTAAACGATCGGGTTAGTGTATTTCCGCCTAACAAATTTTAAAATGGAAAAATTGCCAAAATACCCATCTAATATGTGGAAATTCCCCAAATACCCCTCAAACTTCAAAAATTTCTAAAATACCCTTGCATCTATTTTGGTTGGATTCTTCAAGATTTCCTAGTCTTAATTTCTTTTTGACAATTGAGATCCGTTTTGAGTGCTTAGCGTGTAATTTGGCACAAATTACCCCGCAGAAGAAGGGTTTTATGTCTAAAAATAATGAATCTCCAAAGCGTACATAGCCAACTCAAATTCTAGTTTTAGCATCTTGTATGATAGACAGTTAGTCTTCTTATGAGAATCTTTTCTTTTTTAAATGTTGGAGAAATTTACTCTTTCAACCAAGGGTATTTTGGGAATTTTGGAAAATTTGAAGGACATTTTGGGAATTTATGACAAAATATTGGGGGTATTTTGAAAATTTTCTTCAAGATTTCCTAGTCTTAATTCCTTTTTGACAATTGAGATCCATTTTTGAGTGATTAGCATGTAATTTGGCACAAACTACCTCGTAGAAGAAGGCAATTATGTCTAAAAATAATGAATCTCCAAAGCGTACATAACCAACTCAAATTCTAGTTTTAGCATCTTGTATGATAGACAATCAGTCTTCTTATGAAAAGCTACAAAAAAAAAAATGGTTGGAGAAATTTACTCTCAACCAAGGGTATTTTGGGAATTTTGGAAAATCTGAAGGACATTTTATGAATTTATGACAAAATATTGGGGGTATTTTGGGAATTTCCACAAACAAGGGGTGATTTTCATTTTGACCTTGAGAACACCATAAGGTGATTGCATGTACAAAACACAAAGAAAAATGCAATGTTAAGAAGACCGGTTTAGTGCAATCGCACCTAGCAAATTTCGATATTTATCGCACGCATGAAACCCAAAGATAAATGCATCATGAAAATCTTCAAATATAACTTGAGGGTTTTCGTTCGTCGGCCGCAATTTGCTCACTCACGCCTCTGCTGCTTACCTTTGCTAGTCGCTTGCCACTTGCCTTTTCCCCCCACCACCTCTCGCCTTTGCTGCTCCCCCTTGCCGGTTGCCTTCGTCGCCCGCGATTTCCTCGACTTGATCACTTGCCAAAGGAGGACCACCAATTTTGTAATAGCAAGGAGTCCCCCCCAGCTCTCTCTCTCTCTCTCTCTCTCTCTCTCTCTCTCTCTCTCTCTCTCTCTCTCTCTCTCTCTCTCTCTCTCTCTCTCTCTCTCTCTCTCTCTCTCTCAAGCACTCGATCTGCATCCTAGTCTTAATTCCGTTTTGACAATTGAGATCCGTTTTTGAGTGCTTAGCATGTAATTTCTGGCACAAATTACCTCACAAAAGAAGGCAATTATGACTCAAATTCTAGTTTAGCACCTTGTATGATAGACAATTAGTATTCCTATGAAAAGCTATAAATTTTCTAATTTTTGGAGAAACTCACTCTCACAGTTTAGGGGTATTTTGGGAATTTTGGAAATTTGAGGGGCGTTTTGGTATTTTCCCTTTTCATGTTGACCTTAAGAACACCATAATGTGATCGCATGCACGAAACCCAAAGAAAAATGCAATGGTAAAAATACCGAGCAATGGCAAACACAAAATGCAAAGATAAATGCATCGGGAAAACCTTAAAATCTAACTTGAGGGTGTTGTTCATTGCCCACAATCCGCTCACTCCCGCCTCTGTCGCTTGCCGCTTGCCAATTGCCTTCACCTCCCACCACCTCTCGTCTTCGCCTCTCCCCCCTGCCGGTTGTCTTTGCCGCTCGTGAAGTCCCTCCCCACCTCCCTCCCTCTCTCTCTCTCTCTCTCTCTCTCTCTCTCTCTCTCTCTCTCTCTCTCTCTCTCTCTCTCTCTCTCTCTCTCTCTCTCTCTCTCTCTCAAGCACTAGAGTACCTGCATCCTAGTCTTAATTCCTTTTTGTCAATTGAAATCCCTTTTCAGTGCTTAGCATGTAATTTGGCACAAATTACCTTGCAGAAGAAGGCAATTTGACTCAAATTCTAGTTTTAGCATCTTGACAATTTGTCTTCCTATGAAAAGCTACAAATTTTCTAATTTTTTGGAGAAATTCACTCTCATAACCAGTGGTATTTTGGGAATTTTGGAAATTTGAGGGGCATTTTAGGAATTTCCACAAATTAGAAGGGTGTTTTGGTAATTTTCCTTTTTCATTTTGACCTTAAGAACACCATAAAGTGTCACACGGACGAAACCCAAAACATATGCAACAATAAAAAGACTAGTTTAGATCAATCGCAAACACAAAACGCAATGATAAAATGCATCAAAAAAACCTTACAATCTAACTTGAGGGTTGTTGTTCGTCCCGCCTCCATTGCTTGTTGCTTGCCCTCGCTAGTCGCTTGCCAATTCCCTTCACCTCGTCTTCACAGATCATGATTTTTGCATCTTGCTCACTTGCCGAAGAAGGACCACTGATTTTGGAATGGCAAAGAGTCCCTCCCCACCTCTCTCTCTCTCTCTCTCTCTCTCTCTCTCTCTCTCTCTCTCTCTCTCTCTCTCTCTCTCTCTCTCTCTCTCTCTCTCTCTCTCTCTCTCTCTCTCTCTCTCTCTCTCTCTCTCTCTCTCTCTCTCTCTCTCTCTCTCTCTCTCTCTCTCTCTCTCTCTCTCTCTCTCTCTCTCTCTCTCTCTCTCACACACACACACACACACACACACACACACACACACACACACACACACCCCCAAGCACTCGACCTGCTATTCTCAGTCTCTCACACATCCACCCACTCAACAGCTCAAGGACCTCGATGATGGTGTCCCTATCCACACTAGCAGTCGGCCCCTTGGGCCTGGTCTTTGACAATCGGGGTTTATGCCCTTGGCATGACAATCCCAGCCATTAGTAGTTTCCGCTCCAATTTCTTTTGCTCAAGCTTTTCTTTCAAAGATTTGATTTCATCAGCATTGGTCATGGATGCATACGATGTAGAGGCAATTGCATGTACATCTTGAATAGATAGGAGGGTGGAGAGAGTGTGCTTGACAACGGCGTATGATTTCCCCTCCATAGCCTCTACTAGTGCTTGTTGTTGCACCTAGACCTTTGTATTTTCTTTGATTTGTCTTTCTAAATCTTGATAGATGCTTGGGGCATCTTCTTTTTTCCTCTTTAGAGTAGTTTGGAGCTACTCTTTGTCTACTTGCAGATTGTTGACTTGCTGTTTTAGCCGTTCTATCTCTTGGTTCGCTTTTTGTGTACCGGATTTAGCATCCTTGGAATCTTGGATCACTAGATTTGTGATCAATTTATGGCATCTAATTTGGAGCCCACAGATGTTCTTTAAGATCAAATTCTTTAACAATCCTTTCCTCCGCCACCATGTCTTATTGTATTACGTACATCTCTTCTTGCTTCTGTCTCTCATTGCTGAGAGGTTTCAACAACCTGATTCATCTTTGTAGGAGTTCCCTTGCTTTTCTCCTTGAGATGCCTTTGGTCAACTTCATTACTATTTGAATTTTCCTTTTGATCAACTCTTTTCTCTTGATGATTAGCAAGAGGCAGAGATGGCGGTTATCATGAGCCTTGTTGTTCCATTTCATTTGCATCCTTGGTTGTGGTTGTATCTTTCAACGATTCTTTGCAATGTGATTGCTGGCTATGAGGAGAGTCCATTGGGGAATCTAAATCTATGGTCTTTTGTTGCTTGAACTCTTTGTCAAATCCTTCTGCTGCTTTTCTCTCAAGCAATTCATGGATCCGTTGATGGGAGGATCTGACTAGTTGGACTTCTGCTCGTGCTTTCTTTTTTTCTTTCTTCTTTGAGTTTCTTGAGATTTCTATCTTGCTTGACATCATCCTCGTCTAAAGGATGTGCATCTTGTTGAATTTCTTCCATCTTCTTCTTCTCCTCTGCTATAATTACTTGGCGTTCTTCTTGGAGCCACTGTGCTTTCTCCATATGTTGACTATCATAATTTAGGATTTTATGTGCTACAGATTTTGGAGTTGCAAACTAGGCAAAGACGAATACATTACATGAATGTTTAGGTGGACTTAGGAATGTGCCTTCTACAGGAGGATGATCTGATTTTGAAAAATACGGAGGATGCTTTGATTTTGAAAATTTGGACTTGGAAAATTTCCAATGGAATGACAAAAAGTTGACAATGCAAAGAGGCAGCAATACATCAGATCCATCAAAAATGGAAAGTCAATCAGTTTCACCAGTGGGTATCTCAGAAATCTACATAGGAGCATTTTGTAAATGGAAAGGCAGTGGATATTCAGAATTTTAAATAGGATATTCAGGGTTTGGTGCCTAGCAAAAACCTAATTTTTAAAATCTAATTCTCATGTTTTAGAGGTTGCAAAGGCTGATTCTGCTATTGTTTACTTCATGCTCTTGGAGAATGGACACACTTATTCAATTTTGGTTTCATAAGTTCATTTTCTATGAGTTCTCATGTGATATAATCCTTTGGGGAATGTTTGGGTGATGTTTAGTTTCTATCTATGATGTATTTTGTGTACCTTGGTTTAAGTACCAGGCACTACACTTGCTTCATATGAAGATCCTAGCATTGAGTTTGTCATAGTGTTGTATGGTGTATTTGTATATCTTAGATTAGGTTCCAGGCATTATACTTTATGCTATATATTAACTAGGGATTTTTGGAAAAATAGGATAAGGCATTTCACTTTCATTAAGGGATGTGTAGATCTGAGTCAGATTTCTACGAAATTCACCACCGGGACGTGCCATGTGTTGACTGAATATTATATGTTGAGTCTGAATATTGTTGGGTCTGAAATTGGAATGCTGCTCTAAATACTGTTGACTCTGAATATTATTGAGTCTGATATTTGGTCAGTCGGATATTTGCTAAGTCTGATTATTTGCTGACTCTAATTATTGATGAGTCTGAATATTTGCTGAGTCAGAATTCTGCTAGGTCGGATTTCTGTCAGGTCGTATTTTGGTTAGGTCGGATTTTGCTGACTCTAATATTTTATGCCAAGAACATTTTTGGGTTGGACAGTTATAACCATCAGATGGCACTTGTATTGGGATGAGTTTCGAGTAGGGGAATGCAAGAGAAGCTTTAGCGATGGTGTTCTTTGCTCTATCTGATCTTTTCTCTATTTCTCTTTGTTGACTCTGAAGTTATTTGAATGTGTCGTTTGCTGAGTTTGATCATGGAGTGAGCTTTTTTTCTCTGTTTGAGAGCATGTGTGTGAGAGAGATTCTTGTGTTGATGGACCCCAACACATTTGGCAATCCCGCTGGGCTATTGAAGGTTTCGCCAACACATTTGATGAACCTACTGCAATTGTTTGTGTGTTGTGTCTGACATTCTTGTCTTTTTTATTACCTATTGTAATGGTATGTCTGCTGGGTCTAATTACCTTTTGTGTCAGCATTCGAGGTTGGTGTTTGTGTTTCACGAGAGTAATGAGGCTATGAAAGAACCTATCCTGAAGGAGAAAATGTTAGACCGAGGAGCAGAAATTCGAAAGCAACGGATCATATTTGATTAGAAGCGTTGCTGCAGATTCAAAATTCAGATTTTGCTGCTATAAGTGTTGTAGATTCAGGTTGCACAGATTCAGTAAGGTGTTGCAGGTTCAGGTTGCACGGATTTAGCAAGGTGCTACAGATTCAGACTCTGCAAAATGGCAAAATTTTGGATGATTTTCCAAAGAAAAAAGAATAATTTCTTGAAATCAGATAGAGAAATTTGATGTTGATAATCAGATCTATCAAAGCAAACAAACTCAAGAATGGTATCTTTCACTGAATTTTTCCAAACATATAAATACATCACTAAACTAAAATATCCCAATCAATTTAAGCAACCAACTAAATGGACTGTACGGATTCCTATACAGCATCCGTGGCTCTTTGTTTAGCAAATTTAATGGGTCTTGGATTGGTGTGGTGCACCAATCTTGAGGGCTAAACATGATTGTTGTATTTTAATGAAGTGAATGTTATGGGGGGTAAAAGGAAGAAACAGACATGTGAGGTTTGCATGAGTAATAAGCATGAGGTGGATGATTGTCCATGTGTAGTTGATGAGTGCTCAAAGTGAGATGCTTGTAGAAAGTGGTGCATGGTGGATTTGTGCACAAAACTTCATAACATTAGCCGCAAATTGCAAAAGGCAACTTTCTATAACAAAATGGAAAGAGCCTTAGAGAAGTTGGATGATTTTGAAGATGACTTGGAGAATGCATATGAATGGCTAGACGATCATAAAGGGGATAGGAAAAAATCATGTTCTAATAGAAAGAAGGTTTTCAAGTTGCAAAAATCATGTGAGAAGCTGAGGGATGCATATGAGAATGAGTTTGAAGGGGATTTGAGTGATGATGATGATGATGAATGGAGCATGGAGCCCGTAATCCACCAAGTAGGGATACCAAAGATGGAGGAGAAGGAGGTGCAAAAGGAGGTTGGCCAAAAGAGCCTAGAAGAGCCCCTAGATACCCCTAACCTACACTAGAGTATACCCATGGAGTGGAAGAGGAAGATCCATTGCTTAAACTTATGTTGTTTTCATATGGAAAATGTTGTTACCCTATTTGTGAGGAGAAGCATGTCATACATAACCATGATGTTGTTATTCAAATCGCACTTGAAGAGGTGGATAGTGAGATGAATATAGAGGAGGAATTACTGGAAATCAGATTTCTTGAAATTAGATTTGCTGAGGAGGAATTTTTGGAAAACATGTCAGTACAAGAGGGGTCTCCACCAAAAAGATCCCTACATGTGAAAATGTTTCCAAAAGGTGCTGAAGGAACATTGAAGGAGTTATAGATGCTGATTTTGATGAAGATCGACAAATTCAGACAAAAAATCAAACCACTATGCCAGATGTTGCGAATGATTAAGCGAATCAGAATTTTGGTTTTGAATGTTTTGAAGGACAGATTTTGATGTCATAGGTCGATATTAAGCAAGAATATGCTTCAGTTAGCAAAGAATTGGAAGAAGCAGATTGATTGTTGTTCCAATCTAAATAGAGATGAATCAGGAAAAGGTCTCACAGATCAAATCAAGCATGAAGAAGTCAAGAGGAATTATTTGAGGAGTATAAAATAGGTTCAACAGGTGTTGTGGAGCACACAATGATCTTTGAAATGCAAAATGATGAAATATCAATGGATGTGCTTTTTAAAATTGGTGTGGGACAAGTTGTTCTCAATCCAAGCATACTTTTGTTGGAAGATGTGTGTTTTAAAGCTAATGAGATAGTAGAAGTGGATTCTTACAGGATGGACTGTCAGATATGGATAGTGGACTATCATAATTTAGGATTTATGTGCTACAAATTTTTGAGTTGCAAACTAGGCAAAGAAGAATACATTACAGGAATGTTCAGGTGGACTTAATGATTGGATTAGGTGGAATGTGCCTTTTACATGACGATGATTTGATTTTGAAAAAATTTGGACTTCGAAAATTTTCGATGGAACAACAGAAAGTTCACAATGCAAAAAGGCAGCAATACATCACATCCATCAACAATGAAAAGTCAATCAGTTGCAGAAGTGGGTATCTCAAAAATCTACAGAGGAGAATTTTGTATATGGAAAGGTAGTGGATACTCAAAATTTTAAAGAGGATATTCAGGGTTTGGTGCCTAGATTGCAAAAACCTGATTTTCAAAATCAGATTCTCATCTTTCAGAGGTTGCAAAGGCTGATTCTGCTATTGTTTACTTCATCCTCTTGGAGAATGGACATACTTATTCATTTTTGGTTTCATAAGTTCATTTTCTCTGATTTCTCATGTGATATAATCTTTTGGGGAATGTTTGGGTGATGTTTAGCTTCTATCTATGATGTATTTTGTGTGCCTTGGTCTAAGTACCAGGCACTACACTTTGCTTCATATGAAGATCCTAACAATGAGTTTGTCATAGTGTTGTATGGTGTATTTGTATATCTTGGATTAGGTTCCATGCACTATACTTTATGCTATATAGTAACTAGGAATTTTTGGAAAAATAGGATAAGGAATTTCAGTTTGATCAAGGTATGTGTGGATCCGAGTCGGATTTCTACGAAATCTACCACCAGATGTTCCATAAGTTGACTGGGTATTATATGTTGAGTCTGAATATTGTTGGGTCTAAAATTGGAATGATGCTCTGAGTATTACTGACTCTAAATATTAGTGAGTCAGATATTTGGTCAGTCAGATATTTGCTAAGTCTAATTATTTGCTGACTCTAATTATTGATGAGTCTAATTATTTGTTGATTCAGGATTTTGCTAGGTTGGATTTTGGTTAGGTCGGAATCTTTGACTCTGATATTTTATGCCAAGAACATTTTTGGGTTGGACAGTATAACCATCAGATGGCACTTGTATTGGAACAAATTCTGAGTAGGGGAATGTGAGAGAAGCTTTAGCCATGGTGTTTTGCTCTGTCTGCTCATTTCTCTATGTTCTATTTGCTAGCTCTGAAGTTATATGTGTCTTTTGTTGAGTCTAATCATGGAGTGAGTGTTTATTCTCTGTTTGAGAGCATGTGTGTGAGGGAGATTCTTGTGTTGATGAACCAGGGAGTCTAAAATAGTTTCCATATATTATATTATATTATAGTATCATTTTTTCCCATCATCTTCTTCCTTGTTATTCTGAACAAATGAAACAGCCTCTTGAGTGACTCCTCTTGCTCTCTTAAGTGTTATCCTTGTGCTTTTCCCTTTTCCTTTGATCACCAGTAAGATAGATACACTTATGAGATCCATAATTCTTTTGTCAAATAGTATAAAGAGTAGATTTCATTTGATCACGTACTACTTGCATACATTTGTAAGCTGGTCTATTTCCTAGTAAGAATTCCAGCTATAGTCTCGACATTTGCATGATTACTGTGGTTAGTTGTTTGATTTTTGGACTACCATACACATCCTCCTTGGGAAATACATATTTTGGTATTCTCCTTAAAACTTGTATGGCATTGGGTTGAGGAGAGAGCTGGCATTGTTGTTGTTGTTCTAAGCCTTCCATTGTGCTTATGATTAACAACAATGTCAAAAGGATGGTATATTCTAATTATTTATCTATCGGAATGGACTTTCCCTTTCCCATCTTTGCTAAATTTTTCTAGTTCTACTATTGATTATTATGTTGCTTGTGAGTTAGATCTTCTTGTTCTGATTGGTTGTCCAAAGTTTGTTATTGCTACTCCTTATGCTAATTTTCCTCAGTATTGCAATCAAAATTTCTCTTCTTTGATCGTGATCATCATTAACATTACCATATTTTTGAGGGAATAAATCTAGTTTCATGTCAATGAAGTCATCCCCTTTGTCATCTTTGTCTTCCTTATCATCGTTACCTTTAGTATTGATCTGAAAAAATTTATTGTCATGATCTTCTTGGAGGTGCTTATTGATTAATTGATTGGCCGACACAATGGTATATTCTAAGGCAACGTCTGCTAGATTTCATTTCATATTTACTATTGTGTGTTGTAAGTCTTCCAACTCAAAGGTTATATTTCCTTCTCAGCTACTAGTGATGTCCACCAATGGATGATAGATGTACTTATCAATTTTATCCTGTTTTAGTAGATCTTTGGTAGTCATTAAGCTATCTATGTGTGCTTGTTTTTGGCTCAAACATAACTCAAATTTTTCCATATCTTTGTTTTTTGCTACAAGTTCAGTGTTCTCATTCTTGAGTTCTATTGTAGCTCTTTTATTCTATTTTTGGAGTAATCTCGTGCTTCCTATTCTTTCTTTAGCAATCCTTCTGCTTGTTCAGCTTCCCATTGCCATTGTTGGTAATTATTGATCTCCTTTTCAAGCTGCTTCTTCAAGCGAATAATCTATGGGCTTGAGCCTCATTTAATTTGGCTATTGCATTGACTACAATATTCCATCTTGTCTTTGTCTTATTGTCTAGATGGGTTTAATATAGCCTATTATTAACTTAGCATCATTATTGTAAGTGTTAAATTATATTATATGAGAATCATAAGGTAAATGTTGGAAATCAATGAGAGTTTCAATGAGAAATTTCCCTTGAGGTTTCTTTTTCTACAAAGCTTTCAACTTGTCATACATTCTTCTGAAGAAAGTAGTGGAGGTATTAGTTGAGTTTTTGGTGCAGCCACCCACCCTTACCCTAGATAGACGGACTACCTTTAGAAGTGTGTGAGTGTATTGAACCAAAATGTGTAATGTGTGAATACATGCATCCTTGGCAGCAATTGAGGTGGAGGGGGAGCAACAATAACAAGGGAGGTGGATCTATGGGCTTGAGCCTCATTTAATTTGGCTATTTCATTGACTACAATATTCTATCTTGTCTTTGTCTTATTGTCTAGATGGGTTTAATATAGCCTATTATTAACTTAGCATCATTATTGTAAGTGTTAAATTATATTATATGAGAATCATAAGGTAAATGCTAGAAATCAATGAGAGTTTCAATGAGAAATTTCCCTTGAGGTTTCTTTTTCTACAAAGCTTTCAACTTGTCATACATTCTTCTGAAGAAAGTAGTGGAGGTATTAGTTGAGTTTTTGGTGCAGCCACCCACCCTTACCCTAGATAGACGGACTACCTTCAGAAGTGTGTGAGTGTATTGAACCAAAATGTGTAATGTGTGAATACATGCATCCTTGGCAGCAATTGAGGTGGAGGGGGAGCAACAATAACAAGGGAGGTGGAGTGTGGGTATCCAATGAGGGGAAGGGAGGAGCGGGGGTTGTGGGTAGTGCAGGGGATGGGAAAAGAGGGATACAAAAGGAAGCGGGGGGAGCAATGGTGATGAAGAGGGAGGGAGGTGCAGGCAAATGGAGTAGCACTGAGCGCTATGAAAATAAATAACCACCCCCGGGGAGGTCACCAAATAAAAATATAACCTATCATGTGAGTTCAACAAAAGGGTATTTAAAGTTATTGAAACTTACAGAAATATATATACATAAGGGCATTATTTTTTCAAATTTGAAAAAAACTTACAGATTTTAAAAGAAAAGGGTACATTAATTATATTCTTAATAAAATTCACAGATAAGGGGTTTTACAAACATGTCTTGTACGCACGTGATATGGTAGTTTTACACATAGTGAACCCCCCGAGTAACCACCAAACTACTTATATCTTATATCATTTCCCTACTTTCTTGGATAATCTCTATGAAGTTAGCCATAGAAAGGTCCTTTTCAAATACATGATGGTTTCTAGCCTTCCAAATATGATGAAAGAAGCAAAATCTAACAATTTGTGTACAAAGTAAGAGTGCTTGGCTTTTCATCTCCTTCCATCCTAGGAACAAATCATTCCTAAGGAACCCTATTTTCCAAGTTCTTTGGATGCATTTACAAATATTTCCTTCCAGCCCTCTAATCACCAAGCACTCTTAAGCAGGTGGGAGAGGTCCTCACTAGCCGTTTTTCACCCAATCACCTATTTGGGCCAATACCTCCAGCTTGGATCTTGATGACGATCAGTAAGGCCCCCCAAGGCATCTTCTACAAGAAGATATTCATTGTCAGAGGCCACTATGGGTTCCAAATTTTCCTTGCCAAAATTTGGTGACTATCTTAAGCAGGATTTAGTCAAGGTCTAAGTGGCAAGTCAAATCTACAATTTACTAGTCCAAGACTTATTCCATTTTCATAGCTCTTCACTGAAATGTTTGTAGATATTACACGAAGCTATTACATATAAATTTATAAATCACAATCTAGATAGATTGGAATTTACAATGCTTATTTTTCTTTACAAATCCTTCAAGCCATAGGTGCTATGTGAAAAGTACAAGATTTGAATGAAAAACTTAGGGAAAACAATGTACAAGAGATTCCTCTCAATGAAGTAACACTATTTTATAGGCATATATATAGGTCTTCAAAAGAAGGACTATGTGGATTGGGTAAATTCTATCCCTATGTTCAAATCATGATAAATTGTTTGCCCTTATTAGAGAAATTGATGATTAATTTGGTGCGAGTAAAATGTCCTCTCTTGTTTTTTGATGCATGCGCCCATTTATTTGAGAATTAGTTTGAATATTCATGATGAAAACATTTTTGGTATGCCAAAGGAAGTGCTATGTTGGGGGCGGGGGGGGGGGGGATTCATTAAGTTTCAAACGATGATGAGTTTTTTTATATGAAGTGTTCTCTTAACTGAAGATAATGATCCATTTGATATGAGCTTTAGTGCTTTTGAGAGATACACCTACCTCATAGTCTATGCAAGAATTATACATTTTACACTTTTATAAATTTCAATATACGTCAAAGTACAAGAACCAATAACATAAAAGAGGAGTTCTCAATTCCAGACCTAGCATGATGTTTAAGCCATGAGCTGGCAGATTACATCCAAAGGTAACTAGCGATTAGTGCTAGCCTTGAATGTATATGAATGAAAGCGTACTCAAGAAAATGACCAAGTGGAAGGTAAATATATGTGTACACTCCAATCGGGGAATAGAAACACACAAACAAACACACACACACACACACACACACACACATAGAGAGAGAGAGAGAGCGAGAGAGAGAGAGAGAGAGAGAGTTGGAGGGTGAAATAAAGTGCATAGATGGCACATTCATGCTGGCAACCATGACAAAAAAAGAAGGCCGCTTTATGTAAAACACTGACGATACATTTTGGGTTGGCTAACCATAACTCCACACATAAGTTTATGGACATCTAGGGGGAAAAAACCATTAAAAATACTTGAAACTCTCAATAAATTCATGATTCAATATGGTACTCCTCTTTGGTTGCACCCCTATATAGGTAATCCTGTACAAAGAACAATCAATAATGCGCACTCATGAAGTGGTAACAGTGATTTAAATACATTTATCAACATGTTCAATCAAGTTTCTGATTTGGCTAAGTGGGTTTCCCTATCCAATAAGTCTATATATTGGCTCTACATGGAACTTGGGGTCCAAAATAATGAATGTACAATGGACACCAAGCTGTATTTTGACCATAACTCTTCACTCAAGCGGAATTTTCACACGACACATTAATGGTTGAGAATTGGCTACAACAATCAATTAACAGTTGGAAAGAGTAAACTCTCTAAATGCTATGATTAATCTCTAATTCAAACATTTTGTCTTGATTCATATTGGTTTAGGAGGTACGGCCAAAACACTCTCCATATCACTTGCGTGATGTGAAAGCAAAGAGTGCTTTTTATGCATCTATGTGATCATAAACACACATTATGCATATATCAATGCGCTAGACACAATGAAATTAACAAGGATGGAACATCCTTGTACACTTTTGGCAAGGCCATACATGACTATAAATACAAAAAAACAACGACCAAGAGTATAGTTTTCCTACACGTAATGAAAACAAAAGTAGAGAGAGAAAAAGATGATGGCTATGGAGTTTAGAGATTCTTATCATGAACAAGAAGTTATTATTAGTGATTGAAAGGCTTCTTCATTTGCCAAAAGAGGGCAATGATGAGAGCTACATAGAGGAATTCATCATGAAGTTGATGTCGTACACCCTGAAAAGAGAAGAGAATTATATAATAAGAAAGTAGAGAGAAATGGCTTTTCTTCCTCTTATTCCCACAAGCGAGAGAGAGATTATTATAAATATGGTGATAGAGATCTTGCACCATCGTAGTATAATATGTACATAGAGTTTCACTATATTCAATGTAGTTGTCGTCACCAATAGCTAATGCTCCTTATATGCTGATTTTGCAAGATGGAATGCTTCCCAAGGAAAAATTGGGTTTCCCTTTCTCACCTAGAATGTTGGGTGGGCATGTCCTAAGGCTAGTTTGATTCTTTGGTGAGAGAAAAATCTTAGTCTTTAAAGCCTATGTGGAGGATAAATACGTGTATGGCAAGATATTATGCTATATCGTTATGTCAGTCAAAGGCTGATCCGGATAGCTTTTCAGCCTTATAAGTAAAGGCTTTGATGTACATATCCTATCCTATGCTAAAAATATTATTGTACATTTTCTATTTATATTGAGTATTGCAAGTGTACCTTTTTTCTTCTCTCTCTCTCTCTCTCTCTCTCTCTCTCTCTCTCTCTCTCTCTCTCTCTCTCTCTCTCTCTCTCCCCCCCCCCCCCCCCCCCCCCCCCCTTATTGTGTAATCCTCCATGAGCTCTTGCACCCACTATCGATCCCTACAAGTGTTATCAAAGCTCGGCTAGTAGGGTGATTAGTTTATACTAGCTCTGAACTAGCATTTTGATTCATTTTGTTGTGGATAATTTGTCATAAAATCTAATACCTAACCAACCCAAATGAATCTCTCATATTAAATTGATCATTTAATGTGGGATAATAAACGAAAACAAGGGTTAGAATATAGACATGTGCTTATGGATCTGTCTGAACACGGGGCTAAGGTTAAAGGGGTCCAAATGAGAGATGGTCTTTCAAAGAGCAATGCTACCTAATAGAGCTTAAATACCTTAGGGTTAGCTTCATTAAAGACCTCCAAAGTTTAGTGTTAAAAGTCCTTAGACCTTAGGCAACAAGCTAGGGTTGTGCTTGAGGGGGGAACCCGGCCCAAGCTTGAGGTGCTTGTCGTGCTTTGCTGACTTAGGTACTTGAGGTGCTTCATGATTAAGGTTCTAGAGAGGATTGAAGTGTTCCAAAAATTCAAGCTTGAGCCTACAAAGGAGGGGGCGAGCCCCAAGAGTAGGGGGGTGTGTTGACTAACTCCTTCTTCACCCAAGTGACTCCCCTTGCTCAAAGAGGCAAATGGAACACATGTCAAGTCCCTATCTAGGTTACCCTCATGGTGTACCTAAAGCCTATTGGTTGGCCTCTCAAGGGGTCCAATGATAATTTAGTCAATTTAAGTAATTGTGTATGCATTTATCAAGTTCTCTCTCTCAAAGGGGAAAGGGGGACACTTGTCCCAAGGCTAGCATGCTTGCTTGATATGCACTTTGCATGTGATTTTCCAAGCTTGAAGGGGTCCAATGAGCTTCCACCATGAGCTAGAAGAGGGGGTTCAACCAAATCAAGGAGGGAGTTAGCTTGGGGGGTTATACTCTCTCTCTCTCACACACACACACACACTCTCTCTCTCTCTCTCTCATTGTGTGAAGTCCAAAGTGCAAGAGCTCCATCTCCTTATCCACGCTTGTTGAGAAGTTGAGAGCCTACACCAACACTCTTGGCTATGGAATGCAAATCCAACCAAGAGCCATGCTTCCATGCTTAAGCTTGCCATCTTATTCATCTTCATTACTATGCTATTATGCTATTCTAAGCAAGAATAGTGATGATAAGTGAGGAGCTATTTCTTTTTCCTATGAATGTTTCTTCTTTCTCTTCCCTACCCTCATTCCCCACTAGATCTCTCCACCTTTGAAGGTGTTTGAGGCCTTGGCACTGAGGCTGGGGATGGTTAATGCTTTTACAAAGATTATGTTATGCTCGTGATGCATGAAGCTTTCCATCTTCATTGCATCACCTAGGTCACAAGGAACACCAATATTGTATTGTACCAAGTATCTCTTGATAGGAGAATCTATAATACAAAATCATATTGGAGGGGGGACCGGCTCCACATAAATCCGGTCCTCAACTGTTGTCATTTTCTCGAAGTCTCTCTCTTGAAAAAGTATTGTTCATACCAAGTTAATTAAGTATAATGGTTATGTTGCTACCACTAATTAAGTTTACCCTCTATGTTCTCAAAGTAGTCTCATAATAATGCTCACTCTAATTCTCTTAATTTTTCTATTCTCAAAGTGCATATTCCATTTCCATTACCATTTTATCAGAGCTATTGGTTTCTCTTTTCTTCCTTAAGAAGAGAGGTCCTTAAGTTGTCCATGAAAGTTTGGACCTTGTTTATTGCAATAGGGTAAGTGGGATAGGGATCTATTATCTTGGTTGAGAAGGACTTAGTTTGAGGTACACCGTTGGGAACTATAGTCTTAATAATGGAGTCTCTCGGGTCTTTCCTTTGGCTCAACCATTATTGAGCTACGAGCAAGCTCAACAAGAACCATAATCAACCGAGCAATGTTAGACCCTCTCCATTAGTCTTTGCAATCATAAACCACAGGTGTGGCTGGTTGAGAACTAATTTAAAAGGTAAAGAAGAGTAGCGACTAAGGTTTTTGAGGGTACCAAAGCACAAAGTAATTCTATACATAAGTTTAATTAGCATAGCTGACAATAACCAAGAGAGTAGAATGATTGATGACTTTGATTTTTCACATGAATGTGCTAATGATGATGCCCCCATGTTTGTTAATTACCTTATTACTTCATTGCAGCAAGCTATGGGCAACCCTGCTTTGCAAGGCAAAGCTACCCAACAACTTAGTGTTTATGGGATTTCCCTTCCTCCCTGAAAGGAGAGAGAGCTTACGAGGTCTCTTGATGACACTCCCAAAACAAGACTTTCTCACATAAGAGAGGAGGAATACAAAGAACGAGAAACAAGCGAATCGCTAAGTTCCTTTGAAGATGTGGCTCCACGAAGACAGTAGTCTAGACAGCCGCCAACTCCTCCCAAGAGGAGACGGTCAACCTACATTCCTTCTCCTTGTCACTCCAAAAGGGAAGAGAGGAAACAAAGGAAGAAAAGGGCAAGAAAGAGGTCACCCTCTTCTCCTTCTTCTTTACCTTTTGTCTCTCTTGATGAAAGCAATAGCTATTCTCTTAGAGAATACAAGAGGAGAGGAAATTGCAAATCTTACCCTGCATGGTGAAGGTCCCAAAAGCTCAAGAATTTCAAAGAGGGAGGAAAAAGTATCTATTTTCTCACCTATGACGGCACCTTTGGTGCCACCGACAAAGTATTGGCCTTAATCCAGCAGTTTGATGTGGCCTTTGGAGATGAGGGCTTCATAGAGTCCTCCAAGATATGCCATGTAGCTATGCACTTCTTGAAATCTGCTCGTCAATGGTGGGCTAGCCTTCTTGGCAATGGCAAAGCCCCAAAGACATGGAAAACTCTACGAGTTTCCATCATGAAGCAATTTCTTGCAAGAAATACAAAGGACAGAGTGCTTACCGAATGGCGGATTTTGAAGCTTCTCTCCCATGAGTCTATCCACAAATATGTGGACAATTTTTGGGATTTACATCTCAAGGCTATTGTCTTTCAAAAAATAGACTTCACCAAGCAAAAGCAACAATTCTGTACAGGATTACCTAAAGAGATGGCCGAGTACGTTAACTCCCAACGGCCTGGTTCTATTAACAAAGTAATCTACCACATTATGGTTTCTTTGCGCATCAATTTCCAACAAGGGGCTAAAAGGAATACTAAGCCCATGGAAAGCAAAGACAAAAGTGATAAAAATGGGAAAAAAAACGTCCAAAATTCTTCCCAAGGAAATTCCAACAACAACAACAACAATCAATCCAAGGAGAAGGGAGTTTACAAAGGTAAAAATAAACTCTCTCCTGAAGATCTTGAAGCTTTTCGTAAGGACCACAAATTTTTGAAGTGTGGGGAGCAAGGACATGGCTATCGCTCTTACCCCAAGAGAAATGTTTGCAATGAGACTCCTAGAGCTTCCACGATTGAAGCTCTAAAATAGGATGCTCATTGCAAAGGATCACCTCTCTCCTATGCTTGGGGAAAGGTAAGGGACCATGATGCCATCATCTTGTTTGACCCTGGCTCTACTCACAACTTCATATCAATAGAGCTGGCCACTAAGTTGGGCATTCAAGATTTTGAGATGGGAGATATGGTAATTATCTATGGAGATTTCAAGGGACAACAAGCCTCCGTTACTCCCTTGATTGGGAAGTTGAGGCTTCATGTCCAAATCTACGTCGACAAAGAAGACTTTTTCATCTCTCTTCTCCAACATGAGGATGTTATCCTAGGGGCACCATTGTTCAACCGCATGGCTGCCAACATGAAGTTCCCTAAAAGGAGAATCTACTTCACCTATAGGGAAAAGAGCATGTATATAGATGCTAATGAGTCTGGTCGTACTATAGCACTTGTAAATTCACCTGCTTTTGGTAAGTCTATGAAAAGCTCAGTTTTTGCGTACATGACTTTTGCCAAAGAGTCTCTAAATGATGCTAATGTTTTAACAAAGCAAAGTGTTAGGAATCAAGAAGAGTTAGACTTGTCTAATTTTCTAAATGGATTCCAGGTGTGTTCATTGATGATATCCCTATGGACTTACCTCCAAAACGAGGGGATGATGACCATCAAATTTAGCTCCTACTAGGAAGCTCACCGCCTAACAAGTCTCCTTATCGATTTTCCCAAGCTCAACAAGAGGAGATCATGATGCAAGTAGGAATTGGTAGACAAAGGGATGGTGAGGCCCAACTCCTCTCCCTTTTGTTCTCCAATCCTTTTAGTGCAAAAGAAAGATGGTACATACTGCATGTGTGTGGACTATCGAGCTCTAAACCATATCACTATCAAAAACAAATTTCCCGTACCACTGGTAGAAGCTCTATTTGATAAGCTACAAGATTCAACCTACTTCAATAGAATTGACCTCAAAAGTGGCTATCATCAAATAAGGATAGTGAATGAAGATATTGTAAAGACCACGTTTCGTACAATGTTTGGTCTTTATGAATATCTAGTCATGCCTTTTGGCTTGACTAATGCACCGGCCACATTCAATCATTTGATGGAGAAAATATTTAGACCCTACCGCAAATTCATTGGAGTGCTCTTTCATTATAGCCTCATCTACTCCAAGTCTTTGGAGGAGCACAAGCAACATCTCCAAGTGATTTTTCAAGCTTTGAGGGAGTACAAGCTTTTTATCAATCAAAAGAAGAGTGATTTTTTTCCTTCAGGAGGTTCAATACCTAGGTCATATTATCTCTCAAGATGGTTTTTTTTTTTCTTCAAGAGATTCAATACCTAGGTCTTATTATCTCTCAAGATGGTATTTGTATGGATCCATCAAAGTTGGGATAATACAATCATGGTCTAATCTAAGGAATCTACATGAGCTAAGAAGCTTTATTAGTATGTGTGCATACTGTAGATGCTTCATAGCCAAATTCTCTCAAATAGCGGGACCATTGCATGACTTAACAAAGAATAACGTTAAGTACTTATGAACTGCTAAAGAGAAAAGTGATTTTGACAAGCTCAAAGAGAAGCCTACCTCCCAACCAGTCCTTATGCTTCCGGATCTCTCAAATCCATTTGAGGTCCAATGTGATGCTTGTGGTGATTGCCTTGGAGCAGTCTTGCTTCAAGATATTTTAGATGCTTCATAGCCAAATTCTCTCAAATAGCGGGACCATTGCATGACTTAACAAAGAAATAACGTTAAGTACTTATGAGTTGCTAAAGAGAAAAGTGATTTTGACAAGCTCAAAGAGAAGCCTACCTCCCAACCAGTCCTTATGCTTCCGGATCTCTCAAATCCATTTGAGGTCCAATGTGATGCTTGTGGTGATTGCCTTGGAGCAGTCTTGCTTCAAGAAGGGCATGCCATAGCATATGAGAGCCAAAGTCTCAATGCCAATGAATGAGTCTTGGGCATATATGAAAAAGAGCTTTTAATTGTTCTACATGCTCTAAACACATGGAAGCACTATCTATTGTGGGGACTCCGATTATTTTGCAAACAAATCACCAAAGTCTCAAGTACTTCATGACGCAAACCAAGCTTTCCAACAAACAAATGAGTTATCCAAATTTTCTCCTGTAATTTTATTTTCATACTGCTCACATTGCTGGTAAGTACAAACAAGTGACCAATGCACTTTCACGATGACCAAGAGTTAATGTGGTGTATATAGCAACTCACAATGATCTATCTTCTATGATATATGAGTATGCTACTAACCTTGACTTTAAAGACATAATGTCATCCCTTGCATTGGGAAAAAAAGAAGAACCATTCACCTTGCAGGATGGTTATCTTCTCCATGGCAATAGGCTATGTGTCACCCACTCCCTTTGTGTGAGAAATTCATGTATGAATCTGATGCTCCTCCCTATGCAAGGCATAGAGGCATTCAGCCTACTCCTCGAGGATTAGAGACGTACTTCTATTGGCCTACCATGAAGGTGGACACACAAGAGTATGTTTCAAAATGTGTAGTATGCCAAAAGACTTAAGTATGATAGTGGGAAGCAACCTCGATTACTCCAGCCATTTCCAATCCCTAATTCACCATGGGAGAGTATATCCATGGATTTTATCTTTGAAGTACCCAAGTCTATCCATGGGAATATGGGAATATGGATAATAGTCGACAAGTTTAGCAAGCAAGCACACTTTATTCCTATCAAAAAGACTATTAAGGCACACCAAATGGCAACTCTCTTCATATCTCAGATTTTCAAACACCATGGATTGCCAACATCCATCATGTCAGATAGAGATCCTAGAATGACTAGTAATTTCTAGAAAGGTCTCTTTGAAAATATAGGTACAAGATTGAATTTCTCTTTGGCCTATCACCCAAAAGCGGATGGCCAAAGTGAGATAGCCAATCTTATAATACTTGATCTACTAAAGATTTATGTTACAGAAGTAGATCAATGCTCACAATGGGAAAAGTATTTACCCCTTGTAGAGTATGCATACAATAATTGTAAATACTTATACAAGCTTGGGGCAAATGTGAAGGGACAGATGTTTTTTTCCAATTTGGAATGCCCCGTTCAAGGCCACGACAAAGTCGGTTTGTGGAGCCGGTATTTACGCTCGAAGTCTAGAATGTGGGATTTTGGTGGATCTTTACCGGGTAACCATGGGGCCCTTGAGCACCGGGTGAGAGTCAATCAAGCAGGTTCCAAAAAAAAAAAATGAAGCTTTAGATGAGGATTTTCTTGTGGGCTTAAGAGGCCCTCTGACTGGCAGCCGCCACGTGGTAGAGGCAAAATCCCACATGGGGATTTGGACTACGCGAGCAAGGGGTATTTGAGCTAGAGCGTGCCTTACCATTGGCATCACAAGCGTGGACAAAGCTTGAGTGAGCTCATGGTGATGGCTGCCGCCCAATGGGCTCTGTGGCGTGTAGCGCGCAGCCCGTCAGGGCAGAGACAAAGGCGGTTTTGGCCAGTTGCAGGGCGGCGCAGGTGGCACGCATGCGCGAGAGAGGAGAAGGCACGGTGGTGCCCGCCAAGGTGGCTCGATTGATGACATGGCAGACCCGGTTAAGGGTGGCATCCCACGGCCCTTGGGGCCCCAAAATTTTGAGAAAGAGAGGGAGGGAAATAGCAACCTCGCTATTGCTTCCCCCCTCATGAAAAAGGTTCGTCCCATAGAGGTGAAGCAAGGGCCACTTTGGCCGAGGGGTTAGGTGCAAAGGGAGGGGTTCCCGCAGCGGACAAGGAGCATAGAGGAAAGAAGAAAGAGAGCCCGCCCACTTCAAGGGCCCTCCGGGAAAAGCAAAGGACAAGCCAAAGCTAAGGGCAAGGTTGAAGCCAAGTCAAATGAAAGGGCAAAAATGAAGGCCAAGGAAAAAGGGGGCAAAGGAGGAGTCAGATAGAGAGAGAGAGAGAGAGAGAGAGAGAGAGAGAGTCAAAGTCAAGCCAATAGAGCAGTGTAAGCTTAAGCCCACAAAGGGGTAAAAAATGAAAGATAAAAAATAAAAAATGAAAAAATCCAAGGGGCAATAGCGACATCGCTAATGCCCCCCCCCCCCCCCCCCCCCCGCCCAAGTACAAAAGAGAGAAGAAGAGAGCAGATAGAGCAAGGCGGTGCCCCCTTTACCAAAAATGCCAATTCAAGGTGCCAGGTGGACCAATTAAAGTGTAAATTCCCAAATTAAAGGCCCCCCTATAAAATTCAAAATTGGATCAAATTAAAGGCTTTTTTCCAGGCCTTTTGGGTGTCGTTTGAAGCCTGCAAAGTGGAGTTCTCTAGCAAGCTAGCCCCTTTGTAACTTTTTCTTAAAAATGACCATGGTGATGGCAGTGCATGCTAGTGTATATGTTTTTTGAAGTGCAATCAATCCACCGTTGCCCCCTCTTGTTGTTGTTTCCCCTTCCCCCTTCTCTTTCTCCTGCTTTCACGTTTCCCCTCGGTGCCGGCTGTGTGGATGTGTGTACCCCCCCGAACCAACGGTGTTGTTAGAGAGTGAGATTGAGTGGTTTTGAGTGTGTGTAAGGGTGGAGACAGGCAATGGTAGTAGGTGTGCATTGTGTGGTGGATTTGTGGAGTGTGTGAGTAGTGGAAATTGAGCAGATGGTGGTCTGCTAGTGTAAAGTGTTTCTTTGAAGGTGTTTTCTAAGAGGATAGGGGTGTTGTGAATACCCTGAGCTATAGAGAGGCCCTTGTGTTTATGTCGGGCGTGTTCCCCCATTCCCCCTCTCCATCTTGTGGTGCCCCCACTGAGGAGCACGCTGATTGCTCCCAGTTAATCGAAAAGAAGCGGTTTTTCACATTGGAAGTCATGGCAGCTAGAAGATATGGACCAATTTTCACATGAGAAGAGAGCCCTGACAAGTGAATGTCAGATTTTGAGCTGTACATGCTATCACTGCGTATGCCGAACGAGGATAGCAAAATGCAGATTTTTCCTTTGGTGATGCTTGGTAGAGCGAAAGCATGGTACAAAGCGTTAGAAGGTGAGATGAAGCAAGCATGGCCGGCTCTAAGGGCGAGGTTTCTTCACGACTTTCACAAGGAGACTTCCCTTGTCGAGATGGATGCAAAGCTGAAGGCGCTTAAGCAAGATGTAAGTGAAGAATTCAATCTTTTTTTGGGTCATTCTGAAGAGTGTTGGACAGAACTAGTGACAGCCATGCAATTGGCTAATGGAGAGTACTTTAAGCTGGATAAGTTCATGGCGTGTCTGCACCCCAAAGTGAGAGAAAAGGTCGAGTTTGAGAGCCCAGAGAATTACAATGGTGCGGTAGCCATTGCACAGTTGAAGAGAAAAAAAATAAAGAAGAAGATAGAGCAGGGCGTGTCAGGCTACGAGACAATGGCCCATGTTCAACCGCAGAGTCCAAGAGAGGCTATACACGAAGAAAATCATGGAAACCGAGGTGTAGCTGTTGTGTCACAAAATTGGGTGCGCACGGTGCAAGATTTGTCCAAGCAAATGCAGGAGTTGCGGCTCAATGTCATGGATAGAGGACAACCAAGAGGAGCAAGGGGCAGGGCAAGGCCACTGCCAACTAGGTGTTACAATTTTGGAGAAGAAGGGCACTATGCACCCGATTGTCCTCAACCACAGAGAGAAAGAGGAGGCATTTACCCACTTTTTGGTAGAGGTCAAGGGCAAGGACAATACAATGGTCCAAGAGAGCAAGCGGCGAAGAATCCTCTGCAGCCGGCTCCTCAAAATGGAGGTGAGGTCCCAAGAGTAAACACCATAGGGGTGGATAAGCAGGATGTGAAAGTTTTGGCCAATAAGAGAGCAAGAGCCGAGAGGGAGACAGAGACAGAGTGGGAAACTAGAGCTCGCAAAGCAAAGAGAAGGTGTACGAAGGCACAGAGCAGCCCGAGCCTAGCAAAAGAAGGAGGCATCATAAAATCAAAAAAGCGGATTTCCAGCTAGGGCATGGCTATCCCGAGTACAATCTGGTGAGTGACATTCAAAATCAAAAGACAAACATTACTTTTGGTCAGCTCTGTTAACTTTAAATCCAAAGTTAAGAAGGTAGTGGTCCACAAGTGTTAGCACCAGGCTACCAAGAGCTAAGGGGAATGTGCAAGCAGTTCAAAACATGGCTTTGAGGGTAGGTAGTCCCACTAATGTTCTTCCGCTTGTGGATGCGATTATAGAGAAGAGGATGCAGGTACAAGCCTACATAGACAGTGGAGCATAGGTTTGTGTCATGACGGAGGCAGCTGAAAGAGACAGGAGTCAAGGCAGTATTCAAGTCAAATGTGCGCACGAGGATGGCCAACCATACCAAAGCCAGGTGTCTGGGTGTGGCGTAGGATGTAAAGGTCAAGGTGATGGGCATAGAGTGCCTAATAGATTTTTTTGTAATGAAGGCAGGAGATAATGCTTATCCGATCATTTTGGGTAGGCCATGGCTTTTGGGGATAGGAGCAAAGTAGGATTGGGAGAGCAAAGTATTCACTTTGCTTGACAAAGATAAAGGCAGACAAATTGTGCTTGATTTGAAGACTAAAGAGAGCAGTTCTTGTCCTATGGCAGTTAAAGATGAGGGTGATACAATGAGCTATGAGTACGAGAGAGAGACGGGCTATGATGAAGGCTATACTAGCACAGAGGAAGAGGAGAGTGAGGACGACATGCTGCAGATAGACGCAGACTTATTCGGGGTCACCATAGACGACTCCCCGCTCAAAGAAGAAGGTATGCAGCCTCAAGCTCATGGTTTAAGTATAGAGGAGGTTTCAAGCATGATAAGTGAAGATTTAACCAAAAAGGAAAAAGAAGGTTATGTTCAATTGTGTGAGTCCTATCCAAATTTATTTGCGACGGAGTACAAGCATTTGCGAGGTGCAAAACGGGTGGAGCACAAGATTGTTCTTAAGGAGGGACATAAGCCTAAAGCACAGAATCTGAGAAGACTAGGGGAAATCCAAAAGGATGCCCTTTGGCAAGAGATCAATAAGCTACTGGATGCAAGCATCATATTCCCTGTGAAAGAGTCAGAGTGGGTCTCGCCAGTGGTTAGCCCCTAAGAAGAATGGGAAATGGAGAGTGTGTGTTGACTACAAGCCATTTCCGCGACCAAGAGGAATCACTATCCATTGCCGTTTCAAGACGAAATCCTAAACCAGGTGGCTGGGCATGAAAGATACTCAATTATGGATGGCTTTTTGGGGTATTTTCAGATAGGGATTGCACTTGAAGACCAGCTGAAGACCACATTCGTATCTCCATGGGGTTGCTTCGCTTACTGCAGGATGCCATTCGGATTGGTGAATGCATATGCCACCTTTCAAGATTGGATGAACAGGGTATTTGGTCCATACCTGGGCCATTTTATTAGGGTCTTCATGGATGATATCAGCTGCTACAGTTCAAGATTAGAGCACCTATTGAAGCTCCAGTTATGCTTTCAAAGTCTTGACGAAGAAGGAGGTCAACTGAATCCCCAGAAGTGCAAGCTAGCACAGC
The DNA here is from genome assembly GCF_014529385.1 of Adiantum capillus-veneris. Classification (NCBI taxonomy): domain Eukaryota; kingdom Viridiplantae; phylum Streptophyta; class Polypodiopsida; order Polypodiales; family Pteridaceae; genus Adiantum; species Adiantum capillus-veneris. The sequence continues at coordinate 122,361,185 of NC_140951.1, read as the reverse complement.
CTCGAGTGCAACTATTAGGTCATGTGGTGTCGCAAAACGGTATAGAGGCTGATCCCGAGAAGGTGAAGGCGTTGGTGTTGATAGAGCCGCCATTAGATGCTCAAGGTTTGGCTTCGTTTGTTCATGAGTTAAAGTATTTATCACGTTTATTTTGGATGATGTCGCAATTTGTGCATCCTCTTCAAAAGAGGGCTCAGCAAGTGCATGGTTATGAATGGGATGGGGAAGCTCAGGAGGCTTTTGATAGAGTCAAGGAGATTTTGTGTCAGTTGCCAGCGGTGTGTCCTCCCAATCGAGAGGACGCCTTTTATGTGTCTATGATGGTGGGCGCAGTTGCTATTGGAGCGGTTCTACTACAAAAGATAGGGAGAAGCTACAAGCAGATATACTTTGAGCAGGGTGATTAGCCTAGGAGAGGCTACCTACATCGAGGCGGAGCAGTGGGTGATGGCTCTGATCTTCGCTTTGCAAGAAGTTTAAGGTGCATTTGATTGTGCGTAATTTTTTTGTGTTGATGGCTAATAATCTATTGCCAGAGGTAGTGCTACATTTGAGGCCAGGAAGGAAGATTATGAAGTGGGTGTTGGAGCTGTAAGAGTTTGAGTTTGAGTTTAAGGTAGATCAGAGGTTGGGCTTGCTTAAGGAGAAGCTTCTTCTCTTGCGCTGCCGAGTACACAGCAAAAACAGGCGGTGCCTACATGGGTTATACGAAATTCTTAATACCATTACTTGGATTTCAAAATAGACACGAGACTTTAATAAAATTTCAAAATTCCACTTTATCAAGAGACAAGATTCAGAGACAAAAAGCACTTTTAAAAATTTATTACAATCGAAACCCCTCAAGTTTTAGGATAACTGATGATCAGCTTATTACATGGCTTTATGGATTGCATATGACATACGCCTAGGAGATGTTATTCACATGATGCACTACTTCGTTCGTGAAATAGTTCCTGTACTCATTCTTGAGTGGATAATAAACTAGTATATCAAGCCGGAATTCCTCTTTTGGTACTCCAAAGGTTTTGACTCTGTTTGCTGGGATCACATTGGTGACCTTCTCCAAGAGCCAGTCGTTGAGGGTTTGATTGGTGTCGTCTGAGACAGTCTGGTCGAATCGTGTAGGCACCAAGTAGAATATCTCTACTACCCTCAACTCTACTCCCCAACGTATCTTCTTCAAATCGGTAGCCAGGCATCCTAGCTTCGGAGCGTTGATGTAGTAAACCCCTCCTGGAAATGTCCAATCAAGTTCCCATCCTTTATCAATACGAGTGGAGTGTGGCGTATGAGCCTTCATCAGTATCTCCATGACATCTCACCTGAACTGGTAAACTGGGGATCTTCAAGCTTGCTCATAAATAAGCTCAAACACTTGGAACTTCTGATATTCGAGCACGGGGTCTTCTTGCAACACCAATGCAAGGAATTCGGATCAACTACCTATATACTTTCAGTTCCTTATTTAAATATTCACACAGTACGACATTATTTCCCAGCCTAACCTAGGCTCTGATACCAGGTGTGAGGTCCCCACCCCACCATATCAGGACGGCGGATCTGATGGTGAACCTGGTGGCCACTAGATCTATTGCGGAAGCAAACAAAATGGTTCAGGCTTCGACTAGCGGACAATCTCTCATCACAGGTGAGTCGAGTTCGAGCCTACTAGTAAGGAGATCTAGCTCCACCTCGCAGGGGAAGCGTACTTAAACTATCTAGCGATCCTAAGACCCACCTTACAAAAGGAGATAACCCCGAGTGCCTTTTTCTCCATGTTTCAGAGGCACGTACCCTCGAGATTTCACCACTCTAGGGGCAATGAGTATTACTAATATCGAAGTAAGCACTATGGGGACAGAGAATTCCCGACCAATCGGGACCACCCATCTCGTAGGCATTGGCAACCTGAGCCAAGCCCCCACTTTCCACCCCCACACTCACACCTCCTTGTGTGACCTAATTACTACCACAAAGGTTGTTCAACATAAACATTCATTGTTTTAATTCCGAAGCACATTGTTCGTTAAGATAGCCCTTCAACCAGTATTGCAAACAACACCAAGACAGTATTCTAATAAAAATTCTACTCAAACTTATTCATTGAAATTCCAATGTTCTGGAGGTACAACATCCCCCCTCCAGCGAGAGTTCACTCCTCCCGTTGTCGCCTAGTTGCCCATACAACTAGGTATGTCCACCGCATAGAGAGCACTTCATGGACACTCCCACCGCATAGAAAGCAAGACGTGGGTTCCCACCGCATAGAAAGCAAGTCGTGGGTATCCACCGCATAAAAAGCAAGTCGTGGATTCAAGAGACCTTAACGAGGAACGCTGCCCCCTGTAATCAGTAGGGGGGTCAGGACTGATTCAACATTGGAAATAAAATGAACATGTTGAGCTAAATTTTCCCTAGCAGACATTCTTTCCTATTGCAACCAGCATACCCATCAATCATTTCCTTCCTACTTTAGAACTTAATGTACAATGAATTCAATGCCGAGGTTTTCGTCGGATTTCTCCAACATGTTTGGGGATATGTTCATTCCTAAGTAAACGTGTGTAATGTTAAATTAAACAGCTTGAATGAAATTATGACCTACCTCTTCCATTTCTTCGTCGATGGCCCGTGAGATGGCCGGTATTTGTTCCTCCATGGGAGCTTTTCCCTTTCCATTGACATTGCTTGTTCCTGCCTCGCGGTCGTGGGCACCACCGAAGTGAGTTCTCTTAACCGGAGCCATTTTACTCACTACTTTAAATAATTAGCTTGGAGAAAAAGCTAAGGTTCGCAAGCGTCATAACAACCCAATAGATAGATTAGCAACATCAATTAATCCCTCCTATATGAGAGGTCTAGATTTTTCATATAGCAATCATTATGGATGACACATAATCCTATGGGAACCGGCTCTAAAGATAATTACTCGGCTTACATGATTAAGAATAATATGATTTCACTAATGGAATTACCATAGAAATGAATTAAGTATGATTAATCTCTTTCCTAGCAAATAGATGGTGCAGATTCACCTTATGCATAGGTGTAAGAAAAGTCAACTCTTAGAGACTTAATGGCGGATTAATTTTCCCTTAATTACATCTTAATGCATAAGAGAAATGAATTTAATTTAGCTACAATATTGATGAGTGACAGAAAGAGTGATTCTCATCAATCTACACAATTACCGGCTTACCGATTAATTACTATGCTACCTAGAGAGAGAAAATTCTAATAATCATGCACTTAATCATTAATTAAGAGTGATGAATGGCTGATAATTCAGCTATGGGATGATGATTGCATAATAGAATATGGTTAAGGAGAAATTAGAGAGTAATTATAGAGAATTATGACTAGGAATAAGCATAATAGACGAGGAATTTAGATGGTAATGAAGAGAATTTACAGAAGGCATTAATTAAACCGTGGTTACCGTGATTAAGGGCTGATAATCTTCTCAATTCTCTGATCTAAACGATCTTCTTGAGGCGAGAATTCGACAGCACCTCCCTCCTTGCTTCTTCTTCAAAAGGTGTGTGTAGGTGTGTGTGTACTAGGTATGTGTGTGAGCATGTATGTGTGTGTGTGTGTGTGTGAGTAGGCCTTTAAATAGGCTCCTACAGGCTGAAAATCGATTTGTGCTACTATAAGCATCTGAGTGAGCACTCAGTCCTTGCATGGCAAGTCTAGTTGCCTACCCACCAAGTGTCCAGTTGGTTTAGTTAACTAGTTCTCACACTTAGTTGCAAGCTTGGAAACTTCTGAAAGACTAACACAAGGCAAGAGGGCGCCCCCTAGCTGCCAAAGCTGGTCTGGAGTGGCTGGAACCTGTTCCCACACAGCCCCGGGCCCCCAGTGCCTCCCCGAACAATTTTATGAAAAATTGGTTTTAGGCTAAAACGGGTGATACGAGTCGGATTTTGACGCCGTAAATTGCTATACGGAGCTCGAACTAAGACGTACTGGACCAAGTACCTGTCATATTTAGCAACCCCCCCCGGGGTCCGAAAATGCATTTTTTTCAAATTCAGGGTACGGGTGCAGTTTTTTGAGACGGTCAAAACTAGATGGGTCAGGCGACCAAAAACTTTCTATTTTTGAAATTTTTTTACAAAAATTATTTTAATTCACATTTAGAATATTTAAAACATTATGAACATCATGGCACTGACAGAATTTGAAAAACTACTAAAAATAGCAACTTATTCCATTATGTTCATTTCATGGTACAATGGTGCTCTTTTGATCGGGGTCAGAGACCTTTCAACCTCCCCAACGTGAAAAATTTGAGATGTCCTCATCTCAAGAATGTGTTTGGGTAATCCTTTATGAGTGTTGGTTCATCCTCCCAAGTTGCATCTTCTTCAGGGTAATCCTTCCACTTTACTAGATGTTCCGTGATAGTTATGTTGCATAACTTCCTTTCCCTTGTTTCAAGTACGTAGTCAGGTTGGAGCTCGAGAACTCCTTGTGCTGGCATGACTATCTGATCTGAGTCCAAGAATTGATCAGGGTTAGGAATATAGGGTTTGAGTAAGCTGACGTGGAACACATCATGAACCTTCAAGTTTGCAGGAAACTTTAGCTTGTAGGCTTGGTCACTCACAACCTTAACGATCTCGAATGGTCCACAATACCTTGGGCTAAGCTTCTTATATTTGCCTAGTGATAAGTTGCTTTTCTTTGGTCGGACTCTCAGAAAAACCTTATCCCCTTCTTTGAAGGTTCTTTCTGATCGATTCTTATCTGCATAGTGCTTCTGTCTATCTTGAGCGGCCTGAATGTCCTGGCGAATAGCTCTAGTCTGTGCCTCCATATCTTCCAACATCTTTCTAAAGGCTTCTACCCTGATGGTTGGATCTAAGAAGTTCAGTGGTGCTAAATAGTCCTGTCTATAAAGAGCTTTGAAAGGTGACATTCCAATGCTTCTGTGTTCGGAAGAGTTGTAAGCATACTCCACCAAAGGTAGATATTGTAACCACTTCTTTGGTTCTTGCGAACAATAGGCTCTGAGAATGTCCTCGATGACTTGATTAACTCTTTCAGTTTGCCCATCTGTCTGGGGATGATACGCTGTACTGAAAGCTAATTGTGACCCGATAGATTGGAAAAGAGAAGTCCAAAATTTTGATGTGAACTTGGTATCTCTATCACCTGACGATACGCTTGGGCAGACCATGCAACCTAAAAATCTCCTTGATGAATACCTGACTAATATCTGAAGTAGTAAAGGTTGTCTTTACGGGTATTAGATGAGCCACTTTTGTGAGCATATCAACAACCATGAAAACAGAATCATACCCTCCTGTAGAAGGTAATCCTGTAACAAAATCCATACTAATGCATTCCCATTTCATCTGGGGTATGTCAAGAGGTTGAAGTTGCCCTGGTAACTTGATCCTTTCGGCCTTTATCCGCTGACAAGAAAGACACTGCCTCACATAGCGAAGTATGTCTCCTTTCATTCCAGTCCAAAAATAACTCCTCCTGACATCATGAAAAGTCTTAGCATAGCCTGGATTTCCGGATGTAGGGCTATCGTGTGCTTCATACAAAATGGTCTTCTTTAAGGCTGGATCTCTGGGTACACAGAGTCTATGTCTGTAGTAAAGACATCCTCCCATAAGAGAGTAATCTTTAGCTTCAGGCATCTTATTCTGCTGGACTAGAGATACTATACGTTGGTATTCTGGATCTACTAAAGATGCTTCTTTGATTCTATCCCAGATAGGGTTATTTGGAACAGAGATAGCTCCAAGAAAGGATTTTCGGCTAAGACCATCTGCAACTACATTTTCCTTTCCTGGTCTATACTTTATGTCAAGGTCATATTCCTGTAATAGCTCTATCCATTGTTGTTGTCGCATATTGAGAATAGGTTGAGTAAAAATCCATTTTAAGCTCTTGTGGTCTGTAACCAACTGAAACTTGCGTCCGAGAAGATAATGTCTCCATAACTTCAGCGTGTGAATAACCGCTAAAAGCTCCAAATCATGAGTAGGATAATTCTTCTCGTGATCCCTCAGCTTTCGCGAAGTATAAGCCACTAGTCTTCCTTCTTGAGTAAGAACTCCACCTAGAGCAAATTTGTTGGCATCGGTCGCTACTTCAAATTCTTTACTGAAGTCTGGAAGCTTTAAAATAGGAGCTGAGACCAAGAACTCTTTTAGTTTAGCAAAGCTAGACTCGTGCTCGGTCTTCCATTTGATCCTCATTCCTTTCTTCAGGAGTTCCGTCAAAGGTGTAGCAATACGTGCATAGTCCTTGAAAAAAATCATGTACCATCCCGTTATCCCAAGAAATCCTCTTACTTCGCTGACGGTAGATGGTTGAGGCCAATCAACGATGTCCTTGACTTTATCTGGGTCCACTGAAATTCCTTCAGCCGATATGACAAATCCAAGATAGTTGACCTTTGGTGAGCAAAAAGTGCACTTGCTCTCTTTAGCGTAAAGCTGATGTTCTCGAAAGAGATCAAGTACCTTGCGAACATGATCTTTGTGATCTTCTTCGTTCTTAGAGTAGACCAAAATGTCATCAGAGAAAACCAAGACAAAGTCATCCAGATAAGGTCTGAAAATATCCTGCATAAGTCGATTGAAGCTTGTAGGGGAATTTGTTAGACCAAAAGACATTACTGTGAATTCGTAGTGTCCATAGCTAGTGTTGAAAGCTGTCTTCGGAATATCCGATTCCTTGATTCTGATTTGATAATATCCTAACCTTAGATCAATCTTAGTAAACATTTTGGCGCCGTGGAGCCTGTCCAAGAGTTCGTCAATCCTTGGAATTGGATACTTGTTCTTGACAATTACCTGATTCAATCCACGATAGTCTATGCATAGCCTTAAGGTTCCATCCTTCTTCTTCTGAAAAAGAACTGGAGCACCCCAAGGAGAAGTACTGGGTCGAATGAATCCTTGCTCAATGAGTTGTCTAAGTTGTTCCTTGAGTTCGATGGCCTCTGGAAGTGACATCTTATAAGGTCTTTTTGAGATATGTTCACATCCAGGGATAGTTTCAATCTCATGATCTACCTCTCTATGTGGCGGAAGATTCGTAAGGTCTTCTGGGAACACATCGTCATACTCCCTCAACCAGTTTGGTCGAAGCGAGGTATCTGATTGGTCCACTTTGTTGAGCTTAATCGCATAAATTTGCTGACCCTTCCTTAGTCCCTTCAAAAGTCTGTTGGCCTTAACTAGAGTAGCCCTAGGTCTCCCATTTTCCCCCTGGATTAAGGCTTCATTACCCAAGTTATCTATAAAGGTAAAATTCCCTTGTGCACAATGTATGTGGGCCCTATTTTGCTTTAGCCAGTCCATCCCTAGTATCCCATCAAAGAATCTTAAGGGTAGGGTTCGAAATTGGGCAGAAGTTGGGTGTCCCCCTAAATCAAAATCAATTTTTCCTGCAGAATGTTGAGATACTACTTCCTTGCCTTTTGCTAACTCTACAACTAGCTTGCTTGTTGGGTACTTATCTAGCTTAAGCTTCCTCATGCATCTGGGCAAAAGAAATGAAAGAGTACTACCACAATCTATAAGGAAGTTAACTTGTTCACCTCTGAGAGATCCTGGCATATGAATGACTGCGTATTGCTCGCAACCATTGGGATTGTCAATTGCAGCATGTAGGGTTGCTCTCTCCACTGCTTCGTCACCCACAGTTGGTTGTACCACTGCGGCATTTACTCTGGCGGTAGCTCCACGCCCTCGCCCTTTGTTCATCCTTCCTCGTCCTCCTCTTCCATTAGCTTGGCCACGCCCACGGGTATTCAAGGGTATGGCGTTGGCGTTGGTCGTCTGAAAGTTCCTGGGGAAATTGGATCTGTAATGTCCATGCTCGCCGCAAACATAGCATCGAACATCAAGGAACTCCATGGCTGTGGTTGTAGCCACAATAGGGCGCTGGTCATATGCTTGGTTGGCTGGTCTGTTATTCCAATCAGTTGTCCTTGCCCTCTTTGCCCATTCATTCCTCCTATTCTGATTAACCTTTTGTACTTCAAGAGCAAAAACAGGCGGTGCCTACATGGGTTATACGAAATTCTTGATACCATTACTTGGATTTCAAAATAGACACGAGACTTTAATAAAATTTCAAAATTCCACTTTATCAAGAGACAAGATTCAGAGACAAAAAGCACTTTATTGATAAAAATTTATTACAATCGAAACCCCTCAAGGTTTAGGATAACTGATGATCAGCTTATTACATGGCTTTATGGATTGCATATGACATACGCCTAGGAGATGGTATTCACATGATGCACTACTTCGTTTGTGAAATAGTTCATGTACTCATTCTTGAGTGGATAATAAACTAAGATATCAAGCCGGAATTCCTCTTTTGGTACTCCAAAGGTTTTGACTCTGTTTGCTAAGATCACATTGGTGACCTTCTCCAAGAGCCAGCCGGTGAGGGTTTGATTGGTGTCGTCTGAGACAGTCTGGTCCAATCGTGTAGGCACAAAGTAGAATATCTCTACCACCCTCAACTCTTCTCCCCAACGTATCTTCTTCAAATCGGTAGCCAAGCATCCTAGCTTCGGAGCGTTGATGTAGTAAACCCCTCCTGGAAATTTCCAATCAAGTTCCCATCCTTTATCAATGCGAGTGGAGTGTGGCGTATGAGCCTTCATCAGTATCTCCATGACATCTCGCCTGAACTGGTAAACTGGGGATCTTCGAGCTTGCTCATAAATAATCTCAAACACTTGGAACTTCCGATGTTCGAGCACGGGGTCTTCCTGCAACACCAATGCAAGGAATTCGGATCAACTACCTATATACTTTCAGTTCCTTATTTAAATATTCAAACAGTATGACTTTATTTCCCAGCCTAACCTAGGCTCTGATACCAAGTGTGAGGTCCCCACCCCGCCATATCAGGACGGCGGATCTGATGGTGAACCTTGTGGCCACTACATCTATTTCGGAAGCAAACAAAATGGTTCAGGGTTCGACTAGCGGACAATCTCTCATCACAGGTGAGTCGAGTTCGAGCCTACTAGCAAGGAGATCTAGCTCCACCTCGAAGGGGAAGTGTACTTAAACTATCTAACGATCCTAACACCCACCTTCCAAAAGGAGAGAAACCCCAAGCGCCTTTTTCCCCATGTTTGAGAGGCACGTACCCTCGAGATTTCACCGCTCTAGGGGCAATGAGTATTACTAATATCGAAGTAAGCACTATGGGGACAGAGAGTTCCCGACCAATCGGGACCACCCATCTCGTAGGCATTGGCAACCTGAGCCAAGCCCCCACATTCCACCCCCACACTCACACTTCCTTGTGTGACCTAATTACTACCACAAAGGTTGTTCAACATAAACATTCCTTGTTTTAATTCCGAAGCACATTGTTCGTTAAGACAGCCCTTCAACCAGTATTGCAAACAACACCAAGACAGTATTCTAGTAAAAATTCTACTCAAACTTATTTATTAAAATTCCAATGTTCTAGAGGTACAACATCCCCCCTCCAGCGAGAGTTCACTCCTCCCGTTGTCGCCTAGCTGCCCATACAACTAGGTATGTCCACCGCATAGAAAGCACCTTGATAGCGGGAAAAAGACCAGTGCAATCGGGTGGCCTCTGTACTCGTGCACACTCCACAAACCACGCCTCATGCAAACAAGCAAAGAACAAAACAAAGGGGGCACCACCCTAAATTAAGAGGTTTAGAGACCTCACACATAGTACACATAGGCAAGTGAGACTTCTGGCATTATGATGGCATCAAAACATATGGCAAAACACATAGAAACGAAGCTTAGGGACCTTATGTAGCATATATATACACAAGACATCAGCTTAACAATACAACGGCATCTGATCATACATAACAAGGATATAGAGAAGCAAGCCAAGGATGGCATAATCCCTTGTCAAAAACAATCAACCCAGCAAGTAGATATGATCCTACTAGCAACACATCAATACCTTAGAGAATGATGGCGAGGATGGTGGCCATGGAGCATGAGAGAAGACTCCTTATTTAGGTTTTAGGACTAGTAATGTAGCATACTAGAGGGAGAGAGAGAGAGGGAGAGAGAGTAGAGCTCCATCCATAGCTCCTCATTGTGAGCAATGTCGTCATAGCTTCGTTGCTTGGTGAAGTGGGTGAAGTGTTGGTTTTGAGTGAGAGAAGGCCTCCTTATATAGGTTTCTGAGAGGGTTTAGGATTAGGGATAAACATGCTTAAATCCGCTGATTGGGGTTACTTTTTGCTTAGGGTGGTCAACAGATTGAGGTCACCTGATATATCACCATCAAGATATTCTCTAGAGTGATGTGAGAGGGGAGGGTAAATGCTGATTTTTCTGATTGTGACACATGGGGATAAGGCCTTGACCAGCATTTAAGAGCAGGTAAGGTGGCTGTTGAAACTGGAGGTTCTGCACATGTCAGGGGGGGACCTGCCGGGTCCTCCTGAATATCAAATTCTCAAAAAATCCTGAACCATGGCTTCTTTTGACATGTGTTCTTTGAAAAAATCAGCATGTCTCTTTTCAACTCAAAAGTCTTTATCCCTGTTGACTCACCTTTACCATAAGATTTTCTTCTTTTCTCCTCCTGTAACTGCATTGTTGATGCCCAATCACTGCTTCTAGTAACAGTGAACTGTTACCTACCAAATACTTATGGTGCAGTAAAAAATATTTACCATGGGTAAAAAAAGTTACTGTAGGTAAAAAGTGATTTGTATTTACCATGTAGGTGAAAAATATTTACTGTAGGTAAAAAATATTTACTGTGGTAAAAAATATTTAATGTCGATAAAAAAAGTGAAAACGGAGTATGCTGTGTTGTGAGTCCACACGAACATCCTCGTGTAAATTTCACTAGAAATTCACACCTAGAATGGGCTATTCTGTAAGATATAGGTTGTAGGCATGCATAAGAGCTCGTTCCCACGTATCTTCTGTCCATGGCACTTTTTACTCTTTGGTGCTTGTGAAGTAGATTTTTCTTCTCTTTTGAGATCCCTTGGACTAGAGTATCCTCATCTCCCCAACAACTGACTGTGCCTTTATTGCATCTTCAGAAGGGGTCCTAAAAACCATGCATCATATAGCCCTCCCCCTTAAGCTAGAGGTATTTGATGCCTCTAGCTGTAGGTTGTGCTACAATAGGGTTCTCTTGAATACTTACCCACCTGGTACCAATTGAATTTGCCATGTTATTGCTTTCTTGGCTGATGCACCCTGTTTAGTCCTTTCTGATGAATAATTGTATCCATCCATTACTAATAACTGGTCTCCTAGACCCTTGAAAGCCATACCCCATCCATTGTCAATATCCGCTTTCACTGGTAGCATTCTCTTTTTTTCTTTTTTTCTTCTCTTTTTTTTCTCTTTTTTTTTTTGACTGTATAAGAAAAAAGATAGTATAGTGGCTATATAGATAGGATAGAGATAGAGAAAAAAGCATCTGCTACTGCATCACCCTCCAGGGTCAAATGGAAAGCTCAAAGCTCCCCCACGCATGGCGTAGAATCCACCTGGATCAAAAGTAAAGCATTGCTCATTGCCATCAACCTGTAAAACATGTATATCCAAGCCTTCCTTTGCACTTGTAGGCCAATAGACAGGCCACCCTTCCATCTCTTTATAGCACGGAGCTTCGTCACCCTGCATCCATAATCCTTCGTGTCCACTATAAGCATACTTGCCATCACTTGAGAAACCTGAATCATAAGCAGTTATCCTACCATCTGCTACAGAACCCTCCATGGTATAGTCCACTTCAAAAAAACCTCGCCATTGACACAAAAATATATGTAAAGCAACCTCCAATAACACATGTATCCATAGCATCACATAACATAGCAAGACCCTGCCATTTGCCTCCACTTGCTGCATAGCCAAGCAAACCTGATCACTTTTCAAACCTGTATCCAAACCCTCTGTAAATATCTCCACAACCATCTCTTTATACTCAGAAACATGACCTACTAGAGCTTCAACCTGTGAAAATACCTCATCACCAACAAGGTTGATGGCACCTTCCTTTAATTGGATATGGTGTTGGGTTACCGTCACTCCTTTAATGTGCTCGTAATCAGTTATAAAGAGGCCAGCATGCTTCTTTAGTACCTGCAAATAGGGTTCTCTCTCTTCTTCTAGTAGGTCCTTAGCTAGCATCTCCTCTAAGCCTGTGGCTTCTTCCTTGTTTAGAGAGTCTTGACCACCTTCTCCTTCTGGGTTTCGCAGTATTATACCCATGACTTCCAAAGAGCTAGCATCCTCCTCAGATGACTCATCCTCAGATGACTCATCCTCAGATGACTCATCCTCAGATGAAGAGCAGCTGCTTGTGCTCCATTCATCCATAGAAGTCTCCATCTCTAGGTCTTGTTGTCTACCTTGCTTCATGTCATACACAATTTTTTGTTGCTTGCCACCTACCTTATGATTTGGTCGCAACTCAAGGGAACATGTCTCCCAATCTTGCCTAGCTTTCATAGCCATAAGCCAAGGTCTTTCAATGATTAGTGGATAGCCCTCCCCCTTAGTTGGGATCACATAAGCATCAATTGAGATTGCAACACCAAAAGCTGAAACCTTCACTCCATTAACCTTTCCCACACAAGCCACCCTTACATTATTTGCCATCTTAGCTTGTAAGGAAGTTTGCTCGTTTACTTCCAAACCCAACCTGTGCATTAATTTCTCTGTCATAACACAAATCTCGGCTCCACCATCTACGTACACATTGGAGACTCGCTGACTCTTAATCTCTGCATCAATGACTGGCACGATATCCTTCATGCCTCTTGCACTAATAGACCCAACTGACTTTGCCTTAGCCCTCCTGGTACTGACCATCTTAGACCAGGTTCTACGCATCTTTGGGGAAAAATGGAGGAGTTGCTGCCATGAAATCTTTGGTCATTGCTTACTCACATCTGCTACCAGGTCGTAAGGTATGGATCCTACCCCAAGTGGAAAGTCTTCTACTCCTATGTGCCTCCTTGACCTACTCTTCCTTTTCTTGTCTCCTATCACTTGGGAGGAACCCTCATTCCCTTTATCCAGCTCTGAAGCTTCCATTTCATCAGTTCTTTGTCTCCTAACTCTCTTTATTGGCATGGCAACAGCTTCCTCCATTTTTTCTTTCCCTTTATCCTTACCATTGTCAAGACTTATGACAGAGACAGCCCTGTCCTCCCCTCCTGGTGGTAGTGGAGGGATCTCTGCTGGTGCTTGTGGCGGTGGAGGAGGGGGTCTCAATATTTGGATTGGTGGAGCCACGTGTGCATTTTTTCCATTTAGTGGCCTAGCTCGAGGAGGAGTGACTTGCTGGCGAGGAGGCCGTCTTTGATTACCATTTCCTTGATAGCGTCGTGGATGGGGGCAATAATACATGCCGTGACCTACCTCTCCACAATTGTAGCAAATGTACTCACGTGCTTGCCTTTGTCCTTCTTGTCTATTTCGTTCATTTCTTGGCTGGGGAGCCCTTACACCTTGAACCAGATTGATGGACAGGCTCTCTAGTTGATTGGTGATTTGTTGAAGTAATTCTTGTTGAGAGGACTCTTGGTCTGTTTCTCCTGTCCCTGCTACTACCCTTGTCGTAGGTTGAGCTAGCGGTGGAGGCTCCATTCCCCCTTGTAGTTGAGCTTGGAATTTTAACTTCCTATCCTTCTCCCTTGCATAAGTCATAGCTTTATCAAAGGTATCTGGGAATTTACCTTTTACCTTTTCTCGAAGGATGGGGTAAAGCCCTGCCAGGAAACAGTCCTTCTTTAGGCATTCTGGCGCCCTTTCTCCTTCACCTAGTGATGCACACCATTTCTCCCACAGGTTGGAAAACTTTCCTTCATAGCTTCTATAGTCATTGGGTGATGTTTGGCGTAGCTCTAAGAGTTGTCTCCATATCTCCTCTGGAGGCTCATGGCGGCGAAATTCTTCGATGAAGGCCATCTTTAAGGACTCCCAGTCTCTTCTTTCTTCAGGTGCCAAAGTTTGATACCATAATTTTGCACCTTCCCTCAAGACCAAAGGAAAGGCCCTTAACTTAGTAGCTTCGTCATCCCTTCCCGATACCAGAAAGGCCATTTCCAAATTATCCAAAAAGTCTGGAGCAACCTCCCCAGGCTTACCATAAAAATTAGGGAAGGCCATAAGTGAGAGAGTAAACAATTACACAAACAGGTCCAATTTATTTTAAAATAGAGTATGGTAATTACAATTTGGAGCTTTAGCACAACTTAGCTCAAAATAGGATGAAGATCGACACATCAAAGGAATGGTAATAGTCTAGTAAGGGTAGAATGACAGGATGAGGAGAGCGCAAGATTTCCCCAAGTCTCTCGGCTCCAAACAACAGGGCTATTCTTTGCTGATAAAAGATTTTTCTATCAATACAAATATTCACACGGATATGACGCACAAAATGGAAAGGAAACATGCAGGGATCATCATTCTCATTATTGGCATCCATACTTACACACAAGAGCCTCGCTTAGTTGCACCACCTTGGGACCAATGAGCCTGATCAGCCACAGAAGGTCAGCACCTCGGATCACTTCGACTCTTCCTGATGCATCTGTGAAGACGTAAGGCGTGATGGCAACACTTTGTACAATGCTGAGCCTTTTAGCAAGCAACAATTGGATGCTATTACCATAATTAGCATGACGAATGAAAGTGACACCATTAATGTGCAGCACATCATCAACTAAGATAGTTTCCTTAGAATGAGATAACTTCTTGAAAATTAGCAGCAAAGGTAGGGCAGGGAGGCTTTTCACCCGGTCTCCAAAGCACTTTGGACAATATCCAAAGTGATCTTCACGCGGACAGGAGGTTGGCTTGGGATTGGTGGTGTCTTGATTCACAAAGTGCACTGGGAGCACTCGCAGACGGGCGGCAATCTTGTAGGCAAGCCTTCGCCTCTTTGCTTCAGAAGGATTTAGGGGTGAGAGTCGTGGTTGCAAGTTGGAGGTTGAAGTTGGTTGCTCACTAGCCTTTTTCTTGCCTGTAGTGGTCATGTAATCCCTTAATAATGAGATTAAGCCAAATGTTACCTTACGCTTGAGCACGCGCTGCGGCCTTGGGCCACTTAGGTGTAGAGGTGATCTTCCTCCTCTTAGTCGGCTCCTCAGGAAAGAGAGGTCTGGTGATGCTTTCTCTTCCCTTAATGTGTGTCACAGTACCTTCGTGTATGTTGATGTAGAATATTTCAAGCTCGTGTGCGTTGGAGGTTTCTGGAGCACTCATAGGTTGAGAGGAGAGGTATATCAAGCTCTTCTTCTCACTCTCCTTCGTTGGCGACGATCACAAACAAGGCATGTAGAAGAACTTACTTCTTGAATTTCAATGACACTGCAACCTGGTAACAAGACCTCAATGAAATCTTTTAAGGCCTCTAAAGCCTCCTCCTCTTCTGTTCTCCAATTTGCAAACTCCTCACGCCATTCGTCCATGTTATAGATTGCACATCTTCATTGCTTGTGGACTGAAGGTCTGTGTAGCCCTCCTCCGTGGGGGCACCAAAATGATAGCGGGAAAAAGAGCAGTGCAATCGAGTGGCCTCTGTACTCGTGCACACTCCACAAACCACGCCTCATGCAAACAAGCAAAGAACAAAACAAAGGGGGCACCACCCTAAATTAAGAGGTTTAGGGACCTCACACATAGTGCACATAGGCAAGTGAGACTTCTGGCATTATGATGGCATCAAAACATATGGCAAAACACATAGAAATTAAGCTTAGGGACCTTATGTAGCATATATATACACAAGACATCAGCTTAACAATACAACGGCATCTGATCATACATAACAAGGATATAGAGAAGCAAGCCAAGGATGGCATAATCCCTTGTCAAAAACAATCAACCCAGCAAGTAGGTATGATCCTACTAGCAACACATCAATACCTTAGAGAATGATGGCGAGGATGGTGGCCATGGAGCATGAGAGAAGACTCCTTATTTAGGTTTTAGGAATAGTAATGTAGCATACTAGAGGGAGAGAGAGAGAGGGAGAGAGAGTAGAGCTCCATCCATAGCTCCTCGTTGTGAGCAATGTCATCATACCTTTGTTGCTTGGTGAAGTGGGTGAAGTGTTGGTTTTGAGTGAGAGAAGGCCTCCTTATATAGGTTTCTGAGAGGGTTTAGGATTAGGGATAAACATGCTTAAATCCGCTGATTGGGGTTACTTTTTGCTTAGGGTGGTCAACAGATTGAGGTCACCTGATATATCACCATCAAGATATTCTCTAGAGTGATGTGAGAGGGGAGGGTAAATGCTGATTTTTCTGATTGTGACACATGGGGATAAGGCCTTGACCAGCATTTAAGAGCAGGTAAGGTGGCTGTTGAAACTGGAGGTTCTGCACATGTCAAGGGGGGACCTGCTGGGTCCTCCTGAATATCAAATTCTCAAAAAATCCTGAACCATGGCTTCTTTTGACATGTGTTCTTTGAAAAAATCAGCATGTCTCTTTTCAACTCAAAAGTATTTATCCCTGTTGACTCACCTTTACCATAAGATTTTCTCCTTTTCTCCTCCTGTAACTGCATTGTTGATGCCCAATCACTGCTTCTAGTAACAGTGAACTGTTACCTAGCAAATACTTATGGTACAGTAAAAAATATTTACCATGGGTAAAAAAAATTACTGTAGGTAAAAAGTGATTTGTATTTACCATGTAGGTGAAAAATATTTATTGTAGGTAAAAAATATTTACTGTCGGTAAAAAAGTGAAAACGGAGTATGCTGTGCTGTGAGTCCACACGAACATCCTCGTGTAAATTTCACTAGAAATTCACACCTAGAATGGGCTATTCTGTAAGATATAGGTTGTAGGCATGCATAAGAGCTCGTTCCCACGTATCTTCTGTCCATGGCACGTTTTACTCTTTGGTGCTTGTGAAGTAGATTTTTCTTCTCTTTCGAGATCCCTTGGACTAGAGTATCCTCATCTCCCCAACAACTGACTGTGCCTTTATTGCATCTTCAGAAGGAGTCCTAAAAACCATGCATCACACGTCATGGACACTCTCACCGCATAGAAAGCAAGACGTGGGTTCCCACCGCATAGAAAGCAAGTCGTGGGTATCCACCGCATAAAAAGCAAGTCGTGGATTCAAGAGCCCTTAATGAGGAACTCTGCCCCCTGTGATCAGTAGCAGGGTCAGGACTGATTCAACATTGGAAATAAAATGAACGTGTCGAGCTAAATTTTCCCTAGCAGACATTCTTTCCTATTGCAACCAGCATACCCATCAATCATTTCCTTCCTACTTTAGAACTTAATGTACAATGAATTCAATCCCGAGGTTTCCGTCGGATTTCTCCAACATGTTTGGGGATATGTTCATTCCTAACTAAACGTGTGCAATGTTAAATTAAACAGCTTGAATGAAATTATGACCTACCTCTTCCATTTCTTCGTCGATGGCCCGTGAGATGACCGGTATTTGTTCCTCCATGGGAGCTTTTCCCTTTCCATTGGCATTGCTTGTTCCTGCCTCGCGGTCGTGGGCACCATCGAAGCGAGTTCTCTTAACCGGAACCATTTTAATCACTACTTTAAATAATTAGCTTGGAGAAAAAGCTAAGGTTCACAAGCGTCATAACCACCCAATAGATAGATTAGCAACATCAATTAATCCCTCCTATATGAGAGGTCTAGATTTTTCATATAGCAATCATTATGGATGACACATAATCCTATAGGAACCGGATCTAAAGATAATTACTCGGCTTACATGATTAAGAATAATAGGATTTCACTAAGGAATTACCAGAGAGATGAATTAAGTATGATTAATCTCTTTCCTAGCAAATACATGGTGCAGATTCACCTTATGCATAGGTGTAAGAAAAGTCAACTCTTAGAGACTTAATGACGGATTAATTTTCCCTTAATTACATCTTAATGCATAAGATAAATGAATTTAATTTAGCTACAATATTGATGAGTGACAGAAAGAGTGATTCTCATCAATCTACACAATTACCGGCTTATCGATTAATTACTATGCTACCTAGAGAGAGAAAATTCTAATAATCATGCACTTAATCATTAATTAAGAGTGATGAATGGCTGATAATTCAGCTATGGGATGATGATTGCATAATAGAATATGGTTGAGGAGAAATTAGAGAGTAATTATAGAGAATTATGACTAGGAATAAGAATAATAGACGAGGAATTTAGATGGTAATGAAGAGAATTTACAGAAGGCATTAATTAAACCGTGGTTACCGTGATTAAGGGCTGATAATCTTCTCAATTCTCTGATCTAAACGAGCTTCTTGAGGCGAGGATTCGACAGCACCTCCCTCCTTGATTCTTCTTCAAAAGGTGTGTGTACTGGCAGCACCTCCCCAAGGTGTGTGTAGGTGTGTATGTGCACTGGGTGTGTGTGTGAGCATGTATGTGTGCGTGTGTGTGTGTGTGAGTAGGCCTTTAAATAGGCTCCTACAGGCTGAAAATCGATTTGTGCTACTATAAGCATCTGAGTGAGCACTCAGTCCTTGCATGGCAAGTCTAGTTGCCTACCCACCAAGTGTCCAATTGGTTTAGTTAACTGGTTCTCACACTTAGTTGCAAGCTTGGAAACTTCCGAAAGACTCCCACAAGGCAAGAGGGCGCCCCCTAGCTGCTAAAGCTAGTCTGGAGTGGCTGGAACCTGTTCCCACACAGCCCCGGGCCCCGAGTGCCTCCCCGGACAATTTTATGAAAAATTGGTTTGAGGCTAAAACGGGTCATACAAGTCGGATTTTGACGCCGTAAATTGCTATACGGAGCTCTAACTAAGACGTACTGGACCGAGTACCTGCCATATTTAGCAGCCCCCCCGTGGTCCGAAAATGCATTTTTTTCAAATTCGGGGTACGGGTGCAGTTTTTTGAGACGGTCAAAACTAGACGGGTCGAGCGACCAAAAACTTTCTATTTTTGGAATTTTTTTACAAAAATTATTTTAATTCACATTTCGAAGCCTTAAAACATTCTAAACATCATGACACTGACAGAATTTGAAAAACTGCTAAAAATAGTAACTTATTCCATTATGTTCATTTCATGGTACAATGGTGCTCTTTTGATCGGGGTCAGAGACCTTACAGAAACTTTGAAGATAATTTCAAGATATTTTTGAAAAGGGAGACACTTGTCGCAAAAATCCCTTGGATATTTCTAAGAAAATGTCTTCTTCAAGAGGCAATATCACCTATAAAAAGAGCCTTTTGCTCCTCACTTGATCATCAAGCAACCAATCGCTCAAGCAATCCCCATAATCAAGCCACTCTATCAAGCCATCACCCAACCTCCTAGCCATCTCCGTGAGGAAAACTCTCTCTCAATCTCAGCCCAACACATCTTGAGCTTGCTACTTCATGCCTCAAGCCTTCTATCTCCTCACTTGTAATACTCATACACTCTATGTAACCTTCTTTCATCAATAAAGACGCATTGGTGGTGGCTTGCAAACGGTGTTGGGGACTACTACACATCATCTACTTCATCAAATTGGCTACAATACCACAAGTCTTGAGGTGTTCTTCACTTATTTGGATTAAGCTTGTGTGGGTCTTTGTGTGTTGGTTGTCTCTCTTATCTCTTTCCTCCATTGTTTTGACTGCTTTCTGAGATTTCTTAGATGAATAACCCCGATGGTGCGACTTTTCAACCCTTTCACTTTGTGCAACATATTAGAATTAACGTTTGTATTAGCCGTAAAATCCACTTCCAACAGAGAATTGTGTGTTTCTCTTTGGGCCGGAAAGACTGCAAGAAATTCTTCTTTCTCCACATCCTCTTATTTTGCCACTACTAGACTACTCTAATTCTTTCGATGTGCACATATTTATTCTCCTCTAGGGGTTGAGTCTTGCTTTCTTGATATTACTATAAACCAAGAAGACTTGTACACACGGCTCACTCTTATCGCTAGGCAAAATATCTACATCTTTGTAAGCACTAAGTTACAGTTTCAAAGAACCATTCGCAGTCTATTTGGAGCACAACAACTTGCTGTTCTAAATGCATTAGTGAACCCTTTCATCTTACCTTTGATTAGATACGATCAAAGCCTTGATGTTTTCATCTTTGTTTTGTTTTGAGGGTTTCACGTGTGCGTATGTGTGTGTCTGCGTGTAAGATTCCAATGGTTATACACAATGTATTTGCTACAACCCCTAAGCTTGCTTAAGTGAAAAGCTTCACAGTCTCCCCACAAACCCTCACAGCTAGAGGCCCGGTGCCTTCCTGGCAAGACCGCCAACTCTTTGACACACTTTTTGGTGAACCCGACGCGAAGTTTGTCAGGGTGAGTTAGTGGGGATCTGCAAGCTACTTCAACCATGGGTGATCATCATCGGTAGCAGCAAGGTATGCCTTTTGATCCCGCTACAATGCAAATGTTTCAAGCATTTGCCTTGTTTATGCAACAACAGCATGCTACAGAAAGACGAGAAGTGTCAGCAACCAAAGCTATTCAAGAAGTGGTGCACAAAATGGATCAGTTTAATGGGAAAGATGTGACAAAGTATCTTCTTGGCTATGTAAAGGAGATGGAGTTGCATCGTGTGCCAGAAGATGAGATGCTCCAAAGCTTTGATCTTGTTGTGACTCCCGAGATTAGAGAGCATGTGAGAGGAATATGAATGAGCATGGAAGAAATTGGGAGGAGTTCAAGCTAGCGATGAAGGAGGAGTATTTCATGGAGGACTCTGAGAGAGTAACAAAGAGAACTTTCCTGGAGTGGGTAGCCAAGCCAAAGGACGGGCTCTCTCCAACAGAGCTACTCAGGGATTTTGAGCGGCGATATGCTCAACTCACAAGGACAGAGAAGGCCACACTCGACTCAGAAAAGACAGAGCTCTTCCTACAAGCAACAAGAAAGGAGCTCCAAGAGCAGTTGGAGCTACTTCTTGAGGACAAAGATGTTGAGCAAGGATTGAAGACAGATTGGAGCGAAGTTGAAGCTGCTGTTTCATTACTTGCCAAGCGCGAAAGGAGATGGGATAAGATGGTTGTTGGTAGTGCACCATCTACCTCCGCAGCTTATGAAAAGATGGTAAAGCCTTCTTCCTTTATACTCCCAAAAGTTGATGACGTTGTAGTAGATGAGCTTGTGAAAGGTATGAGGGATTTAAAAGTAAAACTTACAAAGCTTGAAGAGAAGGGGCAACCATTGGCACCATCTTCAAGGCAAAAACAACAACCTAAAGATTAGACGTAAAATCCACTTCCAACAGAGAATTGTGTTTCTCTTTGGGCCGGAAAGACTGCAAGAAATTCTTCTTTCTCCACATCCTCTTATTTTGCCACTACTAGACTACTCTAATTCTTTCGATGTGCACATATTTATTCTCCTCTAGGGGTTGAGTCTTGTTTCTTGATATTACTATGAACCAAGAAGACTTGTACACGCGGCTCACTCCTATCGCTAGGCAAAATATCTACATCTTTGTAAGCACTAAGTTACAGTTTCAAAGAACCATTCGCAGTCTATTTGGAGCACAATGACTTGCTGTTATAAATGCATCCGTGAACCCTTTCATCTTACCTTTGATTAGATACGATCAAAGCCTTGATGTTTTCATCTTTGTTTTGTTTTGAGGGTTTCACATGTGCGTATCTGTGTGTCTGGGTGTAAGATTCCAATGGCTATACACAATGTATTTGCTACAAACCCTAAGCTTGCTTAAGTGAAAAGCTTCACATTCTCCCCACAAACCCTCACAGCTAGAGGCCCGGCACCTTCCTGGCAAGACCGCCAACTCTTTGACAATGAAAGCTACCTGGATTTCACATTCGAGAAGAATTTCAAGAAGAAGTGGACAGGTCCATATATATATAAAGTGAAGAAAGCCTTTCCGAATGGGACCTATCAACTGGTAAGAGCAAATGGCAAGCTTCTTAGGAACAGGGTGAATGGTGTGCGACTCAAACTGTATTTCGAGAGGGATTTAGTGCTTGAAGTGTAGCAAATTATAGTCAAGGGGGGTGGGGAACCCACCTAAGGCATGCAGTGTGCGAGGGAAAGAAGATGAAGCATTTGTATATAGCTTGTACATACAGTTATGGTTTTGCGAGTGCTTTAAATCGTCAATTTGGTGTGCTTATTTTAAAGTTTTGTACATATGATTTTGGTCGAACATAAATGTTCGACGAGGGGGCTGGGCAATGATGGTACAGCCAAATTTGGTCGAAGCTAGGAGGTGGTCTATGCCAGGCAAATGCGGCAGGCAAGTGTAGTGCAGAACGCTAGGGCAGGTGTCAAGGCCCTAGGCATCCAAAGGATAGCGGGAATGTATGCTTAAAGCGGCTTTTTAGGCCAAAAGTGCTGCGAGATAGTCCAGATGTGATGGAAGGTCAAGGTGTTCAAAGTGCCAAGTCAGTGTCCTAGAGTGTAGTTTTCAGTGTGCTCTAGAAGCCGGTCTAGACGGCTCGTCAAACGGAGCCCCGATGTGCAAGATACTGAAGTTTAAAGTTGGAGTGTGTAGCAGATCCCCGACGGACAGGGCAGTTGGGAACAGGTGGCCCGGGCTGATGTCAGTATATACATGAGTAGTGTTCTAGTTGTGGAGCATGCCGGTCTTCTCGGATCGCAAATCAAAGCTCTGGATAGCAAGTTATGGCCAATAGAAGTTTGGTCGGGGGCCAAGTTTGGGCCCATTTGGTGGCATCAAAGGATGCACCATCTGGTGTTTTCTGGAGCACGCCAGGTGTCTCGTGGATGGTGTGCACTATGTGGAGCTAGTCGGAGTCGTCGGCATGTGAATCTGAGGTCGGGGCGCGGAAATGACCAATTGAAGTTGGCAGCTTGGGGCGATTGTGAAGGGCCAGATGATTTTCTTCCAGTTTGGGATGCCCCGTTCAAGGCCACGACGAAGTCGGTTTGTAGATTTGTTATGTATGCTTGAAGTCTAGAATGTGGGCTTTTGGTGGATCTTTACCGGGTAACCATGGGGCCCTTGAGCACCGGGTGACAGTCGATCAAGCAGGTTCCAAAAAAAAATTGAAGCTTTTGGTGAGAAACGATGAGGACTTTTTTGTGGGCTTAAGAGGCCCTTTGACTGGCAGCCGCCATGTGGCAGAGGCAAAATCCCACATGGGGAGCCGGACTACACGAGCAAGGGGTATTTGAGCTAGAGCGTGCCTTACCATTGGCATCACAAACGTGGACAAAGCTTGAGTGAGCTCATGGCGATGGCTTCCACCCAATGGGCGTTGTGGCATGTACCGCACAGCCCATCAGGGCGGAGACAGAGGCGGTTTTGGCCAGTTTTTCAGGGTGGCGCAGGTGGTGCACCCGTGCGAGAGAGCAGAAGGCGCGGTGGCGCCCGCCAAGGTGGCTCGACTGATGATGTGGCAGACCCGGTTAATGGTGGCATCCCGCGGCCCTTGGGGCCCCAAAATTTTGAGAAAGAGAGGGAGGGCAATAGCGACCTCGCTATTGCCTCCCCCCCTCATGAAAGAGGTTCGTCCCACAGAGGTGAAGCAAGGGCCAGTTTGGCCGAGGGGTTAGGTGCAAAGGGATGGGTTCCCGCAGCCGACAAGGAGCATAGAGGAAAGAAGAAAGAGAGCCCGCCCACTTCAAGGGCCGTCCGGGCAAAGCAAAGGACAAACCAAAGGTAAGGGCAAGGTTGAAGCCAAGCCAAATGAAAGGGCAAAAATGAAGGCCAAGGCCAAAAGGGGGCAAAGGAGGAGTCGGATAGAGAGAGAGAGAGTCAAAGTCAAGCCAATAGAGCAGTGTAAGGTTAAGCCCACAAAGGGGTAAAAAATGAAACATAAAAAATAAAAAATGAAAAAAGCCAAGGGGCAATAGCAACATCGCTAATGCCCCCCCCCCCCCCCCCCCTCAAGTGTAAAAGAGAGAAGAAGAGAGCAGATAGAGCAAGGCAGTGCCCCCTTTCCCAAAAATTCCAATTCAAGGTGCTAGGTGGAAGGTGCCAGGTGGACCAATTAAAGTGTAAATTCCCAAATTAAAGGCCCCCCTATAAAAGTCAAAATTGGATCAAATTAAGGGCTTTTTTCCTGGCCTTTTGGGTGTCGTTTGAAGCCTGCAAAGTGGAGTTCTCTAGCAAGCTAGACCCTTTGTAACTTTTTCTTAAAAATGGCGATGGTGATGGCAGTGCAGGCCAGTGTACATGTTTTTTGAAGTGCAATCAAGCCATCGTTGCCCCCTCTTGCTTTTGTTTCCCCTTCCCCCCTTCTCTTTCTCCTACTTTCACATTTCCCCTCGATGCCGGCTATGTGGATGTGTGTACCCCCCTGGACCGACGATGTTTTGTGTGAGAGAGTGAGATTGATTGGTTGTGAGTGTGTGTAAGGGTGGAGACAGGCAGTGGTAGTAGGTGTGCGTTGTCTGGTGGGTTTTTGGAGTGTGTGAGCAGTGGAAATTGAGCAGACGGTGGTCTGCTAGTGTAAAGTGTTTCTTTGAAGGTGTTTTCTGAGAGGATAGGGGTGCTGTGAATACCCTGAGCTATAGAGTGGCCCTTGTGTTTGTGCCGGGCATATTTCCCCATTCCCCCTCTCCAACAGCTCTCCCCCTCCAACCCATGTGTGTGTGGATATGGTGGTGTGTGTGTGACTGTGTGTGCGTATTCTTTTCTGCTTCCGCAGTGCTCCCGAATCCTCTCGTTAGGTTTAATGGCCATGTGGACGACAACCCATCACTAAGTGCTATTAACCCTAAGTTTACAGCTATACACTTTTGTGAGCCACTAACACTAAGAACAATGTGTATTGTGCCTTAATGCATAAGATAGAGAAGAAAGAAAGGGGGCACATAGTGTGTGACGGCTCTCCCCCTCCAACCCCTATGTGTGTGGCTATGGTGGGGTGTGTGTAAGTGTGTGTGCATATTCTTCTTCCTCTTCCGCTGTGCTCCCAGCTCCTCTCCTTCATATGATATCAGAGCTGTTTCATTCCCAAAATTTCTTTCGCACGTGTGCACTTTCAAGAGTGCAAACAGGGTTTCGACTTCGGCATTGGCAAATTCAACATTTCCAGCAGCAGGTGTCCTGCAGTTTACCCCCCTTTTGGAGCCATTCATGCCATCAAAAACCTCATTCAAGCTACGGTTCAAGAGCTGAATTTTTCAGCCCTCCTTTGGTAGTTTGTGCTACAGAGCTTCCATAGCCAGTTTCAGGTATCATTGTTGCAGCCTCTTCCATCTACGAGAGCCCACAGCTCATTTGGGAGTGTGTAGCCTCTTTCGCAGTGGCCTCATACACACACATAGAGTGGGAGTTTGACAACATTGTCTTCTTCGACTACAAGTACAGATACAGGTATAGGTACAGGTACATAGAGTGGCTTGGTTAGCTTCCTCTATGCTTCTCAGCCTCGATTTTCTCTTCAACTATGGCATCAGCATCGACTAATCAGGCTACAGGTTTCAGGCTTGCAATATTTTGGTTCCAGTGGGAGTAGTTTTTTTATGCGTATATGCATATGTTGGCACTTTTGATAGTGTTTGAGCTCTTTTGAGAGCAGTTTGACTCCCCGCAGGGATATTTCTTTGCATGCACTTGCTTTTGGTGCCTGTTTGAGAATCGTGATAGACTTGTACGTCTTTGTGGATATTGCCATTGTATGCTTTTATGGAGCCATCTTTTGGCTAGTACGGTAGTCCCGGCCATTTCTGAGACTTGGTCCGGATGATAGCCATTTTTGAGACTTGGCTATACGTTTTGCTGCATAACCTACATTGTTGAGGGTTGATAGCGTGATGTTTTCATTGAGTTGGGGTATTCTCAAACGTGGAGATACCTTCAGTGATATAGGTAGCCGGAGCATCCCTTAGGAGGCCTCGCCATAGGACATGTATAGAGTGGTATAGGTGCTTTTGATGCCAAGTTGGCGGTCTATGGTCAGTTTGACAGTTTATGTGCCTCAATTGGTCTCTGTACAGTGTGTTTTTGAGAGGCTTTTCCCTCTTTTATGCTTTGTGAGTGAGATATTTGGTCATTTTGTCTCGTATTTTGGTTGACATAGTCCCAAATACAAAGGAGACTCTGCCGAAATTTTCCCAGAATCTTTTGGTAGTTTTGTCACCATGTCTACTAGCAAAGACCATGACATTTATGACATAAAGAAGTTTGATGGCACTAATTTTCAGCTTTGGAGAACCAAATGCATGATGTGCTTGTCCAAAAGAAGCAAAAGTTGCCTATTGCCTATACGTCTAGAATTGAAGTTATGCACATGACTCAGTTTCAGTGGGAGGAGCTTGATGAGCTATACACGTCTACTATTAGACTGCACCTTGGTGAGTCGGTGTACTTTTTAGTGTTAGAATGCGAGACTGCTCATGCTTTATGGCAGAAATTATGCGACACTTACGAAAAGTATATGGCTAGCAATAAGGTTTTCCTGATGCAAAAACTTTTCAACCTTTGTATGAAAGAGTCAGCTAGCATTGCAAGCCATATCAATGATTTTGATTCTCTTTTTGCCCAGATTCATGCACAGCACATGACCATGGATGATGAGATGAAAGCAATCTTTTTGCTTTGTTCATTGCCACCCTCTTGGGATATCTTTTGTACAGCTGTTAGTAACTCTGATCCTAATGGTACGCTAAAGTACGATGATGTTACTAGTGCACTTTCGTCAAAGGAGATGCTTTGAAAGACCATGACTAGCTCGCATCATGGCGAAGCTCATTATGTGCAAAGGGATGATAAGCAGCGTAAGTGCCGTTCTTCGCAACGTGAGTCCAAGAAAGTGGGCAATAGAGATGCATCAAAGAGTAGATCAAAGTCTTGTGGTTGCCACAATGTTCAATGCCATTATTGTGATAAGTTTGGTCACATAAAGAAGGATTGTTATGCTTGGAATCGTGACAAAGAGAAGGGCAAAGGTAAAAGCAAAGTTCATGATGATAAAGAGGAGAAACCAAAGAGTTCGGTTAAGATTGAAGAACTAAACATAGTTCAGGATGACAGTGATGTGCAAGACATTAATATATTGACTGAAAATAATGATGTCTTTTATGATGCACAAGAAACTCTATCTTTGTAAAGTTCTATGCCAGCTGAACTCCTTGTTAGTGGTGAAGGATCCCATACATGGATTCTTCATTTGGGTGCTTTGTTGCATGTCGCACCTCATAGGCATTGGTTTACTGCATACGAGGAAACCATTTGTTATGTTATACTTGGTGACAGTTACTCTTGTGACAATGTTGGCATAGGTGATATTGCCATGGTTATGGAAAATGGGGTGAAGTTTATCATCCATAATGTGGGTCATGTTCCAACCTTGACACGCAATCTGATTTTGGTTGGACATCTTGATGACTTGGGTTACAAAGTTACTTATCATCAGCAGTCTTGGTGTGTTGCAAAGGGTCATCTTATTATAGTCCATGGTTCTAAAGCTAGTTCACTTTATCCTCTTTATGTATCTGATAAAAACAGTGTTCTTTCTATAACCGAGCAGCCAACCGTTACTTTGTGGCATAGCCGGTTAGGACATATGTCAAAGGTGGCATAGCCGGTTAGGACATATGTCAAAGAAGGGAATGGAGACACTCTCTGGTTTGGGCTAGTTACCGTCTTTGTCATTTTTTTATTTTTCCTTTTGTGAGCAATGTCAATATGGAAAGCAAACACGGACACATCATACACATTCTTTTGACAAAGAAAGAAAACCCTTAGAGCTTGTGCATAGTGATTATGTGGCTCTATGCCTTCTAAATCCCATGGTGGTGCGTCCTATTATGTTACATTCATTGATGATGCAACACGGCATGTTTGGGTCTACGCCGTGAAGTATAAAGATGATACCTTTTTTTGCTTCAAGAAGTTCTTATCTAGTGTTGAAACTCACTCTGAACATAAGTTGAAAGCTTTGCTCTCAGACAATGGTTAAGAATATGTCTCCAAAGAGTTTAGAAACTTCTATTCAAGTAGGGGAATTAAGCGTGAGTTTACAGTTTCTTATACCCCTGCACAAAATGGTATGGAGGACGAATGAATAGGACCATCCAAGAGTGGATCATGTCTATGCTATCACAGGCTAATTTATCGCAAGCATTTTGGGTTGAAGCATTATACACAGCCGTGTACTTGATCAATAGATCACCACATGCTTCATTACAGTTTTGTGTACCTTTGGAGTTATGGTCAGGACACAAATTGTCTTATGAAAACCTCCACACATTTGGCTGTGAAGCTTATGCACATGTACCGAAAAGGTTGCCTGCTAAGTTAGATCCCAAGTCCAAGAAATGCATCTTCATTGGCTATGGTGTAGAAGGTCAATTTGCCTATCACTTATGGGATTCGAAAAGTCGATCAGTGATCCGTAGCAGTGATATTGTCTTTAATGAGCCTAAGATGCATAGACAGCCAATAAAAGAGGTTGAATTTCAAAAAGTGACATTTTCCAATGTATCACCTCCTGTCCAGACAGCTCTCGAGCCAATTACTACACAAGCTAGTACGAATTTTAATCAACCATGAAGATCTCAAAGAGTCTCACATCCGCTAGAACGTTTTGTTCTAGGCATGGATTTTATTTTGCTAATAGATAGTGGCGAGCCTTCTTGTTACAAAGAGGCTATGCTAGCCAATGATAGGGTTCAATGGGAACATGCTATGAAGAGGGAGCTATCCAGTATTGCAAAGAACAAAATGGTAACTTGTTCCATTACTAAAAGGTAGGAAAGCATTGCCTTGTAAATGGGTTTACAAGAAGAAGATTGACAATTACAAAGCTCTTTTAGTGGCCAAAGGTTTCAAGCAAGAATATGGTGTTGATTTCCAGTAAATCTTTTCTCCAATGGTCAAGATGACCACACTGAGAATGTTGCTTGCTTTGGTTGCCACTAAAGATATGGAGCTTGATCAAATGGATGTCATTACAGCTTTCTTACATAGTGATCTTGAGGAAGAGATTTATATGTAGCAACCTGAAGGGTTTGTGCTAAAGGGCAAGGAACATTTGGTATGTAAGCTTCTAAAACGTCTCTATGGCTTGAAGCAATCATCGAGTCAATGGTATCAAAAGTTTGATGCATTTATGTGTTGAGGGCATACACCCTCAATAGGGAAAAACATAGAGAAGACTCTCAAAACTACATGCATAAAGATTGAGTGAGAGCAAGAAGAGAGAGAGAGAGAGAGAGAGAGAGAGAGAACTCGTAAAACTGATTTGTGTGTAGAGTCGTTTATAAAATTTCTCAACAACATTATAATTTATAGCTTTAACCTATGGCCTAACAGAATCTGACTAAGCAAGATCTGATTGACCAACATCTGGCTAACCAGCATCCGACCCAACAGAAATCCGCTCAGCAGATATCCGACTCAGCAAAAATCCGACTCAATAACATCCAACTCAACATAATTTTGACTAAGCAACATCTGACTGACTAAGCATAATTCTGACTGTAGGGTTAACACATATTTGACTCAACAATATATCTAGTCAACACATGGCATGTCCCAATGGTGGATTTTGTAGAAATCGGACACGGATTCCTATATCCCTTGATCACAGTCAAATGCCTTGTCACATGGCATAGGATTACAAAAATTTGAGAATAAAACATGTTGGGAAAAACATAATGATTTTATTTGGCAATGGTAGATTCCTCCAAATGCTTGTCCAAGATTGTGCTTCTTGCAGGCTCCGTGTTTCTAGGTAGTACATCCGATCTTCTCTTTGCCGATATGCCTCCTTTGGATCACTTCATCCTTGTCAAGAGCCATCATCTCAAAATCGCTACTAGAAAACCCTCTTGATTTCAACTCTGCTAATTTGCAATCCACTGCCAACCCTTTGAATCTCCTGACTTAAGATCTGTTGTGAAATCTGCCACCTGAAACTATGCACTTGTTGCATGAAAAAACTCGGTGTAAGGATTTTCAAGGATGGTCATCACCCGAACTGTCATGTATATGTATATGTATGTGAATGCCTTCTAGGGAAGATCAGGCCTTAAGAAAACATAAACAGGTAAATCGTTGGCCACAAAAGAATCGAAACAAATGATTCTGCTTGAATTGTTAGAGCAACACACAGTGTGAATTCACTCTACCCTCTCCACAATTTCTCTGCTCCATGAAACCCTCTTCTAATTTGTGATGCACGCCATCTGATTTGCTACTTCATTTCTCTCCGCTTTCTTTGTCTTCCTATGCGTAGAAATCCACATTCCGGATTTTTTTTCCTCATGCTACTTCTCCATGTGCAGGCCTCTCCCTGCATACATACAAGCTGATGGCACCCGTATAAAAGGAGAGAGTGTGTACTCCCTTGCAGTCCCATTGTGCCCTCTGTGTAGCAGCTAGAACCACCACAAAAAAAACCCCATTTTACCGCTCATCTGTATCTGATTTTGCAACACCTCTGCTTCATTCGCACACCCTGTCTTCACTCAGAGATTCTTTGTTCTGTAGCATGACCTCCACACACTTCAGTGCCTTATTGAATTCTACCAGCAAATTAGGAAAACAGCACATGCCTTCATCTTCATCTTCAGTGGGACGAGACCCTTTGAAATAGCACACGCCTTCATCTTCAGTGGGAAATAGGGTTACTTGCTCGTGATCGCCAATGTGTTTAGGGAAACAGGGAAAAACACAGAGAAGACTCTCAAAACTACATGCATAAAGATTGAGTGAGAGCAAGAAGAGAGAGAGAGAGAGAGAGAGAGAGAGAGAGAGAGAGAGAGAGAGAGAGAAAGAACTCGTAAAATTGATATGTGTGTAGAGTCATTCATAAAACTACTCAACAAAATTATAATTTATAGCTTTAATCTACGGCCTAACAGAATCTGACTAAGCAAGATCTGATTGACCAACATCTAGCTAACCAACATCCGACCCAGCAGAAATCCAACTCAGCAGATATCCGACTCAATAACATCCGACTCAACATAATTCTGACTGAGCAACATCTGATTGACTAAGCATAATTCTGACTATAGGGTTAACACATATCTAACTCAATAGTATATCCAATCAACATTATGCGTTCCCTAGGCTATAAGCACAGTAATGAGGATCCATGTCTTTACATGAAAAGACAACCCAATGGACAGCTTACTATGCTTATCCTTTATGTAGATGACATGCTTATTGCTGGTCATTCCAAGAAGGACATTGCTGACTTGAAAACCAAGCTACAAAGTCAATTTGACATTAAAGATTTGGGTGAAGCCAATCACATTTTGGGTATGCGCATTACTCGTGACTGTAAGAAGAGGTTGTTGTACCTTTCTCAAAAAGAGCATGTGCACAAAGTTCTTGATCATTTCAACATGTAGAAGGGGAAGGCTTTGAGTACTCCATTGCCTACCTATTTGAAACTTAGCAAGAACGACTGTCCCAAATCTACTGAGGAAAAAGCTACAATGGCTAAGGTTCCTTATGCTTCAGCTTGTGGTACTCTCATGTATGCCATGGTGACTACAGACCTGACATTGCACATGCAGTGGGAGTTGTCAGCAGATTTATGTCTAACCCTAGTAAAAAGCATTGGGATGCTGTAAAGTCGATTCTTAGAATCTTGAGTGGCACTACAGATAGACAGCTATGCTCTGGTCGTGGAGATTCATCCATTCAGGTATTTGTAGACAGTGATTATGCAAGCTGTGTTGATAGTTGTAAATCAACAACAAGTTGGATTTACACATCTGCTGGTTCTGCTATTTCTTGGAGATCCGTTCTTCAAGACTATACATCCATTTCTACCATAGAGGAAGAGTATGTTGCATTGAGTGAGGCATGCAAAGAAGCTATTTGGCTTGATTGCCTAGTGAAAGATCTTGGATTGGAGCAGTGTACACCAGGTCTTCATTGTGATAGTCAGAGTGCTATTGCCTTGGCTAACAATCCAGTGTTTCATTCCAGAACAAAACACATTGATGTGCGTTATTACTTCAGTCGTGAATGCCTGGCAAACAAGAGCCTTGATTTAGTGAAGATTCCTACATCAGAGAACACAGTGGATGCACTCACTAAAAGTCTCTCTAGCCATTAGTTTCAATACTGTCGTGAGTTGATGGGCATTGGGTGAAGAGTGGTTCTCTTCCATTCTTGTGGTCTCCCACATTGGCCATCAAGTGGGAGAATGTTAGGTTTAATGGCCATGTGGCCGACCGCCCATCACTAACTACTACTAACCCTAAGTGTACAGCTATACACTTGTGTGAGCCACTAACACTAAGAACAATGTGTATTGTGCCTTAGTTCATAAGATAGAGAAGAAAGAAAGGGGGACACACAGTGTGTGACGGCTCTCCCCCTCCAACCCCTGTGTGTGGCTATGGTGGTGTGTGTGTGTGTGTGTGTGTGTGTGTGTGTGTGTGTGTGTGTGTGTGTGTGTGTGTGTGTGTGTGTGTGTGTGTGTGTGTGTGTGTGTGTATTCTTCTTCCGCTTCCATTGTGCTCCCAAATCCTCTCCTTCAATCGTCTCTCTCAAAGGGGAAAGGGGTACACTTTTTCCAAGGCTAGCATGCTTGCTTGATATGCACTCTGCATGTGGTTGTCGAGGCTTGAAGGGGTCCAATGAGCTTCCACCATGAGCTAGAAGAGGGGGTCGACCAAAGCAAGGAGAGGGCTAGCTTGGGGGGTATAATCTCCCACATACACACACACTCTCATTGTGTGAAGTGCAAAGTGCAAGAGCTCCATCTCTTTCTCCAAGCTTGTTGAGAAGTTGAGAGACTACACCAACACTCTTGGCTATGGAATGCAAATCCAACCAAGAGCCATACTTCCATGCTTAAGCTTTCCATCTTCTTCATCTTCATTACTATGCTATTATGATATTCTAAGCAAGAAGATTGATGATAAGTGAGGAACTATGTCTTTCTCCTATGAATGTTTCTTCTTCCTCTTCCCTACCCTCACTCTGCTAGCTTCTCTCCACCTTTGAAGGTGTTTGAGGCCTTGGAATTGAGGCCGGGGATGGTTAATGCTTTTACAAAGATTATGTTATGCTCGTGATGCATGAAGCTTTCCATCTTCATTGCATCACCTAGGTCATTCTAAGTCTCTCTTGATGGTAGAATCTATAATACAAAAGCCTACTGGAGGGGGGACCCCGGCTCCACATAAATCCAGTCCTCAAGTGTTGTCATGTTCTCTAATTCTCTCTCTTGCAAGAGTATTGTTCATGCCAAGTTAATTAAGTATAATGGTTATGTTTCTATCTCTAATTAAGTTCACTCTCTATGTTCTCAAAGTAGTCTCACAAAAATGCTCGCTCTAATTCGCTTAATTCTGCTATTCTCAAAGTTCATAGGCCATTTACATAATTTCATTAATTTAATCCATTGTTCTCATTAGATAAAGTAAAGGCAATTGAGATGCATTATAATCCTAATTATGTGGAGTCTAGGCCTTGTATTTTGCATTTCAACTAATCCATGTCTTAATTCCCTCATTTTTATTTATAATAAAGCTCATGAATTGAGCATCTCCTACTTGCACTCTTGTCATCAGCGTAGAATTAGCAAAGGAAATTGACATGAAGTTGGATTATCTCTTGTGTATGCCCATACAGATAGAACAAACGTAGATTGGTTTTTATTTTTGGCATGATTGAAGAGTGAATCAATAAGAAAAGGTAAAAATTGTAATTTTCATGCAACAAAATCATCCCATCTTGCAAGAGTCTGACCTACTGCAAACTCAGCCATTAACAGCTCCAATGCTGATGCACTGACAAGTAGAATAATGGAAGCAAAAGCAAACTAAGAGTATTTCTAATCTTTGGGTTAGTATAGTGAGCTCAAAAAAGTGAGAACAAACTCAACCTTGTGTGTGTACAATAGCAAACCCAAGATCAAAAGCAGCATTGAAGCCTATTTGACAGCATTGAGAGAATTTAAGTGTATATAGTAGCAGACTTAAGAACGAAAGTAGCACAAAAGGCTACTTGAGGGTATTGAAATAATTTGCACCAATCAAGATCCAATGATCTGCACCATGGCTATGTCGATTAATCTTGAGCCTATAACCTTTATTGAGGATCAGTCCAATAGTCGAAGCCTAAAAAGAAACCGCATTCTCAACAGCGCACAAAGGGCGCAACCTTGGATCCTGGAGAAGGATAAAAATCGGTGCCTCTCAGCACTTGACAACTTGTGCTTGCCACATGCACACAGCCTCTCTCTATCTCTCTTTGCACGACAAACTCGGGGGGGGGGGGGTACACACGCCAACACACACCCGAAAACACACGCACACAAGCAAAGAAGAGAAGGGGGAAGGGGGAATGATGCCAAGAGATAGTAATGATGGATTTCTTGCATATACACAATCATGTACAATCGATTCTTTGAGCCGGCACAACCCTCGGTCAAAAAACCCTTATGGCAAAAGCTCCAAGAGCAAAAAAGCTCAAATGGCTGAAAGCCTCCTAAACATTCACGTTCATCCCCTTTTGTAGGGGGCCTAAGTCCAAAAAAAGAAAAAATTGTGAGCTCTCCAGCTCATGTAGTCATCTTTTAGCTTGCATTAGTATTTTTGTGCCTTGCATACACTTGGTCTATTTCCCTTTTAGAAGCGCTTGGAACTGCCCCCTAGGCCGCCTTTGAACTCTCTATAACTATCTCTCTTCCTCCATTTGGATACTGTTGCGGGACTACCCTCTTGCTCCCTCTCTCACTGCACTGGCGTGGGACACATCCCCTCCCCCAAGCAGGAGCAATATTGCTAGTGGGGGGGGGGGGGGGGGGGTGCACTTTGCTTTCAAAAATGGGAGATCCCTCACGGGCGTGGGAACTGCAGCCCGCGAGCATGCCACATCATCACTCTGTTTTGCATCTGCTCCTCCATACAAAACCACCAGCCGTCGGCCAGGTGCCAAAGCGCCACCGCTGCAAGCCAAAACCATTGGACACTCACCCCTGGTGCCACTGCACATCGCCCAATGGGCAGCATCCATAGCCACCACAAGAGCAAGACCCCTCTCTCTCTTGCATACCCCCCAAATGGCCTCACGCCCAGTTGTTATACCCTATTGTCCAAGCCCCCATCTGCGCATGTGGGAGCTTTCCCCACCATGTGGTGCCCTCTGGTGATCGCTTTCCAAAGCCTTGCCAAGTCCACTATAAAAACTGCAACCAATACTTTTTTTTGTTTTGTCCCCAACTTGAGTGCATTGTGGTTTGATGCCAAGGGAACCGATGATCGAGCCGTCAAATTGTGTTGGATCCCCACCATGTCGGTTACAATCCGTGCAAACCTCACCCCCTTTGCACTCTTTCGAGCTCATTATCTGAAGCCGCCAAAACCCAACAAAACCATCTGTATACTTCCCATCTGCAAATCACCCCCAACTTTGACCTTCAATATCTCCACCACCGCTACTCCGTTCGGCGAGCCCCATTCATTCTTGTTGAGTATGTATGATGCATACTTTGCTCTCGAACTCTGTCGAAGTCCAAAAAACGCTAAATGACATGACTCCCCATGCATTCAGTAGGTGGGCACCAACCCGACCCCCGGCAAAACTTCAACTGGCCATGACCTGCAATCCATAGCTTTGATTAATCTCCTCCTACGCGTCTATACACTTGAGCACTACGCGTCTATACAGTGACATCCACTTGGGCCACCTGTCCCCAGCTGCCCTGCCCGACAAGAATCTGCAATGCATTGCACCTTCAAACTCAAACTCAAATATCTTGGGCTCCGTAGCCCTGTTTGATGAGCCATCTGGACCTACTCCTTCAGCACCCAAGCTCTACATTTCTAGGCCCAAAGACTGCACCTTGAACCTCCTTCATTTGCTCCTCAAATTAGCCCATTTTAGAGCCTTTCTTGGTCTATAAACCGCGTCAGCCATACATCTCCGCTGCTACCTGTTTACCCAGGGTCTTTATAGTTGCTCTAGCCTTTTGCCATGCACCTGCTAGTAGCCTGCACATACCTACCCATGCCATTTTCTATGGTCGACCAACTTTGACTGCACCATCATTGACCACCCCCTAGTTGCACATTTATGTTCAATCAAAACCATATTTACATAGTCTTATTCTGCCTACTGACAAACCTTCAAGTGGGGTACCCCACCCCTTGCATCACATAGCTTCTACCTGGATCAAACACCTGCCATTGGTGTCTTCCACCCATCTGTAACTACTCACCATCAAGCTTTGCCCTTGCTTGTGATAGGTAACGGGCCAAATGCATCAATCTTCCACTTTTCAAACACATCAAATGCCATAATGGTTTTTCGTAGCTCTGGCTTCAACACTCTCTTCCCAAATGCTTGACACCTATTGCAAGACCTACACCAATGGTGAACATCCTTGTGCAAACTAGGCCATACATACCCCTCTTGCAAGATCTTATCCAAGGTGACCTTTAGAGCAAAATGGCCGCCACATGTGGCTTCATGATTCTCTTCCAACACTCTATAAAGCTCCTCCCGCGAAGGTACACGTCTCAACACGAGATCAGCCCCTTTCATGTACAAGACATCAGCAATCAATTTGTACATGGATGCTCTATGCACAAAACCATACTTCTTAGACTTTTGAATGTCCTTCGGAATGATTCCTGTTAGCAAAAACTCCTCTTCTTGAGCCAAACTGTCCCGGCCATGATAAAGAGGTAAATTGGTCCTCAACACAAATAGCTTCCCAATCATGCTTTGAGCTGCTTCATGTGCCTCTCCATTTAGAACACGTTCAATGTGCCTGATGCTCCATTCTTCGAACTTTTTTAACAGGCCTTTAATTCTGAAACACGTTTCCTTCAATGAGGTGTTCTTGCTTTTCCACACACCCAAATCATGACTCTTTCCCTTCTTCTTGCTAGGACCTGGGGCATTTCTTCGTTCCTTATCCTGTGTGGTCCTCTTCCCAATAGGCATCACTAATGTATCCTTCAGCTTTGCTGCCTTCTCCAAGGCGACCACACTTATCACTTTTGTCTTTCCCTTTTCCTCTTGGGTTAATCCACTGGTTCCTTCTTCTCCCTTAATCTCAATGCCATAATCATTTGACCTAGTTAGCACCTGTCTTGGCAATGGATACATGTCTCCCCCCATCCTTGGTGGCTTCTCACATTGCGGGCTGATGTGGCCCAACTCTCCACAATGATAACACGTGGGCGTCTGCCTCCAGACTCTACCATTGCTTTGTCCAACACCATTCCTGGGTCTTTCTTCACCTCCTGGCTAATATGAAAACCTTCCCCGCCGACCTCGATTATTTCCCACATTACCTAGTGATAGCCGTTTTTCGGCTCTCCATAATTGCCATAGTAAGTTACTCCACCCTACCAAATTCACCCAAACGCTATGGCTATCCCTACCATTTCATTGTACATAGGCGTGTGTGAGTTAGGGGGCTTTTCCCATATCTTCTTAAAAACCCTCAGCTAGCTAGTCACTGGGCTAGTTGAGCCAAAAAAATAAAAAATAAAAAAATAAAAAAATAAAAGTATATTATGGCCTCTTTGTGTGTAAATATTTCATTGTATATATGGCCTAAATATAGGGATTTTTTATAATTATTTTGGTATTTTATTTAAATATTTCTACTTAGGTGTGTGTTTTATTAAACCTATGTACACCTTCTTTCATCCTCTTACACCATAATTATATTTTTTGCCAATATGTACATACTCTAACCTCATATTTTTCCTTTATACAAATCACTCCCACATTTTCACCCTCACCCTCGTGAAAACAAAAAATTGATTTCTACTCATTGGTTACGTTTATTATATTATTTACTTGCATACCTTTTCCTCTTTCAACCAAAATAATTCAAGGAGGGACCATATCATATGATTCCAATATCTTTCCATATCCATAACTCCTCCATATTTTTATTATTATTTTTATTCATTATTCTAACACCATGTGCTCATTGAGCTAAAGTCCATGAATAGTCCATACACTAGTCCCACCATGTATATATTTCTTTATTCACCAATAATCCTCCTCCATGCATGGGTCGAGGGCAACTTGGATGCTTTGTATTATAATATGACAAAGGAGGGGCTCACTCTTGGATGCATTGTACAAATTCAACAAAGGAGGGGGCCACTAAAAGACTTTTGCAGCATAAAAACAGGCTTTTTGGTGAGAATTTTGGCACCTATTTCCACTTCGAATTTGGAGCGGTGGTCAAAAGAGAAAATGTAGCCCACGCTCTGAATAATCACCTCAAATGTTTTCATGATTTTTGGAGCTACCAACGGTGAGCTATGATTTTTTGAGTGGACCCCAGTCTGCCCACTTTTCTCACAAGTAGCCCTTAGTCTTCTCTCACCCTTCCACACGCCTACTCACTCTTACACATCCCTCCCTCTCCTTCCCTCACTCAAACCTGCAATTTCCATGGCTTCTCCCACCCTCTTCACCATTAACCTTCTCTCTCATCCCTATAGTTCTTTTATGAACCTCTACCTACATACACCCTCTCCATGTCTCTCTCTATTGCTTCTATGTTACAATTTCATTTACCTCTCCTAAAAATATCTAAAATTCAGCATCTTAACCATGATAACTTCTGCAAATTGAGGATTTTTCATCAACAAATCCTCTTTTCATCGTGGTGGTCAACCGTGGCGGCGGCGTAAAGAAGCGAAGAAGAAGAAGAAGACCAGCGGTCATTTTTTCCACAATCTACACAAGGGTGAGTTCAAGCTTCTTCAAAGCTTCACCATCTCAATGATTCTCTTTTAATTCACCCCTCTTCCTTCATCAAATCAACTCATCCTACCCATTGTAAATGTATCACTAACAATTCTAGTGATTATTACCACTAACAACTAACTTCTCTTGTAAAAATGCACCCACACTATCAACATATGGAGTAGGCAACCGCACAAGTAAACCAAATTCACTCACTCCCATGGAAGCTTCTCTCCTTTCACCACATCAATAATTCTCTTACTTGAGCCCACATCCATGTGACTCAAGAGATAAGAGAGACCCCATTCTCATTTGAAATTCATAAAAATTCATAATCCTTGATCTTTCCTAATAAAATTGATTAGGCTTAATCCTAATCAAGGCTTCTAAAACCTATAAATAGAACCCATTTCTCCTTGTAAAAGACATCACTATACCATTGCACACTAGATTGAGCGTAGCACACGCCAGTTCTATCTTGGTTGTAAAGAGAGAGTAAGCTTTCTATACACCATCACTTTGGTGCATAGAAAAGCTTGAGCTAGTTTGAGTGAGTGCGAGTAGAAGATATTCTTCCTACCATTGTTGTATCTAGCCCAACATCAATGAATTGGTAGTTTTGGGTGCAATTCATGTCCAAAGGCTCACGCGTCTCCTCCAATTTGGCTTGGCAAACTCATTCAGCTTCATAAGGTGACTTGTTTCATTGAAGGTTGTTGTTTTGTTACTTGTGATTCATTGGCTATTGTTTGGCTACCATTGTAAGAGGGTGGATGGTGAGAGGGCTCCCATAACCCTAAGACAATGTGCTAGTGATGCTATAACCAAATCTTGTCACTTGATTCCGCAAGCTCTAAGTTCCTTTTTGTGCAAAATATAAAGTTGAAGCTAAGTTGTACACCATCTCTCTCTCTCTCTCTCTCTCTCTCTCTCTCTCTCTCTCTCTCTCTCTCTCTCTCTCTCTCTCTCTCTCTCTCTCGTGTTTTAGTGTGTGAGAGTGTTCCATTGGTGTTAGGGTTAGTGTAAATTTCTTGCTTGTTTGTGGTTTGCTCTAACGATTCTCCTCTTTTGCGTCCTAGTTCGCTCTTAAACTACGTGGTGCCCCTTGTGTAGTTGGGATTTGGCTGTGGGTTTGTTGTTTTGGTTTGTGTTGTGTTGTGCCCCAGCCCCATTGGGCATCACGGGAGCCTTGAAGGGTGTCTAGAGGTTTCTCTTCTTGTTGCCTGCCCCGGACCGCCTCAATTTTGGTGCCCCCACTGAGGACAGGCTTGTGTATGTTTTGTGGAGGCTCAACCTTTAGCATAATCAAGTAGCTTGCATGAATCACGAGAATTTTTATGATCCCTTCATTCCCATTGCAAGGCAAAAGGTACACATAATTGTTAGTACTAAGTTGCAATTTCAGCGAGTAATTCGTAGAATTTTAGGTCCTCTTAGGTTGGTAGAGATAAACGCATCAGTAAAGCCTTTTATTTTGCCTCTCATTAGGTACGACCTTAGTTTGGACGTCTATATTTTTGTTTTGTTTTAAGAATTAGGTCATGCATAGACCATGGATAATGGCCCAGGAATACAAGTTTTTCCCTTTCATTTCACTCCACACATTAGAGTAAACATTGCAATTAGTAGAAAAATCCATTTTCAACAACGTATGGTATTCATGTTTGGTGCCCAAAGAGTAGGAGAAATTCTCGCGTCACCAAACCCTGTCATTCTACCTCTTATTGATTATCATAGGTCATTTGATGTGAATATTTTTATTTTGTTGTAGAATAGATTGCAATTTAGAAAATATTATTGTGTAAATCTTTTAAAGAAAGAAAAAACAAAAAACACGTCACTTTGAAATCAATTCAATGGAGAGCCAACGTCAAATGTCTGGATATCCTCTTTTCTTTGGAGAGCCTGGAGAGGATGCAGAATTATTTCTAGCAAATTTCAAGATGTCTTGCCGTATCAAGAGGATAGTAACTAATCAAGAACGTGTAGAAATGTTTGAGGTGGTCCTTAGGAAAGATGCTAGCACTTGGTTTGACTCTTTGCCTGAGGAAGTTAAAGGGAATTACACGGAAGTTTTGAATCGTTTCAAGAAATACTTCTTTGATCCCCAAAACACTCAAAAATTATGGCAAGACATTGTTTCTCATAAGCAAAAAGACTTAGATGACTACTACTTGTACAAGCAAGAGTTCCTACGTCTTTGGGCTCTATGGATACGAAATGTTGCTAACCCTGGTGATGGTGCAGAATTTCTAAAGAAGGAGAGGTTCATAGCCGGACTCTTTCTTGACCTTAAGGTAAAAGTTGAGGCGGGTGCACCTGCTACCTTTGATGCAGCTGAAACTAGGGCTACTGAGAAATATAGGAAACTCAAGTGCTTAAGGTGGGAGGTTCCAATAGAAGGTCTTAGACCCAAAGGTAAGTCACAAGCATCAACATCTAAGGAGCTTCCTGAGGTAACGGCAGAAGTGATTGAGAAGTTAAATGAATCTTTAAGCAGCTTGTCAGTTCACCTTGCACAAGCTGTAGGTCCAAAGGGACAAGCAAAGAAGTCTGAAGAGCGAGACCCACGACCTAGGAGAGTCTTGCAATGTTGGAATTGCGGTGAGTCTGGACATGGGATGTATAATTGTCCTTGGCCCCGTGGGGAGCCAGGGAGACCTAACTTGAATTACCCAGTGATGAATGCAGGTGAAGGAACTAGTCAGTAACCACGGCTTATACAAAGGCCAAATGGAGCAAGATCACCTCCACAAGGAGTGGAGGAGTTCCACCTTGTGCCAGACCCAAACGTGCATGTGGTAGAGGTGACAAATTCAAGAGAGGTTGACATGGAAGCAAATGGCATTAAGCGTGGCCGAGGGAAAGGTAAGGAGAAAAGAAGGAGTTACATCACAAAGTGACCATGGACGAGAAAAGAAGGCAAAGGAGACCAAGGAAGCTAAGAGGACTCGATGTCGTATCAACCTCCAAGACTTTCTCTTCTTGGACATGGAATGGCTCCATACAACCTGTTGGAAGACATGAGAGGTAAGGGTCCTGATATCTCATGGCCTCAATTTCTTGCATTATGTCCACAAGTTAGGAGGGATTTAACAAGGGTAGTTAGCACTAGGAGAAAGTAAAAGAGAGAGTGTGCCTGTTGTAAAAAATTGCACAAGTGAAATGAATGAGGACATTACACTGTGCTAGATTGTTACATAAAAGGGAGATTGAGATTGGTTAGGAAAGTCTAGTGGATGGGGGTGCACAAATTTGCATCATGACAGAGGGACTCATGCAAAAACTAGGCATGCACATCCATGAGACACCTGAAATTAAGGTCAAGATGGCAAACAATAGCAAGGCTAGGTGCGTAGGCATTTGTAAAAATGTTTTTGTGGAGGCCTTTGGCATTAAGAGGCAGTGGATTTCTATGTCATGTCTACCAAAGGAAAATGGTTACCATTTATCCTAGGGAGACATGGCTAATGAAAATGCGAGCTTTGCAGGATTGGGAGAGTGGAAAGCTAATTTGCAAGAACGACAATCATAAGAAGGTTGTCTTTGACATGAAGGAGCAACGCAAGAGGAGCTCATGAAGAATCATCTCAAAGTGAGACGGAAGAAGGTTGGACCGATAACACTTCAGAAGAAAGAAAGTAGCGGCAGCATTACTGAAGAGGAGTCTTCCATCGAAGTCATGGGGGTAAGGTTTAAGCCAACCAACCAAGAGACCTCTTGTCAAGGTTTGGGAGGAGGTAGGTTCCAAGAGAAACAAAAAGTTGGAAGATGAAAGAATGCTAGAAGGTATTCTATCTACAACACTTACAAAGGATGAAGAGAGGAGTTCAAATGTGTGCTAAGGAAATTTCCTAGGCTTTTTGCTAAAGACTACACCGATGTGCGTGGAGTAGATGTTGTTAACACAAAATTGAGTTGAAGCCAGAGGCCACACCTAAGGCTCAGAAGCTACGAAGGCTAGGAGTCATCAAGGAGCAGGCTTTACTCAAGGAGGTAAGAAAGCTTCTAGCAGCAGGTTTCATTATTCAGTGGAGAATTCAGAGTTGGTCTCTCCCGTTGTTGTCACTCCTAAGAAAAACGAAAAGTGGAGGGTGTGTGTGGATTACCGTCCACTCAATGAGGCAACAAAAGAGATCTTTCCCTCCCATTTCAGGATGAGATACTAAATGAGGTAGCTGGTCATGAGAAGTACACTGTGTGTGATGGCTACTCATGCTACTTTCAAATAGGTATCGCATTGGAAAGATCAATTGAGAACAACCTTTATCACTCCTTGGGGTTGTTATGCTTTTAGAGTCATGCCATTTGGTCTAACAAATGCTCCTGCAACATTCCAACGTTTCATGAACATGGTGTTTCAAGCATTCTTTGGAAAGTCAATTAGGGTGTTCATTGATGATTTATGCATTTATAGCTCAAAATCATTGCATCTACAAAGGTAGAAGAAGGTTTAAAGAAGCTCTACGACATGGGAGGTCAACTCAACCCGACAAGTGCCACATACGTGAGGATGAAGTGATCTTGCTCGGTCACAAGGTTTCTATAAAGGCATTGAGGTGGATCCTTCAAGGCAAAGGCTCTTATTGAGCTCCATCACCGAAGAGTCTTAAGGAGGTCATCTCTTTCATTCAGAAGGTGAAGTATATGGTCACGCTTCATTCACTTAGCTCGGAGTTGCTTCATCCTTTGCAAAAGTTGACACAACAAGTAGAATTTGCATGGTTTGATGAGCTGAAGAGTATTTTTGTAACATTAAAGTCATTTTGTCAGAGCTACCAACACTCATGCCTCCTTGTTGGGAGTACACATTCTTTGTTAGCTCTAGTGTTGGAAGGGAAACATGGTGCTGTGTTGCTACAACAAGATCCCCACAGTACAAGGATGCGACCCATCTACTTTGCTAGTAGGGTCATGAATGCTTTGGAGAGAGACTACACAGAAGCAGAACTCATGATGCTTTCTCTCATGTTTGCGGTGAGAAAGTTTAGATCCTGCCTGCTACCAAAACCTTTTGTAATTCTCACTGCAGAAAATTTGTTCCCTTGGGTGTCCTCTCAAATAAATCTTAGTACTAGGATCTCAAAGTGGATTATGGAGTTGCAAGAGTTCCAATACTCTTTCAAGGTAGAAGATAGTGTGCGTGCACAATTGGCAGGGATTCTCACTTATAGGGTACATGATAAGGAAATTAAGGTGCCTCAAGTAAAGACCTACCATTGCCACCACCAAAAAGTATTCCCAATGCTTTTACCTTGTTCTTTGATGGAGCTTTTCGACGAGCCACAGGGAAAGCAAGGGGGGCTAGTGTTGCTCAACCAAGTGGAGAGTGGTCATGAAAGGTAGAGAAGGTCAATAAACCAGGTTCAACTAGCAACAATGAAGCAGAATACGACACACTACTTCATGGTTTGAAGATGTGCATTGGCCAAGGGATAAAACGTCTCATGGTAAAGGGAGATGCACTTCTCATTGTTAAACAGATTTTAGGCATTTGGGCATGCAAGAATGAAAGCTTAAGGACAAAAGTTCATGCCATTCGTAGGATGTTTAATAAATCTGAAGAAGTGCAACTATATCATATTCTGAAGAAACAAAATGAAGATGCCGATTTACTTGCACAACAAGCAGTTACATGTGTTGAGAGAGAAGTGCAGGTCATCATGGTGGCAGCAGCTGTCAAGCAACCGAGATACCAGGGATTGGAGTCATTGGCTCCCATTATTGGCTACATTTTGGAGGGTGAGTTTCCACAAGACTTCACGAAGGCTCAGAAGAGGAGACTCATGAAGAAGGCAAGTTTCTATCTCTTCCTAGAAGGCTCCCTCTATCAAAGAGGGAAGGATCAAGTGTGCAGAAGAGTACCAACTATCGAGGAAATTCCAGCCATTCTAAAAGGTTTGCATGAAGAGGCATGTGGTGGTCATTTTGCCCAAGAATCAACTGTGAAGA
The DNA here is from genome assembly GCF_014529385.1 of Adiantum capillus-veneris. Classification (NCBI taxonomy): domain Eukaryota; kingdom Viridiplantae; phylum Streptophyta; class Polypodiopsida; order Polypodiales; family Pteridaceae; genus Adiantum; species Adiantum capillus-veneris. The sequence goes on along the minus strand of NC_140951.1, from coordinate 122,316,622 downwards.
AGATTTTTCTTGCGGGGTATGTTTGGCCAAGCTTGCATGTGGATGTTAACAATAGTGTAAAAGCTGTCACAATTGTCAGATAAATGGAAATAGAAGGTTGGTGCATGGCCCGAGGCAAAATAGTGCTTGCAAATGGACCTTTGAAAAGTGGGGCATTGATGCTATGGGTCCTCTGCCTAGGACAAAAAATGGTAAAACTCTACATTCTAGTGGCTGTAGACTATATGACTAGGTGGGTGGAAGCTCAAAGTGTGGCAAGAGTGTGAATGAGAGGACAGTTAGCAAGTTTGTGTACAATCACTTTGTTGCAGATTTGGCACACTTTGGAGATTGTTTCTGATAATGGTCCAAGGTTTAGGAAGGCTTGCTCACAGAAGTTTGTGAAGAGCTTCACATTCTACATCGTCATAGCACACCATACTACACAGGAAATGGTTTGGTGGAGAAGGCTAATGGTGTCATTGTAGGAATCATTAGAAAGATGGTGCAAAACAAGACAAAATTATGGGATGACTTCTTGGATGGTGCCTTGTGGGAATATCGAACCACATATAGGGAAGCCACGGAGTTCACACCATTTCACTTGGTCTAAAGTCAAGAGGCTTTGCAGCCTATCGAGCTCAACATTCCAACAATGCGACTTCATGGCAAAGGTGCACAAGATGATCAAGAGGTATGGATGGATCGACTTCTTACATTAGTGGAGCTTGAGTGGAAAAGAGAAGCAGCTTACGAGTGCTACAAGAGGAAAGCCACACAAGCGAAAGAAACGCACGACAAAAAAGTGAAGGACAAAGGCATCAAGGAAGGAGAGCTTGTGCTAAGGTATGACAATCGACTTGACAATCGTTTTGATGCCAAGTTTGAAACTAGATGGCAAGGGCCATACATAGTCAAGAAGGCTTTCAATTCTAGTTACTATCAGCTTATGGACTTGAATGGTAAGGAGCACTCCAGGAAGGTAAACGAGTATCGCTTTAAAGCCTATTTGAGTCGCCTTCTACCAAAGGATCTACCAAAGATCTGTCCAAGGCCGCTATCTCATGTAAGTATTGTTACATGAAGCATGAGTGTAACTCCATCCAAAATTCTGAGGGGCCAAACAATGAAGATCTCGTGAAGGACTCTGAAGCACTCTCTTTGGAAAAGATGCTCTATGATGGTACATGATTATTCCATCATCCTGGGGGGGGCTAATGATAGCCGTTTTTCGGCTCTCCATAATTGCCATAGTAAGTTACTCCACCCTACCAAATTGACCCAAACGCTATGGCTATCCCTACCTTTCACTGTACATAGGCGTGTGTGAGTTAGGGGGCTTTTCTCATATTCTTAAAAACCTCAGCTAGCTAGTCACTGGGCTAGTTGAGCCAAAAAAATAAAAAAAATAAAAAAAAATAAAAAAATAAAAAAGTATATTATGGCCTTCTTTGTGTGTAATATTTCATTGTATATATGGCCTAAATATAGGGATTTTTTATAATTATTTTGGTATTTTATTTAAATAGTTCTACTTAGGTGTGTGTTTTATTAAACCTATGTACACCTTCTTTCATCCTCTTACACCATAATTATATTTTTTGCCAATATGTACATACTCTAACCTCATCTTTTTCCTTTATACAAATCACTCCCACATTTTCACCCTCACCCTCGTGAAAACAAAAAATTGATTTCTACTCATTGGTTACGTGTATTATATTATTTACTTGCATACCTTTTCCTCTTTCAACCAAAATAATTCAAGGAGGGACCATATCATATGATTCCAATATCTTTCCATATCCATAACTCCTCCATATTTTTATTATTATTTTTACTCATTATTCTAACACCATGTGCTCATTGAGCTAAAGTCCATGAATAGTCCATACACTAGTCCCACCATGTATATATTTCTTTATTCACCAATAATCCTCCTCCATGCATGGGTCGAGGGCAACTTGGATGCTTTGTATTATATATGACAAAGGAGGGGCTCACTCTTGGATGCATTGTACAAATTCAACAAAGGAGGGGGGCCACTAAAAGACCTTTTGCAGCATAAAAAACAGGCTTTTTGGTGAGAATTTGGCACCTATTTCCACTTTGAATTTGGAGCGGTGGTCAAAAGAGAAATGTAGCCCACGCTTGAATAATCACCTCAAATGTTTTCATGATTTTTGGAGCTACCAACGGTGAGCTATGATTTTTTGAGTGGACCCAGTCTGCCACTTTTCTCACAAGTAGCCCTTAGTCTTCTCTCACCCTTCCACACGCCTACTCACTCTTACACATCCCTCCCTCTCCTTCCCTCACTCAAACCTGAATTTCCATGGCTTCTCCCACCCTCTTCACATTAACCTTCTCTCTCATCCCTATAGTTCTTTTATGAACTCTACCTACATACACCCTCTCCATGTCTCTCTCTATTGCTTCTATGTTACAATTTCATTTACCTCTCCTAAAAATATCTAAAATTCAGCATCTTAACCATGATAACTTCTGCAAATTGAGGATTTTTCATCAACAAATCATCTTTTCATCGTGGTGGTCAACCGTGGCGGCGGCGTAAAGAAGCGAAGAAGAAGAAGAAGACCAGCGGTCTTTTTTCCACAATCTACACAAGGGTGAGTGTTCAAGCTTCTTCAAAGCTTCACCATCTCAATGATTCTCTTTAATTCACCCCTCTTCCTTCATCAAATCAACTCATCCTACCATTGTAAATGTATCACTAACAATTCTAGTGATTTATTACCACTAACAACTAACTTCTCTTGTAAAATGCACCCACACTATCAACATATGGAGTAGGCAACGCACAAGTAAACCAAATTCACTCACTCCCATGGAAGCTTCTCTCCTTTCACCACATCAATAATTCTCTTACTTGAGCCCACATCCATGTGACTCAAGAGATAAGAGAGACCCCATTTCATTTGAAATTCATAAAAATTTATCCTTGATCTTTCCTAATAAAATTGATTAGGCTTAATCCTAATCAAGGCTTCTAAAACCTATAAATAGAAACCATTTCTCCTTGTAAAAGACATCACTATACCATTGACACACTAGATTGAGCGTAGCACACGCCAGTTCTATCTTGGTTGTAAAGAGAGAGTAAGCTTTCTATACACCATCACTTTGGTGCATAGAAAAGCTTGAGCTAGTTGAGTGAGTGCGAGTAGAAGATATTTTCCTACCATTGTTGTATCTAGCCCAACATCAATGAATTGGTAGTTTTGGGTGCAATTCATGTCCAAAGGCTCACGCGTCTCCTCCAATTTGGGCTTGGCAAACTCATTCAGCTTCATAAGGTGACTTGTTTCATTGAAGGTTGTTGTTTTGTTACTTGTGATTCATTGGCTATTGTTTGGCTACCATTGTAAGAGGGTGGATGGTGAGAGGGCTCCCATACCCTAAGACAATGTGTAGTGATGCTATAACAAATCTTGTCACTTGATTCCGCAAGCTCTAAGTTCCTTTTTGTGCAAAATATAAGTTGAAGCTAAGTTGTACACCATCTCTCTCTCTCTCTCTCTCTCTCTTCTCTCTCTCTCTCTCTCTCTCTCTCTCTCTCTCTCTCTCTTTCTCTCTCGTGTTTTAGTGTGTGAGAGTGTTCCATTGGTGTTAGGGTTAGTGTAAATTTCTTGCTTGTTTGTGGTTTGCTCTAACGATTCTCCTCTTTTGCGTCCTAGTTCGCTCTTAAACTACGTGGTGCCCTTGTGTAGTTGGATTTGGCTGTGTGGGTTTGTTGTTTTGGTTTGTGTTGTGTTGTGCCCCAGCCCCATTGGGCATCACGGGAGCCTTGAAGGGTGTCTAGAGGTTTCTTTCTTGTTGCTGCCCCGGACCGCCTCAATTTTGGTGCCCCCACTGAGGACAGGCTTGTGTATGTTTTGTGGAGGCTCAACCTTTAGCATAATCAAGTAGCTTGCATGAATCACGAGAATTTTATTGATCCCTTCATTCCCATTGCAGGCAAAAGGTACAATAATTGTTAGTACTAAGTTGCAATTTCAGCGAGTAATTCGTAGAATTTTAGGTCCTCTTAGGTTGGTAGAGATAAAACGCATCAGTAAAGCCTTTTATTTTGCCTCTCATTAGGTACGACCTTAGTTTGGACGTCTATATTTTTGTTTTGTTTTAAGAATTAGGTCATGCATAGACCATGGATAATGGCCAGGAATACAGTTTTTCCCTTTCATTTCACTCCACACATTAGAGTAAACATTGCAATTAGTAGAAAAAATCCATTTTCAACAACGTATGGTATTCATGTTTGGTGCCCAAAGAGTAGGAGAAATTCTCGCGTCACCAAACCCTGTCATTTACCTCTTATTGATTATCATAGGTCATTTGATGTGAATATTTTTATTTTGTTGTAGAATAGATTGCAATTTAGAAAATATTATTGTGTAAATCTTTAAAGAAAGAAAAAAAACAAAAAACACGTCACTTTGAAATCAATTCATGGAGAGCCAACGTCAAATGTCTGGATATCCTCTTTTCTCTTGGAGAGCCTGGAGAGGATGCAGAATTATTTCTAGCAAATTTCAAGATGTCTTGCCGTATCAAGAGGATAGTAACTAATCAAGAACGTGTAGAAAGTTTGAGGTGGTCCTTAGGAAAGATGCTAGCACTTGGTTTGACTCTTTGCCTGAGGAAGTTAAAGGGAATTACACGGAAGTTTTGAATCGTTTCAAGAAATACTTCTTTGATCCCCAAAACACTCAAAAATTATGGCAAGACATTGTTTCTCATAAGCAAAAAGACTTAGATGACTACTACTTGTACAAGCAAGAGTTCCTACGTCTTTGGGCTCTATGGATACGAAATGTTGCTAACCCTGGTGATGGTGCAGAATTTCTAAAGAAAGAAGGAGAGGTTCATAGCCGGACTCTTTCTTGACCTTAAGGTAAAAGTTGAGGCGGGTGCACCTGCTACCTTTGATGCAGCTGAAACTAGGGCTACTGAGAAATATAGGAAATCAAGTGCTTAAGGTGGAGGTTCCAATAGAAGGTCTTAGACCCAAAGGTTAAGTCACAAGCATCAACATCTAAGGAGCTCCTGAGGTAACGGCAGAAGTGATTGAGAAGTTAAATGAATCTTTAGCAGCTTGTCAGTTCACCTTGCACAAGCTGTAGGTCCCAAGGGACAAGCAAAGAAGTCTGAAGAGCGAGACCCACGACCTAGGAGAGTCTTGCAATGTTGGAATTGCGGTGAGTCTGGACATGGGATGTATAATTGTCCTTGGCCCCGTGGGGAGCCAGGGAGACCTAACTTGAATTACCCAGTGATGAATGCAGGTGAAGGAACTAGTCAGTAACCACGGCTTATACAAAGGCAAATGGAGCAAGATCACCTCCACAAGGAGTGGAAGGAGTTCCACCTTTGCCAGACCCAAAACGTGCATGTGGTAGAGGTGACAAATTCAAGAGAGGTTGACATGGAAGCAAATGGCATTAAGCGTGGCCGAGGGAAAGGTAAGGAGAAAGAAAGGAGTTACATCACAAAGTGACCATGGACGAGAAAGAAGGCAAAGGAGACCAAGGAAGCTAAGAGGACTCGATGTCGTATCAACCTCCAAAGACTTTCCTCTTGGACATGGAATGGCTCCATACAACCTGTTGGAAGACATGAGAGGTAAGGGTCCTGATATATCTCATGGCCTCAATTTCTTGCATTATGTCCAAAGTTAGGAGGGATTTAACAAGGGTAGTTAGCACTAGGAGAAAGGTAAAAGAGAGTGTGCCTGTTGTAAAAATTGCACAAGCTGAAATGAATGAGGACATTACACCTGTGCTAGATTGTTACATAAAAGGGAGATTGGTTAGGAAAGTTCTAGTGGATGGGGTGTGCACAAATTTGCATCATGACAGAGGGACTCATGCAAAAACTAGGCATGCACATCCATGAGAGACACTGAAATTAAGGTCAAGATGGCAAACAATAGCAAGGCTAGGTGCGTAGGCATTTGTAAAAATGTTTTTGTGGAGGCCTTTGGCATTAAGAAGGCAGTGGATTTATGTCATGTCTACCAAAGGAAATGGTTACCATTTATCCTAGGAGACCATGCTAATGAAAATGCGAGCTTTGCAGGATTGGGAGAGTGGAAAGCTAATTTGCAAGAACGACAATCATAGAAGGTTGTCTTTGACATGAAGGAGCAACGCCAAGAGGAGCTCCATGAAGAATCATCTCAAGTGTGACGGAAAGGTTGTCCGATAACACTTCAGAAGAAGAAAGTAGCGGCAGCATTACTGAAGAGGAGTCTTCCATCGAAGTCATGGGGGTAAGGTTTAAGCCAACCACCAAGAGACCTCTTGTCAAGGTTTGGAGGAGGTAGGTTCCCAAGAGAAAAAAAAGTGGAGATGAAAGAATGCTAGAAGGTATTCTATCTACAACACTTACAAAGGATGAAAGAGAGGAGTTCAAATGTGTGCTAAGGAAATTTCCTAGGCTTTTTGCTAAAGACTACACCGATGTGCGTGGAGTAGATGTTGTTCAACACAAAATGAGTTGAAGCCAGAGGCCACACCTAAGGCTCAGAAGCTACGAAGGCTAGGAGTCATCAAGGAGCAGGCTTTACTCAAGGAGGTAAGAAAGCTTCTAGCAGCAGGTTTCATTTATTCAGGGAGAATTCAGAGTTGGTCTCTCCGTTGTTGTCACTCCTAGAAAAACGAAATGTGGAGGGTGTGTGTGGATTACCGTCCACTCAATGAGGCAACAAAAAGAGATCACTTTCCCCTCCATTTCAGGATGAGATACAAATGAGGTAGCTGGTCATGAGAAGTACACTGTGTGTGATGGCTACTCATGCTACTTTCAAATAGGTATCGCATTGGAAGATCAATTGAGAACAACCTTTATCACTCCTTGGGGTTGTTATGCTTTTAGAGTCATGCCATTTGGTCTAACAAATGCTCCTGCAACTTTCCAACGTTTCATGAACATGGTGTTTCAAGCATTCTTTGGAAAGTCAATTAGGGTGTTCATTGATGATTTATGCATTTATAGCTCAAAATCATTGCATCTACAAAGGGTAGAAGAAGGTTTAAAGAAGCTCTACGACATGGGAGGTCAACTCAACCCGACAAGTGCCACATACGTGAGGATGAGTGATCTTGCTCGGTCACAAGGTTTCCTATAAAGGCATTGAGGTGGAATCCTTCAAAGGCAAAGGCTCTTATTGAGCTAATCACCGAAGAGTCTTAAGGAGGTCATCTCTTTCATTCAGAAGGTGAAGTATAATGTCACGCTTCATTCACTTAGCCTCGGAGTTGCTTCATCCTTTGCAAAAGTTGACACAACAAGTAGAATTTGCATGGTTTGATGAGCTTGAAGAGTATTTTTGTAACATTAAGTCATTTTGTCAGAGCTACCAACACTCATGCCTCCTTGTTGGGAGTACACATTCTTTGTTAGCTCTAGTGTTGGAGGGAAACAATTGGTGTCTGTGTTGCTACAACAAGATCCCCACAGTACAAGGATGCGACCCATCTACTTTGCTTGTAGGGTCATGAATGCTTTGGAGAGAGACTACACAGAAGCAGAAAACATGATGCTTTCTCTCATGTTTGCGGTGAGAAAGTTTAGATCCTGCCTGCTACCAAAACCTTTTGTAATTCTCACTGCAGAAAATTTGTTCCCTTGGGTGTCATCTCAAATAAATCTTAGTACTAGGATCTCAAGTGGATTATGGAGTTGCAAGAGTTCCAATACTCTTTCAAGGTAGAAGATAGTGTGCGTGCACAATTGGCAGGGATTCTCACTTATAGGGTACATGATAAGGAAATTAAGGTGCCTCAAGTAAAGACCTACCATTGCACCACCAAAAAGTATTCCCAATGCTTTTACCTTGTTCTTTGATGGAGCTTTTCGACGAGCCACAGGGAAGCATAGGGAGGGCTAGTGTTGCTCAACCCAAGTGGAGAGGTGGTCATGAAAGAGAAGGTCAATAAACCAGGTTCAACTAGCAACAATGAAGCAGAATACGACACACTACTTCATGGTTTGAAGATGTGCATTGGCCAAGGGATAAAAGTCTCATGGTAAAGGGAGATGCATTCTCATTGTTAAAAGATTTTAGGCATTTGGGCATGCAAGATGAAAGCTTAAGGACAAAAGTTCATGCCATGCGTTAGGATGTTTAAAATTTGAAGAAGTGCAACTATATCATATTCTGAAGAAACAAAATGAAGATGCGATTTACTTGCAAACAAGCAGTTACATGTGTTGAGAGAGAAGTGCAGGTCATCATGGTGGCAGCAGCTGTCAAGCAACCGAGATACCAGGGATTGGAGTCATTGGCTCCCATTATTGGCTACATTTTGGAGGGTGAGTTTCACAAGACTTCACGAAGGCTCAGAAGAGGAGACTCATGAAGAAGGCAAGTTTCTATCTCTTCCTAGAAGGCTCCCTCTATCAAAGAGGAAGGATCAAGTGTGCAGAAGAGTACCAACTATCGAGGAAATTCAGCCATTCTAAAAGGTTTGCATGAAGAGGCATGTGGTGGTCATTTTGCCCAAGAAAATCAACTGTGAAGAAGATTTTTCTTGCGGGGTATGTTTGGCCAAGCTTGCATGTGGATGTTTTCAATAGTAGTAAAAGCTGTCACAATTGTCAGATAAATGGAAATAGAAGGTTGGTGCATGGCCCGAGGCAAATAGTGCTTGCAAATGGACCTTTTGAAAAAGGGGGCATTGATGCTATGGGTCCTCTGCTAGGACAAAAAATGGTAAAACTCTACATTCTAGTGGCTGTAGACTATATGACTAGGTGGGTGGAAGCTCAAAGTGTGGCAAGAGTGAATGAGAGGACAGTTAGCAAGTTTGTGTACAATCACCTTTGTTGCAGATTTGGCACACCTTTGGAGATTGTTTCTGATAATGGTCCAAGGTTTAGGAAGGGCTTGCTCACAGATGTTTGTGAAGAGCTTCACATTCTACATCGTCATAGCACACCATACTACCCACAGGCAAATGGTTTGGTGGAGAAGGTAATGGTGTCATTGTAGGAATCATTAGAAAGATGGTGCAAAACAAGACAAAAATTATGGGATGACTTCTTTGGATGGTGCCTTGTGGGAATATCGAACCAACATATAGGGAAGCCACGGAGTTCACACCATTTCACTTGGTCTAAAGTCAAGAGGCTTTGCAGCCTATCGAGCTCAACATTCCAACAATGCGACTTCATGGCAAAGGTGCACAAGATGATCAAGAGGTATGGATGGATCGACTTCTTACATTAGTGGAGCTTGAGTGGAAAAGAGAAGCAGCTTACGAGTGCTACAAGAGGAAAGCCACACAAGCGAAAGAAACGCACGACAAAAAAGTGAAGGACAAAGGCATCAAGGAAGGAGAGCTTGTGCTAAGGTATGACAATCGACTTGACAATCGTTTTGATGCCAAGTTTGAAACTAGATGGCAAGGGCCATACATAGTCAAGAAGGCTTTCAATTCTAGTTACTATCAGCTTATGGACTTGAATGGTAAGGAGCACTCCAGGAAGGTAAACGAGTATCGCTTAAAGCCCTATTTGAGTCGCCTTCTACCAAAGGATCTACCAAAGATCTGTCCAAAGGCCGCTATCTCATGTAAGTATTGTTACATGAAGCATGAGTGTAACTCCATCCAAAATTCTGAGGGGCCAAACAATGAAGATCTCGTGAAGGACTCTGAAGCACTCTCTTTGGAAAAGATGCTCTATGATGGTACATGATTATACCATCATCCTGGGGGAGGGCTAATGATAGCCGTTTTTCGGCTCTCCATAATTGCCATAGTAAGTTACTCCACCCTACCAAATTGACCCAAACGCTATGGCTATCCCTACCATTTCACTGTACATAGGCGTGTGTGAGTTAGGGGGCTTTTCTCATATCTTCTTAAAAACCCTCAGCTAGCTAGTCACTGGGCTAGTTGAGCCAAAAAAAATAAAAAATAAAAAAAAATAAAAAAATAAAAGTATATTATGGCCTCTTTGTGTGTAAATATTTCATTGTATATATGGCCTAAATATAGGGATTTTTTATAATTATTTTGGTATTTTATTTAAATAGTTCTACTTAGGTGTGTGTTTTATTAAACCTATGTACACCTTCTTTCATCCTCTTACACCATAATTATATTTTTTGCCATATGTACATACTCTAACCTCATCTTTTTCCTTTATACAAATCACTCCCACATTTTCACCCTCACCCTCGTGAAAACAAAAAATTGATTTCTATCATTGGTTACGTGTTTATATTATTTACTTGCATACCTTTTCCTCTTTCAACCAAAATAATTCAAGGTGGGGGACCATATCATATGATTCCAATATCTTTCCATATCCATAACTCTCCATATTTTTATTATTATTTTTACTCATTATTCTAACACCATGTGCTCATTGAGCTAAAGTCATGAATAGTCCATACACTAGTCCCACCATGTATATATTTCTTTATTCACCAATAATCCTCCTCCATGCATGGGTCGAGGGCAACTTGGATGCTTTGTATTATAATATGACAAAGGAGGGGCTCACTCTTGGATGCATTGTACAAATTCAAAGGAGGGGCCACTAAAAGATTTTGCAGCATAAAAAACAGGCTTTTTGGTGAGAATTTTGCACCTATTCCACTTCGAATTTGGAGCGGTGGTCAAAAGAGAAAATGTAGCCCACGCTCTGAATAATCACCTCAAATGTTTTCATGATTTTTGGAGCTACCAACGGTGAGCTATGATTTTTTGAGTGGACCCCAGTCTGCCCACTTTTCTCACAAGTAGCCCTTAGTCTTCTCTCACCCTTCCACACGCCTACTCACTCTTACACATCCCTCCCTCTCCTTCCCTCACTCAAACCTGCAATTTCCATGGCTTCTCCCACCCTCTTCACCATTAACCTTCTCTCTCATCCCTATAGTTCTTTTATGAACCTCTACCTACATACACCCTCTCCATGTCTCTCTCTATTGCTTCTATGTTACAATTTCATTTACCTCTCCTAAAAATATCTAAAATTCAGCATCTTAACCATGATAACTTCTGCAAATTGAGGATTTTTCATCAACAAATCCTCTTTTCATCGTGGTGGTCAACCGTGGCGGCGGCGTAAAGAAGCGAAGAAGAAGAAGAAGACCAGCGATCATTTTTTCCACAATCTACACAAGGGTGAGTTCAAGCTTCTTCAAAGCTTCACCATCTCAATGATTCTCTTTTAATTCACCCCTCTTCCTTCATCAAATCAACTCATCCTACCCATTGTAAATGTATCACTAACAATTCTAGTGATTATTACCACTAACAACTAACTTCTCTTGTAAAAATGCACCCACACTATCAACATATGGAGTAGGCAACCGCACAAGTAAACCAAATTCACTCACTCCCATGGAAGCTTCTCTCCTTTCACCACATCAATAATTCTCTTACTTGAGCCCACATCCATGTGACTCAAGAGATAAGAGAGACCCCATTCTCATTTGAAATTCATAATCCTTGATCTTTCCTAATAAAATTGATTAGGCTTAATCCTAATCAAGGCTTCTAAAACCTATAAATAGAACCCATTTCTCCTTGTAAAAGACATCACTATACCATTGCACACTAGATTGAGCGTAGCACACGCCAGTTCTATCTTGGTTGTAAAGAGAGAGTAAGCTTTCTATACACCATCACTTTGGTGCATAGAAAAGCTTGAGCTAGTTTGAGTGAGTGCGAGTAGAAGATATTCTTCCTACCATTGTTGTATCTAGCCCAACATCAATGAATTGGTAGTTTTGGGTGCAATTCATGTCCAAAGGCTCACGCGTCTCCTCCAATTTGGCTTGGCAAACTCATTCAGCTTCATAAGGTGACTTGTTTCATTGAAGGTTGTTGTTTTGTTACTTGTGATTCATGGGCTATTGTTTGGCTACCATTGTAAGAGGGTGGATGGTGAGAGGGCTCCCATAACCCTAAGACAATGTGCTAGTGATGCTATAACCAAATCTTGTCACTTGATTCCGCAAGCTCTAAGTTCCTTTTTGTGCAAAATATAAAGTTGAAGCTAAGTTGTACACCATCTCTCTCTCTCTCTCTCTCTCTCTCTCTCTCTCTCTCTCTCTCTCTCTCTCTCTCTCTCTCTCTCTCTCTCGTGTTTTAGTGTGTGAGAGTGTTCCATTGGTGTTAGGGTTAGTGTAAATTTCTTGCTTGTTTGTGGTTTGCTCTAGCGATTCTCCTCTTTTGCGTCCTAGTTCGCTCTTAAACTACGTGGTGCCCCTTGTGTAGTTGGGATTTGGCTGTGGGTTTGTTGTTTTGGTTTGTGTTGTGTTGTGCCCCAGCCCCATTGGGCATCACGGGAGCCTTGAAGGGTGTCTAGAGGTTTCTCTTCTTGTTGCCTGCCCCGGACCGCCTCAATTTTGGTGCCCCCACTGAGGACAGGCTTGTGTATGTTTTGTGGAGGCTCAACCTTTAGCATAATCAAGTAGCTTGCATGAATCACGAGAATTTTTATGATCCCTTCATTCCCATTGCAAGGCAAAAGGTACACATAATTGTTAGTACTAAGTTGCAATTTCAGCGAGTAATTCGTAGAATTTTAGGTCCTCTTAGGTTGGTAGAGATAAACGCATCAGTAAAGCCTTTTATTTTGCCTCTCATTAGGTACGACCTTAGTTTGGACGTCTATATTTTTGTTTTGTTTTAAGAATTAGGTCATGCATAGACCATGGATAATGGCCCAGGAATACAAGTTTTTCCCTTTCATTTCACTCCACACATTAGAGTAAACATTGCAATTAGTAGAAAAATCCATTTTCAACAACGTATGGTATTCATGTTTGGTGCCCAAAGAGTAGGAGAAATTCTCGCGTCACCAAACCCTGTCATTCTACCTCTTATTGATTATCATAGGTCATTTGATGTGAATATTTTTATTTTGTTGTAGAATAGATCGCAATTTAGAAAATATTATTGTGTAAATCTTTTAAAGAAAGAAAAAACAAAAAACACGTCACTTTGAAATCAATTCAATGGAGAGCCAACGTCAAATGTCTGGATATCCTCTTTTCTTTGGAGAGCCTGGAGAGGATGCAGAATTATTTCTAGCAAATTTCAAGATGTCTTGCCGTATCAAGAGGATAGTAACTAATCAAGAACGTGTAGAAATGTTTGAGGTGGTCCTTAGGAAAGATGCTAGCACTTGGTTTGACTCTTTGCCTGAGGAAGTTAAAGGGAATTACACGGAAGTTTTGAAGGGTGTCTAGAGGTTGCTCTTCTTGTTGCCCACCCCGGACCGCCGCACTAGCATGTTTAGGCTAAGATTCTTCATTTAATCTACCAGTTTCCTCATGTCTTGCCTTAGCCCATCATCTTGCACTGTTGTAGTGACCACTACTGGCATAACCTTAGGAATAACAGAAACCCCTTGCATGCGACCTTGCAGAGAATCCATAGGTTGAAATTCAGACCTCCTGGGCAAAGACTTTACTCCTAGCTGACTCATTCTTAGTTTCCACACTTTGTTCCTTGCTACCTCTAGTGCATCTTCATATGTCCTAGGCTTCTTTAGCTCCAGTCTCCAACGTATATTCTCCCAAAGACCAGCCAAGAACCTGTCCTTCATGTCAAGTGGGGGTACCTGTGGTGCTAAGGCCTTGCACATCCGCTCCCATGCCATTGAAAACTTACATATGCATACATCTACTGGCTCACCTTCCCTTTGCACCAAACCTTGTACTTCTTGCCACACTTTGTTAGGATCTTCTGTCTTCACAAACTCCACTTCCAATCCATGTTGTAGATTTTCCCAACTTAATCTCAAATGTGGATCCACCGCATGCAACTCCTCTTCAAATGCTTTGGACCAAAATCGTGCATCATTCTTCAAACAGATTTGGAGAAGACGTAACATCTGTGCAGGATCATGAATCTGATTGCTAATGCAAGCAACCTCCATCTTTTCCAAAAATTCTTTCACATCTTCATCACTTCTTTCATGAAACTCCGGATAAGAGAAAGCCATGGCTATTCAAGTTTTAATGCGTTGAGAACCCCTTCTAACACACGTGCAAGAACCCAAACTTTTTACTGACCCAGTCTCCAAAAATTTCAATGGAGCTCAACTTTAGATAAGGACAAACAGATGCACATCAAATGAGTTTTCATATTTAATTATCGGAATTACAACAGGCAAAGGGGATTCTAGTATTTCTCTTAATCTTCTTGGCCCAAACATAAAGACTATGTGCTGCTGGAAAAAAATATTCCTGGACACATTAACATTTATATGGATTCTTTGTGCAAAATGAAAAGTAGTGAATTGAGGTCCGTTTTGATCATCCATTAAAGCCAACCATGCAGCTCCCAAGAAGGCACACCTAATTTATGCTCTGATTTTGCCAGAATTTCAACAGCATAACAACATAAATAGCTCAAAAGACCAAAAAACCAGCCATCACAACTTGGAAAAATTTTGGCAAAGTTTCCCCAGAAGTAGAGCAGTAAGAACCCAAAATATAGACTGTATATGTATGCATAACCTGCCAACAATAAAACTCGAGCATCAAGTAGGAATCACTAGTACATAGCCTATGGCAAGGTCACGAAAAGGGTGCTTTAGCCACCTGTATCACCGAAAGAATCTCACATTTGAGAATCCCCCAGCTCAATAAAACCTCACGCTATCGACCCTCTCATGAAAGCTTATGCAAATCTCGTATAGTCAAGTCTCAAAGATGACTATCTTCCAGACCAAGTCTCAGAAATGGCTGGGACTACCAAATAAAACCAAGCATGGCTCCACAAAGGCACACAATGGCAATATCCACAAGTAACGTACAATACAAGACAATGCGCTCAAACAGGCGTCAATTGATACATACCCACGGCAACTACAAGTGAGTTCCACTTACGAGTATATTACTCTACTCTAGATACCTGTACCTATGTGAATCACATGTACCTGTACCTGTAACCTATAATCTACAATCTGTACTCCCGAATCCGAAGGTACTCAAAGAAGATCCTCCGTGGGGGCGCCAAAAGAATGTGAGCAGGATGGAAACACACACAACACCTCTATAATCACCCGACACACACTCTTGGGATAATACACACACACACTATGGGGCACCACTTGGCTTACACAACCCACCTGGTCGAGACAGGGAACACATCGATGGAGTGAGAGGAGGAGACTATCCATTTGCCCACTCAACGCACAGAGAGACACACACACACACACACCCAAAAAAATCAGCTCAAAAGAGGAGAATTTCTGATGTTTAGATACAATTGAGCTTGGGCCAACACCAAGGGGGCAAATAGCTGACACAATATGGATGAAATATGCCAGATACAATCACAAATTTGAACAGAGGCTTTGCTCACAAGAGAAACTTACAGAGCCAAAACAGCAGATAAAAGTGAGGAATTTAGAAAATTGGATAGCACCATTGCGTCTGGAGCGGCCAAAAACCCCAGTCTACAATATCAAAGCGCTCAAATCCAACCTCGGATAAGCAGTTTATGGCCAAAACAGGCTCCAAAAACAGCAAAAATTGAGTTGCAATTGTTCCTCCTCTTCTCTCCATGTTTTTCTGGTCTTTTTCTCAGGTTTGTCAGTGTCCACACTTCACTTTGTCCCTTGGGCACCTTTGGCCTTTTAGTTGACCTCAAAAGAACCCCGAACAGGCCAAAAACTGGCCACGCAGTGCTTTTTTGTCACCTTTTTGCATCATCCGCACACCTTGCACACAGCTTTTTCCAATAATGCATCCCACAATCACATGAAGTGGGCCCCAAATATAGTCCTCATGATGACCTTTCTGCATGATCATCACAAGAAAACACCCACGTTGTGTCCGTACTTATCCACATTGTGTCCGTACTTATCCACGTGCAAGTCTTGACCCCATTCGACCTCCTGACGCCACTAGATGCCATCTGACGCACCTGCTTACCTCATGTCGTCGGCCCGCGGATAGCTTCCTCGAGAAGTTTTACGTGCTACCAAGTCCTCATTATTATAGAAAAAACACACTGGTACTGGTGATAGTGAAAATCGATGCACTATGTACATGTTGTCCTACCTGTACACATGTGGGCCCCACGTAACCACCTGGCTCTGGAAAATGGGCAATTATTTATTTGATGCACCATGCCTGTGTATGTACATATGCGCAATCACTTCTTCCAAAAAAACTCCTAACAACGTTATCCTTTAATTGTATGCCTTGCATCCATCTAGCATCTTCAAAAGAATAGTTCTTAAACCTAATAAAATACCATTGGATAATCTTACCACCTCTCAATACCTTGTCTTCATGTTGGAGAATGGACTCGGGCTGTAGCACCTCTTCTTTGTCCTTGATCTCCGGTGGTCTTCAATAGTTGGTTCTTGAGGTGGCTCTCCTCTGTAAGGCTTTAGTAGGCTCACATGGAAAGCATTGTGTATGCCAATGACTGGGTAACTTGAGTTGATAGGCAATCTCATTGATTCTAGTCTAAGAATCTGAAAGGGACCATAGTACCTTTTTGCTAATGTAGCATAGTACTTTTGGTGTCCTGTAGGATTCTTGCCCGTTGTGTGCCTTAATCGAGCCTTGGGAAATTTAAGTAAGACCCAATCATTTTGTTTAATCAGGAGCAGCCTTTTGCCTTTGCTGTGACATAGAGATAGCATCCTTACTCTTTTGGAAAGATTCTTGTAGGTCTCAGCTATACTCATCTGCAGCGAAGATCTTCTCGTGTACCTTAAGTAGCAGGGGACTTTTAGATCTTCCCTCAATTACCTCAACAAAAGGTGCTTTTTCGATGGAGGTATGTATAATGTTATTGTTAATTCTTAATTTTGTATTGCATCGTACATCTATATATCCATGGGGTTGTTATGATTTATTTTTTTTGAAGCTGGGGATCTAGAACTACACAGAATTGATGTTGATAGTTATTCCATCCACTGTGATATATATATATATATATATATATATATATATATATATATATATATATATATATATAAGAGGGAATATTTGACAGTCCAAAATTTAATATGCAATGTTCTCATCATTTTTGTGTGTATCTTGACAAAGGTAAAATAGTATATTTAGTTATATGAGCTCCTATTACACTAAAACTTTGACATCCCCTCCTCTATCCATCTTTCTATCTTCCTCTCTATTTTTCTCTATTTTGGGGTGGAATTTCTCCTTTTCCTCTTGCCCTCAATCGGCATTTTTGAAAAAGCTGAGACACATTTTCCCGAACACTGTTCTTCACTGTCCGAGTTGTTATATTGTGATGATACAATCGTAGAAAAATGCTTAGTGCCTCATTTTGAGTAGAACTCGAAGATGTCAATGTTCATGGTGGAATGCATTTTGAGACGTCGGCAAAGTAATAATGACTATATATACATATGGGATAGGTTCAACAATTTGTATAAGTGGTATTCATGACTAAACACTTTGTATATATGATATTCATGACTAAACACAATGCCATGAGACCAAAAATTAGTTATCAGGTCGTGAAATTAAACATCATATAATGG
Source organism: Adiantum capillus-veneris (assembly GCF_014529385.1). NCBI lineage: Eukaryota > Viridiplantae > Streptophyta > Polypodiopsida > Polypodiales > Pteridaceae > Adiantum > Adiantum capillus-veneris. Next base: position 122,299,117 of record NC_140951.1, on the reverse strand, counting down.
CTTGCCCATGAGAAATACTGCATCTAGGAGTTGAGGACGATTTACCTAACTCCTATCTCTTCAACATCCAGATGGTACCAAGGTGGAGCAAAGAGGTTATACCATTGCTCACCATTGGCTCGCTACGAATTGAGAGACAACCATCAATCATCGAGAAATCTCGCAACTTAGTACTGATCAGATGATAGTTATATAAGAAAGGATACAACAACATACTTAGATTATGCATCGAACCATCCAAAAAAGAGATATATATGAAGCAAGCTCATGTACAAACTACGGATATTCATAATGCCAAAACACAATCATATCAAAGATTGATGCTATTTGGAGTGTATTGGCTTCACATGTAGAAAAGCATGCACAACTATGTTAGCTCATGTGATGTTTGTACACTCAAGAAGCCAATCAAGCATACTATACTATTCAAGATAGCAACAATACCCAAGTGGGAAAAGTAAATTTTGGATTACTTAGAGCAAGGAGTTTTGCCTGAAAACTTGAGCAGAGGTAGATTACACTCGATTCAACAAGAAGCAAAAAACTATGATATCATCAAAAACGACCTTTATCGAAAAGGAATAGATGACAACTTGAGAATTTGTGCAGCAAAACATGAGTACATGCCCATACTTGAGCAAGTACACATCGGTCCAGCAAGAGGAAACTTTTTGGCAGACAAAACCACAAAAACTATACTCCTAGTAAGAATCGGGTGACCTACTCTGTTTATGGATGCCAAATATTATGTGAGACGATGTGATGCTTGTCAATGTACTTAAGTATCGGTGCAACGCAATGACATGCCGTTGAGACCAATAATAGGAGCACGAGGTTTTACCAAATGGAGAATATAGACTTTGTAGGGCCTATCTCGCCACCGGCATACAAAACGCATGTTCAATACATTATAGTGGCCCCATATTATTTGACCAAATTGGTCGAGGCTAAGGTAGCAATGAGGTGATTGATTATTTTTTGCATGAATTTATGGTGCTTCATTCTAAATCAGTTCCATACCACCCTCAAGCTAACGGACAACAAGCTGAGAGCACAAACAAAATCTTATTCACAGCGCTCACGAAGATTGTCAATGAATCTAGAACGGATATGAATCAGAAGTTACATTCACCCTTATTGGGTAGCATATAAAATGCCACAACAAACAACACCTTTCAACTTAGTGTTTGACATAAATGCAATACTACCAGTTGAGTTCTTGATACCTACACTACGCATAGTGCAAGACTTGGGATGGATTGGGCATGAGTTGTCTGATAGACTAGACCAACTAATGCAACTAGATAAGATAATAATTAAATCAATTGTAGCTATGTTTGCGCAAAAACAACAAATGAAACAATTCCATGACCAACATGTGAAAAACAAGGAATTTCAAAAGGGTGACTACGTTTTACTTTACACCCTTAAGCAACATTCCAAAAAACTCAAAAAGCGGGGTAACGAACCATTTGCTATCAACAACTTATCATCAAGTGGAGCCGTCCAACTTGCAACATTAGAGGGAGAGGTGATGTCTAATTGTATAAATGGATGAAAATTAAAAAAAGTATAAAAAACCTCTCACCACGACATGCTAGAAAAGATATGTTAGCTAAGGAGAGACATATAAAAGTTCAAGCGATTAAAGATCTGGCATAGGAGGAAGCCATGTTGTGGAGTTTAAAGCACAAAGAACAATGTCAGCCATCGTCTTCTATTTCAGCAGTTCAAATCGAACAAACTTGGTTAGGCGGGATGGATGTATGGATCAATGTCTAGTTAGCCAATGGCACAACCAAAAGAGCACGTATGGACATTGGAGCACGTGTCACTGCTATGCAATATTCAACCTACCTGAAACTATCAGATTCAATGATTGAAACAACTTAAATTGAGCTAAAAGTGGCTAGTCGAGAAATCATGGTTAGTATGGCACAAGCCAATATCTCAATTAACATAGATGGTAACCACTGCCCACATTGGTTCCACATTATGGAGCATACAAATCTCAACAAGTGAATCATTTTGGGAGTTTCATGGATGCAAACTTACAAGGCTATTTTGGATTGGAAAGATGACACATTGCATTATTATATCAAGGATAAGTCTTATGTTATGCCATTCACACAAACAGATCACATATGGGATAAGCAGAAGCATTCATACACATACGACACAAGGGAAGAGCTACTTGCATCTCCACCAGAGTTACATGCAAGTAATTGCATGTAATTGCAAAAGAAGAACTACCAAAGTTTGGATCCATAAATCAATCATGGCATCCAAGCCGCAAAAAATATGGATACCCAAAACAATGCTTGCTAATCAGTCTTGTCCCTCAATGCAATATGACTTCCAAATTGATAGAACATCACATCCGAAACAAAGCCGTCTCGCCAGAACTTGCATCTCCACCAGAGTTACATGCAAGTAATTGCATGTAATTGCAAAAGAAGAACTACCAAAGTTTGGATCCATAAATCAATCATGGCATCCAAGCCGCAAAAAATATGGATACCCAAAACAATGCTTGCTAATCAGTCTTGTCCCTCGATGCAATATGACTTCCAAATTGATAGAACATCACATCCTAAACAAAGCCGTCTCGCCAGAACTTAAATCAACCACTTCATGCTTCAACCGGCTTACCCAACTACCAATGTATTCCCAAAGCCAACTTGAATAAGCAAAAGAAAACAATAGCATCCAAATGAGAATGGAGACTGAAACCATCAAACAACCAAATCTTGTTGTAGTCTCTCAAAACAAGACTCAAATGGATCCCTAAGGTCCAACCCAATCATCTATTAAGCATTGGCAGTAAATTGTATGCCCTCTAGTGAGTAGTCCATTTCTTGACCACCACGGTGAAATCAAATTCCAGCAATATTAGGAACCATCAAATGATGCAACCCGTATCGCATGGTTTGTTCTCTAAGTACAGTAGCGCCTGATGATCCACAAATAATAGGAACTTGTTAGCAACGACAAGGTAATGTCTAAACTTTTTTATAGAATAGATCATTTTCAAGCCCTCTCTTTCTGTAACATTTAATGCACTAGTAACTTGTGTGTAGCGGAAAATTATAACATAGTGAGCATTTTATTAAGAAAAAGTTCCTAATGAGCATAGAGAGAGTACTTGGTTTGAGAAAGCAACATAGAAATTACACCTAGCTAGTTTGGCATAGACAATACTTGAAAAGAGAGAGAAATAGAACTATTGACAACAATTGAGGACAGGATTTACATGGAGCCGGTCCCCCCTCCAAAAAGGCTTTTGTATTATAGCTTCTCCCATCAAGGGAGACTTTTGTATGATACAATATTTGTGTTCCTTGGCAAAACTCATTGGTGCAATGAAGACAGAAACTTCATGCACCAAACTATGCTTGAAAAACACACATAGTGGACCTAGCCTCAGTCCCAAGACCTCACACACCTTCAAACATGGTGAGAGCTAGCAGGGAATGAGGAACGATGAAGAGGAAGAAGATGTATCTTACAAGAAAGAAGTATTCTCCTCACATAATCACTCTTATAGCATAGCTTAGCTTAGTAATTAGCATGGTAGAGGGGATGAGCATGCCATTGAAGCTTGGCTCTTGGTTGGATTTGCATTCCATAGCCAAGAGTTGTTGGTGTAGGCTTCTACTTCTCAATGCTTGGAGAAGGAGATGGAGTTCTTGCTCAACACATGAGTTGTGTGTGTGTATAGCAAATGAGTTAGACTAAAAATGACAACTCTCTCTCTCTCTCTTCTTGGTCAACCCCTCTTCCCATTTTCTCTTGTTGGCTTCCCATTGGCTCCTATAGAGCTTAGCCAATAGCAATTAAGAGGCATAGTTGATAGTCTTGTGACAAGTGTCCCCCTTTCCCCTTTCGTGAGACCTTTAAATAATTAAAATAATTTATTTAAACTCTCATTGGACCTTTAGTCTCCTGGCCAATAGTGTATTTGTTTTGCACACCGACCTTGAAATATTACTCAAGTTTTTGGCAGAAAATGAATCTAAATTTATGAATTTGGCGAGCAAAATATTTAAAATTAAATTTATCATCTTTTCAACAAAAATTTTAATTTAGACCTTAACTGGTCACTTTTTTCAATATCACATGTAAGGATAAAAGGAACATCTCTTACGGCTTTTTATATTATAGAAAGAAGTGATTTAAGTAGTGCCACCTAGACTTTTCAAATAAGTATCAATGTCACAACACGCCTTATATGTACTAGGGTTTTGCTAGGAGACAACATCTTGTTGAGTACGGTAAGGTCTTTGAAATTTAAATGAAAACTAAATGAGGAAGTGTGAAGATCTCAGACCTCCTACATAAAATCTAGTCAATCAACCTACTTGGCCCTCAATATGCCCTACCATCAAGGTCTTCGGTGGGCATATCTTTGGCGACAAGCTACCCCAAAATACAAAACCTTATAGCAAAGTCTGGCGAAAAATATCTTAAGGTCTACACCAATGAGAGCCAAAAAAAAAAGCTCAAAATTTTCAAGATTCACCAAATTGTCAATTTTTAGCCAAAAAAAATACACTGCTGGCCAATAGGAATCAAGCAAGCCATTGGGCTGCTTCATGCTCATTGGACCCCTTGGTAGACTATCCAATAGTCTTCTAGGGAGCTTAATTTCTATTAGTTCTTTTATCAAGCATTTTTAAATTGATTAGACTAATTTTACTCTAGCCTAATTCTCATTGGTCCACCTCTATGGACATCCAATAGGATTTGAGGAGAGATTGGGGGCAAGTGGGCTAGGAGCCTGCCATGTGTCCATTGTTCCCTTTGTGTAAAGGGAGATCTTGGGAGTGTGTGTGTGTGTGTGTGTGTGTGCATGTGTGTGTGTGTTTCTCTCTCTTCCCCTACCTTTAGGGCTCGTCCCTCCTTCCAAGGGATGTGGGAAGGCTTTTTAGTTTTCCCATAACCATACAATTTTCCCCACTTTTGGCCATTGGACTTTTTACTTAAATTTGGAACCTTAGCCTATGGAAGTCTTAATGGAGCTGAACCTTAGGTCTTTTAAGTTCCATTGATGCACATTGCTCTTTTGCAAATTGTCCCCCTTTGGATCCCTTTTTTCCCTCCTTTGGTTCTCTGCTAAGACCACAGTCTGGAAGCCTTACCAATATTCTAGCTTTTACTCCCCTGGTACCTCCCCATATTAAATGATCAGTTTAACATGAGAAAATCATTTGGGAGAATTAGATATTAGTTTTTATGACATTACCTCTCTCTTGAAATCATAGTCATCCTCAACTGTGAGATAGAGAAGATAAAGCCTAGTCATTAGTCCGTTTGCTAGCGGGTAGAGGATCCCTATTTTACCTTATGACATTGTTCCAGAATGGATGACTCGTCCATTTGGTGCTTGAGAGCCTTACTTACCCCCATTAGTCCATTGAAGCCTTGTCTGCACATTAGGCCCTATCAATCTTCCATAGCAAAGTGACAAGCTCTACTTGGTGTTCGGGAGACATCGTCTCCACAAACATGATCCTAAGCATGCATAGTTATTAACATTTGTGCACAATAAAGAAAAAGAGAGTCTTATAAGACAAAAAATCTATTCATTTATACATATTTACATTTGCTTGCTCTAGAGAATCAATGTAAGCATTGACAAGGTTTAGGTTATCCTTTAATTGTATGCCTTGCATCCATCTAGCATCTTCAAAAGGGTAATTTTTAAACTTGATAAGATATCCTCGGATACTCTTACCACCTCTCAACACCTTGTCCTCATGTCGGAGAATGGACTCGGACTGCAGCACCTCTTCTTAGTCCTCGATCTTCGGTGGGTCTTCAATGGTTGCTTCTTGAGGTGGCTCTCCTTTGTAAGGCTTTAGTAGGCTCACGTGGAAATCATTATGTATGAGCCAATGGTTGGGCAGCTTGAGCTGGTAGGCCATCTCTTTTATCGGCCTAAGAATCTAAAAGGGACCATATTACCTTTTTGCTAACTTAGCATAGTACTTTTGGTGTCTTGTAGGATTCTGGCCCATCGTGTGCCTTAATCAAGCCTTGGGAAACTTAAGCAAAACCCACTCATTTTGTTTAAAGGCTAGAGCTCTTTTGTGCTTATCAGCAACAACCTTTTGACTTTGCTGAGAGATGGATATAGCATCCTTAATCTTTTGGAAAGATTATTGCAGGTCTCGGCTATATTCATATGCAGTAAAGATCTTCCCATGTACTTTGAGTAGCAGGGGGCTTTTTTATCTTCCCTCAATCACCTCAAAAGGTGCTTTTCCCATGGAATTCTGTACAGTGTTGTTGTAAGCATACTCCAATAAAGGTAAGTACTTCTCCCATTGGGACTTTTGATCTACTTCTATGACATAAGCTTTTAGTAGATCAAGAATTGTTAGGTTAGCTATTTCACTTTGGACACGCATCCGTTTGCGAGTGATAGGCCAAAGAGAAGTTTAGCCTTGTACCTAAATTCTCAAAGAGACCCTTCCAAAAATTACTGGTCATTCTAGGATCTCTATCCCGACACTATGGACATTGGCAAGTCGTGGTACTTGAAGATTTGTGATATAAAGAGGGTTACCATTTGATGGGCCTTGATAGTCTTTTTGACAGGTATGAAATGCACTTGTTTGCTAAACTTGTCCACTATCGTCCATATTCCTATATTCCCATGGATAGACTTGGGCAATCCAAAGATAAAATCCATGTATATGCTCTCCCATGGTGAATTAAGAACTGGCAAAGGTTGAAGCAACCCAGGTTGCTTCCCTCTATCAAACTTTGTCTTTTGGCATAGCACACATTTTGAAACATACTCTTGTATGTTTGCTTTCATGGAAATCCAATAGAAGTATGTTTCTCTCCCTCTTAGGGTAGATTAAATCCCTCTATGCCCCGCATAAGGAGGAGCATGAGATTCATAGATTACTTTCTCATGTAGTAAGTTATTAACACATAGCATGTTGCCATAGAGAAGATAACGGTCTTGTAAGGTAAATGGTTCTTCCTTCTTCCCTAGTGCAAGGGCTGAAATCACATCTTTAAAATCAGAATCGATAGCATACTCATCTATCATAGAAGATAGATCATTGTGAGTTGCTATGGATACCGCATTCACTCTCGGTCGTCTTGACAATGCATCGGCTACTTGATTATGCTTGCCAGCAATGTGAGCAATATGAAAATGGACTTGCGAAAGAAAATTTTCCCACCTCATTGGTTTGTCAGAGAGTTTGGTCTGCGTCATGAAGTACTTAAGGCTTTGGTGATCCGTTCGCAGAATGAAAGGAGTCCCCAATAAATAGTGCTTCCACGAGTCTAGAGCATGTAGTACTGCTAAGATTTCCTTCTCATATATACCTAGAGCTTGCTCAACAGGGTCGAGCCTTCGACTTTCATAGGCTATGGCATGCCCTTCTTGGAGCAAAAAAACTCCAAGGCAATCACCACAGGCATCGCATTGGACCTCAAATGGCTTTGAGAGATCCGGCAGTGTAAGCACAGGTTGAGATAAGCTTCTCTTTAAGCTTTTTGAAAGCATTGTTCTCCTTGGTGGACCATATATACCTAATGTTTTTCTTTGTTAGGTCATGTAATGGTCCTGCGATTTGTGAGAACTTTTCTATAAAGCGTCTATAGTATGCACACATACCTATAAAGCTTCTTAGTTCATGCAGATTCCTTGGATTAAGCCATCCTTTTATTACCTCTAACTTTGATGGATCCATTTGGATGCCATCTTGAGAGATAATGTGACCTAAATACTGAATCTCTTGTAAGAAAAAATCACTTTCCTTTCGATTATATAAAGCTTATTTTCTCGTAAAACTTGAAATATTACCTGGAGGTCTTGCTTGTGATCGTCTAATGAATTAGAGTAGATGATTATATCATCAAAGAATACTCCAATAAAGCTTTGGTGAGGCCTTAATAGCTTGTCCATCAGACGGTTGAATGTGGTTGTTTTGCTCCAAGAAGGGCAGCCATGCGATCAAACCATGGTGCCCCTAGGATTACATCCTCATGCTCGACAGAAGAGATGAAGAAATCCTCCTTGTCCACATAGCTTTGGACATGGAGCCTCAATTTCCCAATTACAAGAGTGGATGAGACTTCTTGTCCCTTGAAAGCACCATCGGCAGGTAGGACATCTCCCATCTCATAGGCTTGGATGCCTAGCTTGGTGGCCAACTCCGTGGATATGAAGTTGTGAGTAGAACCACGGTCAAAGAGAATGAAAGCATCATGTTCTCTTACCTTTCTCCAAGCATAACATAGAGGAGATCCTTTTTTATGAGCATCCTCTTCTTGAACTTTGACTATGGAAGCTCTAGGAGGCTCATTACGTGTATTATTGTGGGGGCAAGCATGATAGGCATGCCCTTTCTCTCCGCACTTGTAACAACAGTTATCTTTTTGATAACACTCTAGCTCTTCAGGAGAGAGTTTATTTTTGCCTTTATAAACTCCTTTCTCCTTGGCTTTGTTGTTGTTGAAGTTGCCTTTGGGAGACTTTTGGATGTTGTCCTTCCCCCTAGGCTCACTGCGGTCCTTGCTTTCCATGGGCTTAAGATTTCTCTTAACCCTTTGTTGGAAATTGATTCTTGAAGCCACCATGGTATGGTGTATGACCGCAGATATGGTGCGAGGCCTTTGGGAGTTAACATACTCCTCCATATCCTCAAATAAACCCGCACAAAATTTTTGTTTTTGCTCTCCAAAATCCATCTTTTTGTAGACAGTGGCTTTGACATGTAAATCCGAAAACTTGTCTACATATTTGTGAATAGATTTGTAGGGAAAGAGCTTCAAGCTTCACCATTCGGTGAATACTTTGTCTTTGGCATCGCTAGCCAAGAACGGCTTCATGATGGAAGCTCTTAAAGCTTTCCATGTTTGTGGAGCTTCATCGTTTGCTCGTAGGCTAGACCACCATTGCCTGGCGGACTTTTGAAAGTGATAGATACATGTTGTAGCTTAGAGGACTCCGTGAAGCCCTCATCTCCAAACAGTACATCAAATTGTTTGTAAAGGCCAAGACTTTGTCCGTAGCACCAAAGGTGCCATCGTAGGTAAGGAAAGAGATGCTCTTTCCTCCCTCTTTGAACTTTTTGAGCGTGGATGACCTTTTCCAAGTGGCATAGGATTTTCTATGGCCTCTTCTCTTAGGCGGTTTGAGAGCAGCACCATCACTTTCTTCAGAAGGGGAAGAGGATGAGGAAGATGGAGAAGAGGGTGACCTCTTTCTCACCTTTTTCTTTCCTTGTTCCTCCTCTTCTGCACCATTACTTTCTTCAGAAGAGGAAGAGGATGAGGAAGATGGAGAAGAGGGTGACCTATTTCTCATATTTTTCTTCCCTTGTTTCCTCTCTTCCCACTTTGAATTATGGTGAGGAGGATTATGCGATGGTCTTCTTCGTTTCGGGGGTGTTGGAGAGTGTTTTTCTCACCGTCTTTGTGGAGCCATCTCCACCAAGGTGGCAAGAGATTTTCTTCTTTCTCGTTCTTTCGGTGGAGTCTCTACCGTTGAAACTTGGGCTCTCCTTTGAGAGGGAGATGCCCCTCCGAGTAGTAAGTTTTTGAGCCCTTCGTACGGATCCTCCTCTTCTTCCCTTATTGGACAAAGTCCTCTTTGGAATTATCACCAGGAGCTTTCTTAGGTACTCTCTCTTCTTGGTGGGGAGTTTGGAGAATACCATGGGTGCGCAATTGATGTAGCACTTCACCTTGGAGGGATGGATTTCCCAGGGTTTGTTGAAGCCTAGAAACAAGATAGTTTACAAGCATAGGGGCATCATTAGTTGTTCTATCATTACCAAAATCAAAGCTATCAACATTCATTTCAATCTCTTTACCCTTGTCATACATACTAGCGAATTTTAGATGTAAATTCTTACTTGTACTTTGGCACTTCAAGCCATAGTTGCTACTCCTCTTTACCTTCAAAGATAAGCACTCAAGCATCTATACTTGTGGCTTGAATAGAAGAGAGGGTTTCACAGACCCAAGACAGCACCGGTTCCAATCAAGCTTCTAATAGCTCAATAATGGTTAAGCCGTAGGCATTAGGAAGAGAATGGGGTCTAGGAGGGCCTCTTTATTTGGCAGTTTAAGGAAGTCAAACCTTCAGTATTAAGAAGGTAATCAAAGGATGGCTTTTGAATTCAAATAGGCAAAATGGCTAGTTTATTTGAATTCAAATTTTCCCCCCAAAATTGAATTTAAAATCTAGCGAGTAAAGCCATATCATGTAGCATATCTTTGGAAAGAGATCCACGTGTAGATTGTAGATCTATGATCTCCACTCAAATCGGAGATCATATGTGGGAGTTATGGAAGGCCAAAAATCATAAAATTTTCCATCTCCTTTTTGGGGGGAAAAGTGCATCCTTTGACCACTCTTACACACCCATCATTCTTGCACACATGGTGTACACCTATTCGTCAAAATGTTAATCACCTACATCAGCTCATGGCAAATAAAGAGGGCCTCCTACCCCCCATCCTCTTCCTGATGGCAAGCCCCGTAAGACTCCATTATTAAGACCATAGCTCTCAACTATATCCCCGTTAACTGCATAAAGCAGGCGTGCTTCAAGAATGAAAAATCCCTATTCTACTTACTCTTTTGCAATTAATAACACCAACCATTTGTAGCAAACTTGAGGACCTCTCTTCTTGAGCAAGAAAAGAAAACCAATAGCTCTGGTACCATTGTAACATTTAATGCACTAGTAACTTGTGTGTAGCGGAAAATGATAACATAGTGAGCATTTCGTTGAGAACAAGTTCCTAATGAGCATAGAGAGAGTACTTGGTTGGATAAATCAACATAGCAATTACACCTAGCTAGTTTGGCATAGAAAATACTTGAAAAGAGAGAGAAATAGAACACTTGACAACAATTGAGGACCGGATTTACATGGAGCCGGCGGTCCCCCTCCAAAAAGGCTTTTGTATTATAGCTTCTCCCATCAAGGGAGACTTTTGTACAATACAATCTTTGTGTTCCTTGACAAAACTCATTGGCGCAATGAAGATGGAAGCTTCATGCACCAAATTATGCTTGAAAAACACACATAATGGACCTAAGGTAGTGATGACACAACCCATATGAGAGCAAAAGGACAAGGAGTCATATGACGAGCCAGAGGATGCAAAGAAGATAGACTTGGCAAAACCAGGATAAGAGCCAAGGCTGATCTACATAGCAACTGATCTGAGTCCAAGAGAAGAAGAGAAGCTTATAAGTCTTCTCAAGGAGTATGGGGACGTGTTTGCTTGGTCAAATAAAGACCTAAAAGAAGTAGATCTGACACTATGCCAAGACACGATCCCATTAAAACCCAATGCAAAGCCTAGCCAACAAAAACCATACACGTATAATGATACATTTGTTAAGCACATTAAGGAAGAGATTGATAAACTGAAGGAAGATGAGTTCATCTATGAGATAGAACACACCGACTGGATATCTCCAATTGTGGTAGTGTCAAAGAAGAATGGTAAATTTTGAGTGTGTCTCAATATAAAGAACGGTTAATGCAGCCACAATAAGGGACAATTATCCCTTACCTATCACCAACCATGTTCTAGAACGAGTGGCAGGCAAGAGGGCATATTCCTTCTTAGATGGATTTTCTGGCTACAACTAGCTTGCAATCGCTCTTGAAGATCAATATAAGACAGAATTTGCCACAAAATGGAGTATATATGCGTAGAGGGTCATGCTGTTTGGATTGATTAACGCCCCAAAAACATTCCAGAGATTAATGGCACATGACTTTAAAGAATACTTGAGATATTCTTGGAAATTTATATGGATGACCTATGTATACTCTCTCTTGAGGGATGAACATACGAAACACCTTAGAAAAGTATTTGAGAAGTGAAGAACGTATAGCATCTGCCTTAATACAAAAAAGTGTGTATTTATGGTTAGACAAGGCAGAATCTTGGGACATGTCTCAAAAAATGACATATCTATGGATTTGGATAAGATAAAAGTGATTGTAGAAATGCCTAGACCAAACAACACAAAGCAAGTACAATGATTTATAGAACATTGTGGTTATTACAAAAGGTTCATTCACATGTATGCAGTCATTACTCAACCCCTGTACATACTTATAGTAGTCTTTGAATGGACGAAGGAGTGTGAGGAGTCATTTACAAAGTTGAAGAGAGCACTCATATCCAATGCAGTATTAAAAGCACTAGATTGGAAAAAACAAAATCATGTTCATATTGATGCTTTGATGTTTGCTATAGGGTACATCTTGGCTCAGCCAGGAGAAGGAAATATGGATTTTTTAGTATGTTATGCCAATAGACAACTTAACATTGCTGAAAAGAACTACGCTACCACTGAAAGAGAAGGGTTGGGGATGATATATGCTGTTAAGAAATTTTGGCATTATCTCCTTGCAAACCAGTTTGTGTTTTTTACTGATCATCAAGCCCTCATATACCTTGTAAGCAAACCATGCAATACCGGACACATTGTATGATGGTTTGTCAATTTCTGGAGTTTGATTTATACTAATGGTTAAAAAGCAAAAGACACATCTTCGAGCAGATTATCTTTCCAAATTGCCAAATGGAGAAGCTCCGAAAGGCGTTAATGATCATATCCCTAATGTATATCTTTTAGATGTTGAAATGGTACCCAAGTGGTCTTAGGAGATAGTCATTTTATTGTCCTATGGAGGAGAGCTCAATGGGACTAAGCAAGAACTTAAACGACAAATGATTCAGTAATCCAAGAATTTTCAAGTAATTGGTGGACATTTGTATCATTTAGGCTCAGACAACATTTTACAATTGTGCATAAGTCTAGAAGAGTATGATGGCTATCTTTTAGAAGCACATGTCCAAGACTTGGCATTTCATTGCTTGCAAAAAAAAAACATATTAGTGCTTGAAACAATATGAACATCAGTGCATATATTTGGCCAATGAACTCCTAGAGTATGTTATTTAGTTGTGCTACATGCAGATCTACACCACCATTAGCACATGCAACGCTATTTCAGGTGACAATTGCACCAGAATAGAGTCAATATATAATCAACTACCTAACAATGAGAACATTTCCTAAAAATACCTCTAGAGCACGTCAAAGAGCGATAGAAGTAAAGACTTCAGATTGATTGAAAATCAGTCCTATAAGAGAGGGAAGGATAATAAACTCAGGATATGTGCAACGGAGAGCACGTATTTGCCAATCTTAGAGCAGGCACATGGAGGAATAAGTGGAGGCCATTTTTGAAGGGATAAGACATCAAAATTGTCTTAACCGTGGGAATATGGTGGCCTACATTACATATGGACACTGAAGAATATGTTAAAAGATGTGATGCTTGTTAGCATACCAAAGTGCCAATAAAGAGGGATGAGATGCCTTTAAGGCCAATGATGGGAGCTAGAGCCTTCGATAAGTGGGGTATAGACTTTTTAGGTCCAATTTCACCACCCGCTTACAGGACTCACGTTGATGTACCCAAAGTGTGTCAAACATAGAAAGTGGTACATGCAGGTATGTGCAAGCTAGCAGGTACATGGAAAAGGGCTAGAGCAGATGGGAAGATCCTGGGCAAACAGGTAGCAGCAGGTGTGTATGGTGGAGGAGGTTTATAGACCAAGAAGAACTCCAGAAAGGGCCAATTTGGGTGGCAAACAAAAGAGGATTAAGGTGCAGTCTTTTTTACTGGAAATGTAGAGCTTGAAGTGCTGAAGGAGCTGGTCTAGATGGCTCATCAAACGGAAGCCACGATGTGCAAGATACGGTGCTTTGAAGTTGAAGGTGTTTGTAGATTTGAGACGGATGGGGCATGTGGTGCCAGGTAGTTGGAGCCAATTTCAATGGATAGATGCATAGTGCTTGAATTATGGAGCATGTTGGTCTTTTTAGATCGGCAATTTGGGTCACGGATATCAAGATACAAGGCTTTGAAGTTTTATCAGGGGCCAGGTCCATTGACTGCATTCAAAAGCCTGCCATCTAGAGTTTTTAGATCCTTGCCAAGGTTTGTATGTGTTATATGTGGCATGAGAACGCCATAAAAAGTGACAGCTCGTCAATCGGAGCCCGGATCAAAGAGTTATTGCAAGACAAAGTCGACATTCATTGTTTGCCGACGTTGCGGTACTAGATTGATTTTTGTGGTTTTGGTGGCCTCAATTGGTGGGCCCGGGAAGGTCAAAAGGCGGCGGGGCCTAGGAGTTTTGAAGTCGGCAAGGATAATTTTTTACTTGGACTTTACGGCTCGGGAATTGGTTTGGTGAGCAAGTGATTGGAGGCTCCCAAAGTTGGTACAAAAAAAAAGTTTTTTGAGGAGTTTGTGGAGAGTTTTGGGGGGAAAGCCTGCCATTGGCAACAATGTGATCCCGCATGGGGACATTGCGACCAAAATGACACACAATACATATTGCATGGTGTAGATCTTTTGAGCATCACAAAAATGTGTGTGGAGCTTGGTCTCCAGTGGCAATGGCATTTGGTGGTGGGTGGCGCTACGGGTGCTGCTTGCGGGCATTCACAAGCGGCGAATTTTGCGGACGAAGGAGGCGATGGTGATCGTGTCGATGAAGGTGCTGGAAATAGTGTGTCTGTTTTGTGATTTCTTCATGCCAGTAGGTTCACAGCAAGAAGAGCTACACATTAGGATCATGCATATTGATAATTGGTGACTTGTAATAGACTATCTGTCTTCATACGTGATTGCTACACCAAGTGGTTATGGGTGGGATATGGGGTTAGAGTCCATAGGGTAGCAACCTCTTGGTAATTAGAGCATTCCTTGTGAGTTTTGAGGCAATTCGAAGACATTTGGTCTTGATTTTGGTAGCATGAATGTCGTAGGTTGTATTGTAGTCACAATCACATAGGATGTCTGGGTTTGATTTTCTCGAGTAGAGATTGTCTTAGAAGGTTGAGTAGGTGATTGGCAACCATCTGTTTGCTTCTAAGCACTTGCGGGTTGAGCTACATCCTTGGATGACATTTTGGTATGTTGGTTTAGTTCTCACTATGCTAGTGTCTGCTCATAGGATATCCGCCAAAAAAAATCCAAAGCCCCAAAGGAGTTATAGTCCCCCTTCACACGGCCTTGATTCCTTTAGTTGAAACAACCTCTTCAGGCCCTAATTGCAGTGTCTTTCTTAAAGGACTTATTTCCATGAAGCTTGAAAGCTTACAATCAAGCTAAAAAGACATGTATGTAACATTTGTATGCAAAAGCACATGGTACATGGTTTTAGACACTACCCAAAGAAGTCCTTTGTGGTAAGACCGCCCGTCACTATGAATACACACACAAGCGCACAAGCGTGCTTTGTACTGTTAGCCAAGACGGACGCATCCTCAACAAATTAGATCAATGACACCAATAAAAAATCAAATAACTCAACATGAAATGAAGATGACAAGAACCACCATCAATGTATAAGAACAACGTCAATACATGAAAATGACAACCAACATGAGGACTATGACACTACGAACGAGGATCACATTATGCTAAGGATGTATGATATTGAATCCCTACATATTTAAATTACCCTTTAAGCTTGTATGATGTATCCGAATGTGAGAAAAACATGATGTATCCAATTTGAGAACCATGTTTATGTATCCAAATTTGAACCCATGCATCTACGTAAGAAAGCCTTGTATGAACCATGACATGTTGAATTCATTGAGAACCAGGCATGATGTATCTTAGACAATCTTAGGGTGAAATCAAGTTTAAGGGGAAAATTGTTAGGGTTAAACCTAATTCCATCCTATTCCTATGTGAACTATCCCTAATGGTGCTACTCTCACACACCCTAGTGGGAAGCAACCCTACACTTTGCATGACTACATATGTGCCACCTACATGCCACTATCTCTCACCTAAGAGTGCCACCTCCTATACCATGTATTAGGACATGTGGCTTAAGGCTACACTCTCAAAGTGCTATACAAGCACAAAACACATTGTACAAATACGTGTGACTAACAATTATCCGCCTTGATTAGAGCCTTACAAAGGGCCTCAGCAAACTCATTAGAAGAAAATTGAGAAGTTTCAATAGATTTTGTGGTGGAACATGGATTATGATCCATGTTCCCTAGAGGCACATTAAAGCAGAACTAAGACCAATTGACAGATATTGGCTTCAATTAACTAGAACCAAAGTTTAGGGTCAAATTGAGATCAAAATCACACTCAAAAAAAGGAAATTGTAAAAAATAACTTAAAGTTAGTCCATCTGACCCAAACTAGGGTTTTTCAACTTTTTCAGATCCAAATCCAAAAAGATTTTGGGAATAGCTTCCAGATAGTAGAGACTACAAGCTAGCAAAGTTTCATGTCAAAAGCAGGTGGAACATGGATTGCGATCCATGTACCTCATCTGACATTTTGGTTGAAAATTGAATAGTGAGTAGCAAAGACATATATGGACATATTTCCAAAGTTAAAATTGAAAAAGGAGTTTTAAAAAGTGACCAAAAGGACCTAAAATAGAATATATCCAAAAAATCGCCAAAACAAAGTGAGGATCCAAAACTAATCCAAATACAAAGAGATTTTGGGAATAGGCTAAAAACATCATAACCTTTTAACTGACCAAATTTCAAGTCCAAAAGTGATAGAACATGGATCGCAATCCATGTCCCCTATGTGAGATTTTTGGTAGAGACTTGTACAACTGTACCAGAGACCTATAAAACAAAACTCCCCAAAGAAAAGTTGCAACAAGAATCTAAAAAGTAAACCAAAAGGGCAACAAACACTTCAAGGAAAAAAACCGCAAAGTTGGACCAAGGGTTTGAATTTCAACTAACCTAAACCACTCCAAATCACACAAAAATCACATATCTAGTATCAGGGTACCAAGGACAAGCTGTGTATACAGTTTCATCATGTTCTACCATTGAGGTACATGGATCACGATTCATTTCCACCTTGTCATAGATTGAGACCAAAGCATAGAGGTGTTGGAATTAGGGTTGCAGAGAAACACACACAGCTTGGAGAAGACGAAGGAAGCTCAAGGCACACAATAGAGATTGTATTACTTAGTGTGCAATGGAAAGATAGATAGCCCTAGAGTGATGGGCGTATATACAATGCACGGGGGAAAAAATATCCTAAAGAGGGAAAAAATGCCTCGGTGGTCCTAGTGTGTTCACACACATCACTACCACATGTATATGGTAACAAATCCCCCCTGGAGTGATGGGGTAAACGAGAGCTCACACATGAGTAAAGGGAAGTGTCATGCCCTGAGGACAGGATCAGTCCACAAAGGGGAGTAAGCCCAAACCTTTGCAGAAAGATTCAAGCTTCTCACGAGACAATGCCTTTGTGAAAAGATCTGCAAGGTTGTCCTGTGTTGGCACATAAGCCAAGCTGATCTCTCCTGCTGAGAGCCTCTCCCTGACATAGTGGTAATGCACCTCAATGTGCTTTGTGCGAGCATGAAAAACTGGGTTCCTTGCAACTGCCAATGCACTCTGACTGTCAGTGTAGATAGTGTTGGCAGTGTCTTGTCCAACACCCAAATCAGCCATAAGGCGTCTGAGCCATACACACTCAATCATAGTTGTGAAGACTGCCTTGTACTCAGCCTCACAACTCGAAGTGGCCACAGTAGGTTTCTTCTTGCTCAACCATGATATACATGAACTGCCAAGCATGAAACAAAAACCACTTGTGGACACTCGCGTGTCAAAACAACCAGCCCAATCTGAGTCCGAAAAAGCATGTAAGTCTGGCAGCAATGATCCTCCCTTGGGATAAAACAAGCCAAGATGTAAAGTGCCACTAAGGTAGCGGAAAATCCTCTTGACAGCCTGCCAATGCTTAGACCCTAGGCTATGCATAAATCTGCTGACCTGTGAGACTACAAGCTGAATATCCGGCCTCATATTGCATACATAAATGAGGCAGCCAACAGCAGTTTGGTAAAGAGTGACATCAGCAGGATCGCCAGCATCATGTAGACTCAACTTCAAACCTGTTTCCATGGGAGTGGCAATAGGTTTGAAATCCTCAAGTCCAAACTTACATAGCAATGTCTCTATGTAACTTTTCTGACACAAGGCAATACCACCATCACACTGCTTAAACTGTATACCCAAGTAATGATGCAACAGCCCCAAATCTTTCATCTTGAAAGTAGCATTCAAATCAGCCTTAAATTCAGCAATATGTCTCTCATTTGGTCCAGTGATCAGCAAATCATTAACATAAAGAACCACAATGAGAAGTACGTCACCCTCACGCTTTACATACAATGTGCTTTCTGTTGGACTGTTACGAAAGCCTCGTTTAACCAAATGAGTGTCAGCTTTCTCATACCAAGCACGAGAAGATTGCTTCAACCCATACAAATCCTTCTTACATCTGCACACTTTGTCCTCTTGTCCTTTTATGACAAAACCGCGAGGCTGCATTACATAAACTTCCTCAAATATGTCAGCTTTCTCATACCAAGCACGAGAAGATTGCTTCAACCCATACAAATCCTTCTTACATCTGCACACTTTGTCCTCTTGTCCTTTTATGACAAAACCGCGAGGCTGCATTACATAAACTTCCTCAAATATGTCACCATTCAAGGAAGCAGTAACAATGTCTAATTGATGTACATCCCAACCAAAATGAGCTGCCAATGCACATAGAAAACGTACAGTAGTCATACGACAAGTGGGAGCAAAAGTCTCTTCATAATCTATGCCTTTTTGTTGTGCATAACCTTTTGCAACAAGTCAAGCCTTATGGCGATCGATCTCACTATCCGGCTTGCGTTTCAACTTGTAAACCCACTTCGTACCAATGGCCTTTTTGCCAGGAGGCAAATCACATAAAGTCCATGTGTCATTTTCTATAAGTGCATCATATTCTAATTGCATGGCAACCATCCAATTTTTTGAATTCTGTGCTTCATCAAAAGACAGAGGCTCCTCAACATCATGTAAGCTAGACACAGCCAAAGCATAACAATATGATGCATAAGATGCATGGCGAGAGCCTGAACGAGTACGACTAGACAAAGGTGCATCCAATTTACTGTCACGCACAGTGTGCACCAGCCATTTTGGCATACCTCTAGCCTACTCATTTTCAGCCCTTTCCTCATCAAGTACATCATGTACATCTGCATCAGTAATAGGCTGATCTAAAACATTTTCAGAAACCCCCATAGGCTGTACATTTTCCTCATTGGAACTTACATTCGTATTTCCACCACTGAAAAGAGGCAACAAAGTGTCATAAATGTCCTGTGAGCTTACATTACGGTCTCTAGTACATGACAGCAAGGGCTGAACAGAATCTTCCACAAACACTACATCCCGAGAAACCAGAATACATTTTGTTTGTGGATGATACAACCTGTAACCTTTGCTTTCAGCACTATAACCAACAAAAATACATTTGACAGCCTTATCATCCAATTTTCTGCGCTGCACTTGTGGCACCAAAGCATATGCCAAACAGCCAATAACATGCATGTGCTCAATAGAAGGCTTTCTATCATGCCATGCTTCATATGGAGTAATAGACTGCAAAGCTTTCGTAGGACACCTGTTAAGTACATAAGTGGCACACATGATGGCCTCAAGCCAAAAAGAATGCGGCAAAGCTTGACTTTTGACCATACATCGTGCCATTTCCGTCAGTGACCTGTTTTTCCTCTCAGCAACACCATTTTGCTGAGGTGTATAAGGCACTGTACATTGGTGTTTTATCCCACGACTAGCCAAAAATGCATTAAATTCATGAGACATATACTCCCCCCCTCCATCGGAACGGAGGGTGACCATAGTACATTTCGAGACATTTTCAGCCATAGCCAGAAATTGTTTGAAGCACATAAAAACTTCGAACTTCATTTTAAGCGGAAATACCCATGCATGCCTGGAGTAATCATCAATGAAAGTCACAAAGTACAGGTAATTGCCCAAGGACGGAGTTTGCATGGGCCCACAAACATCACTATGCACAAGTTGCAACCTGCATGTGGCCTGAACTGAACCATCCTTTGGAAATTTAGAACGCTGCATCTTACCCAAAATACAGCCTTCACAAACATGTTTGACAGGTGCTTCAAGAGGCGGCAAAGAAGCAACCATATCAGATTTTTGCAAACGCAGCAAACTAGAAAAATTCAGATGACCAAAATGTGCATGCCAAAGTTTTGCATCTGAAATAGCCCTTGAATCTGCACTAGAATTTGCAAAATTTTGTCCACACTTGTCATACAAAGTGAGCTTATACATCCCACGGCACAAAAGCCCAGATGCAACAATTTCATCACCAAAATTGAGATCATCAACTATACATCTGTCATCCACAAATTTGACTACAAGTCCAAGTCTAGCAAGTGCGGATACAGACAAGAGATTCTTCTTGATCCCAGATACATAAATTGCATCAACAAGTGTGAAGGAACTGCCATTAGCAGCAGTGAGCACAATCTTTCCAACTCCCTGAACTGGATAAGAGGCATTGTTGGCACAAGTGACTGAATTCCCATGAGGGACAGACTCGAGAGAGGTAAACAATTCACGATGTGAGGTAATGTGCTTTGTAGCACCACTGTCGAAATACCACACATGTGAATCTGCAGCAACTGACAAGCATGCATCATGGACAGCAGGATTGTAAGTGCACTCTGCGCTAAAAGCCCATTCTGCATCAACATCAGCAACACAGTCTCCTTTCATAGAAGACTCAACAATGGCTGCATTTGTAGTGGAACCAGCATTTGCAATGGAACCACCCTCTTTCTTGTTAGCCTCTTTGGCCTTCAACTTAGGACACGACTTGATCAAGTGATCATTGGCTTTACAATAATGGCAACGCATCTTCTTTTTGCCCTTATCACCAGAATTTCCAAACGAATTCCTGCCAGCAGAAGCATTAGGAACAGAATTTTTGCCACTCGCAGCAGAACCGTAAGAAGTGGCTGCATTGCTGTTACCACCCTTTCTTTGAGAAGCAATAAAAGCCTATTCAACTGCACATTGTCTAGTCCTGTTTTTTCTGGAAAGTGACTCTTGCAATAGCAATGTGCATAATGCATCAAACTTGACAACTTCTGGATTTCCTTGGGTCATAAGTCTCCAAGTACTAGCAAAAGTTTGGTAAGAATCTGGTAAGGCATCAAGAACATTCTGCACAAGGGAACTGTCTGAAATAACTTCACCTGCAGAAATAAGTTGCTCATTGATATCCTTGACACTAGCAAGGAAAGTGTCCATATCATCTTCCTCATGCATAATCTTCGACTCCAACTCTTTGCGCAGCAAAGCACTTTTAGCCTCATTGCGGCTTGCATAAAGACCTGCTAGAATATCCCAAGCCTGTTTTGCAGATTTTGCTGAACGGATGTGAGGAACAATGGTGCGCTTCACAGACAACGCAATCAATGCATGAGCCTGCGCATCCTTAACATCCCAACGAGCTTGTTCTGCCGTAGGCAAAACAACTCTAACAGCTGCAATCCTTGCAACAAGACCTGCAACATCCTCAACATCGCCTACATCCTCAGAACCAGGACGTACATCAATGCCCTGCACAATGTTCCAGACACCCTTTGACACAAGAACATGTTGCATCATATAAGCCCACATAGGGTAGTTGTCCCCATCCAACCTGTCCTCAGCAGGCATCATCTTGAACACATCTGTGTTGTTGTTGTCAGCCATGGTAAATGCTGCACCTGATGTGAAAACTACCCGAAAATAGGAGAAACGGAGCAGGAACAACCTGTGCTATATATTCAAACCGTAGAAGATTATAAGGCACCTGTTATGCAAAAACGGCACTGATAGAAATTCTGCACAAAATGACGAAAAAGCCTGTGCAGTACTGCCTGTAGTGGAAACGGAGGCCGAAATGAGCCCAAATCAAAATTCTGAGCATACCAAGCTTCACGAGCCCTCCCAAAATATTTGTCGACTTGCGAACGCTTGCCAAAGCTCACTGAAATCGGAGAAAGTGAGCAGGCGTGTGCTGGAGTAGCTGGCGGCTAAGCCCGGGAGGACGTGACCTGCTCTGATACCAATTGTTGGAATTAGGGTTGCAGAGAAACACACACAGTTTGGAGAAGACGAAGGAAGCTCAAGGCACACAATAGAGAGTGTATTACTTAGTGTGCAATGGAAAGATAGATAGCCCTAGAGTGATGGGCGTATATACAATGCACGGGGGAAAAAACCTCTTAAAGAGGGAAAAAATGCCCCGGCGGTCCTAGTGTGTTCACACATATCACTACCACATGTATATGGTAACAAGAGGTCTTTTCAAAATTGAATTTGGACATCATTTGAGAATTCTGCAAGCTAAGATAGGTTTCTTCCAAAAGCATGATCGCTTTATCAATTCAAGTGTTTTGACTAATAGAGTGGCTATAAGCTCATTGCTATTGAGTGTTTGTTGTGTAGATTGCAAGGGATATAGCATGTAGCTGATCTTGAGTTGAAGATTTGGAAGCGACCAAAGAGGTAACATGCTAGGGTTTTGCAAGAGCGATATTTTCTTGATGTATTTGAGATTAGGTAGATTTTACCTGATTCAAAACCCTATCGTAGGAGATCAAGTGAGAAATATTCCAATGAAGAGACTGTGAATCAGGGACCATTGGCTCCCGTAGAGCCGATCATTGAGGAGATTCTGTCTGATATGTCATCAGAGAGATCTTATACCTACATGGCTAAGGGATTCAACAACATGAGTTTTAAGGATGGACCGAACATCGGAGCGGGACCATCCCAACCAACACCTAAAATGAAATTGTTGCACTTGAAAAATCAATGTGAAAACGACCAAGGTGGAAAAATCTACAAGGACAATAGTATGGATTTGCTATTACGTGAATTAGAGGAGAGGCCTAGTGAGTTCAAGGACCTAGTGCATGTGGACTATAGTGGTGATTGATACTTTGACAATGAGAAAATAATGCGTCTAATTATGCAAAATCCTTATATTGTGGACAAATATGGGAATGACAAGCACACAAGACAAAGTTGACGTAGAGATGGAAGATAAGCCGCCTAAGTTAGATAGACCAAATGCCAAACTAAGGTGAGTGAATGAGACGATCCAAGTCAACATAGGTAACACCCATGTAGGGCTATACAAGTACAATAATGGGGAGAAAATGTAATATTACAAATGCAATGAACCCTACCTTAGAGAGTTGTTAGAGCACAAATGATTGTATGTTTTCACAAACATTGAAGACAAAGACACCCATATAGTCATGCTCAACAAGTACAGACATGGTTACTCGACAGTAAACCGGAGAGGACTTGAGAGATATACATACTTTGGAGGCCCAATTCATCAATATTATGCCACTCCAAGCATGTTTAGACACATTGTCTCAAAGACCAGACTAGAGATGGGAAGAATGAGTGCTACAAACGGAGAACGTGGTGGCCTGCAAAATACCCAAAATGTACTAACATGCATAAAACGAAAAATTTATGTACCTGACAAATCACACAACGCATAATCCAAGTTGTACATGAATAGAGAGAGATGAAGAGCAAGATACAGCATAAGAGCACATGCCGATGCACCTTCGAGAGAGGAGTGCTACACTGGCACCGCGAGAGAGAAGAGAGAAGAACAACACAGACACTCGGTGCAATCTCCCCCCATGCAAGAGTGACTGTTTCCCTCTTGCACGTAATTACTTTATAGATTTCTTGAATGCTGAAAGTGAGTACAAACTGGCCGGTCGGTCATAAATGCCCAAAGCTCATAAAAGAGCACTTGAATAAAATGTACATAAAATATATATATCCGTTTGCATAGGCCTAAATCGATCAAGCCTTTTCCACATGTCAAATGTAGTAAATTCCCAAAATATCAATTCCATTACATACCTCTCCGTTGGAAAGCAACTGTCCTCAGTTGCAAAGTATGAATCTGCAAACGATACTTGTCAAAAACAGTGATTAGAAATCTGTGTCAAAAATAGTACAACAAGAAATTAATGAAACTAACCAATAGTGCTTATGCATGCCCTCATCCACATACTACCGATTCTAGTGTCCCATACCACTAGAATAAGAAGTATATGTCATACCTTGATGAATCAGGACATCATTGATCTCACTCATCATGCAATAAATTAATTATGGTCAATCTGAAGTTCAATTTCATAAACACTGTCGGGATCAAATCACCACATACCAATTCCAAATCCAAATCCAAATATCACTCCAAATCCAAATCACTTTTATTTTGTACCCAGGTAACAAAATCATACTAAGGATAGTGGTGGCCAGCCACTGCAGCATGATCCTATGATCGGTGTTGCCTAAATTGGCGAATCTACACCAATAAGACGTGCTACCTAAATCAGAAAATCTGCAGTAATGCTACCGAAATCGGCGAATTTACATTTGGTATTGTTTAAAAATCATGAATTTTTAGTTTGACGTTGTGCTACCTAAATCGGCAAATCTGCACTTGTGTTGCCTAAACCGGCATATCTGCACGTATAACTGGTGTTGCCTAAATCGGTAAATCTACACCAAGATGAGCATTTACACACCCCAAATCGATGAATTCCGTGTGCATTTGACCAATGGACTAGACAAGACATAAAAGAGAAAAATAGTTAGTATTTGTTTGACACCAGTTTGGAGTATAGGAAAGTACTTACAAACTTTTGTTTATGAATCCAAAATACTTTAGCTCATGTGAGGAGTTCTCTAACGTCAAATTATCTCAATAAAAACTCCATTTAGTGCAAAGTTGACGTCATATTATGAGAGATGGCCGGGTTTGTAGCTCATAAGATAACCTGAAAAGAGGAGGCCCAAGGAGGAATTGGATGTATGTACCTACTAAGAGCTCACTACACATCTCTTGTTACGTTTTATATCATTAGGAACATTGACAATTACAGCTTTGAGTAGGTAAACCTTGGTAACCTCCATGAGGGAACCATTTGGAAGCATGTGAGATGCAGCAAAGTTTTCCCTCCTGAGGCTTGTTTCAAATATATATATATATATATATATATATGTGTGTGTGTGTGTGTGTGTGTATTGAGAGTAGGAATTGAATCCAAGCTCACATAAGAATCTCCGCTCGAGGTGCAGCTGATGCCTTAGCTATTTCCCAACCATAACCTTGATCATCTGCTACGCTAACAATAAACGCTCTCTTGCCAATGAGGTTGATGACCAGTCCTTGGGTGGTTGTCGTCCCATTTGCGAAAGTAGAGGGTTCGACAATAGCTTGCTTCAATGAAGTGGATATGTGAATGACCTTGGAGCTATAGCCAAGGAATTGGATGAATTGGAGCCAAAGAAGGGTGGATACCCATAGCGAATTGTATCTTCGCTCAACCTGTAGAAAAAACAATGGATTTTCCAATTTGTTACTCTAGTAGATAGCTCAATAAAGAGAAATGGAACTACACGACCATAGAAAGTGTCATAGAAACTAATATCTAATTCTCCCAAATGATTTTCTCATGTTAAACTGATCATTTAATATGGGGAGGTACCAGGGGAGTAAAAGCTAGAATATTGGTAAGGCTGCAAGACCGGTCTCAGCAGGGATCTAAAGTAGGGAAAATAGGGATCCAAAGGGGGACAGTCTGCAAAAGAGCAATGTGCATCAATGGAGCTTAAAAGACCTAAGGTTCAACTCCATTAAGACTTCCATAGGCTAAGGTTCCAAAATTTAATTAAAAAGTCCAATGAGCAAAAGTAGGGAATATTGGATGGTTATGGGAAGACTAAAAAGTCTTCCCACATCCCTAGGAAGGAGGGGGCGAGCCCTAAAGATAGGGGACGGGAGAGAAACACACACACACACACACTCCCAAGCCCTCCCTTTACACAAAGGGAACAATGGACACACGGCAGGCTCCTAGCCCCCAATTGCCCCCAATCTCCCCTCAAATCCTATTGGATGGCCATAGAGGTGGACCAATGAGAATTAGGCTAGAGTAAAATTAGTCTAATCAATTTAGAAATGCTTGATAAAAGAACCAATAGAAATTAAGCTCCCTAGAAGACTATTGGAGAGCCTACCAAGGGGTCCAATGATCATCAAACAACCCAATGGTTTGCTTGATTCCTATTGGCTAGAAGACTAAAAGGTCCAATGAGAGTTTAAATTTTTTATTTTAATTATCTAAAGCTCTCACAAAAGGGGAAAGGGGGACACTTGTCACAAGACTATCAAATATGCCTCTTAATTGCTATTGGCTAAGCTCTACAGGAACCAATGGGAAGCCGCAAGAGCAAATGGGAAGAGGGGTCGGCCAAGGAGAGTGAGAGTTGGCATTTTTAGTCTAACTCATTTGCTATATACACACACACACACACACACACACACAACTCATGTGTTGAGAAAGAACTCCACTCCTTCTCCAAGCATTGAGAAGTAGAGGCCTACACCAACAACTCTTGGCTATGGAATGCAAATCCAACCAAGATCCAAGCTTCAATGGCATGCTCATCTCCTCTACCATGATAATTACTAAGCTAAGCTATGCTATAAGAGTGATTATTTGAGGAGAATACTTCTTTCTCATAAGATACATCTTCTTCCTCTTCATCTTTCCTCATTCCCTGCTAGCTCTCACCATCTTTGAAGGTGTGTGACAGCAAAGCTAGAGATTGCCCAAATTTTCTTGTGATCGATGGTGTCGTGCCGAGATGGTTGTAGTAGCAAGTTTCAAGGGTGTTTGTAGGTGATGTTTCTATCATAATTGAAGCAAGCCATAGCAGATTTTGGTGCCATTTCTTTCCCATTTTTTGACTTCTTGTATTTGCTTTGTTCCGATCATCTGGTACTAGTGTGTAATATGTGTGTGCCTCCTCGGGTCTCTCTGTGTGTGAGCAAGAAAGAGAGTATAGTGTGCATTGTGTGATTGATGTAAATGGGCAAAATTGGTGTGGTGTGGTGTGCTATCAATCGATTGTGCAATGTGTGTGTGCATTGGTATGCATGCAGGACGGTGATATGTGTGTGAAGGTGTTAAGTTTTGAAGGTGAACTCTAGTGGATTGGGGTGCAATGAGTATCATGGGCTATAGAGAGGCCATTGTTTGTGTTTTGGAGGTGTTCCCCTTTCTCCCTATCCATCTTCTAGTGCCCCCACTGAGGAACTGTGATGATGCTCCTATTGCAAGTTCAAGGTGGTGTTTCAAAGTTGACAAGTTATTAGCAGATGGACGTCAATTGGCAGAGATGACGGAGCCATGTTTTGGCCCCACATTTTCAGGTGTTGAAGACCGTGAAGATTGGTTGAGATTTTGAGCTATGGTTGCTGTCAATGCGTATGTTAACGGATGCACAAAAGTTACAGCTGCCACAGTTTATGCACAGACGTGCAAAGATGTGGTTCGATGGTTTAAAGATTAGTGATTAAGGATCATGGCAGAAGCTACAATATTAGTTTTTGAAGCAGTTTCGAGAGGTGGTTTCTACAGCGGAGGCTGGTGTAAAGTTGAGGGTAGTACACCAAGATGTAAGTAAATATTTTTTCATTTCCTTTGAGCAATTTTAAGCATGTTGGAGGTAGTTGGATATTGCTATTGGGGTAAGAGGCAATTGGTTTTTGAAGCTGACAAAGTTTCTTGAGTGCTTGCATCTCGAGGATCAGGGACAAGGTGGAGTGCGGTGCGGATACCTATAAAGTCATGGTCTATTTGGCCAAGGTGAAGAGCCAAAAGCTGAAGCCTGCAAATTATGTGCTTGTTGTAGTGATAATGGATTGTTCTATGGTCCAACCGAAGGTGGTGCCAATTGTTCGAAGTGCAGAGCCTATTGCCTATGGTTGGTTATGTTCCTTGGAGGTTTCTAGTTCATGATGTGCATGTGCCAATGGCGAACAATATTTTCAATAAAGATAAGCCCCTTGTCAAGGTGAACTAGTGCCCCAAAGAGGTAGAAAATGTCGGGTTTTTAGAGTGGCTTAAAGAGGTAAAGCCTATTTTTTTGAAGCCAGTGCATGATGAGGTAGCAGAGCATAGCCGAGTTGCAGATACCAAGAGCATGGAAGGAGATGAAGAAAGTGAGCAAAGCCTAGATGAAGGTCAAGATTTTGTGGAGCAGCAAGAGAATGAGGATGCTGATACAGAGTTGGTATATGGTGTTGATGAAGATGAAGATATCAGCTCAAGTTTCTGGGAGACAAGCAAAGAGGATAGAACGGATGAGTCCAGATCCTATGGCAAGGAGACCGAGTCTGATAAGCATGTGCTGGTAAAGGTAGAGCTTCTTGATTATGTCTCTAATGATATAGTGATAGTATGTCTCTAATGATATAGTGATAGCCAATGTTCATGAAGAGCAGGTTCAAGTGCCAAAGCTTGTGGAGAGAATTAATCATTGATCAATGATTAGTGTTAGTCAAGTCATACATGAGCAAGGAGAAGCTCAAGGACTCTAGTACTTGATGATCGATAAAAACATCCAAATCCCAAGAAAATGTGTAGCTCTTCTAGATGTTTGGGAGAAGGACATCTCGTAATAACATCCACTTTGGATTTATTTATATGTAGCCCAACAGTTGAAATTACATGTTCCAAATAGTGAATTTCCTCCTTCAGAAAATCACACTTGGATTCCTTGGCATATAGCTTGTTTTTTGGTAATAACTCAAACACTTTCTTTAGATGTTGTAAGTGCTCTTTCTCAAAGGCATTGTACACTCAAACTTCATCAAGGAAAATGATAACAAACTTACCTAAAAACGGTTTCAAGACACTATCCATTAGTGTCATGAAAGTAGCTGCCGCATTGGTCGATCCAAAGGGTATAACCAAAAACTCATAGTATCCAAACCTTGTTTAAAGCGGTTTTGGGTATATCAATAATTCTAATGCATACTTGATGATACCTTGACCATAATTCTATCTTCATAAAGATACAAGCATGTGTGAGTTTATCAAATAACTCATCCACTCTTGGCAACAGATACTTGTTCTTAAGAATAACCGTGTTCAAGCCACGATAATAGATGCACATGCGCATACTACCGTCCTTTTTCTTCACTAACAAGATGAGAGAGGCCCATGGTTTATAAACCCTCCACTAAGGTAGTTAGCATGTTGATGTTCCACCTTAGTAGCTTCAAAATGACTCATTATGTAGGGTGGTTTACTATGGGCTTACTACCTACAACCACATCTATGCCATGTTGCACAGTATGTGTCGGCAATAATCATGGTGGCAAATCATCTAGAAACACATCTTTGTATTCCATTAATGATTCTTTTAACTAATTAGAAACATTTGCATGTTCTAGTGAGAGAGAAGTATCCATAGTAGGAAGAGAAGAGAGAGAAGAATGCGGCATTGAGGAGTCATCATTTAAAATATTATCAACGTTTGACAAAAAATGACACAGCAAGTAGCATGAAAAGAGTTCTTCTATTTCATCTTCAGAAGAGAGCTTCATAATCTCGGCTATACAAATAAAATGCGAGGAAGGAACATCCTTCTCCCCCAGTAGTAGCACGTGCATGCCATTGTATTCAAACATCAAACTATTATGCTCAATCCTATGTTTTAATGATGACCCTAACCCATATGACCACTCCCAACTAAGGACCACATTTGCCTGATCCATATTCATGACTTGGAAATTCAAGGATGTGTGATACCCTTGAATCTCTAGTGGTACATCCTTTACTTGTGTATCCCACACCTTGGCATCATGGTTGTCAATCATCGCTACCTTGTAATAGTGGAAACTAGGATTTTGGGGCAAATTAAGATATTTCACTAACTTATAGTTAATGACATTGTGCAAAGCAGCATCATCTACTAAGATTCTTACCTTGTGACCTTGGATGGACCAAAGGTGGTTGCCACATTGAGTTTGTAATAAGATAGCACTTATGCACCACTTTGGTGTACGTTACTTCCCAATTGGAGAAGCGAGGGAGGACTCGAGAGGCAACAATTGCACCATGTACATTGCTTTCTCCTTACCTTGGGCAGTGGCTTTACCCTTGGAACAGTCCCTTTTGCCATGTCCACTCCCTAAACAAGTAAAACATAGATTTTCCTTCTTAGCTTTCTCAAAATATTCACTAGACTGATGGCCCTAGGCCCCTTGAGCTTCTTGGATGCATCAAATGCAAAAACTATAAATTTTCTCTTATTATGTCCATGCATTTTTTGTGCATTTGCATGTGTAGTGTTAGACACATGATTGTTATGCAATGCTTTTTCATCGATATTGTCATGTATATGCACTTGCACTATAGTTTCCTCAAGCGTCTTGGGGTCTTGGGTTTACTTAACATGCTTCTTAAGCTCTAGTGTTAACCCACAGATGAGTTGGACGCACATGCTGAAAGGTGTCTAGCCCATCTAGCTTGAGAATCACATCACACTAGTGCAAGATATACTCCAATAGTGTCTTATGTTGATACATAGAGCACTTGTCCCCCATTCAGACCAATTTCTGTCAGCTTCATTTGTGGGCAGAAAATTCCTTTTAGAGCACATCCTTGAAGGTTGTCCAAGTATATGGTATGATGCCCTTCTCCTTGAGCGACATCCATCATTTGTAGGCATTAGTCTCTAGTGTCAAACTTGTTTGCAATGCCTTTGTAAACACATCCTCAAATGCTTTCCAAGTTTTTGGTATGATGCCCTTCTCCTTAGTGACATCCACCATTTGTAGGCCTTACCATCTAGTGTCAGACTTGTTTGCAATGCCTTGAGTGCATCTAGAGTGCTTCTAAGATCGTGAATACCATCCCATTTTCTTAGGAATACTTTCACTGTATCTTTATTGCACTCCTTTCCTTGGCAAAGGATTGGTGGCTTGGTATTCTTTAACAAGTCATCCACCTCTTTTTGAGAAAGAAGGTGCAACCCCTCCAGATTGGAGCCTTGCTCCTACAGACCAAGGGCGCACAGGTGTTGAAAAAATGCTAGTCTTCTATTAACTTGGCCCTTGGCCAACTGTTGCATGATCTGCACAAGCATATCAGACATCATAGTGACATTCGTATGCAAATGTACAAAAGTAGACTCTAAAATAGTCCTACATGTTTGCAGTACTCTAAACTTTTGGATGTCAAGCAATTTGATGCTATCATCTAATAGTAGATTAATTGGGGTAGCGTTCTCAAAATCAAACATTTGCTCCATGTCAATATCCAAATCCATGGCGTAATGAGTTATGCTAGCAAGAGATGGTTAAAGGCACCTAGCAAAACCAAACAGTAATTGGCTGAGTAACCGCAAATGAAATTGAGTAGCCATGCTAAATGAAAAATTTCAATTTGTAATTAAGTGTCGATTTCAATTGCGAACATCGACAGTCATTGTCCAGTTGAAAACCCCACCAATACTTGATAGCCCGACGAAAAAAACTGTGTCAACTCTGAGGAAGACAAAACCTTTAGATTTGAATAGATAAAAAAGATTATGCTATGTATGGCTAGTTTGGCTTAGCACAAAACTTTGTTGAAGAAGAGAGGAATAGAGTTAGAAAATTGTCTTATAAGTTTTTTGAAATTATGGAGATTGTGATGCACTTCTTTAGTGTTGATCTTCGCCCTTCACCTTCACAAAATTGTTTTCTCTCCATCGCAATCACTAGGAGAGAGTGTAAGGGGGTGTACTATGTGGGCATGCTCCCTCAGGGAGTTTTTTGTAACCAAAAAGGGGTGCCTTGTCTTGGCCTTGGGCACCTAACGAGAAACAAGGTCTCACACCTTTGCCTGAGGCCAAGGGAAATTTTAAACCAAGCTCAGGGGCTGTCTATATAAAGGGCAAGAGGTTGAGAGGTGAGATAGTTTATAGACTCCCTAGTCTCACATTGGTATCAAAGATGTTCTGGGCAAAGCAAGGGCATAGACCCATTTTCAGAAAAGCTTGCATGTGAAGGGAAGGAGCTCTCTTTCTCTCTTGGTTGAGGAGGATGCATCCGGGCATGGCCGCTTGCAAGGGAAGGGGACCCAAGATTGACCACCACCAAACCACCCACAAGCATGCTTGATGGATACGTGGAACCACTACCAGTAATTTTTGTTTCAGCTACAGCTCCATTTGAGCACCATGCAAAGCACTATGAGTTTTTCTCCTTCCCCTTGCATCTCTGCTCATCGTTGGCATAGCCTTGTGAGACCTTGTTTCTCATTAGGCATCCAATGCCAAGACAAGGCGTACCTTTTCTTCCAAGCGGTCATGGTCATGTGTGTCCTCCTTGGTTGAGAGAGAGAGAGTTACTTCCCTCACATGCAAGATTTTATAAAAATAGATGCATGCCCTTGAATAGCTCTGATACCAATGTGAGACCAGGGAGTCTGTAACTTGTCTCACCTCCCAGACTCTTGCCCTTTATATAGGCAACCCTTGAGCTCAGTTCAGACTAGCCCCTTGCCTCTGCCCCCAGCCTGACATGAATGTGACAATAGCAAAATTTGAAGCATCAACATGCACATGGAAAATTTTGTTGTAGCTAGAGTCTTCAAGGTAGGTGTTAAAGACAAAGCTTGCTTGAGATTTTGGAATGACCCCTCATCAGTCCATACAAGCTAAATGATAAGTCCATAAATGGGTTTTGCAATGATAGCATACATGAGATAAATATTCGATAATATCCACAATGTCCCATGAATTCTTGAACCTCCCTACCCTAACATTCATTGGTCTAAGCATTACAGCAATGACATCAATCACTCTCACTTTTTCCATATCCATAGCAATCTCATTTTTTGAAACAATATGTTCAAGAATTTTGCCATGTCTAACCATGAATACACATTTCTCAAAATTTAAACAAATCTATATAGATGGCATTTCTAAAAGACACACTTGAGATGCTCAAAGAGGTCTTCTCTTATGGATGAATGCAGGCATAGATCATCCATGTAAACTTCTAAGACGTTTCTCAGGTATTCTTTGAGCACATGGCTCATTAGCCTTTGGAATGTTGTCGGAGCATTTATTAGTCCAAAAGGCAATGGCTAGCTAATTGTCACCAAAGAATCCATCTAAAAGGTTGTAAGCTTCTTTTCCACCCACTCTCTCTAAAACATGATCGGTGGTAGGAAGAGGGCAGTTATCTCAACGAGTCACAACATTCACTTGTTACCATATACGAGCCATATACATGTGGTAGTGATGTGTGCGAACACACTTAGGACCATCGGGTGATTTTTTCCCTCACTAGGAGGTTTTTTTTCCTATGCATTGTATATATGCCCATCACTCTAGGGCTAGCTCATTGTTCTATTGCACACAAAGTAATACTGCTCTCTATTGTGTGCCTTGCTTCTACATCTTCTCCAACCTATGTGTGTTTCCCTACAACCCTATTTCCAACAGTTGGTATCAGAGCAAGTTGCATCCTCCCGAGCATAGTCGTCAACATTTCCAGTACATGCCTACTCACTTTCTCCAATTTGGATGAGAGTTGGTGAGCATTAGTAGGTCAACAAATACTTTGGTTAAGCTCGTAGAGTTCGATTTGCTCAGAATTTTGATTCGGGCTCATTTCGGCCTCCATTTTCACTTACAGGCAGTACTATGCAGGCAATTTTGTCCTTTTGTGCAAATTTTTTGTCAATTCCATTTTAGTATAACAAGTCCCTTAAAGTCTTCTTCAGGTTGTTTTATACAGCATGTGTTGGTCCCGCTTCATTCTCCTCTTTTTGGGCTGTTTTCACATCAAATGTAGGCACTCGCCGTGGTTGAAAACAACACAGATGTGTTCAAGATGTTTGCTGGTGAGGATAAATTGGATGTGTACAATTTTCCAATGTGTGCTTACATGATCCAACATGTTCTTGTGTCAAAGGGTGTTTGGAATGTTGTGCAGGGCATTGATGTATGTCTTGGTTCTATGGATAGATGCAATGTTGAGGATGTTGTGGGTTTGGTGGCAGGGTTGTTGCTGGCAGGGCTGTTTTGCATGTGACTGAGCAGTATCGTTGGGATGTTAAAGATGTGTAGGCTCATGCATTTTTTTAATTATTTGTAAAGTGCACTATTACTCTTCACATATGCTCACCTAAGTCAGCTAAATAGGCTTGGGATATTCTAGTTGGTCTTTGTGCAAGTCACAATGAGGCTAAAATTGCCTTGATGCGTAAAGAACTCGATTCGAAGATTATGCATGAGGAAGATGATTGGAGCAGAGCGCTCACGTCGGGCAATAGCATCCGAGTTTGTAGCACAAGAAGAACCCTCAAGCACAGACAATACAGGAACAAGCTTCGAGCAAGAGCACAACCAGAGCAACAAGCAAGGTACGTTGTTGCAGTAGTGTGTCTATGTTTGTTTTGTGTGTGTGTGTGTGTGTGTGTGTGTGTGTGTGTGTGTGTGTGTGTGTGTGTGTGTGTGTGAGAGAGAGAGAGAGAGAGAGAGAGAGAGAGAGAGACTTTTGTTGCTTTTAGTTGACATGTTTTCCGAATGTGTGTCCTCACAAAATTAAAAGATTACCTTGATTAGCTTTGTGTCCAAAATGTCGTCACTTGGATCGCATTGATTGCTGCATATGGCCAACATGGTTGTGGCAAGGAAGCTTTGGCCTTTTTTCAGCAGATGTTAAGGGAAGGCCTTTCTCCATATTTGATCACCTATGTGTGAGCCTTGAAGTCCTGTGACATTGCACAAGACCTTGATAGGGATGGAGGAATACACAATGAGATTGCTCTGACATTCACCCTTAGATTTTGAAAGACAGTCCAATGATTTAGATTGTTTTCCACCTATCACCCATACAATAAATATATGTTAATGTACCACAAACAAATACCATTACCTAACCCTCGGTTAAAGCAATTGCTATGTTATTACCCTAAGATTCAAAAATTGTTAAAAACATTGGTAAATTACATATCATATTGAACATAATATATCAAAACAAAATCTTACATTTGCTTATGCCTTGAGTCATCCACATACTGCATATTCTAGCATCCCATGCCACTAGAATAAGCATTATATGCATATCTTGATACTTCAAGATATTATTGGTCATAGTTTCCTTCCACAAGCAAGTTCCATCAATGTCATACCAATGTCCTTATCATAAATTCAACAAAAGTGTAAATGGGCCAAATCCTAACCATCTCAACATAATCCAAATTATTTCCATAATATTATCGGGATAGCAAAATCACACTAAGAGAAGTGGTGGCTAGCGCTCGTAAGATGGTTTTGTAATTGGTGTCTAAACCCACACATCAACACCCATTAGGTGTGATGCACCTAAACCAGCGAAACTGCAATGAGGTTAAGCTACTTAAACCAATGAGTCTGCCTTGAAGTTGTGTTGTCTAAATCAGAGAATCTATACTAGGGCTACCTAAATTGACAAATTTGCACTAAGATCGTGCTGGATAAATCAATGAATCTATAATATAAAGTTGGTGTTGCCCAAACAAGCACATTGACACCATGATGAAAACTTTACACCGCATTTTTTGCAAGATATGCCCAACATGACTTGCAAAGAAGCTTTGGGTTGTCTACAATGTTGGGTTCAGGCCCATTACCCGTGGGAACATGCCCTATGGCATGCAGGTACACTCAGTTATGGAGTGGAGTTTGCATGGCAAGTTTTCATCTATATATGTAAGGCTTCTTTACAAACCAATATACAAGCGTTATTTTTATATTGTGTCGATTGAACATCAGAACCCTTGTGAGAATGACAAAATTCTCTAAGTCTGCATAAAAGTTACAAAATTTGGCTTTCGATCAAAACTACTGATCAAAATCACAAAAGTTTCTACCCATAACATCTCTTCTGGTGAAGAGACCACTTCAAAATGTGTTCCAACATGGATCATGATCCATGTACCTTTGACCCAGAATCCACATGAACCAAGTTGACCTAGTGTCTGTAGTTGTTCTACACATATTGGTGAAGTTTTGTCAAACATGGAGCTATTTTGCTCAAGTTATGCTCATTTTTCATTTTATGGTCAAGTTTGTCTCGCATCTTGCTCTCGCTCTTGCTCTGCACCCCCTTCTCATCGGAGGTAAAAAAATCACGATGTGATGTAATGTGCTTTGTAGCACCATTGTCAAAGTACTACACATGTGAATCTACTGCAACAACTGACATAAATGCATCATGGACAAAAGGATTGTAAGTGCACTCTGCACTAAATGCCCACTCTGCATCTACATCAACATCACAATCTCCTTTTGCAGAAGATTTTACAATAGTTGCACTTGTACTAGAACCTACCTCTTTTGCCTTCAATTTAGGACACTACTTGATCAAGTGATCATTAGCTTTGCAATAGTGGCAACCCATCTTCTTTTTCCCCTTTTCACCACAATTCCCACATGAGGTGTAATGGAAATGGCCTATGAACTTTGAGAGCAGCGAAATTCGGAAAAGTAGAGAAAGCATTTTTGTGAGATTACTTTGTGAGCATAGAGGGTGAACTTAATTGATGGTAGCAACATAAACATAGTACTGAATTAACTTGTCATGAACAATACTTTTGCAAGAGAGAAAGTTTAAAGAACATGACAACAGTTGAGGACCGGATTTATGTGGAGCCGGTCCCCCCTCCAATAGGCATTTGTATTATAGATTCTCCCATTAAGAGAGACTTGGTACAATACAATTTTTGTGTTCCTTGTGACCTAAATAATTCAAAGATGATGGAAAGCTTCATGCATCACAAGCATAACATAAAATTTGTAAAAAGCATTAACTATCCCAAGCCTCAGTCCCAAGGCCTCAAACACCCTCGAAGGTGGAGAGAGCTAACAGGGAATGAGGGTAGGGAAGAGGAAGAAGAAACATTCCATAGGAGAAAGAAGTAGTTCCTCACTTATCATCACTCTTCTTGCTAGCATACATAATAGCATAGTAATGAAGATGGAGAAGATGGCAAGCTTAAGCATTGAAGCATGGCTCTCGGTTGGATTTGCATTCCATGGCCAAGAGTGTTGCTGTAGGTTCTCAACCTCTCTACTAGCTTGGAGAAGGAGATGGAGCTGTTGCACTTTGCACTTCACACAATGAGAGTGTGTGTGAGTGTGTGTGGGAGAGTATACCGCCCAAGCAACCCCCCTTCTTGCTTTGGTCGACCCCCCCTTGTAGCTCATGCTTGAAGCTCATTGGACCCCTGCAAGCTTGGCCAATCACATGGAGAATGCATAACAAGCAACAAGGGTAGCCTTGGGACAAGTGTCCCCCTTTCCCCTTTGAGAGAGAGGACTTGATAAATGCAAAAACAATTAATCAAATTAACTAATTTATCATTGGACCCCTTGGGAGGCCAACCAATAGGCTTTAGGCACACCATGAGGGCAACATGAGGAGAAGCTTGACAAGTGTCCTATTTGCTTTCTTTGCACCAAGCTTTCCTTGTGTGAGGGTGTGTGTGTTCTCTCTGTAGCCCCTCCTTGTAGGGCTCGCCCCCTCCTTGTAGGGATTTTTTTGACTTTGTGGAACACGTTACCCTCAAGCACCTTAGTCAGCAAGCAGGACAAAGCACCTCAAGCTTGGGTAGTGTTCCCACAAGCACTCAAGCTCCCTAGTTCCATCTCATAATCAGACGGTGGATTTTCCTCTTGCCCTTCTTCTTGGTTGGTGCCTCAGAAGTCCTAATGCCAACATTGTCCTTCTGGATAAGTCTGTAAATGGCCTCCTCCTCAAGCTAATCCCGCCTTTCAGTGGACATCTCAAATTCATAAGACGTGAGGGGACTGTAAGTTTTGGTGTTGGGCTTTTACTTTCATTCTTGGGTTCAAATGCTTGTTTACTTTGATCAATCGAGGGCTTTCCTCAGAACCCAATTCCATTCTTCGATTTCCTGATCATCTAGAAGCAACCAATTAGGCCCACCTCCCTTCCTTTTGGTTGACTCCTCAGCATAATCCCAGGACGAACCTTTTAGTTATGAACTATCATTCTGAACTTTAGTAACTTC
Source organism: Adiantum capillus-veneris (assembly GCF_014529385.1). Lineage (NCBI taxonomy): Eukaryota > Viridiplantae > Streptophyta > Polypodiopsida > Polypodiales > Pteridaceae > Adiantum > Adiantum capillus-veneris. The sequence continues at coordinate 122,261,215 of NC_140951.1, read as the reverse complement.
TTCATAGTGCACCTCTTCAGTAGTCGCTGGTGTACTGGAATTTGAGAGTTCTTCTTTGGAGTCAATTGGTTTCTCTGGCCGTCCCGTTAGCTGAATTGGTCGTTCTCCAGGATTCAGTTTAGTGAATTGATTTGGTAATTGCTTCCTTTGCTTTTCAACATGAACCTTGTCAAATAATACTGCATTTAGGTCTATCTCGGCCAATGGAAAAATATTCATTGCTGTCAACATCCTCTCAATCTTCTTTACCCCATACTTCTGGCAAAGCTCTTTTGGTCGCAGTGCCTTCCTCCAGCTTCTGGTGTTGTTTGTCTGGATCTAAATTCTTCTATTGGTGCCCCGGATTGTGAGAGTCTGATTGGCATAGTCGTGAACAGCCTATGCCGTTCGTAACCATGGGCGTCCCAGTAGCATCCCATATGTGCCTTGCACATCCAGGCTTATCTCCTTCTTAGCTTGTTGTTCAAGCTTCAGAGTTCTCTGTACAAAATCATTAATTTCTTTGTTGGTGCAGATACCTCTTGTTCTTTGAGCTTCTTACTGCAGAACCCATTTTAAAACCATGCACGTAGCCTCTTTTTTTTATGGTGGTTCCTCTGCCTGGTTAACTCCTTGATCTTCTCTACATAACTTCTCACCGACAATTTCCCTTGTCGAATCTTATTTTAGCTCGTAGAGGATTTCCTCATCACCGCTGTTGTCTGAATATTCCAGTCTGAAAGCCTTGAGCAGTTTGTTGTATGATCTGAGTTGGCAAGCTGGGTAATGGTAATACCATTTCCTTGCTGCATCTTTCAATGTCTGAGGAAAATATTCTCCCTAGTCATCTTCATCAATATTTTTCAACTCAGCATGTTGTTCAAAAGCTTGAATATGAACATCTGGATCATCTTTCTTTCCTCCTTTGAACACTGGGAAAGAGATTTTCAATGAAGAAGTATAATCATGCCGATTGGCATCATCTCTGCTTCTTCTGACCTTGAGAGCCCGACTTTGTCTTGAAGACTTCATGTAGTGATCTGTGTCAGCATCGCAATCAACTTCTTCGTCAGTTTCAATCTTTGTCTCTTATTTGGATTTCCTGCTGAAACTGTGATGAGTGCCCTTGTTGTCCTTGGCCTCAACTGCCTTGTGTGTGGACCAAGAACTCTTGGTTTTGCGTTCTTCCCGCTCAGCCCTTCTCCTCCTTGAATGACTGGAGTGTTGAGAGTCCCTAGCCTCTTCAGCATGACTGTGCTCCTCTTGAACCTCTGTCTCACTCTGAGGGTCCTTCTTGGGATCAGACTCTCTTTCTGATACCTCAGGAATAGGGTCGACGCGGTTGGAATCAGTGCCTAATCAGGTTGACGATTTGCGACCACGACTGGCTTTGGGCATCATAGGTACAACTGAAAATTCTAAATGGGAGATAAGAGTTTTCTGGTCGAAGAGCGAGCAACTCTAATCACCATGATCGCCAAAATGGAATTGGAGCTGGTCTCTTCAGACAGCTGAGTCCAGTGTTAGAATTTAGAGCTACTGGTTATGTCGTCAGTTCAGTTAATGAGACTGGAACAGAGTACTAAACTGAAATAGAGAATTGAACTGGAATGTTATATTGAAACGAGAGACTTAACTGAAAGACTAGAAAGAGTATTTGCAGATTCAGATTAATAGCTTAAGGATAACCAGTACAATGTATAATGGGTTTAAGCTCAGATGATTACAGAAGCAATGATTACAGTGTGAAACTAGAGGTGAAGAGCTCGTAAACCCGAAAGTGCTTAGAAAGCTAAACTCAAAAGACAAAAAGTCAAACAGCTAAGAAGCCAAGAAGCCCAATTACAATGTAGTGGGTCCTATTTATAGCTCCCAAGAGTTACTGCAGTAACTGCGTGCGGTAATTACTGCTAGTGTGACTGCTCCCGCTGTTCGGCCTTCTAAGAGGCAGTTCCCGCCTGCTGGGACTGTCCTTGCCTTCTACTCTCTCTGTCTCTCTCTCTCTCAACATCGTCTTCTGTGTGTGTGTGTGTGTGTGTGTGTGTCATATGTATGTGTGTGTGGCCACCATGGCCTTCTCCCTAAAACTTATACATGGTATCAGAGCCGAAACGGCCCTGCCCCACCGCGCTCATGAATAGCCGTTGCCTCTCTCCTTGGTCATTCCTCGCGCCATCCCAATGCTCCAACTCAATCAAGAAGATGTCGCTCCATGTACCTCGACAAACATGTCATCCTACCGAAGCATAATCAAAGAATAATGTACGGAATTCTTTAACAACAGCAATGGTACGGCACACCCTTCCACTTCTATTTAAATGTCTCCTCTCTCTCTCTCTCTCTCTCTCTCTCTCTCTCTCTCTCTCCGCAGTCATATGTGTGTGTGTGGTTGCCATGGCCTTCTCCCTAAAACTTCGACATAAGCACTCCTTTTAGCAACAACTTCCCTACTTTTAGAAACACTAGGCCTATGTGTTGACGCTCAACAGTCATCAATGAAAAAAAAAAAAAAAAAACTCCCCGATGATGTTGTGTTATTCACTGGAATTCTCTCATAAAATCCCTATAGGCCTATGAATCTTTCCCTGTTTTAACCATGATTTTTCTCTCAGTTGAGCATCGTCTCAGATTCTACTTAAAAATCAACATCCATGATGTGGCTGTCCTATTATTTAACCATGGCAAAAACAGGAAAAGATTCAGAGGCCTAGGTTTCAGAGAAAAATATTATGGTAAAATTAGGTTTGCCGTTTTCCCTCAACCTTAAGGGCAAGCGCGGCGAGCAAGTCGACCGCGCAAGGCGAAGCGCCTGCCATCAGATACGTTTCTTCTGCACTCTCTTCCTTCAGACGAACACCCACTCCTACCCGCACACCTACACTTAGAACATACACACGACCCACAAGCGTAATCACATATAGCAGACCCAGGCTATGGCGGCACCAGATCAGACGAGAGAGCCCTGCCCGGACAGAATACTGGATGACATGGGGGGCGCTTTTGGCATGGGGGCCGTGGGGGGCTCTGTTTTCCACTTCCTTAAGGGCATGAAGAACTCGCCCAATGGAGAACGACTTTTGGGCGGTGCACAGGCAGTGCGCATGAATGCACCCCGTGTTGGCGGAAGCTTTGCTGTATGGGGAGGCCTCTTCTCTGTCTTCGACTGCTCAATGGTTTATGTAAGACAGAAGGAGGATCCATGGAATTCTATTGTTGCAGGGGCAGCGACCGGGGGCTTTCTGCAAATGAGGCATGGTATGCGTGCAGCATCACGGTCGGCTGCCTTCGGAGGTGTACTCCTTGCCCTCATTGAGGGAGCAGGGCTCATGATTAATCGGGTACTTGCGAACATGGCTCAAATGCCCCCTCCTCCTCTGGAGCAGCCGATGGGATTACCTGCTGGGGCTTCTCTTCCAGGCCTTCCTGCTGGTATTGCAATGCAGCAAAATTCAGCACCTGAGCCTGCCTCATCTAGCGAATCTGCCTGGGGTTCTTGGGCTGGCAGTTTTTTCAAGAAAGATGAGGCTCCAGCAAGTGCTTCTTTTGAAACTAGCTCATCGTCATCATCCTTCCCTAGCAGCAGCTCTAGCTCAGACAACTCAAATAAGGGCGAATTAGGTTGGAAAAGCTGGACTGGTGGGTTCTTTGGAGGTAAGAAAGAGGAGGCTTCTTCTGGCTCGAGCGAGACACTTAGCTCATTTGAAACTTCTTCTGGTCCTGTGATGCCCACATTTGATTACAAGTGAGTGCATTTTCTTGTCTTTGTGATGAAGAAGGATTACATAAGGTGAAAGCTCATGGTGATACCACGTCAGTTCACTGGTGTTGTAGAAAATTATAGGATATTGCATCATTTTTGGAATGATATGAGGGATATTGTTTGATAGAAGTTGATGGTGTTGGGACTGAGGTATGGTTTATTTGAAGTGGAAGCGTTGAATACCTGAGGCCATTATTGCCTTCTTGGCTTGTGGCTCACATGACTTAAGGCAAGCTGTATACTGTGTTCATCTGTAATCTTTAGAGGTTTGTTTTATCTGTGCTTTGGAGGTTTTTTTATCAATTACCTGTGTCTGTTGGATATCTTTCCTGCCTACTGGCATGGTTGCTGCATTTGTGGATGCTTTGGCTTGTTTGCATGGAATGGAACTTTTGCATCGATGATGAAGATTCATTGTTTGTGGCCCTGCGGGTAATGATTCAAGTTTCTGTGGCTTACAAAATTATAGTATACAAGTACAAATTGTGTGTGTGTGACGTGTGCATGTGTGTGTGTGTTGGATGACACGTGGATTCTAGGGCTAGTTGTGGTGAAGGATACAAGATACTTCTCGCCGAGTCTAACTTGATTTGTTGAATTTGGTGGGTGGGCAAGGTGGCACACAATGTGCATGTGATTTTGTCAGTAAGATTAGATTATGTGTTTTTGTTTCGATTTTCTGCAGGCTGGTTGAAGTTCGTATATGTATTCAGTGAGTATCGTTCAATGCTCTATTTAAATGATTTTAAGAAGTTCAGACGTGTTAGTTTCCATATTGTTGCAGCCAACTCGTCTAGTCTTGCGATTTCCATTCCTGTCCGATTGTTGGAAGGGACATTTTGTTGCTCTGATTTCTGGTCTGTTAGTCAAAGCTCGTTCCTTCTTTCTGGTTTGGGAAAGAGAGTTTTGTGTGCCTTCCAAGGTATATCCAAGATTGATGCATAGATTTAAGCGTTATAAACGGAAGGGTGTTTCTAAAGCATGGAGTGGGTTTGTAGTTGTAGCATCATGTCGGGAATTTCTTGGATTTCTTAAATCGCAAGTTGGATCTTAGCAAAGTGGAGCAATCCTTTTCGTATTAAATGCTCACCATCTCTCTTGGAAGGGGGGTTGTATGACACTCCGATGGTGAGTATGTGCAGGTGTGAACACCATTTACAACGCCGAGGAAATTTGTACTCCGTCTTGGACAGTATTGGCATATTGTCCGTAATCTTTAAATAAGTCTTGGATCGATTTATTAAAACTGACTTTTGGTCCTTACTAAATCTGAAGGTTCTGCTCTTGTAACCCCTTGTTACTGACACCTCTTCTTCAGACTATACTCGGTTTTGGGCTACTTTGTCGATGGGTTGTCAAAGGAAATGTGTGCACTTGTATCTGATACACCATATGATTAACTACAAATGTATATGCAGGCCATCTTTTAATCTAATATTGTACAAATGGATGCTGATAGTGATGGACTGCAGGGTTCGGATCGACGCATGGGATTAGGAGTGATTTTACACCTACTCACCCACTCTTTAACAGAATTTGGTTATACAATAATAGGCTTTGGGAAGTTGTTTACATTCTTCTTTTCTTTAGTTGTAACTTGCTTAAGTAACTAGTATATGATTCCTTGGCTATGGGGCTGTTAGTTCTGACTATTGCTAAGCTTCCATTTGAGATTGATGCTAGTTTGATCATGTGATGCTATTGGGATCTCCAAGGGATGTTTCTTTTTGAATCATATCACGTGGACAAAAGAACTTGAAAACTCGGAAGGAATTATTTCCCGGACAGTTTCTCGATCAAGCTATCATTATTGCTAATAGCACAAGATGCTACCTAGTATCTGCTTATTACTGCTTAAGTGTTGCTTTTTTGAATCTGCACTAGTGGTGTACAAGACCATTCTTTGAGATATTGCTCCTATAGTTGATATAATCAAAACTACCAATAACTAAATTGCGCAGACTTGGATGTAAACTAGGAGTATTATACTTGAAAGAATAAGAGAAATTTTTAAGCATTTTCTTTCTATCTTGGAAGTGACCTTGCTCATTGACGATTACTTTTTCAAGAACAAACAAAGTGCGTGGTTCAGTATGTTTTAGGTTCTTTTAGAGTAATAAATTTATTGGGTTAAGTAGGGGACATAGCTAACATCTACTAAAGGTTGTAGATGCATTCAAGCTTGATGAAATGTTTTGCTTGTTTGTATGGATGCAAGTGAGGAGGTTCCTTCGTGGTTTCTTAGATTTCCTTGATGTTCAACACTGATGGAAGACAAATACCTTTTACTTTTCTGTTCGTTACCAAATTTAATTTTGCTAAGTTTAAAATTATTGCGAACATAATAAAAGTTGAATTTGATCGCATAGCAATGTTTTAGGGTGATCTAATGAAAATCTAAGGATGCCTGAATAATAATCTCTCTGGTCTAGAGAGATAAAAATATCCATATCTGATTGAGACTATGGAGTGAGCAAGAATGGCAAGAATAAGGATACAATATTAAAAGAGCCATAGAAAATTCAAAGGCCGCCTAGACTTGAGAACGAAATGACTTAAAAATGACCTTGAAACAATATCTTTAATGTCCAAGAAACGTCGATGGAATAGGGGAAATGGACATAATAGTGTCAAAAGCCTAAGAATTATTCAATATAACTCATCGTGCGCCAAAGACTCATCATCATTTTGGATTATCTACCCCCTCTCCACATAATCGTTCCTTTGGAAGCCCAAATTGATTACTCATATAAAACAGTCATTTTAGTAATTGTTTTGAGCTAAAAGAAAAATAAGAATAAAATCTAAAAGACATCCCATTATGATTCTGTTGAGATCTAAACTGCCAAAAGTTGATACTATGTTAGCACTTTTAAGATTGTGGTATTTAATACACTTATATTTGCCATGAGAACTAAGTTTCTAGGCTCAACATAGTAAGACTTGTTCTATTCAAAAGTCTTGAAAGCCATGTAAAGCCTTATTTTAAACAAAGTTAGAGCAGAGAGAGCGAAGGTAGCCAAAGAGAAGAACCTACCACAACAAAGCAAAGAGGCAGCTGACAGTGGCGAGGATGGTGCAAAGGATCATATACTTTCTGGCTTTTGCAGACACTTCCTTAGCCTCAAGCACAAGAAGTTTTGGACAAATTCTCACAATATTTCCCACATTGCGACTTACCTCAACATCATGAGCTTCTGTGAGGGAGGCGCCTCATACCTAGCTAGGTGCGATTGGGGGTTTGGGGGTAGGGGACCGCCGGCCCCCCTTACCCCCAATCGTACCTAGCTAGGTATGCGGTGCCTCTCGAGCAGAAGCTCATGATGTTATGCATTGTATGAAAAACAATGAGAAAGACTCCGTTTTCCTACATGAGAAAATTTATAAATCTTCTTGTGAAGGTCCTCCATGACTACTCTGTCTCTTCGACAATATCACAGCGATGTTAAAATAGCAATCACGATATTGTAAAAGCGCCCTCGTTGCTTTCCTCACAGTGGCATCTGCTCCTTACAGCTACATAAAAAACGTAGCCACGATATCATCGAGCACAAGTGTTGTTGCTGGTTAATCAAGAGCAATGAGAAAGCAAGAAACACTCAGAGCTGCCACCTCAATCCTTGGACCCTCTTTGCTTTCCTAACAAGTAACCACCATCTACCTCTATCGTTAGCATCTGCTCTTGGCTCACTGCTCTTGGCTCATCCACGCGTGCCCCTCTCAGTATCATCTAATCAAATGCACTATAGTGCACAAGAAGATTTAGAAATTTTCTTATGTAGGAAAACGGAGTCTTTCTCAATGTTTTTCATACAATGCATAACATCACGAGCTTCTTCTCGAGAGGCACTGCATACCTAGCTAGGTATGCGGCTCCTCCCTCTCATGATGTTGAGGTAAGTCACAATGTGGGAAATATTGTGAGAATTTGTCCAAAACTTCTTGTGGTGGTGAAGCTGGAAGCACTAATGCCCAAGTAAGAGAATATTGCGGAGAGCCTCAACGATGATGCAACATATTAGTAGTAGTAAAGCTGGAAGCTAACACCTAGAAGAGTGAGAAGCAGGACAAGTTTGCTGAGAACCTCATAGCAAATGCAAGCTCAGCTCCTTAGTACTTCTCAAAAAAATTTCACACTAGATTCATGCTGAAGGAGAATCAAAGATTTGCAAGAGGATGTTGAGCATGAGGCTAAGTTGAAAGAAAAGCAACAACACTAAAGCAGTGGTGATGGTAGACATGACAACAGAAGTGAGTGTGATAGTTGACAGGAAAGGTTTAATGGAAGCATGGCAATTATAAACACAGAGATCGAAGTGAAACAAATCAACAGGCAACCACGGCTTTAGCTTGACAACACTGTAAGATCCATTATCTACATCCAATTTCCCATGTCTATGCGTTTTCTTGCTCCTACACATAAAGCTTACAGATAGAGCACGACTTTCGTTTCTTATAATTTTTGGAGAGACCATAGTGCCAACTCTCCACCGAACTTTTGTATGGCACTTCATTGCAAGACGAAATGTTTAACTATTCACACTGGTTTTATGTAGCTCGACACAAACATTATGGACAATTGGACGACACCCATACACGATTATCATGTCGGTAGTGTAGTTAAATTTTTATAGCTTGTTGACGCTTTTTGTATTTTTTGAGTTTGTCATTACTTCCTTAAGTTTAGTTTATTTACATTTTTTCCTCACTAGTACATGCTCAAGCTTGTTCATCACATCTATATATCAAATAGATATACACTTCTTTTCTCATAGTTGGGCAATTCAATTTATGTATTGTATTAATGCACTCTGTACATATTTACTTTATTCCTTGGTGGTTGATAGCAATCCTTGTTTGGAAATGCATTTTATATATTACAGCCCAACGTTCTCCTCTACATAATCATTCTTTAGCACGAGGACAACCCTTTATCCCAATGGTTTCTTTCTTAGATATGTTTTGCACGATCGACAAAAGACAACATGTCTCTCTCTCTCTCTCTCTCTCTCTCTCTATATATATATATATATATATATATATATATATATATATGAAATAAGGAAAAATGACTATGCTTGATTTAGAGTAAGATGGGTCTCCGGTGTAGAGACTAAATCGCCGATATTACTAGGCATTAGGAGAAAGTTGAACTTACTTTCGGGCCTTTTAATTCTAGAGAGAGAGTGCACTCGACCAATGAGGAAGAGGCTAACGTTACGTCGAAAACTGGCATTTTAGAGCGAAACTCGATTTGATAAAATAATAATTTTGTTATTCAAATCATACAATGTCACACTTTCAAAGCATAAATGCCATAAACCGTACTAACTTTGTAACGACGAATTTCAGAACTTGCATTGAAGGCTGCAATATCTATGCTCCTGTCCAAATGTTACTTTGAGTAACTCTACTTCCCTCTCAAAACTGTCTTCCCTTTTTCATATTTGCGTTAACTCTACTGTGTGTTCTATTGCACACCATGACTACCTCGCGAAGGCCTAGCACTATAATTGACTCTATTAACATTTTTAATAGTTATAGTACATAAGATCAGTCATGGATACCATCTAGAATAGCTATCGGGATTTGGGTACTATTGCAGGAGGAGGAAGAGGAGGTAACACAATGATTTTATGGAGGCTTTCAAGGGATAAGTTAAAGAGTTTAAAGTGTGTGCACAAAGCAAGTGGGTGAAAGAGGTCCTCATACAACATGCTTTTCAACATGCAGACTTAAGGTTGTAAACATCTCCTCCTAGTTTTCCACAACATCGACCCAATTGTAGGGTATTTTGAGCACATATCTCATTTAGTGAATGATTATTTTCTAAGGCTTATGGTTGAGACCATGTTTGATATGGTGCAAATATTTATATATCGAACAGGACGGACTGGCAACCAGTTGAGAGCATAGTTGGGATTTTTGATGCTTTCTATGCACTTATTGGTGAGCAAATGTACTAAGGAAGACCACACAAGGAGCTTGCAAATAATGGGATATTCTTTTATGATATCTCATATTTGAAACCCCGAATATCATCTAGCTGGGGTCGTGTAACTCCTTTGCCACTTCCATCGCTTGACAACAAGGATTGGTCTTTGCCAACATCCCAAACTAGTGAAAGCTTTAGGAATAGGTTGTTCATAATAGACATTAGTCCCCCAAGTATTCTATTGCTACAAAGATTGTTAGGCTCACTCTATTTATGCATGTTGTAGTGTTTGTAGATTTCTTCTTCGATGAGAAAATAAGAACTACCACAACAATGTTCATTTGTAAGTCTAAGAGCTGTTTGGACTTTTTAGATGATAATTGGGACAGGAAACAATCGAAGGACAAAATCTGTATTTTGCAAAATAAGCCCATAATTTGCAAGTACATTATAAGCTCTCAAAATTTTATATTGTCATTTTAGTATTTTGGATATCATCCTCTTAGTGGGCAGCTTATTCCACTCGACCAAGATATAGAGTCTAACTCTGAGAACAAACCTTTAACAATGGAGATCTACTTTTGAGAGAGCCTACTTACTGTGATGGACACAATGCCAAGTACAACTCTTGCACAACTTAGGGTAGATCTTACATATGAAGACATGCCACCGCTACCATAAGTATATGCTTTCAGTCTCAACAATAGAAAGCATTGGGAAAATATGAACCCTCTAGGGGCCCTTTGGGATTAAGGTTAATTACAGGCCAGCCAATAGGAAGAGGGTGGCGGACACACTCTATACCCTCAAAAAAGTAGGGGGACAAGGTAGTGTTACACCTCTCAATGGCCTCTTACCTAGTGTACCCTCAAAAAAGTAGGGGGACAAGGTAGTGTTACACCTCTCAATGGCCTCTTACCTAGTGAGAAGATAAGAGGGGTGGCTAAGGGAAAGGGATTGGGGGGGGGGGGGGGGGGAGACCACTTTGATCTCTTTTCCCCCACTTTTTGGCCCGGATTTAAAAATACACTAAAAATTTCAAATTTCAAGTTTTCCCTCCTTGAAAGGTCCCCAAATCTATTTCATGGTCAAAAAGCATTTTTGACCTCCAAAAGTAAAAAACGTGCATTAAAAAAATTCCAAAAAATTGATTTTTTTTCAAAAAAATTCACAACATCAATTTTCACCCTCCAAAGTCTTCCCAAATTTATTCTATAGCTAAAAAGTGATTTTCTCTCTCTACAAATCCTTTTCCAAGCTCTCCGTTTTGCTGCAACAACCACGTGCACCCCCTCTGGTCCAGCATTATCTCTTTGCTAGCTTTTTCCCACCTTCATTGTAGCACCAAGCAAGCTTCTCTCCCATCTCTTCCCCTTGCCCATCACATAGTTTCACACCAAGCTAGCTCCTCTCCCTTCTCTCACCTCCATTACAACATGAAACAAGATTCTACTCCTTCTACTTTCATTCACTCACACTAGATGGAAACCTCTACTCCCGAAGGTGGCAAAAGTATGAGCTCACGTGACTTGCAAACCACCACAACAGGAGGTGTGAATAGTGCATGGGCATTGCGAGGGTTCATGTCCAACATAAAGATAGAATGGTAGAAAACTACCCTTGTTGCTTACATTCAGAGCTTAACATCATCTCCAACTTTAAGTTTATCATGTTGGAGAGAATTAACCTCTTTGTGGCTTTTAATGTTTAGGCTTCACGCCTCATAACACTGGGGTGTGCTATTTTGTTGATGGCTTTGGTGCACCATCTATAGTTGTGTAGCATGTGATTGAGTCTCACAATGCAAGTAAGTTGTGTTATCTATGGAGAGTCATCAAAGATTTTCCTTCTAGTTTCTTCTTTGTATAGTTGTCATTAGATTATTAAAATGATATCATTTTGTACTCTTTAACTTTGTGCTCACACAATCTGTTGTTTACTTATAGAGTCAACTTGTTGTGAGAGGACATGAGCAAACAACCGTGTGCAGAGATGGAAATCACTCTATTTTTGGTCCGTGAGGAATCTTTCACTACCATGTTAAAAGATTTTGATAAGAATAGTAGTATTTTTGTAGAATCTTGAACCAATAGGTACTCTCTAGGTGTAAGGTCTCTGACCCTGATAAAAAAGAGCACCATTGTACCTTGAAATGAATATAATGAAAAAAGTTACTATTTTTAGCAGTTTTCCAAATCCTGTCTCGGTGCCATGATGTTTAGAATGTTATAAAGCTTCAAAATGTGAATTAAAATAATTTTTGTGAAAAATTTCCAAAAATAGTAAGTTTTTGGTCATCCGATCCATCCAATTTTGACCGTCTCGAAAAACTGCACCCGTACCCCAAATTTGAAAAAATGCATTTTCGGACCCCGGGGGCTGCTAAATATGGCAGGTACTCGGGCCAATACGCCTTAGTTAGAGCTTGCTATAGCAATTTTCGGCATCAAAATCCGACTCGTATGACCCGTTTTAGCCTAAAATCAATTTTTCCAAAAATTGAGCGGGGAGGCACCGGAGCCCGAGGCTGTGTGGGAACAGGCTCTAGGCCACTCCGGGTCAGCTTTAGCAGCTAGGGGGTGCCTTTTTTCCTTGTGGGAGTCTTGGGAGAGTTTCCAAGCTTGCAACTAAGTGTGAGAGCCAGTTAACCAAGCCAACTGGACACTTGGTGGGTAGGCACTTGCCATGCTTAACTGGAGTAGCTCCTAGATGAAAATAGCAAGCAGGTTCGATTTTCAGCTTGAGGAGGCCTATTTAAAGGTGTTCTCACACACACACACACACACACACACACACACACACACACACACACACACACACACACACACACACACACACACACACACACATGCTCACACACACACACCGAGTACACACACCTACACACATCTTGGGGAGGTGCTGCCGACACACACACAATTTTTTAAGGAGAAGCAAGGAGGGAGGTGCTGCCGAAATTCTCATCTTGAGGATTCATTGGATCAGAGAAATCAGAGGATTCTCAGCCCCTAATCACGATAATTATGGTTAATTCCGGTTCTTCTTAATTCTCATCATTATTCTTCCGTATTCTTCGTCTACTATGCTTGCTTTCAGCTATAATTCCCAATAGCTGCTCTCTAAGTTTACATAGCTATACTCCATTACATGATCATCATTCAATTAGCTAATCTATGCAGCCATTCATCATTCTTTATCAATGATTAATACATGATCAGGATAGATTCTCTCTCTAGGCAGCATAGTTAATAAATTGTCAGAAGTCGGTAATAATGTCGATTTGATGAAATTCACCCTTTTACCATTCAATAGTAATGTAATTAATTAGATTCAAAAACTTCTCTCACATTAAGATGCGATTAAGGCTAAAATTAAATTGTTATTAGGCCAATAAGAAGAGAATTTTCTATCACACATGCCTGCGGCATCTTCAAATTGCTCTAGGAAAGTGATTGAGCTTGCTTACTTCATCTCTATTGCAAGTCAATTAGTAAAATTCTGAATTCTTAATCATCTAAGCCAAATGATTAAATTTAGAGTCAGTTCCCATAGGGTAAGCAAAGTATTAACCATAAAATTGCTAGGTCTCAAAGGAGAAATCTAATCCCTCTTGCATAAGGAGGATTCTTTAATGATTCTAATCTGCCAAATTGGTTGTTATGATGCTCTCGGACTTTAACTCTTTTCTTCAAGTTTATCATTTAAAGTAGTGAGTAAAATGGCCCCGGTTAAGAGAACTCGCTTCGGTGGTGTCCACGACCGCGAGGCGGGAACGAGCAATCTGAACGAAAAGGGAAAAGCTTCCATGGACGAACAAGCACCGGCCATCTCACGAGCCATTGACGAAGAAATGGAAGAGGTAGGTCACAATTTTATTCAGTTGTTTAATTAACATTGCACACGTTTAGCTAGGAAAGAACATATCTCCAAACATGTTGGAGAAATCCGACGGAAACCTCGGCATTGAATTCATTTGTACATTAAAGTCTAAAGTAGGAAAGAAATGATTGATGGGTATGCTGTTTGCAATAGGAAAGAATGTCTGCTAGGGAAAATTTAGCTCGGCATGTTCATTCTATTTCCAATGTTGAACTAGTCCTGAACCCCCTCCTGATCACAGGGGGGCAGAGTTCCTGGTTAAGGGCTCTTGAATCCACAACTGCTAGTTAAGCGGTGGATACCCACGTCTGTTGGTTAAGCAGTAGGAACCCACGTCTGCTGGTTAAGCGGTGGGAATGTCCATGTCGTGCTTTCTATACGGTGGACATACCTAGTTGTATGGGCAGCTAGGCGACAACGGGAGGAGTAAAACTCTCGCTGGAGGGGGGATGTTGTACCTCAAGAACATTGGAATTTTAATGAATAAGTTTGATTAGAATTTTTACTAGAACTCTGTCTTGGTGCCGCTTTGCAATATTGATTGAAGGGCTGTCTTAACGAACATTGTGATTCGGAATCTAATCAAGGAATTTTTATGTTGAACAACCATTGTGGTAGTAATTAGGACACACAAGGAAGTGTGAGTGTGGGGGTGGAAAGTGGGGGCTTGGCTCAGGTTGCCGAAGCCTATGAGAAGGGTGGTCCCGATTGGTCGGAAACTCTGTGTCCCCCATAGTGTTTAAATCGATACTAGCAATACTCATTGCCCATAGAGTGGTGAAGTTGTGCCTCTAAAACATGGGGAAAAAGGCACTCGAGGTTTCTCTCCTCTTGGAAGGTGGGTCTTAGGATCACTAGATAGGTTAAGTACGCTTCCCCTGCGAGGTGGAGCTAGATCTCATTGTTAGTAGGCTCAAACTCGACTCACTTTGTGATGAGAGATCGTCTGCTAGCTGAACCCTGAACCACTTTGTTTGCTTCCGTTATAGATCTAGTGGCCACCAGGTTCACCATCAGATCCTCCGTTTGATACTGCGGGGTGGGGACCTCACACCTGGTATCAGAGCTATAGGTTTACGAACTGGAAGAAGATGATGTTGTTTGAAATTTTAAAAAATAAGGGATAGTAGGATAGCTCGTACGCAAAGCTTGAGCATGATGTTTCCCAGAACAATGACATTGGATTTGTCTAGTGGATTGTCTCCTAAGTGATGTTAAAGAGTTTTACTCGTTGAGCTTATTGGGATTCAGTGGGTTCCACATGATGTTTTTTGAGAAGTGGTTAGTGCGACTAGTGCTGCGTGCAGGTAGCCTGTTGATGCACATAAAGTTATAAGTATGGATCAAAGCTCTCGAGTAAAGTTTTTATCATTATTTATCGGACAATTTTGGATGTATTCAATGGAATTTAAACTAATGGTGGAATGGTTAAATCCTTTTGATAGCTGTACAGATTAAGTAGGCTAGTTAAGCCCAAAAGTTAAATTTCTTCTTGAGTATGGAAAAGCCTAGGTTCATTTGAGAAGAGTGCTATAGTAATGAGTTTTATACCATTGGATAGGCACCACCTGCTGCTCTCTACTCGGCAGCGCAAGAGAAGAAGCTCCTCCTTAAACAAGCCCAGCCTCTACTCTTCAAGGGCGAGGGGGCAAATGTGGAGAGAGATGCGAAAGTGTGGATGGAAGCAATGGACGATTACTTCGAAGCTGCGGAAACTCAACCCGTGAATCAGACCATGCTTGCGATGTTCCGCTTGTCTGGCGATGCCAAGATATGGTGGAAGCAACATTGTAGGGATTTGGATATTAAGGGATCTTCCCAATCCTGGGAAGACATCAAAGCTGCAATAATGGGACGTCATTTACCACCTGCCTATAAAACCTTGAGGATGAATGAGTTCTTTTCACTTCGGCAGCTCACTTCATCTTTTGAAGAGTATTATGCAAAGTTTGTCACTCTTCGGAGATATGCTCCTAAGATGACCTTGGAACAACAGGTAGCAAGGTTTTTCCAAGGGCTAATCGACCCTTTAAATACGCGGTTGGAAGCTCTCAGGCCGACAACACTACATGATGCCTTGTTAAGGGCCAAGCCATTAGCTAAAGAGATTCAGAGGGCTACCCAAGATAGTCAATACTATTTGTCAAAGAGGGCCAGGACAGACAACTGGAGTAACAGACCAATCAACCCTGCATACGACCATCGTCCTGTAGTAGCTACTACGGCAGCTACCGAGTTTCCCAATATAAGATGCTTTGAGTGCCAGGAGTATGGACATTACAAAAGCCGATGTCCAAAAAGGATTTCCCAAACATCCGATGCTAATAATGTACCTCTGAACGTCAACGGGCGAGGTCAACCAAACGGAAGAGGAGGCCGAGAAAGAGGAAACATAGGACAAGGAAGTGGAGCTTTTTCTAATGCCGCAGTAAGACAACCAACTGTGGGTGACGAAGCTGATGAGAGAGCAGCTCTATATGCTGCAACTGCTAATCCTAGTGAGCAATAATTCAAGCACAGGATCTCATCAAAGTTCAACAGAATAAGACGCATAAAGCTAAAGACTATTCTATTATCAAAGGATATCTTTACTTTAGACAGAGGATATATGTACCTAAGTAGTTAGGATAAAATTTACCTATATGTATTCTTGAGATGAGGACATCTCAAATTTTTCACGTTCGGGAGGATGTAAGGTCTCTGACCCCGATCAAAAAGAGCACCATTGTACCTTGAAATGAATATAATGGAAAAAGTTACTATTTTTAGTAGTTTTCCAAATTCTGTCGGTGCCATGATGTTTAGAATGTTATAAAGCTTCAAAATGTGAATTAAAATATTTTTTGTGAAAAAATCCGAAAATAGTAAGTTTTTGGTCACCCGACCCATCCAGTTTTGACCGTCTCGAAAAACTGCACCCGTACCCCAAATTTGAAAAAATGCATTTTCGGACCCTGGGGGCTGCTAAATATGGTAGGTACTCGGGCCAGTACGCCTTAGTTAGAGCTTGCTATAGCAATTTTTGGCATCAAAATCCGACTCGTATGACCCGTTTTAGCCTATAATCAATTTTTCCAAAAATTGAGCGGGGAGGCACTGGAGCCCGAGGCTGTGTGGGAACACGCTCCAGGCCACTCCGGGTCAGCTTTAGCAGCTAGGGGGCGCCTTTTGTCCTTGTGGGAGTCTTGGGAGAGTTTCCAAGCTTGCAACTAAGTGTGAGAGCTAGTTAACCAAGCCAACTGGACACTTGGTGGGTAGGCAACTGGAATTGCCATGCTTAACTAGAGTAGCTCCCAGATGCAAATAGCAAGTAGGTTCGATTTTCAGCTTGAGGAGGCCTATTTAAAGGTGTGCTCACACACACACACACACACACACACACACACACACACACACACACATGCTCACACACACACCCAGTACACACACACACACACACACACACACACACACACACACACACACACACACACACACACCTTGGGGAGGTGCTGCCGGCACACACACAGTTTTTGAAGGAGAAGCAAGGAGGGAGGTGCTGCCGAAATTCTCATCTTGAGGATTCATTGGATCAGAGAAATCAGAGGATTCTCAGCCTCTAATCACGGTAATTATGGTTAATTCCTGCCGCCGCCGGTAATAATGTAGATTTGATGAAATTCACCCTTTTACCATTCGATAGTAATGTAATTAATTAGATTCAAAAACTTCTCTCACATTAAGAAGGCTAAAATTAAACCGTCATTAGGCCAATAAGAAGAGAATTTTCTATCACACATGCCTGCGGCATCTTCAAATTGCTCTAGGAAAGTGATTGAGCTTGCTTACTTCATCTCTATTGCAAGTCAATTAGTAAAATTTTGAATTCTTAATCATCTAAGCCAAGTGATTAACTTTAGAGTCACTTCCCATAGGGTAAGCAAAGTATTAACCATAAAATTGCTAGGTCTCGAAGGAGAAATCTAATCCCTCTTGCATAAGGAGGATTCTTTAATGATTCTAATCTGCCAAATTGGTTGTTATGATGCTCTCGGACTTTAGCTCTTTTCTTCAAGTTTATCATTTAAAGTAGTGAGTAAAATGGCCCCGGTTAAGAGAACTTGCTTCGGTGGTGCCCACGACCGCGAGGCGAGAACGAGCAATCTGAACGGAAAGGGAAAAGCTCCCATGGACGAACAAGCACCGGCCATCTCACGAGCCATTGACGAAGAAATGGAAGAGGTAGGTCACAATTTTATTCAGTTGTTTAATTAACAAGCCCAATCCATTTTAATAGTGCAAAAATCCCCCAAAATTTTCTTCAAAAAAAAGTTATTGCTAAAAATTTGAAAATAGGTCCCCCCTTGGACTTCCCACAACGATTAGAAATCAAAGGGTTCAAGGAGAGGTATGGTGTCACAAGTACATGGTAGGAATCTCATCGAGGTTTATTCCGTCAAGATCTCTTATACTTTATCATGTCTTCTTATGTACAATCTTACCAACCAAACAAAAACAAATTTACATTTTAAATGACTACAAATATTTTTTAACTTATCAAACAATCTAAATATGGTAGATCTAGAGTGCTCTTACACATCAACAAACAAAAAAGTCCAAATTTCTTCTCATTAACTTTGATTAACATATATTCATGAACAACTCCCAAGGGGTAGTGTGGTCATAGTTCTTACATCCATTCCATGATATGGTATGCTCATGGGGTGACCTATCACATAAAAATATATTTGGTGGGGGTGCCCTCATGTTAGGAAAAGGGTGTGTTGCTGATGAAAAGCTGTTGTTTTGTCCTTCTAGGGATCTCTCCATGTTAGCATAACGATTTTTGGTGTAGTGGGAGCCACATTGCTTGAGGAGAGCTTTGTGCCACCGTAAAAGCTTCATGTTATGCCAGTTCCTTGAGCCATTCTTGCAAATACCGCCACTCAACTAGCGTAGTAAGAGGTCACCTTGTATCATGACCCGTTAGAGACATGTTCTTCAAACAAAAGCATGTATGAATTCAACATTTAAGACCTATTTAGGAATTTTGGGAAAAATTCAAGTCCCATTTTTAAACATGACACTTCCAAATGGATATATTTTGGCAATATACAAGGCCAGTCATGTAGTTTATGTGCCAATTTTCCATTATTTTGTAATTTTTTAATAATGTAGAACTTCACTTTGGTCAAAATTTTCCACATACTAGATTATATCTAGGCACCAATACATGGCCTTTCTTGAAGAGAAAATGATACCAATCTCCTTTGTTAGAAGTCAAATTGTAGAAAATGCATACTCTTGAGTTGTAGAAATTTGCAAAGGAGATAAAAAATTCTTGCAAAACTAGTTCTAGGTGTGAGTCATAAGAGAAGCCTATCATTGCAAGTTTGAAAATCGTAACAAATCCCCACTTTGAGATCTACTATTTATCCCTGATTGCTCGAACTTAAGTTCGAGCATCCACCTCACTTATATACATAGTGGGCATGACACTTGAGCTGCCTAAGTCACCTCATATTTGTTTTGAGTGTTTTTTGTACCCTCCACCTCACTTATATACAAAATGGCATGAGGCTTGAGATGCCTCAACCACCTCATATCAATTTGGAGTGCTTTTGCAGTGAAAATGGGCATGCGGCTTGGACTTAAGTTTGAGCCTCCACCTCAATTATATACATGGTGGGCATGAGACTCGAGCTACCTAAGCCACCTCATACAAGTCTATTATGGGCATGAGATGACCATCCCATCGTTCACATATATATTAATGAGCGTTAGTATCAAACTTAAGTTCAAGCCATGCTTGCTATTGGGTACAATAACTTGTACTAACCAACCAAAAAGCAACAAGTGCAATGATTCAAACCTGCCTTAGAGAGCACACGAGAGAGAGAGAGAGAGAGAGAGAGAGAGAGAGAGAGAGAGAGAGAGAGAGAGAGAGAGAGAGAGGATAGAGTCCATTTTGCATTTTCCTCACTGTGTAGCCTAGATATCTCACACAATGACTCTCATGGATGGTAGGTTGTGGACGGACAAGCTGACTCATCGATGGTAGCCCGCAAAGTTGAAGACAAGATTTGTGTTCAGAATGTGCCTAATACAAAGTGCGCAGGCAACCTCTCTTTGGGTATGGTGGATGTACAATATGGAAGACCTTAAGGGATGGTACATACACACAATAGAACTCAATACGTGGTGCTTATAGCAGTTGTAGGAAACACAAAATGGCGGATGCACTAGGCAGAACTCAGGGGGAATCGATGCTTACGGCAGCTGTAGGACATGCAGAAGAGGAGTAATTCATGCTTATGAAAGTTGCAAGACATGCACAAGAGGAGTTCATGCTTGCGGAAGCCTGCAAGACATGCATGGTATCTAAGAAGCATCACAGGAAACTCTCAGCAGGAGCCATTGTAGGCATTGTGTTTGGAGACTCATCATCCTTGTGCTACTAATAGCCCTTGTGTGCTTCCTATTGTGCAAAAAAGAGAAGTTCCAAGGAGCCGAAGCAGTCAATCCCTATGTAGCAAGGTCGTCAGATCTGAACACGGTGGTCGAGGACAGTGCTGCTCCTCCCAAACCTGAGTATGATACTGGTTAGAAAGAACATGCAGGACACACATGCCATGGTGCTTGACAATTAGTGCTAGACATGATGAACATGTGTAGCAGGACGCCCAGGGTTGAGGCGGAAGCAGAATGGGTTAGTCCAAACATTGCATCGCGGCGAGCATATGGGCTGAGAAGTGATTGAATGGTAGGTAGCACATGAGAGATCGAAACAGACAACACATGATGGCCAATGCGAGCATGCACATCATGACACTGAATCTGGAAGCACACCATGGCGGAGATGGTGGTGATGAGAAACAGAGAAAGGCAGATAGGGGTGACGTCAAGGCTAAGCGTCAACATCGATTTCAAATTAAACTGCAAATTTATGTTCAAATTAAAGTGCTTGGCTTTAGCTTTTTTCATTTTGTCATGACTTGTCAAACCTTTGTTTGAAAGTGTTTAATGCTCAGTGGGGTCATGCCTTGGTTTGAAGTTTTGAGTGTTTGATGTAAAACCCTTCGTGGAAAGGTGGAAGCTATTGAGACATCTTTTGATGTCACATGTGCTACATTTATTCCTCGAAACACCCATCATCTCCTTCTTTCACATTGCATGCTTTTGTTGACAAATTTCTCATATGCATATAGAGTGTCCCATAATTGGCACTTGCATCAGGCACTCTTTCCGTGTTTCACCCAAGCACTCACCTTTCATGAACATGTACTTCACGTTCAACTGCTCAACTCCAATAAGAGCGTATACCAAAGGCATTTTTTTCCCACCGGGTTTTTTCCCTTTGGTCATCCAGGTTTTAGACCCTAATCTAAAGACACCTATCACCATCCTCTTGTACATATTCCTTCTCCATCAACAATAAGGAAATGCTACTCAAATCAATTGACAAATGAATTGGAGCACCAATTTCAGATCATAGCATACTTCTCCTCAATGGCGAGTCGAAGAATGGCCTACAATGACAAAGCTGCAGACAACACTAACAACATGATTGCACAGGAACAAAGAAGTCCCCAATGAAGAAGAGCAGACATAAAAGTAATCAGAGGAACTCAAAAGATGAATGGTTATGATGATAGATGTCCGCTCTAATGGATCATAGTTCTTGTTGTGGTTCGACAAAGTTACAAGCAGTGCAACAGATGAAGCCAAAACGACAGCAAAAACCACATCGCCATCGAAAATCAGGTCATGTCGGGGACGACATGCATGCGGAAGGGGGGAATGTTGACCGCTGGGTCAACAACACAACATAACTCAAGTTTCGTACCAAAGTCTTATCTTTTGCGAGTTATGAAATGCTACGGATTATGGCTATAAAAGTCATTTGTAATGAGTAGTTATTCTAGTTTCAGAATCCGGGGTGCAATGGCACTTCCAGATTGTAAATACAAAGCCATTTGACCCTTTCAACCCCATTTTTGGTTAAACCTAAGGTAGCCTTAGTATATAAGGTACCTAGGTCATTTTGTAAGAGGACTTTTTATCATAATCAAAACTTTAGCGCTGCCGTCTACTGTGTGTGAGAGAGAAAGAGAGTGAGCGTGAGCTTCATCCTCTCACTACGCCCGGCTCGCTCAACACATTGGAGATCCGACTGCACCATTGCTGTAGGCTCAAGGAGAGCTACGCGACAACGCCAAGCATTCCACGCGAGACGAAGCGCACACGCCGACGCATTCACGAGCTATTTGTGGCCGTAAGTGTATCAAACGATGTCTGTTTTCTGCGTGCTAGTAGTCTATAGAATCGCGGCGACATAAGCTACGCATAGGTACTCATAAATTTCAGTTTCGAGCACTTTTAAAATTTGGATCTGTCATCCTATGCGTTTTTCGCAGACGGGTTTAGCGTGAGGGTTTTGAGTGTAGAAGCTTAGGGACAGGTGTATCCTAGTGAGGGGATGGTGTTCCTTAAGTTTCGTATGAATTTGGCATGATTAGGTGAGTTACCTTCCGTATGTGTGTATGTGGCTAGGTGGTGTAGTTGAGAGCAGTGAGGTTCTTGATTGTGGTTTAGTTGGCCTTCCAGAGTGTTGTATGTGTAGGATGGTCTCAGCCTGACAAGCTAAAGAGATTTCCTCCGTGTGCCCATCGTGTCATCTGTGTCCTCAATTGACATTATGTTGATCTAGGTAGTGTTTGCATGCACTTCATGGGTGTGTGAGTCGCTCCCGTCCAACACGGTGGAAGATCTCAAAGGGATCTTTGGTGGTTTCCAAGGGAGAAAAGGTTGGTACACTTTACTTGTGTACTGTTAGCACGCAACCTTCAGCTTGTGCAACAACTACATAAGCCGACAATGTGGTGTGGCACTACGGGCTTGGGCATATGAGTGCCAAAGGAATGCAAATCCTTCAAACAAAGAAGATTCTACCAGGTTTGAAAGAAGTGGACTTAGAGTTCTGTGAATGAGGAAGATGATATGCACACTTTCCTTGCTAATGTCAAGGATATCAATGAGCAACTTATTTCTGCAGGAGAAGTCATTTCAGACAGTTCCCTTGTGCAGACTGTTCTTGATGCCTTACCAGATTCTTACCAGACTTTTGCTAGTACTTGGAGACTTATGACCCAAGGAAATCTAGAAGTTGTCAAGTTTGATGCATTATGCACATTGCTATTGCAAGAGTCATTTTCCAAAAAAAACAGGACTAGGCAGCGTGCAGTTGAACAGGCTTTTATTGCTTCTCAAAGAAAGGGTGGTAACAGTAATGCAGCCACTTATTATGGTTCTGCTGCGAGTGGCAAAAATTCTGTTCCTAATGCTTCTGCTGACAGTAATTCGTCTGGAAATTATGGTGACAAGGGCAAAAAGAAGATGTGTTGCCATTATTGTAAAGCTAATGATCACTTGATCAAGTCGTGTCCTAAGTTGAAGGCTAAAGAGGCTAAGAAGAAAGAGGGTGGTTCCACTGCAAATGCTGGTTCCACTACAAATGCATCCATTGTAGAGTCTTTTGAAGACTTTTGAAGTCTTTTGAAGATTGTGTTTATGGTAAACAAAAGAGGGTAAAATTTCAAAAATTAGGAAATGAAAGAAAAAATTAAAAACTTGGTTCATTCTGATGTTTGGGGTTCTGCAAGTACACCATCACTTGGTGGCTCATTGTATTATGTAACTTTCATAGATGATGCGACTAGAAAAACATGGGTTTATGTCATGAAGAATAAATCCGATGTGTTTTCCATATTTCAAAGGTGGAAATCCTTTGTGGAGAATGAAGCAGGTACCAAGGTTAAATGCCTCAGATATGACAATGGAGGCAAATATTGCAGAGCCAAGATTTTGAAAGCTTTTGTGCTAGCAATAGCATTTGGAGGCAAAGGAAAACCCCAAGGACACCTCAACAAAATGGTATTTTAGAAAGGATGAGCAGGACAATCATGGAGCGAGCACGAAGCATGCGGCTACATGCAGGCTTACCGCTTGAGCTTTAGGAGGAAGCAATAATTACGTCTGTGTATTTGATCAATTGGTCACCTTCAACGACATTGGATGGGGGAGTTCCAGAGGAGGCATGGGCAGGTAAACCGGTGAACTATTCGTTTCCCAAAGTGTTTGGATGCGAGGCTTTCATGCACATAGATAGAAGTCTAAGGTCAAAGCTAGGTGCAAATTCAAAAAAGTGTTTCTTCATCGGCTATGGAGAAGGTGACTTTGGGTATCGCCTATGGAATCCTGAAGATGGTAAAATATTTAGAACTAGGGATGTAATTTTTAACCAACAAAATATGCACAAAGATTACTAGGTGATGAGTACATGGAGCTTGAGGCGAGCTTGAGTCTGGTGAAGACTCAAGGACTGTAAACGGTGACAACATGCAACGACATCAACCAAATGAGGAGCCTCAACCTATTCCCCGAAGAACCACAAGAGCAAGGAGACCTCCTGAAAGGTTTGTTCCTTCATTCAACCATCTCTTGATCTCAAATTTTGGAGAGCCAGAATCATACGAAGAAGCTATGCATCATGAATCCAAAGATGAATGGATGAAGAGCATGCAAGTGGAGATGGAATCACTACATCGCAACCAAACATGGGAGTTGGTTGACTTGCCTAAAGGTAAGAGGGCACTGCAGAACAAAAGGTGAAGGAAGAAGAAGGTGGGAAGAAAAGGTACAAGTCTAGGATTGTGGTAAAAGGGTTTTCTAAAAAAAAAGGTATTAACTTCAATGAAATATTTTTTCTTGTTGTAAAAATGAACTCAATTAGGCTTGTCTTAAGCCTTGTGGCTGCTCATGATTTAAATCTCGAGAAAATGGATGTAAATATGGCATTTCCTCATGGTAGAGGAGGAAATTTACATGCTTCAACCAAAGGGGTATGAAGTAAAAGGTAAGGAGAAAATGGCTTGCAGATTAAAGAAGAGATTGTATGGTTTAAAGCAAGCATAAAGACAATGGTACTTGAAGTTTGACCGATGGAATTTGGATCATGGATTCACAAGATGCAACTCGGATCACTGCGTCTACACGAAGAATTTGGGAGATGGGAAGTTCATCATCCTAATGTTGTATGTTGATGACATGCTAATTGCAAGTGCTAACATGCAGGACATCAAAGACCTAAAAGAGGAGCTGTCTAAATCTTTTTCAATGAAAGATTTAGGTGCTGCAAAGAGGATACTTGGTATGAAGATATTAAGGGACAAGACAAAGAAGACAATAAAGCTATCTCAAGAGGATTACATCAAGAAGGTACTAAAAAGGTTTGCAATGCAAAATGCAAAAACGATTTCTACACCTTTGGTGTTGGAATTAGGGTTGCAGAGAAACATACACAGCTTGGAGAAGACGAAGGGAGCTCAAGGCACACAATAGAGAGTGTGTTTCTTAGTATGCAATGGAAAGATAGATAGCCCTAGAGTGATGGGCGTATATACAATGCTCGGGGGAAAAAACCTCCTAAAGAGGGAAAAAATGCCCCGACGGTCCAATTAGGGTTGCAGAGAAACACACACAGCTTGGAGAAGACGAAGGGAGCTCAAGGCACACAATAGAGAGTGTGTTTCTTAGTATGCAATGGAAAGATAGATAGCCCTAGAGTGATGGGCGTATATACAATGCTCGGAGAAGACGAAGGGAGCTCAAGGCACACAATAGAGAGTGTGTTTCTTAGTATGAAATGGAAAGATAGATAGCCCTAGAGTGATGGGAGTATATACAATGCTCGGGGGGAAAAACCTCCTAAAGAGGGAAAAAATGTCATGGCGGTCCTAGTGTGTTCACACACATCACTACCACATGTATATGGTAACAAACCCCCCCTAGAGTGCGGTGAATGAGAGCTGGCACATGAGTAAAGGGAAGTGCCATGCACTAAGGACATGATCAGTCCACAAAGGGGAGTAAGCCCAAAGCTTTGCGGAAAGATTCAAGCTTCTCATGAGACAATGCCTTTGTGAAAAGATCTGCAAGGTTGTCCTGTGTTTGCACTCTCTCCTGTTGAGAGCCTCTCTTTGACATAGTGGTAATGCACCTCAATGTGCTTTGTGTGAGCATGAAAAATTGGGTTCCTCGCAACTGCCAATGCGCTCTGACTGTCAGTGTAGATAGTGTTGGCAGTGTCCTGTCCAACACCCAAATCAGCCATAAGGCGTCTGAGCCATACACACTCAACCGTAGCTGGGTGGATGCATGAATAGGTGGACCAAAAACCTTGTCCCAAACAGAGGTTTTATAACCGGTACATAAAACCATCTCTATTAGTTCAATTCAATATATTCTTTTGAACATCTTTTTAATTAAATATAGAATTTCCACAGCTTTTTGTTAAATATAGAAAGACGGCTCTGTACCTCTTAACTATGCACGTCAGCCAGCTCTTTACACCATTACTATTTCCGCGTCTCCTTTTCAAATATAGAAGACAGCTCTGTAACTCTTAACTATGCACGTCAGCCAGCTCTTTGTCTTCCCGCTCTCTCGTTTTTCTGTCTCTCTCTAACTCTCTGTGTAGGAGCACAGATTGCTATTTTACTTTGTAGGCCTATCGCACATCTATTGCTGTCATATACTGCTCTTGCTCTCTGTAGGCCTATCACCTCGCTCAATCTCTCCCTCTCTAGCATGGAGCAAGAATCTCACACTGTATGTGACTGCTCTCAGCCTCACTGTGAACTGGGTGCTAGGTATGCTGTTGATGCGGTCAAGGAATATCATGCTAGGAGAAAGAGGGAGCAGCGTGCTAAGAACAAGCTTGAGCAAGTAGCACGTGAGGAAGATAATGATCAAAATGGTGCTGATGATGCAAAGTGTCAAAGAATTTGCAATGACCTTGTTATGCTCTTCAATCTGTGTACAAAGGCCCTCAATGTTGCATCACGCTCAGATATTTTGTGCAAGTTTGTCAATCATCCTTCTCTTGGAGACCTTGAAATGCCCAGGGCACAAACAACCTTTGTTGAAGCCATACGCAACACAATAGATGCAATCAAATTAGCCAAGAGCGGACAGGAGCTCTTTCTTAAAAGGTTCATCACCACAATGCTTATGAATGTTGAGTGTACATCTACCTCAAAAGTGAATGTTTCAGCTGCATCTAAGTTGCTAAATTTTCACAAGAGGAACTTCATAGCTACAAAGAATCGGTTGAGGGCAGCAGGTGATGGCAATTTGCCAATCTCTTTGTGTGCTCGACAGCCCATGGATCGTGGTTTTATAACACTAGATGAGAAAGAGTTGATCTTCTCTTTTTGGATGTCTAACACTTGTGTTTCACCCAATAAGAAGGATGTGTGCAGAAAGCGTATTGGAAGAAATTCATATGTCAAACATCCTGTGCATCTTCTTGAACAATCTCAGGTAATAACTCGCTTCACTATATCCATTTTTGTTTTCTAATATTTGCATTCATGACCTATATTCACTATAATTGGATTGATAAGAGTAGATATGAAATCGGATATGAAGGAAGTTATAAATGGAAATAAGGGGAATCTGTATTTGGTCCTAGACTAAGGGTGGATAAATATTGGATGTGAAGGAGAATATAAATGGAAACATAGTTTTTATCATACGCGTATGTTTGCTGAAACATATGTTTGCAGACGCATACTTTCACACGCGTATGATATGTATAAACTGGTTAGGTAAAAAACTGGTTTACATAACCAGTAAAAATCTTGTAACACTTATTTCTCACTGGTATTCATCGTGGTTAAGTGTTCACATGTACTGTTTGTCATGTCAGATAGGTTAAAAACATATCTGTTTGAAAGGAAAATACTAGTTTACATATCCAGTAAATTTTTTCTAACACTTATTTCTCACTGGTATACATCGTGATTAAGTGCTCACATGTACTGGTTAGGTAAATAACATACCGGGTTTAAATGAAAAGACTGGTTTACATCAGTAGTAAGAACATTTGAACTGGTTGACACTTATATACCACTGATATGTACCAAGGGCATGTGTTCATTTTTTTAAACACTTGTTTCTCACTAGTATACATCGTGGTTAAGTGCTCACATGTATTGGTTAGGTAAATAACATACCCGTTTTAAATGAAAAGACTGGTTTACATCAGCAGTAAGAACATTTGAACTGGTTGACACTTATATACCACTGGTACGTACCAAGGACATGTGTTCATATATACTGGTTTGTTTAACCAATTAAGTGAAAAAACATAGTGTTTTGAAATAAAAATACTGGTTTATAGTAATGTAACAGTTTTCCTCAAAGATAATAAAAACCTGCAGTTTTCTTCAATGTTCTTTAACCATATATGTCTTTCATTGTAGGTGGAGCTCTTTCTTAACTTCAAAGAACAATACCCTGAAATTGTAATAAGGCACCGGGCGTTTGAGTACATGAAGCCATATTTTGTGCGGAAATTGAGAGACCGATATACTTGCTGCTGCATTTCACATGTTCAAATGTCCTTCCTAAGGATGCCATAAATCACATGCGAAGTTTTGTATTCGGTCTGCATGGAAAAGCTTGCCAATGTCAATGCAACATATGCAAAGACAATGGTGGATGCAAGGCACCAAAAAACCCTATCAAGAGTGTAACAGCCTTATTGGACTCTATACTGTGTCCAAAATCAGATACGTCCACCTTCCATGCCCTTGCTTGCTTGAGTGGTCAATGTAAAAGGTGTGGCCCGAATAAGTTAGACTTTTGTGCTGCAGAGGCTGCATTTATTGCTAAAAAGATTGTGGTGAAGATTTTTGAGGACTTAGAAGTAGGAACTGCGCATGACGGTCTGAGGAAGAAAAGGAAAGTCTTGTCGCATAAGGAAATATCATGCCAGGATCTCTCAGTCATGTTCAAAGACCATCTTAAGAAATACATAATGCATAATTTTGTGTATAGATGGCAAGCAGAGCAATACAAGGAATGTATACAAAGCTTTCCAGATGATGTTGTTGTGTCAGTTGTTCACTTTGCTGAAAATTATACTTTCAAAGAACAAAATGAGATTCAGTCCATGCATTGGTATTCAAATCAAGTAACTATTTTTGTGCACATAAAATATTTCCGAATTGCATGTAACGACATCACCCTAGATCAATATTATTTCTTTTGTATTAAGCCTTCGATAATTTTTTATTTTTATATTATGCAGGTGACATCCACAAGACAATTCACTTCTTCATTTCAGATGACAAGCAACATGACACACATTTTGTTCAACACTGTTTCTGAAACATGCGGAATGGCTAAAGCAATTTGGTCTAAACATAAGGTTTCATCCGGGTATGGTCTGATGGAGCACCTTCACAATTCAAAGCAAGAAGACCATTCTATTTCCTTGCCAGGTATACCATGTTCTAACAAACATTATCTGAAGGTGGTTTTAATATAGAGACATATAATATTGGCATTAAAGTTGTAATAAAATGCTTGTCTAACATCAGTAATATTATAATACGTGTTTTTTTTGGTAATTTTATCGTGCCAAGAGTATATTAATCTTCTTCTATCCATTGAATAAATTGCAGATACAGTGTTTTTACGGGATGGAAAATGTCTTGGAACTTTTTTGGATCCGGCCATGGTAAGGGAGAACACGACGGTGCGGGAGCAGTGATAAAAAGGTCTTTAACTCAATACCAATTGCAGCCAAACTGCCCAAAGATAGACTGCGCTGCAGATGTTGTGGCATTATTGAGACGGACCTTGGCAGATGGTGCTACAGCCACCTATGCATCCCAGGCCCGTTATGTAAGCATGATTTTTTGGGTGATTGAATTGGGAGATGTAGAAAGGGGAAAAAATTGGGATATGAAGGCTGTAAAAAATACCCGCTCAATGCACTCTGTTTCTGCATATTCAGAGCATGATACAACTGCTTTGAGAACACGTTCATCACTCTCTTGTTTCTGTAGTGCATGTAAATAGGAAAATTGGAGGAGATGTGTGAGCAAGTCACACGTTCCTTTTTGGACATACCTTATTTTGGAGCCTACGAAAGAAGGGGAAGACGATGACGACGAAATAAATGAGGATGCAGCGTATGAAGGACACTATGACACCCTCAATCAAGCTCTTATTGTTGGTGATAATTTTGCTCTTCCCGCACCAAATGACAATGAAGAAAAAGTTGATTTCTATATAGTGAAATGCACTGCAGCTATTCAGGAGTTTCATTCAGATGCTGAAGATGACTAGGGCAATATCATTGGGCGAGGATCCTATGCTATCAAAGGGTTTTAGGGTTTTACTATCGTATGATAAATGAGCAGACCTACGAGCTTTTGGACAAAAAGCCAGAGGTGTTCATATATTCACATCTTGTTCGGGCAATCAAAATCCCCATGATACCGCATCCCAGCAACTCAAAACTATATACAATATCACTTGATGTCAGTGAGTCTATCTACAATAGTATGCCTTTTGAGCTGTAACCATCTTAAGAAATGCATAATGCATAATTTTGTGTATATCTGCCTTTAACTGTAAACTGAACTGTCTCCCTCTCTCTCTCTCTCTATCTCTCTCTCTCTCTCTCTCTCTCTCTCTCTCTCTCTCTCTCTCTCTCTCTCTCTCTCTCTCTCTCTCTCTCTCTCTCTCTATCTCTTTGTCACTTCTCAGTATCATTTCGGTATCATACCAGTCATTTCTTCGTATCATACCGGTATCATAGCAGTCAATTCCCAGTATCATACCGATATCATACCAGTATTTTCCCAGTATCATACCAATATCATACATTCCATCTTTGTGTGTGTGTGTGTGTGTGTGTGTGTGTGTGTGTGTGTGTCACTTCTCAGTATCATACCGGTATCATACCAGTCACTCCTCAGTATGATACTGGTATTATACAAGTCCCTCTCTCTCTCTCTCTCTCTCTCTCTCTCTCTCTCTCTCTCTCTCTCTCTCTCTCTCTCTCTCTCTCTCTCTCATTTCCCAGTATCATACCGATATCATACCACTCACTCCTCAGTATGCTATCGGTATCATAAAAGTCTCTCTCTCTCTCTCTCTCTCTCTCTCTCTCTCTCTCTCTCTTTATGTAACAGAGACAACTTACACAACACCCCACCTAGATAGGGCCATGGCTACAACCATTGAAGTGTTTTCTTGCTGCCACAGCTCTCTCTTTGTCTTTGTCACTTCTCAGTATCATACCAGATTCAGGATTTTTTTGGAGCAAGGGATTGCGCATATGTACATATACATGCATGGTGCATCAAATAAAGAATTGCCCATTTTTCAGAGCCAGGTGGTTACGTGGGGCCCACATGTGTTAGGACAGGGTGTACATAGTGCATCGATTTTCACTATTACCAGTACCACTGTGTTTTTTCTACAATAAGGAGGAGTTGGTAGTGCGTAAAACTTATTGAGGAAGCTATCCGCGGGCCGACGATATGAGGTAAGCAGGTGCGTCAGATGGCATTGAGTGGCGTCAGGAGGCCGAACGGGGTCAATATTTGCACGTGGATGAATACAGACACAAAGTGGTGTTTTCTTGTGAGAGTTATGCAAAAAGTTCATCATTAGGACCAATTTTTGGGGCCACTTCACGTGGTTGCAAGACGCATTATTGAAAAGAAATGAGTGCCAGGTGTGCGGATGATGCAAAAAAGGTGACAACTATGCACTACGAGGTCAGTTTTTGGCATGTTCGGGGTCCGTTTGAGGTCATCTAAAAGGCCAAGGGTGCCCAAATAATAAATCTAAGTGTGGGAACTGAAAAAACTGAGAGAGGACCAGAAAAAACGTGGAGAAGAGAGGAGGAACAGCCGCAGGTGTGTTTTTGGGGTTTTTGGAGCCTGTTTTGGCCGTAAACTGCTCATCCGAGGTCGGATTTGAGCACTTTGACATTGTAGACTGGGGTTTTGGGCCGTTCCGAACGCGATGGCGCTGTCCATTTTACCAAATTCCTCACTCTTTTCCTGCTGTTTTTCTGTGTAAGTTTCTCCTATGAGCGAAGTTTCTGCTCTAGTTTGTGATTGTATCTGGCTTATTTTACCCATATTGTGTGAGCTATTTGCCCCATTGGTGTTGGCCCAAGCTCAATTGTATCTAAACATCAGAAATTCTCCTCTTTTGAGCTGATTTTTTTGGGTGTGTGTGTGTGTGTGTCTGTGTGGAGTGGGCAAGTGGATAGTCTCTCTCCTCTCACTCCAGAGGTGTGTTCCATGTCTCGGCCAGGTGTGTTGTCTAAGCCGAGTGGTGCCCCATAGTGTGTGTGTGTGTATCTTCCGAAGAGTGTGTGTCGGGTCGTTATAGAGGCGTTGTGTGTGTTTTCATCCCGCTCACATTCTTTTGGTGCCCCCACGGAGGATCTTCTTCGAGTACCTTCTGCTTCGAGCTTCGAGCTTCGGGATTACAGGTTGTAGGTTACAGGTTACAGGGATAGGGACAGGTACAGGTACAGGTGATTCACACAGGTACAGGTAGCTGGAGTACAGTGATATACTAGCAGTGATGTCACTTGCAGTTGTTGTGGGTATGCATCACTTGGCGCCTGTTTGAGCGCATTGTCTGCTGGATTGTACGTTACTTGTGGAAACTGCCATTGTACGCATTTGTGGAGCCATACTTGCTTGTATTTGGCAGTCCCAGCCATTTCTGAGACTTGGTCTGGAAGATAGTCATTTCTGAGACTTGACTATACGCAATTTGCATTAGCCTTCGTGTTAGGGTCGATAGCGTGAGGTTTTTATTGAGCTGGGGGATTCTCAAATGTAGAGATCCTTTCGGTGATACAGGTAGCTGGAGCACCCTTTTTGTGACCTCGCCATAGGCTATATACTAGTGAGTCCTACTTGATGCTCGGGTTCTATTGTTGACAGTTTATGCATACATATACAGTCTATATTTTGGGTTCCTACTGCTCTATTTCTGGGGAAACTCTGCCAAAATTTTTCCAAGTTATGATGGCTGGTTTTTTGGTCTTTTGAGCCATTTATGCTGTTATGCTGCTGCAATTTTGGCAAAATCAGAGGTTAAGTCAGGTGTGCCTTCTTGGGAGTTTCATGGTTGGCTTTAATGGATGATCAAAATGGCCCTCAATTCACTCCATTTCATTTAACTCAAAGAATCCAGATAAATGTTCATGTGTCCAGGAAGATTTTTTTCCAGCAGCGCATAGTCTTTATGTTTGGGCCAAGAAGATTACGAGAGATCTTGGAATGTCCTTTGCGTGTTGTAATTCCGATGATCAACTATGAAAACTCATTTGATGTGCATGTGTTTGTC
Source organism: Adiantum capillus-veneris (assembly GCF_014529385.1). Lineage (NCBI taxonomy): Eukaryota > Viridiplantae > Streptophyta > Polypodiopsida > Polypodiales > Pteridaceae > Adiantum > Adiantum capillus-veneris. The sequence goes on along the minus strand of NC_140951.1, from coordinate 122,228,441 downwards.
CTTATCTAAAGTTGAGCTCCATTGAAGTTTCTGGGGATTGGGTAGTCAAAAGTTTTGGGTTATTGCACGTGTGTTCAAAGGGGTTCTCAAAGCATTGAAACTTGGGTAGCCATGGCTTTCTCTTATCCGGAGTTTCATGGAAGAAGTGATGAAGATGTAGAAGAATTTTTGGAAAAGATGGAGGTTGCCTGCATTAGCAACCAGATTCATGACCCTACGCAAATGTTACGCCTTCTCCAAATTTGTTTGAAGAGTGATGCACGAGTTTGGTCCAAGGCATTTGAGAAGGAGTTGAGTGCAGCGGATCCACCTGTAAGATTGAGTTGGGACAATCTAAGGCATGGATTGGAAGTGGAGTTTGTGAAGATAGAAGATCCTGACAAAGTGTGGCAAGAAGTACAAGGTTTGGTGCAGAAGGAAGGTGAGCCAGTAGATTCGTACATACGTAAGTTTTCATTGGCATGGGAGCGAATGTGCAAGGCCTTAGCACCACAGGTACCCCCGCCTGACATGATGAAGAAGGACAGGTTCTTGGCTGGTCTTTGGGAGAATATACGTTGGAGAGTGGAGCTAAAGAAGCCTAGGACATATGAAGATGCACTAGAGGTAGCAAGGAACAAAGAGTGGAAGTTGAGGAAAATGAGCCAGTTAGGGGTGGAGTCTTTGCCAATGAGGTCTGAATTTCAGCCTATAGAATCTTTATAAGGTCGCATGTCAGGGGTTCATCACGAACCAGTGGTTCCTGTTACTACTCAGGTTATGCCAGCAGTGGTCACTACAGCAGTGCAAGATGATGGGCTAAGGCAAGACATGAGGCAAATGGTAGATTTGATGAAGAATCTCAGCCTAAACATGCTAGGTCAAGTGGGAAATAATCGAGGTCAAGGGAGGTTTGCAAATCAGCCAGGAGGTGAAGAAAGGCCTAGGAATGGTGTTGGACAAAGCAATGGTAGGTTTTGGAGGCAGACGCCCACATGTTATAATTGTGGAGAGTTGGGTCACATCAGCCCGCAATGTGATAAGCCACCAAGGATGGGGGGAGACATGTATCCATTGCCAAGACAGGTGCTAACTAGGTCAAATGATTATGGCATCGAAATTAAGGGAGACGAAGGAACCAGCGGACTGACCTAGGAGGAAGAGGGAAAGACAAAAGTGCTAAGTACAGTCACCTTGGAGAAGGCATCAAAGCTAGAGGATACATTAGTGATGCCTATTGGGAAGAGGACCACAGAGGATAAGGAAGGAAGAAGTGCCCCAGGTCCTAGTAAGAAGAAATGAAAGAGCCATGAAGGCGAGGATGTCAAGGCCAAGAGGAAAAGGAGAGCTCGTCGAAAGTTTCATGTTTCAGATTTTCCACTAGGGGATGGGCAATTAAGCTATGACTTGAAGGAGGATCTGACGGGCAGGAAAGCAGATGTTACTTTTGGGCAGCTTATAGAGATGGTGCCTAAGCTAAAGCGACAATGGAAGAGGATGGTTAACCCAATGGAGAAAGAGCCAGAGAGAGGTTCAGTAAAGGTGTTGGCAATGGATGAGCTACCAGACATTTGTCCAATAGTAGATGTGTGGCATAAAAGGAAAAATTTGGGTCAAGGTTATGTGGATGGCGGAGCCCAAATATGCGTCATAACACACTCATGCGTTGAGAAGATGGGTCTCACAATGGCTGGGGTGTAAGGTTTTCGGATCAGATTGGCAAACCATCAAAAAGTAAAATTCTTGGGTGTTGTAAAGAGCTTAGAAGTGGAGGCATATGATGCAAAGGAAGTGGTTGATTTTCATGTGATGCCAGCAGGGTTGGGAGCATATCCTATTATACTGGGCAGACCATGGTTACGTGCAGTGGGAGCTGTTCAAGATTGGCGACATGGTATGATTAGCCTCTATGGAAAGACAGGTACCAAGAAGCTTTATAATATGGACACAAGGAAATGATTAGAGGAGCTTTATGAAGATGAGGATGAGTCTAGTGATGAAGACACTTCCACGGTGACAGATGAGGACAGTGATAGCACTACCAGCAGTGATGAGGATGCTGATGTTGCATTTCTTTTGATGGACAAAGAAATCCAGGAGTTTGGTTTAGTTGCAATTGCGAATGAGGTTGAAGATGAAAGTGAAGGGCCTTATGAAGTGATTGAAGGGCTGATGCAAACCAAGGTTGAGTTGTCAAAGAAGCAGGAATTGATGACACAAATGATCAGTGGAGACCTCTCAACTATGGAGAAGGATATATATTCGCACATGCTGGCTAGTTTTCCTGATTTGTTCATTACTTCATATGAAGAGATCAGAGGGTTCAAGGGCGAAGAGATGCATATAGAGCTGAAAGAAGGTGCTAAGCCAGTGCGGCAAAGGCTAAGAAGGATGGGTCAAGAGCAAATGGAAGCCTTGCGAGAAGAGGTGGACAAGTTATTGAAGGTAGGGTTCATAGTCCCTGTGGAGACCACTGAATGGGTGAGTCCAGTTGTAGTCAGTCCAAGGAAGGATGGGAAGTGGAGAATTTGTTTAGATTTTAAACCCTTAAACGCAACCACTAAGAAGAACCCATATCCTCTTCCATTCATTGATCAGATCTTGGATTCAGTGGCAGGTTATGAGAGGTACAGTGTGTGATGGTTTTTCAGGCTATTTTCAATTGAAGATTGCTCTTAAAGATCGCACAAAGACAACTTTTATTACGCCATGGGGCTGCTATTGCTACACAGTATTGCCATTTGGGTTGTCAAATGGACCTTCCTTCTATCAAGAGAGAGCAAATTGGGTGTTGGAACCATTCATTGGTAGTTGTGTTAAAGCTTTTATGGATGACTTTTGTGTTTATAGCAGTAGGGCTGAACACCATGAGAAGCTGCAGATGGTATTGGCTCGATATGATGAATTTGGAGGACAACTAAATCCAAAGAAATGTCATCTAGCACAGCCAAGGGTGAAGTTATTGGGCCACATGGTGTCAGAAAATGGCATTGAGGCTGATCCAGACAAGGTTAAGTCTATTATTCTTCTTCCATCACCTACGAGTACGAAGCAATTGGCAACCTTTATACACAAAGTGAAGTACATGCCAAGGTTTATTCCATTGTCTTCTCAGATTCTTTATCCATTACAACAAGTGGCAAAGCATGATCCATTGCAATGGGATGACAAGTGTGAAGAAGTGTTTCAAGAGGTGAAAGAGGTGTTAGGGGGTTTGTCAGCCATGCAGGCTCTTGATTGGGAGAAAGTTTTTTATGTAAATCCCTCAGTAGGGGATGATGCCATTGGAGCCATGCTATTGCAAAAGGGGAAGGGCAGCCATTATATGAGGCCAGTGTATTGTGCAAGCCGAGTGAAGTTGGTAGCGGAGAGAAAGTTCTCGGAAGTAGAGCTAGTGATGGCCAGTGTAATATTTGCTTGTCGACGATTTCGTCATTACTTGCTACCATGGCCTTTTGTTTTCTTGACGAGTTATGCCTTTTTGCCACAGTTAATTAATGGTACTAACATGTCAAATGTGGTGAAGAAATGGGTAATTGAGCTGCAAGAGTTTGAGTTCTCTTTTCTAGTGGAAGATAGTACAAAGGCTACCCTAGCTGATTTGTTGACCTACAAGGAGAATCCCCTTATTGTTAAGGAAGAGGTGGTGAGAAAGGTAGTTGAAGAAGTGCCGCAGATCAGCAATGCACATGTGTTGTTCTTTGATGGTTCATACAGAAAGAGCCATGATGCAGCTTCACGGGGTATAACACTTTATGATCCAGAGGGAAAGCTAGTATGCAAGAGAGGGTTCAAATTGGATGCTCATAGTAACAATGAGGCTGAATATGCTACTCTGGAAGCCGGATTACACATTTTTTTGAAGCCTTGGGGTTCGAAGGTTGAGCATAAAAGGTGATGCCTTGTTAGTGGTGAAGCAAGTGCTAGGTGTGTGGAAGAGCAAGAACACCTCATTGAAGGAAATGTGCTTCAGAATTAAAGGCCTGTTAAAAAAGTTCGAAGCATGGATCATGAGACACATTGAACGTGCTCTAAATGGAGAGGCACATGAAGCAGCTCAAGGCATGATTGGGGAGCTATTTGTGTTGAGGACCACTTTACCTCTTTATCATGGCCGGGAAAGTCTGGATCAAGAAGAGGAGTTTTTGCTAACAGGAATCATTCCAAAGGAGATTCAGAAGTCTAAGAAGTATGGCTTTGTGCGTAGAGCATACAGGTACAAATTGATTGGTGATGTCTTATACATGAAAGGGGCTGATCTCGTGTTGAGACGTGTACCTTGGCGGGAGGAGCTTTACAGAGTGTTGGAAGAGAATCATGAAGGCGCATGTGGTGGCCATTTTGATCTAAAGATCACCTTGCATAAGATTTTTCAAGAGGGGTATGTATGGCCTAGTTTGCACAAGGATGTTCACCATTGGTGTAGGTCTTGCAATAGGTGTCAAGCATTTGGGAAGAGAGTGTTGAAGCCAGAGCTACGAAAAACCATTATGGCATTTGATGTGTTTGAAAAGTGGGGGATTGATGCAATAGGCCCGTTACCTATCACAAGCAGGGGAAAAAGCTATATTTTGACGGCAGTGGACTATCTTTCTAGATGGGCAGAGGCTATAGCAGTAAAATAGATCACTGCAAAGGATGTGGCAAAATTTGTGTATGATGAAATATGTTGCAAGTTTGGGGTGCCACTGGAGCTACTTTCAGATAAGGGGCCTGGCTTTAGAGCTAAACTGCTAGATTTTTTATGTGCAAAGATGAAGATTAGGCACCACCATACCACTCCTTATTACCCACAGTGTAATGGCTTAAATGAAAGATTCAATGGTGAGTTGGTACAGATTCTTTCGAAAGTGAAAGAGCACCAAGGAAAGAATTGGGATTTGGAATTGCCTAGTGCATTATGGGCTTACCGTACTTCGGTGAAGACAGGTACAGGGTTTACTCCATTTCATTTGGTGTATGGAAAAGAAGCACTATTGCCTGTGGAAGTAGAGTTGCCTGCGGTCAAGATGTTAGAGAAGTTGCTTGGGCCGCCTAGTGATGCATTCGAAGAGAGGCTCTTACAGCTACAAGAGGTTCAGCTGGATAGGATGAGTGCATTGGAACATTATGGGCAGATGCAAGATAGGGCTTTAGCAAAGATAAATGAAAAGGTCAAAAGTAAGGGTATCAAGAAGCATGACTTGGTTTTGCGCTACAACAGTAAGCTGGACAACACCTTCCAAAAGAAGTTTCAAATTAAGTGGGAAGGCCCTTTCAAGGTAGTGGAGTGTTTTCCAAATGGCACTTATCAGCTGGCTAACCTGGATGGTGTTCTACATAAGTCAAGGGTAAATGGATTGCGTCTTAAATTGTATCATGCCAGATTGATGATGGTGGAGCAAGATGAACTATCTGTGGAGCAAGAAATGTTGGTGAAGGATGAGGAGACCTGTGATGCGGCAAGTCTCATATCGCTCTTTGCTGCTGCTGATCATGAATGATCTAGCAGGTTAGGGGATGGGCAAATTATGTCAGGAGTTTTTTGGAGCAAGGGATTGCGCATATGTACATATACATGCATGGTGCATCAAATAAAGAATTGCCCATTTTTCAGAGCCAGGTGGTTACGTGGGGCCCACATGTGTACAGGTAGGACAGGGTGTACATAGTGCATCGATTTTCACTATTACCAGTACCACTGTGTTTTTTCTACAATAAGGAGGAGTTGGTAGTGCGTACAAATTATTGAGGAAGCTATCCACGGGCCGACAACATGAGGTAAGCAGGTGCGTCAGATGGCATCGAGTGGCGTCAGGAGGCCGAACGGGGTCAATATTTGCACGTGGATGAATACGGACACAAAGTGGTGTTTTCTTGTGAGAGTTATGCAGAAAGGTCATCATTAGGACCACTTTTTGGGGCCACTTCACGTGGTTGCAAGACGCATTATTGAAAAGAAATGAGTGCCAGGTGTGCAGATGATGCAAAAAAGGTGACAACTATGCACTGCGAGGTCAGTTTTTGGCCTGTTCGGGGTCCGTTTGAGGTTATCTAAAAGGCCAAGTGTGCCCAAATAATAAATCTAAGTGTGGGAACTGAAAAAACTGAGAGAGGACCAGAAAAAACGTGGAGAAGAGAGGAGGAACAGCCGCAGGTGTGTTTTTGGGATTTTTGGAGCCTGTTTTGGCCGTAAACTGCTCATCCGAGGTCGGATTTGAGCACTTTGACATTGTAGACTGGGGTTTTGGGCCGTTCCGAACGCGATGGCACTGTCCATTTTGCCAAATTCCTCTTTCTTTTCCTGATTTTTTTCTCTGTAAGTTTCTCCTATGAGCGAAGTTTCTGCTCTAGTTTGTGATTGTATCTGGCTTATTTTACCCATATTGTGTGAACTATTTGCCCCATTGGTGTTGGCCCAAGCTCAATTGTATCTAAACATCAGAAATTCTCCTCTTTTGAGCTGATTTTTTTGGGTGTGTGTGTGTGTGTCTGTGTGGAGTGGGCAAGTGGATAGTCTCTCTCCTCTCACTCCAGAGGTGTGTTCCCTGTCTCGGCCAGGTGTGTTGTCTAAGCCGAGTGGTTCCCCATAGTGTGTGTGTGTGTATCTTCCCAAGAGTGTGTGTCGGGTCGTTATAGAGGCGCTGTGTGTGTTTTCATCCCGCTCACACCGGTATCATACCAGTAACTCCTCAATATCATACCGTTATCATACTAGTCCCTCTCCCTCTCTCTCTCTCCTCTCTCTCTCTCTCTCTCTCTCTCTCTCTCTCTCTCTCTCAGGATCATACCGGTCACTCCTCAGTATCATACCGGTATCATACCAGTCCCTCTCTCTCTCTCTCTCTCTTTCTCTCTTTCTTTCTCTCACTTCTCAGTATCATACCGGTCACTCGTCAGTATCATACCGATATCATATAAGTCACTTCACAGTATCATACCGGTATCATACCAGTCACTTCTCAGTTTAAGACTCTGTGTATGTGTGTGTGTGTGTGTGTGTGTGTGTGTGTGTCACTTCTCAATATCATACCGGTCACTTCTCAGTATCATACCGGTATCATACCATTCACTTCAAAGAATCATACTGGTATCATACAAGTCACTTCTCAGTATCCGACTCTCTCTTTCTCTCTCTCTCTCTCTCTCTCACTTCTCAATATCATACCAGTCACTGCCCAGTATCATACCGATATCAGACTCTCTCTCTCTCTCTCTCTCTCTCTCTCTCTCTCTCTCTCTCTCTCCTTTTATTTCCAAGATACTTCAAATATAGAAAACAACGTATTTCCATGCCACTTGCTTGTAAATGTATTATACATGAATTCTGTTACATTGATCGACAAGAAGGCTGAGTAATTCTCCATTTACATCCATCGACAAAAAAACACATCGACAAAAGTCGCCCACTTCACAGACTTTATGAAGCTTTCTTTTTTTTAAAAAAATATGTTCCTTTCTTCTTGAAAAAGTCAATCCGCCATTTCCAATAAAAACGACGCACATAGGTGTTGTCAGGTTGTTCGTCTGCACAAATTACAGTCCTCTTTGTATACTCAATTCTATTCTTAGAGTACAACCAGTGTGCCAGCCAGTTTATGACAGTGGTGGACAGAAAACAGGCGCGCACTTCTTTAGACTGCTTTTCTAGCTTGGGAAAAACAAGAAATGACCCCAATGGATTAAACATTAGCTTATATCTAGAATCATCAAAGATAAGTGTGTCAGGTGGTAGGTCAGGAAATCTTTTTGAAATTCTTGTGGAACACCGGTTTATTTGTCACGCCCAATTTAAAAGGGGCCCTTGTGCACTGTGCCTGACTTACCACTCTATTGAATCTTTTGTGGTGGTCAGGGAACACTGTCGCGAGCGGACGTTTGAGCTTCTCAAACTCGCAGCAGCTCCATATCTACACTTCGAACCATCTGAAAGAAAAACTCAGAAACACTTCTCCATCGGGCCTTACCCAAAACTGTGTATCCCCTTCAACAACATACCACATTTCTGGCCAGTAGGGCAATTCTTCACCATATTTTCCATCAAATTTCTTGAGCAGTAATCCATTAAGGTCCAAAATGAGAACCCTACGTTGAACACTCAACGGAGGTAGTGGCCTTAGCCATATCATTGGGATTCTTTTAATTAGTCTAAACCATAGAGGAAACACGAGCACTGCAGGAGACAACACACAATTCCATATTGCACGAATGTCAGCCCTGCCATTCTGCTTGTCAGCCTTGAACCTATCTGCAAGGCGCCATTCTTCAATTGAAAACATATCTGTAGATGCAGAATTACACGACTCAAATTTAAATATGCAATTAGGACATATTTATAGATAGAAATCATACAATAAAAATACACAATGTTCAAAAATTAGGCACAAGGTGAAAGAGACGTCGAATGAGAAAGAAAGTTATATTAATTTTAGAAGTGGTTACATAAAAAGAAACATAGGGGGGGAAAACTATAATATTTTGCAGGCTCTGGGTTTAGTGTCAGAACTTGTGCCGGTATTCTGCATCTCCTTAGTGTCTTCTATGTCCATCTCCTCTTCTGGCTGCCCCTGGATCTCTTCCTCTTCCTTAATTTTTTGCTCCATTTCAGGCTTCTCATCTCCAGTCTTCTCGATTTTTTTCTTTTTTTCTTTCTTATATGCTGAGCAAGGGTCTCCTCGGGACTTCCCTCCAGCCTGACATCTACACGACCATCAGCTTTAGAAAGCTGTGCAGCAAAAGATCACTTATTAGAGCCATAATCAATGAAAAAACTTACTCTTGCCACGTTGGCCTCGTTTTCTCGGGGTCTTTGATCTTGTCACCCGCACGCCATCGTCTTCCTCATTCTGGGTTTTCCCTTCAGCACCAGTCGTACTCTACTCCTTTATCTCAAAGTTTTGTTCTTCTTCTGTTGTTTCCGAAACAGGTTTCTCAACATTACTAGGGACATTTTCATCAAGCAATACCTCCACAGGTGTCTTGTATGCAGGCGTCACTGCATCGTTCCCTGTGTCTTTACCGGCAGTAGTTCTGAAGCAGCTTAACTCTGAAAAAACATCAAAGAAGACAAAAATCAACCACTTGATTACGCATTGAAACAATTTTCTCACCTGTTTTTGGGCATGGTTCAACTGGATTCTTCTTTAGAAGAGATTGATCTTTTGCAGAAATAACTCCGGGGCAATCCTTAAGCATGCACTTTCCTTTCTCAGCCAAGTGAGCATAGCAGAATGCATGGTATGCATGTGAACAAGGCAATAGAACAACATGGCTTGAGCGATTGTGATCATGAATTTTTACACCACAAGCATTGCACACATCAATGAGAACAACACAATGTCCAGGAGCTGAAGCTCGTGCAGTCAAGACTATGGTTTCAAGTAGCATTGGTTGACTAATCATGTCTGTCACAAACGTGACATAGAGACCAAAGGTTTCCTCACGCTCCAAGCATTTGGATAATTCTTCCTGTAGGCAAGAGACCTCTGTTATCAGACAATGTCAAACAGGTATAAAATCGGTATGAATGCTTGAAAATCGGTATAATGATGTTATCATACCGATATGATTACATCCTGCCGGTATGATGTTATCCCACAGGTATAATGTTATTATACTAGATAGTATAACATCATACCGGTAGGATAACATCCGGTAACATCATACCGGTAGGATAACATCCGGTAACATCATACTGGTAGGATAACATTATACCGGAAGCTTAACATCAAACCAGTTGGATTTTATCATACCGGTTGGATCTAACCATACCGGTCAGATGTAACCATACCGGTAGGATGTTATCATACTGGTAGGATATAATCATACCGGTAGGGTATAATCCTACCGGTATGATAACATCCTACCGGTATTGTCATCTACCCTTACCAAATATGATATAATCCTACCGGTATGAGAAATCATACCTTATGGTACTTTGCAGGTATTATACTACAATCAGATGGAGTTAAAAGCATACCTGTGCCTGCTGTAGGGTGGATTTTGCTTGGTCAAATTTTTCTTGGAGGCTGTCAAGCAAGCCTGTTGGTACATTGTCATCGTCAGGGAAGTGCATTCGGATGGTGTCAAGGGCACCCTCGCAACGGTGCACATCAGCAACAGATTCGACCACTGAATCCTTAGCCTTCTGACACTCGGCTGATACATTGTCATGAGATTTTCTAACCTCAACAAGAAGTTCTTGCAAGGAAGTGGATACTTCAACACTAAACGCAGACTGAGTAGTCGCAAAAAGCCCACTTCCGACTGGTGTACTTCCGGATGGGGTATTTACTAAATAGATGGCAGAACTACTTGGGGTTCCTGTGGATACTTGGGAAGTCGCTAACTTGCATTGTTCTCTTTTCCTATCTAAGTGACCTTCATTGGTCACATTCTTCACCACCTTAGATGCAAACTCAACCCACTTTACCGAACTTGTGTATATGAAATAAACATATCCGCGTGCAAACTTGACTCCCAGTAGATAGTTTGGTGGTTTGGATTGGTACACCTGCTTGTAGAGCTGGAAGAGTGCCTTGTAGTGATCCGGCCTTGCTATTTTTATCGGCACTTTTTTCTCCTTCACTGGAAGACACGTGAAAACTTTCATCCAGTCGGATATGGGCACATCTGCATCTGTCAACTTCCTAACATCTTTCCCCTCAAGACTTAAACCATATTCCCTGTGAAAATCCTCCTTTGTCGTGCAAAATGCCTTTAATGGCACCCCCACATCCTTGGGGTGAACAAAGCGGCTGATTTTGGGAGGAGGTTGTAACTTCTGGCTCTAAAAGGAATAAATCCATATTCATTACTCAATGTATCCACACCTCAGTACTCTACTACACATACAGGCCCGCTGTACACAACACAGAGGGAGACAGAGAGAGGTGACATACCTTCGTGGGAGAATGTCGGGTCTTTGTGGGGGAGACATGTCGGGCTGCATTCCTTGGGCTCTTTCTTAGGTTGCTATCCATAGCGAAGGATAAGCAGCGTGCACAGGGGACTATAGAGTGAGCTGAGAAAGGTGCAGAAGGAGAAAGGCACAGAGATACAGAGAAGTCACAGTCATGAAAACATTCGACTGAACATTCGTTCTCATGTGGGCTCCACTCGTGTTTTTGAATCCTCCACATGATTTTTAAGATTTTGTATCCTCCACACGATTATTTAATTCAAACAATTCTTGCCCATAACACCAGTTTCATACCCCCTAAATTTTAAGCCTCCAAAAACAACTTTCAACCGATTAAAACCGGGCCACCTATTCATGCATCCACCTAGCTGTAAAGACTGACCTGTACTCAGCCTCACAACTCGAAGTGTCCACAGTAGGTTGCTTCTTGCTCAACCATGATATACATGAACTGCCAAGCATGAAACAAAAACCACTTATGGACACTCTTGTGTCAAAACAACCAGCCCAATTTGAGTCCAAAAAAGCATGTAAGTCTGTCCCCCCTTGGGATAAAACAAGCCAAGATGTAAAGTGCCACTAAGGTAGCGGAAAATCCTCTTGACAGCCTGGCAATGCTTAGACACTGCGCTATGCATAAATCTACTGACCTGTGAGACTGCAAACTGAATATCCAGCCCCGTGTTGCATACATAAATGAGGCAGCCAACAACAATTTGATAAAGAGTGAAATCAACAGGATCTCCAGCATCATGTAGACTTAACTTCAAACCTATTTCCATGGGAGTGGCAATAGGTTTGCAATCCTCAAGTCCAAACTAACATAGCAATGTCTCTATATAACTTTTCTGACACAAGGAAATACCACCATCACACTGCTTAAATTGTATACCCAAGTAATGATGCAGTAGCCCCAAATCTTTCATCTTAAAAGCAGCATTCAAATCAGCCTTAAATTCAGCAATATGTCTCTCGTTTGGTCCAGTGATCAACAAATCATCAACATAAAGAACCACAATGAGAAGTACATCACCCTCACACTTTACATACAATGTGCTTTCTGTTGGACTGTTAAGAAAGCCTTGTTTGACCAAATGAGTGTGTCAACTTTCTCATACCAAGCACAAGGAGATTGCTTCAACCCATACAAAGCCTTGTTACATCTGCACACTTTTTCCTCTTGTCCTTTTATGACAAAACCACGAGGCTGCGTTACATAAACTTCCTCAAATATGTCACCATTCAAGAAAGCAGTAACAATGTCTGATTGATGTACATCCCAACCAAAATGAGCTGCCAATGCACATAGAAAATGCACAGTAGTCATACGACAAGTGGGAGCAAAAGTCTCTTCATAATCTATGCCTTTTTGCTATGCATAACCCTTTGCAATAAGTCGAGCCTTATGGCGATCAATATCACCATCCGGCTTGCGTTTCAACTTGTAAACCCACTTCGTACCAACGGCCTTTTTGCCAGGAGGTAAATCACATAAAGTCCATGTGTCATTTTGTATAAGTGCATCATATTCTGATTGCATGGCAGCCATCCAATTTTCTAAATTTTGTGTTTCATCAAAAGACAGAGGTTCCTCAACATCATGTAAGCTAGACACAGCCAAAGCATAACAATTTGATGCATAAGATGCATGGCGAGAGCCTGAACGAGTATGACTAGAATAAGGTGCATCCAATTTACTGTCACGCAAAGTGTGCACCAGCCATTTTGGCAAACCTCTAGCCTGCTCATTTTCAGCCCTTTCCTCATCAAGTACATCATGTACATCTGCATCAGTAATAGGCTAATCTAGAACATTTTCAAAAACCCCCATAGACTGTGCATTTGCCTCATTGGAACTTACATTCGTATTTCCACCCCTGAAAAGAGGCAACAAAGTGTCACAAATGTCCTGTGAGCTTACATTACTATCTCTAGTAAATGACAGCAAGGGCTGAACAGAATCTTCCACAAACACATCCCGAGAAACCAGAATACGTTTTGTTTGTGGATGATACAACTTTTAACCTTTTCTTTCAGCACTATAACCAACAAAAATACATTTGACAGCCTTATCATCCAATTTTCTGCGCTGCACTTGTGGCACCAAAGCATATGCCAAACAGCCAAAAACACGCATGTGCTCAATAGAAGTCTTTCTATCATGCCATGCTTCATATGGAGTAATAGACTGCAAAGCTTTCATAGGACACCTGATTAGTACATAAGTGGCTCACATGATGGCCTCAAGCCAAAAAGAATGCGGCAAAGGTTGATTTTTGACCATACATCGTGCCATTTCCGTAAGTGACCTATTTTTCCTCTCAACAACACCATTTTGCTGAGGCATATAAGGAACTATATATTGGTGTTTTATTGCACGACTAGCTAGAAATGCATTTAATTCATGAGACATATACTCCCCCCCTCGATCGGAACGGTGGGTGCCCATAGTACATTTCGAGACATTTTCAGCCATAGCCAAAAATTGTTTGAAGCACATAAAAACTTCGGACTTCGCTTTAAGCGGAAATACCCATGCATGCCTGGAGTAATCATCGATGAAAGTCATGAAGTACTGGTAATTGCCCAAGGATGGAGTTTACATGGGCCCACAAACATCACTATGCACAAGCTGCAACCTGCATGTGGCCCGAACCGAACCATCCTTTGGAAACTTAGAACACTGCATCTTACCCAAAATACAGCCTTCACAAGCATGTTTGACATTTTCTTCAAGAGGTGGCAAAGAAGCAAGCATATCAGATTTCTGCAAACGCAGCAAACTGGCAAAATTCAGATGACCAAAACGTGCATGCCAAAGTTTTGCATGTGAAATAGCCCTTGAATCTGCAACAGCATTTGCAAAATTTTGTCCACACTTGTCATACAAAGTGAGCTTATACAGCCCACAACACAAAAGGCCACATGCAACAATTTCATCACCAAAACTGAGATCATGAAGTGTACATCTGTCATCCACAAATTTGACTACAAGTCCAAGTCTAGCAAGTGTGGATACAGATAAGAGATTCTTCTTGATCCCAGGTAGATAAGAGATTCTTCTTGATCCCAGGTACATAAAGTGTATCAACAAGTGTGAAAGAACTGCCATTAGCAGCAGTACGCACCTGATGTGAAAACTGCCCGAAAATAGGAGAAACAGAGAGGGAACAACACGTGCTATATAGCACAAACCGTAGAAGACTATAAGGCACCTGTTATGCAGAAAATGGCACTGACAGAAATTTTGCACAAAATGACGAAATTGCCTGTGCAGACCTGCCTGTAGTGGAAACGGAGGACGAAATGAGCCCAAATCAAAAATCTGAGCAGACCCAGCTCTACGAGCGGACCCGAAGTATTTATCGACCTGCGAACACTCACCAAACTCATCGAAATCGGAGAAAGTGAGCAGGCGTGTATTGGAGTAGCGGGCGACTAAGCCCGAGAGGACGCAACCTTCTCTGATACCAATTGTTGGAATTAAGGTTGCCGAGAAACACACACAGCTTGGAGAATACGAGGGAGCTCAAGGCACACAATAGAGAGTGTGTTTCTTAGTATGCAATGGAAAGATAGATAGCCCTAGAGTGATGGGCGTATATACAATGCTCGGGGGCAAAAACCTCCTAAAGAGGGAAAAAATGCCCCGGCGGTCCTAGTGTGTTCACACACATCACTACCACATGTATATGGTAACATTTGGCTGGTCACTTTAAACTAAGCAAGGATATGTGTCCAAAGACACAAGAGGAGATGGCCTATATGTCTAAAGTTCCATATGCTGCAGCGGTAGGTTCTCTAATGTATGCTATGGTCTGGACAAGGCTAGATATGGCACATGCAGTGGGAGTTGTGAGTAGGTTCATGGACAACCCATGTAAAGAGCATTGGAAAGTTGTGAAGTGGATACTTAGGTATCTAAAAGAGACAACAACAAAAGCTTTGTATTTTGGAGGAACTGATATTTTTCTTCAAGGGTATGCTGATGCAGATATGGCAGGTGACAAAGACACTCGAAGAAGCACTACTGGCTATGTCTTCATGGTTGGAGGCACAACAGTAAGCTGGGCTCCAAAGCTACAAAAAGTGGTCTCACATTCTACCACGGAAGCAGAGTATGTCGCAATGGCAGAGGCAAGCAAAGAAATTTTGTGGCTTCACAGATTCTTAGAAGAGCTTGGATTCAAACAAGACAATTGTGTCTTGTACAGTGATAGCCAAAGCGCTATCCATCTTGCGAAGAACTCAGCCTTTCATTCAAGGACAAAGCACATTGAGGTGAGATATCACTTCATACGTACTCTTTTGGAAGAGGGGCAGCTAAAGCTAGGAAAGGTGCATACAAGTGAAAATCCTGCAGACATATTTACAAAGGTGGTCAACAAGGAGAAGTTGAGCTTTTTCTCATCTTCAATCGGCATTCAAGGATAAGAAGCCAGGATGAAAAGCAGTCACATGTTTGATTTGGAGATCAGTCTCCAAGTGGGAGATTATTAAGTATGGAGCCCGATTTACCCCTTGTAATTTTCTGTGTTAAGAACGCACATTTGTAAGTCGGAAAACGATCAGTCGGTTGGCTGGTTGGCTGGTGGACGGTGGTTGGAAGTCAATGGCCCGTGGCCAAGGAGAAGTTTTGCTACTTTCGTGAAGCATTGGGAATCCATCATATGCAAGCTCACTCTGAGCTTGAGGGGGAGTGTTAAAGAATATGATGTTAAGGAATATGTCCATTGTGCTATGGGCGGCCGGACACTGACTATACTATGTTGTAAATATACTTTGGATAATAGTTCAAAAAGAAGAGAGAAGAGAAACACGTTGAATGGCTGCTGCTACAGGGTAACGATTGTGTGTGTGTGTGTGTCTCGATGTGTGTGCATAGTCTTCTTTCCTACCTTCTTCAGCACCTGCACACTCTATAATTTTATGCCGTGGGCTGTATAAGCTCACTTTGTATGACAAGTGTGGGCAGAATTTTGCAAATGCAGTTGTGCATTCAAATGCAAAACTTTGGCATCCACGTTTTGGTGATCTGAATTTTGTCAGTTTGCTGCATTTGCAAAAATCTGATATGGTTGCTTCTTTGCACCTCTTGAAGCACCTGTCAAACATGTTTGTAAAGGTTGTATTTTGCGTAAGATGTAGCATTCTAAGTTCCAAAGGATGGTTCAGTTATTAGGGCCACATGCAGGTTGCAACTTGTGCATAGTGATGTTTGTGGGCCCATGCAAACTTTGTCCTTGGGCATTTACCTTTACTTTGTGATGTTCATTGATGAGTACTCCAGGCATGCATGGGTATTTCCGCTTAAAGCGAAGTCCGAAGTTTTCATGTGCTTCAAACAATTTCTGGCTATGGCTGAAAATGTCTCGAAATGTACTATGGGCACCCTCTGTTCCGCGAGGGGGGAGTATATGTCTCATGAATTTAATGCATTTCTGGCTAGTCGTGCGATAAAACACCAATATATAGTTCCTTATACGCCTTAGCAAAATGGTGTTGTTGAGAGGAAAAATAGGTCACTTACGGAAATGGCACTATGTATGGTCAAAAATCAACCTTTGCCGCATTCTTTTTGGCTTGAGGCCATCATGTGAGCCACTTATGTACTAATCAGGTGTCCTATGAAAGCTTTGCAGTCTATTACTCCATATGAAGCATGGCATGATAGAAAGACTTCTATTGAGCACATGCGTGTTTTTGGCTGTTTGGCATATGCTTTGGTGCC
This sequence comes from Adiantum capillus-veneris, assembly GCF_014529385.1. Taxonomy (NCBI): domain Eukaryota; kingdom Viridiplantae; phylum Streptophyta; class Polypodiopsida; order Polypodiales; family Pteridaceae; genus Adiantum; species Adiantum capillus-veneris. Next base: position 122,211,831 of record NC_140951.1, on the reverse strand, counting down.
ACAAACACATCACAAAAAATTGGATGATAAGGATGTCAAATGTATTTATGTTGGTTATAGTGCTGAAATCAAAGGTTATAGGTTGTATCATCCGCAAACAAAGTGTATCTTGGTCTAACGGGATGTTGTGTTTGTGGAAGATCCTGTTTAGTCCTTGCTGTCATGTACTAGAGACAATAATGTCAGCTCACAGGACATTTATGACACTTTGTTGCCTCTTTTCAGTGGTGGAAGTTTGAATCTAAATTCCAATGAGACAAATGTACAACCTATGGGGATTTTTGAAAATGTTACAAATCAGCCTATTACTGATGCAGATGTACATGATGTACTTGATGAGTAAAGGACTGAAAATGAGCCGGCTAGAGGTATGCCTAAATGGCTACAATATACTTTGCATCACAGTAAATTGGATGCACCTTTGTCTAGTCACACTTGTTCAGGCTCTCGCCATGCATCTTATGCATCAAATTGTTATGCTTTGGCTGTGTCTAGCTTACATGATGTTGAGGAACCTCTGTCTTTTGATGAAACAAAAAATTTAGAAAATTGGATGACTGCCATGCAATCAGAATATGATGCACTTATACAAAATGACACATGGACTTTATGTGATTTGCCTCCTGGCAAAAAGGCCATTGGTACAAAGTGGGTTTACAAGTTGAAACGCAAGCCGGATGGTGAGATTGATCGCTATAAGGCCTGACTTGTTGCAAAGGATTATGCACAACAAAAAGTCATAGATTATGAAGAGACTTTTGCTCCCACTTGTCGTATGACTACTGTGCGTTTTCTATGTGCATTGGCATCTCATTTTGGTTGGGACGTACATCAATCAGACATTGTTACTACTTTCTTGATTGTGCTAGGAAATATGACATAGCTAAGTAGATAATTGAGTAGATTACTTAATGGAGAGAGATAATTTTCACACACAAGAGATTATAGAGTGTAGAGAGAGAGAGAGAGAGAGAGAGAGAGAGAGAGAGAGAGAGTACACACGATATAAGTGGTTCACCCAATGTGGGCTACATCCACGGAAAGCAGCCACTTAATGGCTTTAGTACTTCAAACAAGAAGTAGGTTACAAAGGGATTATACCCTTAATAGAGCTCCCGCCTTGCTTCATTGTCACCACCTCACACCCACCTTGTTGCATCAACTTCACACTATGAAATGTGTGTAGAAATGGCCTCCTTTTATAGGCCAAAAGAGCTGTCCTCTCTCATGAGAGGCAGCCCTGTGTAGCCATCCTTGTGTAGATAAGTCCAAATCAGACCCTCCAATCCGCCCATATGTGGCCGCCGTTGAGAAGAAAAGTCCGCTTTTGAATTCGGCCCCACATCCAAGAGCTTTTGTGAATATATCTGCAACTTGATCATTTGTCTTCACATACACCAAATCAATCTCACCTGCCAAAACTTTTTCTCTAATGAAGTGATAATGTACCTCAATGTGTTTAGTGCGAGCATGGTAGACTGGATTCTTTGCCAACATGATGTTGCTAATATTGTCATAATATATAATGACACTGTCAAGATAGTCAAAACCAAAGTCTACCATAAGTACTCTCAACCATGACTCTTCACATGCTGCCAAAGCTGCTCCAGGATATTTAGCTTCTGTACTTGATAATGCTACAGTTGATTGCTTCTTGCTACTCCAACTTATCATACCATTGCCAATGGAAAATGCATAACCACTTGTAGATCTTCTATCCATAAAATCTCCTGCCCAATCTGCATCTGTGTAACCATAAAGACAAGGCTTCCCATTCTTTTCATAAAACATTCCATAACTGACAGTGGCTTTCACATATCTCATAATCCGTATCACTGCATCAAGACGACTTTTACATGGCTTTTGCATGAATTGACTCACAACACCCACTGCATAACTCAAATCTGGCCTTGTTATTGTCAAGTAAATAAGGCTTCCAACCATCTTGCGGTACATAGTGACATCCTCAATGTAATGTCCATCATCAAACAACTTCGCATTTTGATCAAGAGGTGTATCAACCGGTTTGCACGTTGTCATTCCATACTTCTCAAGCATATCCAACGCGTATTGTCTTTGTATCATCCAAATTCTTGATAAAGTGTCGACAATTTCAATTCCCAAAAAATATCTCAACTCACCAAGGTCCTTCATGTTGAATTCTCTCAACAAACTCTTCTTGACATGCAAAATTTGCTCATCATGACTTTAAGCGAGAATCAAGTCATCAACATAGATAACAATAACGACGATCTCTCCATCAACATGCTTCAAAAACAATGAGTGATCAGCAATAGACTGCTTAAATCCAATCTTCTTCAAGAATCTGGTTATCTTTTCACACCAAGCTCTAGATGCTTGCTTCAACCATACAATGCTTTCTTCAACTTACACACATAATATGGAAACTGTGGATGTTGATAACCCTTTGGCTGTATCATATAAACTTCTTCTTCCAATTCACCATTCAAGAATGCATTATCCACATCCATTTGCCATAACTTCCAACCGAACATACTTGCCATTGCTATCACCAATCTCATTGTTGTCACCTTTGCAGCTGGACTAAATGTCTCATCATAATCAAGACCTTTTGTTTGTGCATAACCTTTAGCAACAAGCCTCACTTTGTATCTCTCCACACTACCATCTGACTTGCACTTGAATTTGTATACCCATTTTGAACCAATTTCTTTCTTTCCACTTGGCAAGCGAACCAAATCCCAAGTGTCATTCTTCACAAGAGCATCCATCTCATCATCCATAGCTGACTCCCATTCTGATTTTCCAATTGCCTCTTGAAAACATGTAGGCTCTTTATGTTGCACACGTGAAACCATGTATGCATAATGTGTACGCATGTAACCGTTGTATGCCAATCTATCAACAGCTGGATAGCGCACCCTCTCTGATCTTCTCAACTGTGGTGAACTCTTCTCTTCAACTCTTGCATATGGGGGTACATATTTCTCAATATGCTTACTACTGCCACGTGTCCTCAAATGTGGTAAACCATGCTCTTCATCGAAGTTTTCATCTCCACAACTCTCTTCAACCACTTTCTTCTTGCCTTTCTCGTCTTTCTTCTTATCTCGCAAACGACCACTCCATGGGTTGACACTTCCTATACTCTCCTCTGCCATATGTGGTCCTGAAATAGTTCTTGTTGATGGTCCTGGCTTATCAACAACATGATGCACGTTCTCTTGCTCTTCATACTCATCTTCTATCATCACTGGCTTTGGTTTATACCATGGTTCATTCTCACAAAATCTGACATCTCTACTGACATAAACTTGTCTTGTCGTAGGATCATAGCACTTGTAACCTTTCTTTTCAACTGGTAGCCCAAGAATATACACTTCACTGCCTTTGGCTCCATCTTCTTTCTTGCTTCATTTGGCACATGAACATAGCAAACACATCCAAAAACTTTCATGTAGGAAAATGTTGGCTTGATCCGATAAAGTCTCTCATAAGGTGAAATTTCATGAATGGCAGCTGTTGGTGTTCGATTCATAATGTGTACTGCTGTATAAACTGCTTCAGCCCAATATGTTAATGGCATATTCATCTCATTCATCATGGCTCTTACAATCTCTGCTATGAATCTATTCTTTCTCTCAGCAACTCCATTTTGTTGTGGTGTGTATCTGCAAGTAATCTGTCTTCTTATGCCTTGTTCACGTAAGTAATCATGAAAACTGTGTGACATGTACTCTCCCCCTCCATCTGTACGTAGGCATTTAATTTGACAACCATTCTCTTTCTCAACCATAACTTTGAACTCCAAGAATACCTCAAATGCCTCTGACTTTGCCTTTAGAAAGTAAACCCATGTCATTCTGCTGTAATCATCCGTGAATGTCATAAAATATTGACAACCATTTGGCGTAGCATGATCACAAGGTCCCCAAATATTTGAATGAACAATTTCCAAAGGACTTTGGCTAATTCTCCCCCTCTTTGGAAATGGCAAACGAGATTGCTTTCCAAATTGAAAAGCTTCACAAACATGATCAAAATTCAATCTGCCAAACTTTGGTAATGCATACAATTTGATTTGATTGCATATGCTTTAGTCTTCTAAAATTGACATGACCAATCCTCTTATGCCATAACTCTACCCAATCATCTTGAGTGACTGATTTGTTTGCATACATACCACTGTGTAAACATGGATCTCCAGCTTCCAATGAGAACAAGCGACCTTTCTTTCTTCCACGTGCCAATATCTTGCCTGTTCTGCCTTTGTGAAACTCCTCTATGAAGTAGCCATAACGATTAAAACGGACTTAGAACCCTTGATCTGTCATCTGTCCAACTGATGCTAAATTCTTTGTGATTGAAGGCACATATAGAACATCTCCCAATGTGTTGTATGTCCCGTCTTTTTCTAGCAATGGAACTGAACTAACATGTGTAATCCGATGCATAGTATCATCACCTGTAGCGACAAACTCATCCTCTTCTAACTTCTCTTTTCTGTCAAACCATTCACCATGATATGTCATATGATTTGTGGCACCACTATCAAAATACCAATCATGTGTATGATGTGGCTCCACCATGCTTCCAACAACATGCTCCGTAGGAAATAAATGTCCACTCGATCTATTGTCATGTATATTTTGATAAGGAGAATTGTATCCAACAAATTTTCCTCCATGTCTGCCATAACCTCGGCCTCTTCCACCATGATCACGATTTTGATTTAGCCTTGTGTAACATTCTCTTTCAACGTGACCATAAATGCCACATCTGTTACAATATCCATCTCTTTCAGGATGTACAAATCGTCCACCTCCACGTCCACGAGGTCGGGATCTCCCCCTGCCTCTTTGGCTGTAATCATTGTAACTTTGACTTTGTTGGTTTTGCCATTGACCTCTTCCAGCATTGTTTCCACGACCATAGTTTCCTCTTCCACCTCTATTGTTTCCACGACCTCTAGAGTAAAATACCTGATCTCTGGAATTGTTATTCGATGTAGAAGGACCTGACTTGCCTAACTTCACCTCTTCTTGCAAACAAAGGTTTAATAACTCTTCAAAATCAGGCATGTCTCCTCGAACAGATAAGATGTATCCAATGACTTGTATTCCAGTCCCAAACCATTCAATGTCACTGAAACTAAGTCATCATTTGGAACTTCAACATTAATGCTCGCAAGATCTTCCTGTACTTGCTTTATCTCTGTCACATAATCTGGTATGGATCTATTTCCTCGCCATACACAATGTAACCTTTGCTTAGTGAACTTTTCGTGGTTCTGTATTGGAGCTGTTCATTCTTGCTAGTATCTCCCATGCTTCCTTTGGAGATTGAGCCTTCTTCAAATGTGGTATAAAGAAGTCACTAATGCATAGTGAAATCCAATGCATCACTTTCCTTGAATTCTCGATCCACTTCTTGTAAGCTTCTACTCCTCCTTGCCATGTTTTATGTGCTTCAACATTCTCTCTATTTGGTTCCAAACCAACCTCAGGAAACTCTTGTTCACCTGTAATGTAATCCCATATGCCCATGATAAAGTTCTCCATCCTGTAAGACCATATGCTCTAGTTCTCTCTGGTCAGCTTCTCTCCAACAATCTGTGACTTGAGTTGAACTTTCTGCCATCTTCACTCTCTCAATTTCTTCCAAAGGATTTTGACAAAATTTTGGCAGAGTTTAGTTTCTATTTGGACAATATCTCAAGAGACAATCTCAACCAAAGTGCTCATAAACACTGACAAAAAATCTCTCACTGCGAAGGGAAAATCCACTGACTCACTTTGCCACAAACTGACTCAATACTATGCATAAATACTCTAAAACAATGTCCACATGAAACCGTATGCAAATGCAATCCATACGTTGTCCTATACCACATATCCATACATCCACCTTCTTCCCATAGTCGTAAACGACATATGAGGTCTTTGGCGGGGCCAGTCGGGGGTTCGCTCCAATACCTAATCCACCTTGCCAAGGTACCAAAGCTCCCAAGGCAAGGCTTCAAAAAACCTCACTCGACCCTCACAAAGGCTGCAGTTTTCCAAAATACATTAACCGCATATCCATACATAACCACAAAGTACTCAATCTGACAATATAACCGCCTTAACTTCTTCCACAACCTTTCTTACATAGACGGCTCTCCATAACAGACCCACAACAACCAAACATAATCTTCGATAACACAATATCATGATGCAAAAGCTCTATGTCACTCTCCAAAACCTGCGTAAATGCTGAATTCTTCACCTGTAACCTGTAAATCTACTTCTGAGTGCAAAACTGGAAATCTCCTATGCTTGTGTGAGCTGGCTGTTTGCTGCAGAAAATTGCAGATTTTGGCAAATCTGAGTATGTCAATGCGTCCAGAATGTCCAAAAACATAAAGATAGACTCCTGGATCACTGTATTCCGAGTTCGGGTGAGCGAGTTATGACCAAAAAACCTCTCTTTTTTTATGTTTTCCAGAGCTGCGGAAATCTGTGTATTGACTGTAGCTCCTTAAACTGAGCTCTGATACCACTTTGTAGAGTGCGCAGGTGATGGAGAAGGTAGGAAAGAAGACTATGCACACACACCAACATACATCGAGACACACACACACACACAATTGTTACCTTGCAGCAGCAACCATTCAACGTGCTGCTCTTCTCTCTTCTTTTTGAACTATTATCCAAAGTATATTTACAACATAGTATAGTCAGTGTCCGGCCGCCCATAGCACAATGGACATATTCTTTAACATCATATTCTTCAACAAAAATGCCAGATGCAACAATTTCATCACCGAAACTGAGATCATGTACTATACATCTATCATCCACAAATGTGAGTACTACAAGACTAAGTCTAGCAAGTGCAGATACAAACAAAAGATTCTTCTTGATCCCAGGTACATAAAGTGCATCAACAAGTGTGAAAGAAGTGCCATTTGCAGTAGTAAGCACAATCTTTCCAACTCCTTGAACCAGATAAGAGGCATGGTTGGCACAAGTGACTCAATTCCCATGAGGGACAAACTTAAGAGAGGTGAACAAATCACGATGTGAGGTAATGTGCTTTGTAGTACCACTGTCAAAATACCGCACATGTGAATCTGTACCATCTGACATGTATACATCATGGACAACAGGATTATAGGTACAATCTGCACTAAAAGCCCATTCTGCATCAACATTAGCATCACAGTCTCCTTTCACAAAAGACTCAACAATGGTTGCATTTGTAGTGGAACCAACAGTTGCAATGGAGCCACCCTCTTTCTTCTTAACCTCTTTGGCCTTCAACTTAGGACACTGCTTGATCAAGTGATCATTAGCTTGACAATAATGGCAATGCATCGTCTTTTTTCCCTTATCACCAAAATTTCTAGACAAATTGCTGCCAACAGAAGCATTAGGAACATGTGATTTTCCACTCGCAGAAGAACCATAAGAAGTGGATGCATTGTTGTTACCCCCCTTTCTTTGAGCAGCAATAAAAGCCTATTCAACTGCACGTTGTCTAGTCCTGTTTTTTCTGGAAAGTGACTCTTGTAAAAGCAATGTGCATAATGCATCAAACTTGACAACTTCAAGATTTCTTTGGGTCATAAGTCTCCAAGTACTGGCAAAAGTCTGGTAAGAATCAGGTAAGGCATCAAGAACAGTCTGCACAAGGGAACTGTCTGAAATGACTTCACCTGCAAAAATAAGCTGCTCATTGATATCCTTGACACCAGCAAGGAAAGTGTCCATATCATCTTCCTTATGCATAATCTTCGACTCCAGCTCTTTACACAGTAATGTAATTTTTTCCTTATTGTGGCTTGCATAAAAACCAACCAGAATATCCCAAGTCTGTTTTGTAAATTTTGTTGAACAAATGTGAGGATTAATGGTGCACTTCACAGAGAACACAATCAACGCATGAGCCTACATATCCTTTACATCCCAACAAGCTTGTTCTACCGTAGGTAAAATAACTCTAACAACACCAATCCTTGCAGCAAGACCTACAACATCCTCAACATCGCCTACATCCTCAGAACTAGGACGTACATCAATGCCCTGCACAATATTCCAGATGCCCTTTGACACAAGAACATGTTGCATCATGAAAGCCCACATAGGGTAATTGTCCCCATCCAATCTGTCCTCAACAGCAAACATCTTGAACGCATCTGTGTTGTTGTTAGTCATGGTAAATGCTACACATGCTATATAGCACAAACCGTAGAAGATTGTAAGGGATCTGTTATGCAAAAAACGGCACTGACAAAAATTTTGCACAAAATGACGAAATAGTCGTGTAGTATGCATGTAGAGGAAACGGAGGTCGAAATAAGCCCGAATCAAAAATTTGAGCCCAAAATTTTTGTTGACCTGCGAACGCTTGTCAAAGCTCACTGAAATCGAAGAAAGTGAGCAAGCATATGTTGGAGCTACTAGCGACTAAGCCCGGGAGGATGCAACCTGATCTGATACCAATTGTTGGAATTAGGGTTGTAGGGAAACGCGCACAGCTTGGAGAATACAAAGGAAGCTCAAGGCACACAATAGAGAGTGTATTACTTAGTGTGAAATGGAAAGATAGGTAGCCCTAGAATGATGGGCATATATACAGTGCATGGGGAAAAAACCCTCCTAAAGAGGAAAAAAATGCCCCAACAATCCTAGTGTGTTCACGGACATCACTACCGTATGTATATGGTAACACCATACACAACCAATTGCAATAGCCCAACAAGCCTACTTCTCCCCTCCCAAGATATTGAAGAACCATCAACATTTTTCTCACCGATGGTACGACGTTCCTAGGATGACCGCTGCTCACGTGCGGCCTTCAATGAAAACGTTGTGGACAAGTGAATATGTAGGCTTTTTTTGTGCGGAGTACATGGTGGAGGAGGCATACAATTTGTGATGTCCGTGAGCACCATGACAGCTATTGCGTGAGGAAGCAAAGGATGAAAAGAGAGAGGGGGGAGAGAGACGGAGGAACATGGGAGGAGAGAAGGGGGCAGGGGGGGAGAGGGAGAGAGAGGGGAGGAGGAGGAGAGAAGGGGGTAAGGAGGGAGAGGAGAGGGAGAGAGGAGGAGAGAACAAAGATTTTTTTTTGAAAAAAGTGGACTTTTAGTTCTTGTAGGTTTAAAAAAGGTCAAAAAATGTATATATATATATATATATATGTATATATATATATATATATATATACATATATATATATATATATATACATATATATATATATATATATACATATATATATATATATATATACATATATATATATATATATATACATATATATATATATATATATACATATATATATATATATATATATACATATATATATATATATATATACATATATATATATATATATACATATATATATATATATATATAGATATACATATATATATATATATATATGTACATATATATATATATATATATATATATATATACATATATATATATATATATATATTTGGGGGAGAGTTTTAAGTTAAAAAAAAAGTAAAAATAACTTTTTTGAAAAAAGTCAAATTTTAGCTCATAGTGACCCGCGTTTTTGCTGATGTGGCCACACCCCTTTACTCCCTTCACTTTCAAAAAGCTAGAGAGAGAAAGTGACCTCTTAAGTCCACATCCTACATGTGTCTAAAAAAAAGCTAGAAAAGCTTACTCAAAACTAGCTTCTTGAATACCCTTGTTCCCTTAACCCTACACAATATTAGCCTTAATTCCTAAAAGTTAGGATTCCTTAGAAGGCCCATGCAAAGTCTATATTTCTCCTGGATACTAACTAAATGGATAAATTTCACTTGTCTTTAATGCTTTAAAAATATAGATACTAACATTTTGTTTCTCTCATATTCCAAGACGCAAGGAGAAAACAACATTGTGCAAGGAGTCCCTCTCAAATACACTTCACTTGATTGCTTCATTTGCCTATTACGTCGGCTTGCCTATTGTTATTCATTTGCCTTTTCTGAAGAACAACAAGACTTTTCCCAATGCATATACTCTCGATCGGAGAGAGGTCCTCTATCAAAGTAGGCACAAAAAATTGATATAATGCTCTATTTTGAAGCAGGGTAGCTCTGAGCTCACTCTCATGCCGACGTACATTGTGCACGCAATGAGTTTTACAGCCATGACATCCAAGATGTACACCCCAAAATGATTAATACAAAGATATTTTGTGCCACTCAAACATTGTCTCAAAGTCGTAAACTTTGTATTGTTTCAAGACTTTATACATTGTATTTTTTCATTCAAAATGTATACAAACGGGCAATAATTACTGTCCCCTGCCCGTGTTGCATACCGACACGAAACTCACCTTTGATTGTATGCAGTGACCAGAAAGCGCGCGAGATCCCAATTTACTCTGTTGAACCATCCCAGTAGTATCAAAAATGGCATTCCGTTGTCCTGAAGCATAGGCGATATAAGCGGATTTATTACATATATTTTGTCATGCAGGCAGAAGCGAGATAGTGTGCCTAACATGAACTGGATATATAGATATAGATCAGAAGGAAGCGAATCTGGTTCTTGAAATGGTCATATAAGTCCCTGATCGCTTGGTTCTAATACCGAGCGATTAGTAGCCTTAAAGATTTCAAAGGGTCTCTATTCACTTGGTATTGACTCCAACATCATGACATAATGAACTTAAAGCTTACAACATAGCTAGATAGCGTATAAAGAGACGGGTCAGAACGAAGCGAATACAATTCTTGAAATGGTCATTTAGGTCCCTATTCGCTTGGTTCTAACCCTAAGTGCCAAAAAAACACATGTCAATCTTGAGAAAATAGTGACCTTGAAAATATCTAAGGGTCCCTATTTGCTTGGTACTGACCCCAACAGCATCACATAATGAACTTAATCCTTACCACATAATAGTGTGGACGACTGCATCCGTTGCATTGGCGTTGGAGAAATCGCACATGCAAAGAAAATATTATCGATAAAAGTTGAAAATGGAGTCCACCTCTGACCTTTCAGGTAGATGAATTTGTGCTTGAAGAGGGATTTAATTGGAAATCACTTGTAGTTCCTCTTTGTTTTCTTCATTGATATGCTCTACAAGATGCCAGTCTTGTGCCACACGTGCTTGCTCTTCACGAGCTTGTTGTTGCTCTACATTGGCTGGCCCTTGTGAAGAAGATCCTGCCTCTTGCTTTTCTTGAGCTATCTCTGGCTCTACCTGTGCGGGCTCTGCTCTAACTGGCTCAGGCTCTGAATTGGCGGGCTCCTCACTAGTGGACTCTGGCTCTACGTGTATGGGATCCTCTCTGACTCGCTCCTCCCTGGTGGGCTCCAGGCCTACCTTTGCAGGCTCCTCTCTAATTGGCTTCTCTCTAACTGGCTCCTCCCTGGTGGGCTCCGAGTCTACCTTTATGGGATCCTCTCTGACTAGCTCCTCCATGGTGGGCTCTGGGTCTACCTCTGTGGGCTCCTCTTTGGTTGCTCCCTCGTGGGCTCTATCTCTACCTATGCGGGCTCATCCCTAATGGGATTAGACTCCTCCCTGGCGTGTTCAGGATCCTCCCTCTCGACCTATGATCATGTGTGTTTGTTTCTCTCAACCCTTGAAGGCTCTTCTTATCGTGCTCGAAGATGGAGGGGATGGATGTTAAGAATATCCATTGTCATGTTGTCTCGGATTGGCACTGTTTGAAGCAGCTCATCGTAGCAAAAATGCAACCTACAGAGGGTGTCAAAGTCCCTGGGCATAATCACGACAGTATGCGCATGGACTGCCAGGGTATAGCCATCACACTGAAGAATTCAACAAGGTAGTCCTCTATAATCTCTTGCAGGCAGGAAGAGCACTATTGGCCCATCGCATGCCCACTCTCCAATGCTCTTATATCTCTCACAACACTCATTGAAAGGGAAGCCTTGGAATGGTCGGTTGCATGTGTCTTTCTATCCTACATGGCTCCTATAGGACACATCTGTGCGCCTCGTATCACTGTCTTCTTGCTTGAGCATGCAAGGACTCACATGTCGCTCTTCTAGGAGTGGCCTTTCTACGAGCCATCTCTACAAACAACATAAAAAAAAACTAACCACATTCTGTGAGTGAATGTCACTTTCAGATAAGGGGCTCTACACGGCAAACACAACCGCAAGGAATATGGTCAGTACCAAGCGAATTAGAGCACCAAACACAAGTTTGCTGCCCCTATTTGCTTGGTACTGACCTTGCAAATTTGAACTACGCAAAAGAATACTAGATCTACAAATAGCATAACAAAAAACCAGCCACATTCTGTGAGTGAATGTCCCTTTTACACAAGGAGCTCCAAGCGGCAAGCACAGTTGCCAGGAATATGGTCAGTACCAAGCAAATCAGAGCTCCAAACACAATTCTTCCACCCCTATTTGAACTACAGAAAAGAATGATAGGAGACCTTTGCACTATGTAGAGATCGGCGTTGACAAAGCGAGGTAGAAGAGGAAGCAGCAAGTGTGTGGGATTCCTTGTCCTTTTACTATTTTCTCACTGCATGAAGGCTCAGCTGGGGCGGGGGTAGAGTTAAAATGTGAGTCGGGGGCAGGCCGACACTCAAAGGCGGGGTTAGCTACCTCTAAACATTGGACCATGAGCCTCTTTAAAGAGCATCATTTCTAGTTTCATGGTGGTTGGTCGATCGTACTGCATGAGAATCTGAGTTTATTTATTTTGTTTACATTGGTTATCCTTGTTTGACGACAATCCACATGTCCTTTTGGAGTTACCGTTTGGCATCGCCATCGCTCTTGCCTTTGACTTTTTGTGATCTTGCTCTCAACCACCTCTCATGATCGTGCACTCAGTGGCCTCCAAAGCTTTGTGTCTATTACCTGTTGCATCCCCATCCACCTTGGTTCTCTCTCTCTCTCTCTCTCTCTCTCTCTCTCTCTCTCTCTCTCTCTCTCTCTCTCTCTCTCTCTCTCTCTCTCTCTCTCTCTCTCTCTCTCTCTCTCTCTCTCTCTCTCTCTCGCCCCCAACTAGCACTCCTCTGCCTGTGTGTTTCACATCTATGTGCACCTGCATCACGGGGTTAGGGCACAAGGAGAGAGTAGTTGTTAGGGTAAAAGCACGTTAATGTTGTTTATGGTCACGCGACACCAAAATATGTGTAGCTATAAATCATAACAATGGGTCGATATTCTCCATGCATAGTTGTGAGGTTCAAGGCATAGTGGAATAATGAACCCTTGTCTGACCGTGCAAGGCTATGGTTGTTCATTTAATGCTCTGTTTGGGCATCATTGAAGGAGTACGAGCGAAAGTGCGACGCGAGAGAGAGTGCGAGAAGAAGAGAACGACGATATGGTGAACTCGCTCTACTGTAATATGTAGAGCATAGTGAGTTCTTATTAGGTTTTTACAAAAGAATATGTGTACATACCTGGCGGCCCGCCCACTTACCTGGGCGACCACATTGGGCTTTATACCCCAACAACCTCCCACTTAAAGTCCAATGTGGTACTTTAAGTGTGAGAGAAGCTACTATACAAGCTAATATACAAGAGATGTAGAGAAGTGATGTACTACCCTACACCTAACTACTTGCAAAAATGCGCAAAGCTCTCTAAGGGAAGTCCCTTTGTAAGTAGATCAGCAGGATTTTCTATGGTGTGAACTTTGACAAGCTGAAGTTGCTTATCCTCGAGCATTTCCCTGATGAAATGATACTTCACATCCACATGCTTTGTCTTTGAGTGATAAACTGGATTGCGAGCCAATTGTATAGCACTTTGACTATCACAATATAACACAAGCATCTCTTCTTTGATTCCCAAATCTGTTACTAGTCGATTAAGCCAAATTGATTCTTTGCATGCCTCTGATGCTGCAACATATTCAGCCTCTGTAGTAGAGTGAGTAACACAATCTTGTAATCTAGAACGCCATGATACTGCTCCACCAGCCAATGTAAAGACATACCCTGACGTAGACCTTCGGTTGTCTAAGTCACCTGCATAATCTGAGTCTGTAAAACCCTTTACACTTGGCTCCTGACTCCCATAGCATATACGCATACTCTTTGTAGATTTCAGGTATCTCAATATTCCTTTCACTACCTCCCAATGTTTCTTGCCTGGGTTTGACATGTATCGACTTACTACTCCCACTGCAAATGCAATGTCTGGGCGAGTAGCAATCATTGCATACATCAAACTACCCACTGCAGACGCATATGGAATCTTATCCATTTCAGCCTGTTCTTCCTCAGACACAGGACAATCTTGTTTGCTAAGTTTCACATATGGTGGCAATGGAACACTCAATTCCTTTCCCTTCTCCATATTGAAACGTTGCAAAACCTTGTCAATATACTCTGTTTGAGATAACCAAATCAAATTCTTTGATCTGTCTCTCTCAATGCGCATACCAAGTATATGACTTGCCTCACCCATGTCTTTCATGTCAAACGATTTTGCCATCTTTGACTTCAAAGCTGAAATTTCTTCCAAGTGCTTGCCAGCAATCAACATGTCATCCACATACAAAATAAGGATCAGCCAACTGCCATCCTTAGCCTTCTTTGTATATAGACAATGATCGAACTCACTACGTTTGTAGCCTTGAGAAAGCATAAACTTGTGGAATTTATGGTACCATGCCCTCGGTGATTGTTTTAAGCCATAAAGACTCTTTAACAACTGGCATACCCAATCTTCCTTGCCTTTCTCAACAAACCCTTCTGGTTGCTGCATGTAAATTTCCACATCTAAATCACCATGCAAGAACGCTGTCTTGACATCCATTTGGTGCAACACCAAATCTAATATGGCAACCAATGCAAGAAAGCATCTCAATGTAGTCATCTTGACCACCGGAGAGAAGACTTCATCAAAGTCAATGCCTTGTTCTTGCTTAAAGCCCTTGGCAACAAGCCTTGCTTTGTACTTTGGCTGACTATCATGAGTGGTGATCTTATACCTGTAAACCCATTTACAAGGTAGAGCCTTTTTGCCCCGTGGTAATTTAACTAGCTTCCATGTCTGGTTTTTATGCAGAGCTGTCATCTCTGACTGCATGGCCAATTGCCAATTCTCGGAGTCCTTCATTTGCACTGCTTCCTTGTAACATGAAGGCTCATTGCAATCAGTCAACATGACATAATTCATAGATGGAACAAACCTATCAGGAGGTCGCGTGACACGTCCAGATCTACGCACAATAGGTGGCTCAGGCTCAGCCACAACCTGTGGTTCCACTCTATCCTCTCCTTGCTCCTCTTGAGCCCTGACATTTTGTCTCGCACGTGCATGTCCATCTTCTTGGAAGACAACTCTTCTAATCTCCTCAACCCTCTCTGGTTTAGAATGATATTTGGATTCATTAAAGTGAACATCATTGCTGCGGACAACCTTTCTGGATTCAGGATCCCAAAGTCTGTACCCCATCTCACCAGAATTACCATAGCCTACAAAGATGCACTTTCTACTCTTTAGCTCAAGTTTGTTCCTAAATTCCTTTGGAACATGAGTATATGCCTCACAGCCAAAGACTCTGAGATGCTTGTATGAGGGCATTTTGCCTGACCATACCATCTCTGGCACTGAATCCTTCTGCAAAACCTTTCTAGGAGATCTATTTACAAGATGAACATCTGTTGATACAAGTTCAGCCCAAAACCCATTTGGCAGTTGTGCATTAGACAACATACTTCTGACCTTCTCTTGTATGGTCCTATTCATCCTCTCAGCAACACCATTTTGAGGAGGATTGTAAGGAGCAGTAAGTTCACGTTTTATACCTTTTGACTCACAAAAGTCCTGAAAGGCCTTTGAAACATACTCTTCACCATTGTCAGTGTGTAAGCATTTAAGCTTCTTGCCACTCTGATTCTCCACAAGTGTCACAAATGTTTTGAAAACACTAAACGCTTCATCCTTGTGCTTGAGAAAGTAAACCCATACTTTCCTCGAGTAATCATCTATAAATGTCATAAAGTAAGAAGCTCCCCCTAGAGATAGGTTAGGCATAGGTCCACACAAATCACTATGAACAAGTGCCAACTGTGTATCTCTTCTACTGCTTCTATGCTTATGTGGCTGCTGTGTTTGCTTACCATACAGACAATGTTCGCAGAATTCAAAATCATGAAATGAAAAGCCAGGCAAATAACCAGAACGAGACAAGATTTCCATTCCCTTCTTGGACATATGTCCTAACCGGCTATGCCACAAAGAAACGTTCGGCTGCTCGGTTACATTGATTACATTTTTAGAGACATTTGATACATAAATCATGTAAAGTCCTCCAGACTTTAGTCCATGTGCTACTGTCATAGAACCCTTGGATATCTTCCACATGTTCTGTCCAAAAGTGGTGACGTAGCCAGCATCATCAAGTAAACCTGTGCTGATCAAGCTCTTTGTAATTGCGGGAACATGTCTCACATTCTTCAGCGTGAAAGAAGAGCCATTCTGAAACTTCAATTGAACATCTCCAACACCTAAGATCTCACAAGTCTGCCCATTGCCTAGCTGAACATGATCTTTAGTGGTCACATAAGAGGTAAACCACTCCTTGTTTGGAGACACATGAAGTGATGCCCCTGAGTCTATAATCCAGTCACTCAGTGCATTTCCATCAGATGCTGTAAGAAGAGCTGAATCCATTGTATTCTTCAAGAAGTAGATGTCTCCTGACACTAGACTGTCATCCTCTGCAACAGTGTTTGTCACATTTATTTCTTGAATCTTCACTGAGGACTTGTTCTTCTCACCATGGTCTTCAGCTTTCTCTTTGCCTTTTTCTGCTTTCCATTCTCTGCAGTCTCTTTTCATGTGACCCTTCTTGCCACAATGGTAGCATTCTATGTCACTCTTGCCTTTAGCACTGCGGGACTTGCTAGGAGACTGATTCCTCTTTCCACCTTTGTACTTTTCTTTGGTCCTTCCCCTGACAACTAAGGCTGTTCCTTTGCCTTTGTCCATTGTCTTTCTATTGGTTTCTTCAGTAAGCAGACTTCCTTCTACACCTGCTATGTTCAAACCATCTGGAGGTCCAGAATTACTCAAAGCTGTGCGAAAAGTGTCCCAACTTTCCGGCAATGTGATCAACAGGAACATAGCTCTAACAGGTTCATCAAACTTGACACCTTGAGTTGACAACTGACTATAGATTGTGTTGAATTCATTCAGATGATTGGACATAGGTGTCCCTTCTTTCATCTTCAAGTCAACAAGCTTCTTAAGCCAGTATACCTGTGAAGCTGCACTCTGCTTCTCATAAAGATCACTCAGCTTTAACCATGCTTGATAAGCCGACATCTCGTCTGCTACATTGAAGTAAACGCTTTCTTCCAAAGTCAGCATAATGGTAGAAAGTGCCAATTCATCCATTTCGCTCCATTCATCTTCGTCCATATCTTCTGGTTTTATCCCCTTGAGCTTTATAGGTTTTATCTGCTTCTTTTGTACCAACACGTGCCAAATCTGCTTCTTCGACAATGGGAAATTGGTTCCATCCAGCTTCTTGATATTGTAAAGAGCAGTGTCCTGTGATCCAGCGATAGCTACGCTTCACAGTGGTTTACTTTCCTGGGAAAATTTCGGCAGAGTTTCCCCTGTAAACTGACCTCTGAACCAATATCAACCTGTCAAATGAACCAAGAAAGCTTCAGATTCTGCATAAATTTTGGCAGAGTCTCCTTTGTAAAATGGCTCTGGTGTACTCAAAAAACAAACCAAAAAACAGCTCAAAAAACACTGTCTCTCTGACACTGTAAGCTGCGGGTAAACCTGTTCTGCACCTGTACTGTCTCTGACTGTCCTATCACTGTCCTGTAAGCATAGACTGCGACAATGCCTCAACGGCAGTAAAGCAAAGATGCAATCCCAACTGTCTAACTCACAGTCAATACATCCTAGCTGCCTATCTAAGGGTGCTCGAGGGATCGCTCCAAGACCTGTATCACCGAAAGGATCTCAACATTCGAGAATCCCCCAGCTCAATAAAACCTCACTCGACCCTCAACAAAGGCTGCAGTAAATTTGACAGTACATAGACTTCCCACAAAGTCATACATCCACAAATTTCCCACTGTATGCTGTAACAGCTGCGGCCGTTGTTTGCTGCGTGACTCACAGCCAGCAAACCCTCAACAGACATACATCATCTCTGACAATACATCCCATGTGGAAGTACCTGCAATGTCAGGATGAAATCTGGAATATCAAGCAGCAAACACAAGCTACCTGATGAACTAGTGGATGTCGCCTACAGTCTGTGTGTAGATGCGCCCGTGTCGTATGTGACACGCCTCCAAGAACTGTGAGCCGTCCTTCGATGTGTAGACAGCCACAAATCAACACTCTAGGAGTGTCGATATCCTCAGCACCTGCAGTCGTAGGCCGAAAACCCCAAATTTGCAGAGTCAAATCTGCACCCGTCGAGACCACGTAGTCGAAAATGGCTTGCGTAGACCTTTGTCGAACCCGAACGGTGGCCGAGATGACCTCAGAATGAAATTCTGAGAACACCAAGCCCTTCGGGCTTTCCCACAGGATTTGGGGCCGTGTCTTCGCCTATCGAATTTCACTCCAATCTGAGCTGGTGACTCTAGCCTCTTGCAGTGCTGCTCCGAGCCTCGATCTGAGCTCTGATACCAGTTGAAGGAGTACGAGCGGAAGTGCGACGCGAGAGAGAGTGCGAGAAGAAGAGCACGACGATATGGTGAACTCGCTCTACTGTAATGTGTAGAGCATAGTGAGTTCTTATTAGGTTTTTACAAAAGAATATGTGTACATACCTGGCGGCCCGCCCACTTACCTGGGCGACCACATTGGGCTTTATACCCCAACAATCATGAGTGAGTGGGATTAGATAGGCTATGGTCACACGAGGCTTCATTATCAATTATTGATATCTAATGCAACTATGCCCAGACAGAGTATTAAATGAATAACTAAGCCTCTTGCATGGTCACGTGTGGCCTCTCAACACACGTGTCAGAACCAGGCAAATAAGGGCCTGAATAATTTCCCAAGGGCCCCCTTCGCTTGGTTCTGAACCTCTCTGCCGAATAGACATGGGTATATCGTGAATTTACTGACATAATCTCCTGGGTCAATACCAAGCGAACAGAGACCTGAGAGATTCTTCAGACCCATTATTCGCCAAGTTTTGACTCTCATCGGTCACATGTTTTGACATCAATACTTTGGTCAGAACCTCGAAAAGAAGGGTCTGAAGAATCCTTCAAGACCTCTGTTGGCTTGGTTTTGACCCCAAATGGGTGTGGGTACAACGTGGATTGTACCGAGATGATCACATTAGTCAAAACCAAGCGAATATGGGCCCTAGGGATTTCTTCAGACCCTTACTCGCTTGGTTGGACTCTTATCCCCTCATTGGTTGTCCTAAACAAGCGGGCCAAAACCAAACGAATATCCAAAGAGCCTGGATCCATACAACAAAAGGCTATTTTTAAGAGACAAAAGAGGTTTGATGCCCGTTGGGATGCTGCCATCAACAAAGGAAAGAGTTCGGCTAATAGGCATGTCGAAGAGGTACATAGTGAGGAAGAAGGGGATGCAACAAAGAGAATAAAAATGACGAGATTAGGCCCATCTTCTCCCGCTCTGGACTCGTGACTATTGTCATCTCGCGTGGCACTCCCTCGCATTTGATTTTACCCAAGACCTTTGATTCTTCTCTTTGTGGATGAGTCATAAAAAACGTGTAATTTCTGAGCTCTTAAGAAGCTACTTCTACCTTGCTCTAAGTATAAGCCATCTATAAGTCCACTGGTGTAACTCTAATAGGCTATTGGCTCTATCTTTGCCTCCCCCGTGTGTCTGATGTGCTTAAAGTAACGTGTTCTTTCCATATAGTGGGTCTTTTCCATGCCTTGTGTGGACCATATTGGCAATGAGCCGTATGTCTTGGCAAAATATGGACCATGGTTGAACAATATGTGCTGCATTGGAATAAATCAAAATGGTGAGTAGAGTAGGGATTTATGGATCATATGTTGTTTGCATATGGAACATGCTAACTCACCATGTAATGAGTGATATGTTGCCCACCTTACCTTGCTAGGTATGTCTTCCACTACGAATGCTGCTCAACATAGTGGAAGATTTTA
Organism: Adiantum capillus-veneris; assembly: GCF_014529385.1. Classification (NCBI taxonomy): domain Eukaryota; kingdom Viridiplantae; phylum Streptophyta; class Polypodiopsida; order Polypodiales; family Pteridaceae; genus Adiantum; species Adiantum capillus-veneris. Next base: position 122,191,727 of record NC_140951.1, on the reverse strand, counting down.
TCAAGTGATTTCCACACATTTGCCTTGTGATTTTGGATTGCCCCACCACCAAAATTGTCTTTAAACACTCTATGTAATTGTTTCCATTTGTTGAATAGGTTTCTCTTCTCCTCTCTATCAAACTCTTTGAGGCTAAACCCAAGAAACCTTCTGGCCTTCACGCCACCTATCGATGCTTTCCTTGGTACCTTGTAACGACCTTGAGACATCTTGATTTTGGCATTGCCTCCATGCAAACCAATGTCTGAGAGCACTTCCTGTTTCCTCTAATGATTTGATGACTCTTTGTTACTCACTCATTGGCTTTAAGGTCCATGCAAAACATATGTACAAATGAACCATCTTTTCAATTATTCTGCAGAGTGCATGGAGTGTACAAATGTGAACTTTACATAGAGGAATATGAAGCATTGGCCGAAAACATTTATCTTCAAGATGTTTGTTGGGAGCTCTACTCCATTGCACACTCTCAAGAGATTGTGCATCGGCCATGCAGTATAAACATGGATTTACCACAGCTGCATCGTGTGTTATGTTGTACATGCACTCAAGAGTCTCTAAGTCACCTACCATGTGCCATTCGACTTTGTAGTCACCAAATCCTTCCACTGAAAGCACAACTCCGTTTCTTTGGTCACTGATGATAGGAATTTGGGTTTGACTAAAAACTCAATGTAGGATTGAAAAGCTTCCTTATCAACCTGTATGTAAAAAAAGGAACGTAATTCCAAGAACCATACATGCAATATTATTATTATTATTATAGATTGAAATAAGTATACCTCAAATGATATTATTGTCAGAATATTATTTTTGGATTGCACGTTGAAGTATCGTGGGTCCTCTTTGGTTATTGATGAATCCAAAGCTCTATTCATGAGGGTATTGTGACTCTCTCTAGCTTCCTATTCTTTAGAATCTCGCACTCGTCGAGCTTCAAAGCAAACTTGAGAACCCCATTACACTCCTCTTGACTCATATCAAAGAAGTGAATTGCATACCTTTGCACTGCTTCAAGATCAACAAAGAGGTTGTTATGCTCGTTATACTATACCTCTATCCTCCCCTTGCCTATGAATATTGCTTCGATATGGAATGGTGATCCAAGTTTCTTGAATACCTCATTGTTTACGTACCAACGTGCAACCTTTACATGTGATGGCTTTGGCAGCAATGATCCTCTCTGTAATTTATTTTGAAACTTTTTAGCTAATGCTTTGATATCATAAAATCAAATATCTAACCAACCCAAATGATTTTCTCATCTTAAACTAATCATTTAATGTGGGAGAATAAACAGGATCAAGGGTTAGAATATAGGCATGTGCTTATGGATTTGTCTTAATACGGGGCCAAGGTTAAAGGGGTCCAAATGAGAGATGGTCTGTTAAAGAGCAATGCTACCTAATGGAGCTTAAAGACCTTAGGGTTATCTTTATTAAATACCTCCAAAAGTTAGTTTTAAAAAGTCCATTGATTTTAGGCAAGCTAGGACTGACCTTGAGGTGGGAATCCTACCCAAGCATGAGGTGCTTGTCGCCTTGCTAAGTGTTAGTGGGAACCTTGCCCAAAATCTTGAGGTGCTTCTCACATGCTTAAATGACTAAGGTTCTTGAAATGTTCAATTCAAAGATAAACTCTCAAGAGGCATCAATGTTTCCATGATTGATTGACTAAGTGCTTAAAGTATTCAATTCAAACCTTCAATTCAAACCAAATGACGTAATAAGCATAAAAGACACATGTTCAAATGATCCTCCACATGTGGCTCTCATGATGTGCTTGAATGCTATTGGATACGTTTTAAAGGGGTCCAATAAGAATTTAGATACATAAAAATAAAGTTCTTTCTCTCAAAGAGAAAAAAGAGGACACATGTCCAAATGAAATACGTAAATAATAAGAGAGAGAGAGAGAGGTGGACCAAGCATGAGAGGGGGGTATACTCTCCCCCCCACACACACACATTCTCTCATTGTGTGGAGTACAAAGTGCAAGAGCTCCATCTCCTTCTCCAAGCTTGTTGAGAAGTGGAGAGCCTACACCAACACTCTTGGCTATGGAATGCAAATCCAGCCAAGAGCTATGCTTCAATGCTTAAGCTTGTCATATTCTTCATCTTCATTACTATGATGATTATGCTATGCTAAGCAAGAAGAGTGATGATAAGTGAGGAACTATTTCTTTCTCCTATGGATGATTCTTCTTCCTCTTCCCTGCCCTCATTTCTCTCTAGCTCTCTCCACCTTCGAAGGTGTTTGAGGCCTTGGGACTGAGGCTTGGATAGTTAATGATTTTTGCAAAGTTTGTGGTATGCTTGTGATGCATAAATCTTTCCATATTCATTGCATCACTTAGATCACAAGGAACACAAAGATTGTATTGTATTGTATCAAGTCTCTCTTGATGGGAGAATCTATAATACAAACGCCTTTTGGAGGGGGGGGGACCGACTCCAAGTAAATTCAGTCCTCAACTATTGTCATGTTCTCTAATACTCTCTCTCTTGCAAAAGTATTGTTCATGCCAAGTTAATTAAGTACTATGTTAATGTTGCTACCATCAATTAAGTTCACCCTCTATGTTCTCAAAGTAACCTCACAAAAATGCTCACTCTAATTCTCTTAATTCCTCTATTCTCAAAGTTCATAGGCCATTTCCATTACATTGGTATCAAAGCATTTGGTTTTTCTTTTCTTACTTAAGAAGAGAGGTCCTTGTTAGGAAATAAGACGTAGCTAAATAGATATTTGAGTAGATTATGGAGAGAGATAGATTTCACACACAAGAGATTATAGAGTAGAGAGAGAGAGAGAGAGTAAACACGATATACGTGGTTCACCCAATGTGGGCTACGTCCACGGGAAAGCAGCCACTCAATGGCTTTAGTACTTCAAAACAAGAAGTAGTTTACAAAGGGATTATACCCTTAATGGAGCTCCCACCTTGCTTCACTCTCACCACCTCACACTCACCTTGTTGCATCAACTTCACACTATAAAATGTGTGTAGAAATGGCCTCCTTTTATAGGCCAAAAGGGCTGCCCTCTCTTATGAGAGGCAGCCATGTGTAGCCGCCCTTGTGTGAATAAGTCCAAATCGGACCCTCCAATCCGCCCATGTGTGGCCGCCCTTGTGTAGACAAATCCGCTTTTGAATTCGACCACCGGCCATTGAATTTCGACCACTGGCCACCGGCCACCGACCAACCGACGGTTGTTTTCCGACCACTTTTCGGTCGTCGTCCAGCCATAATATTCCGGCGAAAAGGAATATTCTGGCGAGGGAAAAACAGTCTCGAGGGCTTCCGGCCCCGAGGCCCCTAAAGTTGCCCCTGATTTTTGGCCCGTGAAAATTTTGGTTTCCGGCGAGTGATTTTCCTTTACGCACGATGGCTTCTCCTCATAATGGGGGCCTTACAAATGTACGCTTTTACCACAGAAATTTACAAGGGTAAATCAGGCTCCATACTTAAAAGTCCTTAAGTAGCCTATTAATGGTTGTTTTTGTTAATTATATTAGGGTAAGTGGGACTGGGATCTATTATCGGTTTTGTTAAGGCCACTATGTGGGATATGGTGCACACCTCGGGAGCTTTAATGGGGCCTTTTTAGATTTTCTTATGGATTTACCATTATTGAGCCATAAGAAGTCCGAAAGGAGCTATCCCTCGGTAATTTTGCTATGTTAGACCCACCCTACTACTCTCTATAATTAACCAATTCGAGCCATGGGTGTAGATACTTAAGTGCTTATTTTCAAAGGCTAAGAGGAAAAGCAACTAAGGTTTTGAATTGCCAAAGAATACACTAAGTAAACACATAAGTATAATTAGCATGGATGACAATGTTACGGCATAAGCTGCACATTGCGGACTAGGAGTCATGCGGCTTTGGGATATTTCTTCATGGGATATCATAAGACACGACGGGGTTTTGCACCGTTCTCGATCTGCGCTGGAGCAGCGGGTGTATATTGGGGGACATACCAGTCTTTGTGGATATCTCAATCTCATGTGATCAATATATTTCTCTCTTGTAATTTTGTGTTCTGTTACATATCAATGAAGAAGACAGTGTTCTGTTTCTGTGTATTGCCTTCTATTCTACCTTCATGTGCTTTGATGTTTATATAATGTAAGGCAGTGTGAGGGTATTCATTCCTGTAATGCTTATTGCTCCATTGCGGGCAATAGACATTACATCTGGCAACCACGATGCACGATGGGCGACCTGTTGTGAACATGCATGTACACTAGGTCGCAGGGTCCTCCTGACCCTATGGTTCCAATTGTGGGGAGACGTTGGAGGAGAGGCGGTTTGGATGAATTCGTTTTTTCTACACCGCAGGCTAAGGAACATGTGTCTCCATCGCCAAGTTCGGTGCGTGGTAGGCATATTCGGCGTGTGCGGCGTACTCCACGTAGTCTATCATGTCTTCCCGCCGTGCACTCACCCTCACCCACTCATGTTGCTCCACCACCGTCTCCGATAAGCAGTCCTGGGGTTTCACCACCATTGTCCCCACCTCCTAGTGTTCGACAGCTTTTTCCAGGAGGGGGTACAGTTGGGCAAGGGACTATGGCACATCCAGTGGCGGGTGGTCAGATTAAGTATAGCCGCTTTCGAGGTCTTTCAAAGGAAGACCCTGATGCACACTTGCGACAATTTAATAAAGTGTATGGATTGAATCATCCTGGAGTGGTGGTTCCTCTTCATCAACAATCAGTGTTTGAATCTACACTTTCAAGGAAAGCTACCAAATGGCTGTCAGAGTACCCTGACGATCACTTTCAGACGTATGTCGAAGGGTCCAGAGTGTTCTTGCAACGATTTAGAACGAAAAGACGGTCCCTCAACTTTTGGAAAAGCTTTGGACGCTACGCCAAAAGTCGTTGCCAGTGGAGGATTATGCTGAAAAATTTCAGATGCTTTTGCAGCAGGTACCTGAGGCACAACGGCCAGCAGCCGAGGTGTTAAATGATTATTTTCTACGAGGACTCAATAAGGATCTCAGAATTGCTATGGCAATGGTGGATAAGGTAACCACTCCATTGGATAATGTAATTGCAAGGGCTGTTGTAGCAGGAGAAGCTTTAGAGGATACGGAATCCCCAAATAAGTCAAAGAAAAATGATCACAAGAAATCTCATTGTAAGTCTCAGGGAAGTGGCAGTGATAGTTCAGAGTTGGAGGCTGCAGACTCAGAATCCTCAGATTCAAACAGCAACGATTCGATGAAAGAATCGGAGGAAGCACCTCGGAGAAAATTCCAGCGTTAAGGGAAAGGTGTTCCATCCGGATCATCAGAATCTTCTGCGATGGTTAAAAGTCTGAAGGAACTGTGGTGTACTAAGTGCCGGAATCCGGGACATGCCGCTCAAGAGTGTGTAATGAATCAGAAATGGTATGAGATTTGCACAACCAACACTCATAATACAGTGGAATGTTATTACAATGGTCGGGGTCGTAGGAGTCGGGATTCTTCTACATGGCACCCACCACATTCAGGGCAGGGACAAGAGCCTGCGATGGCAATGGTTCATGCTCATACATCAAAGGCGCTCTTTCAAGGATAAGCAGTTGGACGGGGTCAAGGAGGGGGTCGCGATCGCGGAAGAGGTGGCCGAGATCCTAATTGACCCAAGACCTGCCTTTTATGTTTGAGAGATGGACATTGGCGGTTTGAGTGTTCAGAGGCTATGCTACTGGAAAGCAGCCAAGTGTGTCTATGGTTCAGATTGAGGGGCTAGAGGAATCAGACCCGGTGGTTTCACTAATTACGTGTTCTGGTAAAAATGTGGTTCCAAGCCGATGTTAAGCTTCAGGGTTGGGCAACTCAAGAAGATGTACGTAAAAAGACTGTGACGTGGATGCCACATTTTGTACCACCATTGCAATCATCAGGACCATCGACCTCTTATCTGGAAACAAAAGAGGGGAAAGTCAGAAACAAGGTTGATACTATGGAAGTGGATAATTGGGATTCAGTTTGAAAAGAGGTTCTAGATTCGCCATTACAAGTACGTTTGGGTTCATTACTGAAATTGATTCTGAATTTTCATAATGCTTTGCTAAGTCAAAAGTCTAAAGCAATGACTGAGTTGGAAGTTCACATTGCGGTAGTTGAGGGTAAGCGGGACGACTAGGATCACGGATACTCGCATTCCGAAGCTTTGAGTCAGATATCATCGCACATACATCGACAAAGTACTATTAGATGGAGGTGCGGAAGTGAATATTATTACTCAAGCGGCTTGTGAGTGTTTTGTACATAGTGATTGGGAACCTGTACCCTTTGTAGTTTGCATGGCAGATCAGAGAAGAGTACAGCTAGTAGGATTACTCCGAGGCATTGTCCTGGATGTAGCTGGCTTGTCTTTTGTTGTTTCCTTAGTAGTCTTAAATATTGAGGATCACATTCAGGATTATCATATTATTTTGGGGAGACCATGGCTACATCAAGCTAGGGTAAAGCATAATTCAAAGGCAAATATGCTTACAGTTAAAAAGGATCGCAAGAAAGTTCAGGTGATGTTGGGAACATGCAAGCAACCAGTTCAGGCAGCATGGCCTGTGATAGCAGAGACAGTGAATATGGTGGAAGGATTAGAATAAGATGAAGAGGAGCAATTCCTGAAGGCTAACCCGGATTTAGTTTCTTTATATTTTGCAAACATTTCTATGATTTCAAAGGGGAAATCTTTAGGGGTTTCAGGAATTTCACCAAAGACATGGGAGCAAGAAAAAGTCTTGCCTAGTCTCGAATCATTGGAGGAAATTATTAGGCAAGAACGTGCATTTGAAGCACAAATGGGAAAAGTTACAAGGGTCAAGGAAGATGAACTAGAGACGGTCTTTCTAGGGGATCAGGTGGAGTCTCAGCCCATTCATACTAATAAATAGCTTGAGGCAAGTTTTCGAGAAGACTTGATTAATCTTTTGATAGAATTTAAGGATGTTTTCACATGGGAGTATGCGGATACGAAAGGATTGGATTCAAAGTTTTATCAACATACGATTAATCTAAAACCAGATGCGGTGCCACTGAAGCAGCATTCATATAGGATGAATCTGAATGTAGCAAAGCAAGTTAAGGTGGAAATTGATCGTCTATTGCAGGTAGGTTTTATTACCCCTATTGATAATCTCGAATGGATTTCTCCCATTACGGTGGTACCAAAGAAAAACAAGCAAATTTGCATTTGTGTGGATTATAGGAAGCTGAATGCAGCTACTGTTCCGGATCCTTTTTCTCTTCCATTTTTGGATTCTATTTTGGATGATGTGGCAGGGCACAAGATGTATTCTTTTCTGGATGGGTTCAGTGGATAAAACCAAATTTGAATGGCGGTGGGTGATCAGCCTAAAACGACTTTCATTACAGCATGGGGCATTTTTGCATGCACAGTAATGTGGTTCGGATTAAGGAATGCGCCCTACTTTTCAAAAGGATATGTTTCAAATTTTTGGTCCCTATTTGACTGATTTTATGTGAGTTTTTTTGGATGATCTTAGTGTTTTTGGAGCGCAATTAGAGCATTTGAAGCAATTGCGGTTATGTTTTATGAAATATTGAGAGGTGAAATTTAGTTTAAATCCTCTAAAATGTGTATTCACAGTTTGAAGTGGGAGGTTATTAGGTCATATAATTTCTGAGGATGGCATTTCCTTGGATTCGGATAAAATAGCCGCAATTATGGAAGCGCCTCCAACAATGAATTCGAAACAGTGTGTAGTATTTCTGGGCCAAGCTCGTTGGCATGGGAGGCATTTGAGGTTTGTCGTGCATTTGACAATTCCTATTAATTAGGCAGCGCATGCCAAAGTTTTTGAATGGACGTAGGAATGTGATCTGGCTTTTAGGAGATTGAAAATTCAGCTGTCCAAAGCTCCGATCATGATCCCTCCGAATTGGGGTCAGGATTTTCATATATTTGTGGATGCTTCTGATCGGGCCATTGGTAGTGTGCTGATACAAGAACAAATTCAAGGGTGGTTTTAGCTGTCTATTATGCCAGTAGAAGATGATCATCCGCAGAAAAAATTATTCAGTGACAGAAAGAGAATGATTAGGGATGATTTATTTGGTGAAAAAGTTCTGTCATTATCTATTGGGCCAGTGGTTTTTCTTTCATGTGGATCATTCAGCTCGTCTATACCTGGTGTGCCAACAGAATTGAACAGGAAGATTTGCTCGATGGGTGCTCTTGTTACAAGAATTTGATTTTGAGGTAATACATCATCCAGGAGCCTAGCATGCAGTTGCTGATTACCTTTCTAAACTAGATTCCGGTGAGCCGCCGACGAGGGTGGATGATGAATTTCCAGATGCGTCTCTCTTTTTAACAGGAGCTATCGCGAATGATCTTACAGCTACGCAACAACTTAGGATGATCCCCAACATTCCATGGACGTGGTATGAGAAGATGTTCCATTTTCTAGATAGTGGAGAAATGCCTTCATTCTTTTCCAATCATCAATGACGAAGGATGGCTATTAGAAGCCGGAATTTTAAGATTGTCATGGGGAAGCTATATTATCGCACGGTTGCGGAGGTCTTGCTCAGATGTGTTCTACCACAAGAACAAGGATCTGTTCTGGAGGAAGTCCATACCGGCATTGCAGGGGGCCACTTTGCAGCTTTGATCACGGCAAGGAAAGTTCTACAATCAGGATTATGGTGGCCAACATTGTTTCAAGATGCGAGGGGCTTTGTACAATAGTGTGATGTGCTTCAGCGGTGGGACCACCTACTAAAATGTCCAGAATGCCTTCTCAGCCAGTATTACCTTTGGAGCCTTTTCAAAAATGGGGATTGGATTTTATTGGGCCTTTTAAACCCATAGAAGCTAACACTGGTAATAGGTATATTTTGATGGCCATGGATTATGCGACTAAATGGGTGGAAGCATAGCCTTTGAGAGATAATACAACGATTTCTGTTGTTGGGTGCTTATATAAGGATTTCTTTTCCAGATATGGTTGTCCTATTGAGCTGGTTAGTGATTGGGGTAGCCATTTCTTGAATAAGGTGGTGGAGAGAATGCTACAATTTTACTTTGTATTGCATAGGAAATCTTCTCCATATTACCCTCAGGCAAATGGGTAGGTGGAATCAACTAATAAGCAATTGGTTCGTATCCTGACAAAGCTAGTAAATATGCATAGAACGGATTGGGAGTTAAACTTCCTTCTGCATTATGGGCTTATCGTACAACATATAAAGTGGCAACAGGACTGACTCCTTTCAAGTTGGCATTTGGTATGCAGGCAATTATCCCAGTGGAGCATGTGGTTCCGAGTTTGTGGATGCTTATTGCGGAGAGGCTTCTTCCGGAAGATTCCATTGTTTATCATTTGGATGTTTTGTAGGAATTAGATGAAGAGCGGTTGCGCAGTTTTGCGGTGTTGCAAGATCTGCAGTCTCGACGGAAGAAATGGCTAGATCGCCCTAAAGCACGGCAATTTTTACGGGGCCAATTGGTCCTTGTATTTAATTCCGCCTTGGGAAGATGCCCGAGAAGCTAAAATTACGGTGGTTTGGACCGTTCTAGATTTTTAAAGCATGCGGGCCTACCTTTTTGTATTTGGATGACTTGCGAGGGGAGGTGATTTTTGTGCCGGTGAATGGGTTCCGATTACGCCATTATTTTTCACATACCTCGATTCAGTGCCTATTTGCTGTGGTACAAGAGCCGAAAGCCGCCCTAATCATGATTGGGAATTCTTTTGCATGCAATCTTGAAAAGCGGGAAAAGGGCGATGATGATTGCGACACCGTGGCATGCCTTATTTTGAGAACTCTTTGTGAGTGGTTTAGTGCATGCAGTAGATACCTTATACTCTCCTCCCGTTCTTTGTAGCGTGCTCGCAAGGCTGCACTGCATCATTCTTCTGTTCTTCTGTGTATTTTTGCCACCATGACAACCTCCTTGTTACAGTGTGTTCCGTTTACTCAGGTGCAACAGTTGGCTCTACGCAGGGTGGACGCTTGATTACAGGATTTACACCTGCGTGTCTTTGCCAATCCGGATTATCAAGGTATTCGTGTTCACCCGCATGCCACGACATTGATTGAGCAATTAGCTATTGGTGATGTGGTGCAGATTAACAATCAGCAGATTCAATTGACAGCTGAAAGAATTTCAAGATGCTGCTACTTGTCAAGTGATGGTGTTGTGCGAGCATCACACATTATTCCTACTGCAGAGGTAGAACTGGAGTTTGGCTTGAAAGTGAAGAGTGAATATAAGTTATCAGGGCTCACTGATGCAGCAATAAGGGATGCATATCGCTGGTTCCTAGAGGCAATTTGGTTGCAAGACAAAACCTATACAATTTTTGCTAAAGCGCGAAATGTATTGCATTCGGCCAACTTTGGGCCGGTGGCTTGGGTAGCGATCGTCCAAGAACAATTGCTAGCAGAATGTCAAAGAGTGGTGGGACAGATGGGGCGTAGCACCCCGAAAAATACCAAGGTCGGGAAGCTTCTTACTCTGGTGTTTTCCTTTAGGGAAGTTTTTCCTCTTACCCTTCACCCTCTGTGCCACTTTGAGGATGACCGATTTCTAGCATGAGCTACTATGCAGTTGGCACAAACTTAGAGTCAGGAAGTGCCTATTGTGGGGGTGTCTCAAACACCTCCTGGCATAGTGGATGTGCCAGGTATGTCGACTCCAGTGGTAGCGTCTAGCGCACAGGATATGGTCACTGCAGGAACATCAAGCCAAAAGTGAGAACGAGAGGAAATTCTGCTTTCCACACCACCTCCTGCTGCAACATCAACTTTGATCGATGGCAGGCTACAAAAGGATTTTGCCATTGCACGTTGGCAACATAGAATGCAGGAGCGGGTGACAACCTCCACTCCGATTGGGATTGGATCTACGGGTGCGGATACTTCCTTGCAACCAAAAAACCTCGGTGTTAATATAACAGTTGCTGCTACAACGGAGGGAACTCTTCCAACAGTTCTACCCTGGGAGACAACTGCTGCAGATCCCTCTAATCAGCTCCAGGTGTGTAGAGCATTTTTGCAGCGCATTGCGGAGTCATTGCGTTCGGCTTGGCCAGCTCCAGCGACTGAGGCTCGAGTCACCGAGCTTGAAATGCAGGTGACGGCTTTCCAAGCTAGCATCACAGAGTTGACAAGTTGAAATGCAGCATTGGATACTACAACTCGGCAGTAAGCTGAGAAAATTCAGGCACTGAGGGGGACTAACTTTGCGTTTGTTTCTTCTATTCAAGATAATTTTCTTCAATTACGAATGCAGAATAGCTTGGCCACTTATTTAGCATCTCATCGTGGTGATGTGATGATAAACATGAATGATCTTGATGCCTTAGCAGTGGAGATGCAGCAAGACCTGCACAGTTTTTTGGAAGCTCCAATGCAGAGTCGGAGGGCAAGGCTATCTGCTGATGCGTTAGTGTAGCAACCAACTCAACAGTAGCAATCCACCATGAGTGACAGGTGTTATCGTATAAGCCACATATTGCAGTCCTGAGGTCTTGCGGATGTCTGGACATTGCGGACTAGGAGTCCTGCGGCTTTGGCACAGTTTTTCATGGGATATCATGAGACAGGATAGGGTTTTGCACCATTCCCGATCTGCACTAGAGCAGCGGGTGTATATTGGGGGCCATACCAATCTTTGTGGATATCTCTATCTGATGTCATCAATATATTTCTCTCTTGGAACTATGTGTTCTATTACATATCAATGAAGAAGACGATGTTCTGTTTCTGTGTATTGTCTTCTATTCTGCCTTCATGTGCTTTGTTATTTATATAATGTAAGGCAGTGTGAGGGTATTCATTCGTGTAATGCTTATTGCTCCATTGTGGGCAATAGACATTACAGACAATAACCAAGAGAGTAGAATGAGCATTGATAATTTTGATTTTGCACATGGAGGTGCTAATGATGATGCCTCCATGTTTATCAATTATCTTGTTACTAGGTTGCATCAAGTGTTGGGGTATAAAGCCCAATGTGGTCGCCCAGGTAAGTGGGCGGGCCACCAGGTATGTACACATATTCTTTTGTAAAAACCTAATAAGAACTCACTATGCTCTACACATTACAGGAGAGCGAGTTCACCATATCGTCGTGCTCTTCTTCTCGCACTCTCTCTCGCGTCGCACTTCCGCTCGTACTCCTTCAACTGGTATCAGAGCTCAGATCGAAGCTCGGGGCAGCACTGCAGGAGGCTAGAGTCACCAGCTCAGATTGGAGTGAAATTCGACAGGCGAAGACACGGCCCCAAATCTCAAGGGAGATCCCAAAGGGCTTGGTGCTGTCAGAATTTCATTATGAGGTCATCTCGGCCACCGTTCGGCTTCGACAAAGGTCTGTGCAGGCCATTTTCGACTACGTGGTCTTGGCGGGTGCAGATCTGACTCTACAAATTTGGGGTTTTTGGCCTATGACTGCAGGTGCTGAGGATATCGACACTCCCAGAGTGTTGATTTGTGGTTGTCTACACATCGAAGGACGGCTCACAGTTCTTGGAGGCGTGTCACATACGACATGGGCGCATCTACACACAGACTGTAGGCAACATCCACTAGTTCATCAGGTTGATATTGGTTCAGAGGGCAGTTTACAGGGGAAACTTGCCGAATTTTTCCCAGGAAAGTAAACCACTGTGAAGCGTAGCTATGGCTGGATCACAGGACACTGCTCTTTACAATATCAAGAAGCTGTATGGAACCAATTTCCCATTGTGGAAGAAGCAGATTTGGCACGTGTTGGTACAAAAGAAGCAGATAAAACCTATAAAGCTCAAGGGGATAAAACCAGAAGATATGGACGAAGATGAATGGAGCGAAATGGATGAATTGGCACTTTCTACCATTATGCTGACTTTGGCAGAAAGCGTTTACTTCAATGTAGAAGACGAGATGTCGGCTTATCAAGCATGGTTAAAGCTCAGTGCATTAGGAGAAATATGAACCTTGCATGGGCCTTGTAAGGAATCCTAATTTTTAGGGATTAAGGCTAATGTTGTGTGGGGTTTAGGGAGCAAGGGCATTGAAGAAGGTAGTTTTGAGTAGGCTTTTCTAGCCTTTTTTTTAGACAAATGTAGGATGTGGACCTAAAGGGTTGCTTTCTCTCTCTAGCTTTTTTTAAAGTGAAGGAAGCATAGGGGTGTGTCCACATCAGCAATTCCGTGGGTCAAAAAGAGTTAAAATTTGACTTTTTTTAAAAAAATTCATTTTTATTTGTTTTTTTACTTAAAACTCCCTCCCAACATATATACATATCCAAAAATCATTTTTTGACCCATTTTTTAACCCACAAGCTTAGAAAGTCCATTTTTTCAAAAATCTTTTCCCCCAAAAAGTAATAAACATTTTGTTCTCTCATCCTCCTCCCTCCTCCCTCCTCCCTCCTCTCTCCCTCTCCCTCTCCTCTCCCTCTCTGCCCCTACCTTCCTCCTCCTCCCCAATCTCTCCCTCCCCTCCCTCCCTCCTTCTCTCCTCCCATCCTGCTCGGCCTCTCTACCCTTCCCCCTCTATCTTTTCATCATTTGCTTCCTCACGCAACAGCTTCCATGGTGCTCACGGACATCACAAATGGTTTTCTTCCACCACCACGTACTCCGCACACCAAAATCATACATATTCGCTTACCCACGACATTTGCACCGAAGACCACTAGTGAAGGTGATCAAAGGTCATCACAGGAACGTCGCACCGCTTGTGAGACCAATGTTGACATTTGAGTGGATGGCCATTTGTACCCTTATGATCCTATAAGCTGCTTCCATCCACCATTTAATAGCCTTTCCACATTTCTTCAATTTCTTGGGAGGGGAGAAGCAGGCTTGTTAGGCTATTGCAAGCGGCTGTGTATGGGTGCAGGTGCTTCTTTGCATATGTGGATGCACGAATGTCAAGCTCTTCACCTCAAGACGACGGCATTACAAGAGAGTGTTGCCTCTTCGGAGAGGGTAGTTAAAAGTCTTGAACAACAAATGCAAGAAAAGGAGTCCCACATCCAGAAGCTTACCAACACCATCACATACTTGAAAGAAACACCCCTTGGTGCAAGGGAACGCAAACGCCCGTATTCATCCATTGAAACTCGTGCACATTCTGGAGGAGCACGCAAACTACGAGTTACAGCCACAAGGTGATTTGGTCTTTACTTGCATGTTGCATTCTTACTTCACACCATTTTCTAACATTTATGTTTATTTGTTGCTAGAAACTTCATCCAGGAGGCATGCGGTGGAACAAGCCAAGATAATCGAGTCAACCTTCTCACTAGTTGTCTCAATACCGAGGACGTTATTTCTATCTTACAATCACCTGGAGGTAAGCACATTAAGGATGCAGTCATCAAGGACCTTATGCGTAAATTAAGAAATGTGGTTAATGATGATGACGTTCAACAAGCTTGTGATGAGGCTGGAATCAGCACCAAAGCCTATCAGGCTATTTTTCAACTCCTAAAGGATGCCCTCAAAGAACATGGCATTGTGGAAAACCTATTTCCCGTTCCTCACAAGGTCAAGCTCGCAAAGAAGGCCACAAACGAAGATGTGTTCTCCCGCATTGGGACATACCTACACATTGAGGACACAATGCCAACTTCCCTTCATGCTTCGTGCGCAACAAAGACAAGGGGAAAAGGTAAGAAACAATCCATAAGACCTTCGAATAAGGGCTTTCCTTACACAATGTGGAACAATATTTTCGTGGATCTTAGAAGGCTTCAAGAAGCCATGCTTAGATTTTACGAGTTACCTGAAGAAGGTGACACACTTTACTTTTTTCTTTGGTATTATTCTTTTCATAGAAGCTGAAGTTTAAGGTCTTAGCACTATTTATTTTGTAGTGCTTGGCACAAAAGTCGCTTTTGTGCTGAAACTCGATGAGTGTCAAATAGTGAAAGGCCGAAGGTTAGAGAGGCTAAGTGTCACTCTAATGAACGAGGCCCTTCTGCAAACCAAGCGAAGGGATTCAGTCGAGCCATATCCCACCCTATCTTTTAGCGTGCAATCAGAGAAAGACATTTGGTGGTTGGGTGCTATTGAGGTGACCAAAGAGACCAATGGAGTACTTTCGTGGATTTTTGAGAGAACTCCATGGATCACAGAAGTAATACACTCCCAAATTGCAGGTCAGAAGTTGGAGATTGAGGGCTTTGGTAGTTATGATGTGGAGTGGCACTTAGGTGGGGATTTGAAGACCATAAAGTGTTTGCTTGGCTGCAAACAAGGGGCTTCTTCTCTCATGCCTTGTCCATTTTGCACTCGAGGGTACAAACATAATGGAAAAAAATCACATAAGAGCACTGCAAAGGCCAGTTACATGCTTCCATGGCAAGGGCATGGAGAACAAGGGTTAGATTTTCATGATGTCGGAGATGAAGGTAGAGAATGGGAAGCGTCTATTCTGAGATGTCCCGTGCTCAATGCCCCAGACCGTGATCAGAAGGACCACACTTGGAATCCAATCTTTCGATTTCCTTTATCGAATGTACATTTTTGTACATTACACGCATTCATGCGTATTTTTGATAGGCTATTGAAGCTCCACATTGACTATGCTTTCACAATGAAACTGTTGGAAAAGTCCCAGGAAGCGATCGAAAGAGTGGAGGTACTCTTGAATTCCATTGGCTGTCACGGTGGAAATGTGTCTATAGTTGCTGCAAAGAACACAGGGGAGGCCCATGAAATTGTTCAACAAGTGTCAATGAGTGGACAAAAAGCTAGACACTTTTTGAAGAAAGTTTCCCAAGGAAAGCCAAGTGGATATGATGCTCAAAGCAGCTCCAACCAGCAGGCAGGTAACCTTTGGGAGCTTTGGAAGGAGTTATGCAAAGCTACTACTGACAATGATTCAAATGGCGAGCTTGCAAACAAGCGCAAGCAAGTTTGGGCCCATTTTGATAAAATGGTCAAGCTTATGAGCCTTAACAGCACAACAGAAGAACAACGGCAATCATTTCAAGAAGCTTTGGCGGATTTTACCAAGGTCTTCACCCTTTCTTGGGGTGAAAATAACATCACACATTACATGGTAAGTCATTCATGGTGTATTCATTACAAGGGATTGTTTTTATTTACTAATGTGGATCGTTTGCTCATGTGAACAACATATCTTGTTTGCGCATGGTGCATTTTTTATGCACAAGTATGGATCGCTTGAAATTTTTAGCACTCAAGGCATGGAGAAGTCCCATTATCGAGCAAGGGGAGTGTACTTCAAAAATACTCGACATGGTGGTGGAATGGTGCAATCCAATTATTTGGAGGAGATGATCAACTGGTTTTTTCGCACAACATTTGCTCGTAAGCTCACAATGGAGCGTGCGCGACAATCCAAGATTGCTATTGAAGTGTGCAAATGGAGTCGTCAAGAGCATAGCAACAAGTGGCAAATGTCGCAAGGTCCCACCAAGCATGCTGCATGGCGGCGTTGCAGAGTGCGACAAGGATCAAAGTGGATACTGCGCGAGTCACTAAACGTGAATGCAGGGTCCAACTCTTAGCGACATGTTTATTTAAAAAATAATACTTCTTTTAAAAAAATTAGTGTGAACAGGGCCCTTTTTAAATGGGCCCTTATAAATATTGCATGCTCTCATAAATCACTCATTTCTTAAGAACAGGTGAGCTCTTACCAACGAAATGGCGCGCACCAAACAAACCGCGAAAGAGCATCTGCTTGCCAACAAAAACACCCTCCAAGGATGTGAGAAGCCGTCATGGCTTAAAGGCACAAGAAAACGGCCACGAACACCTGGCCGTTCCAGGAACTCTTCTGGTAGTGGGCATGGTGGTAGGGCACGAGAGTCATCAAGGACTGTTGAATCTCCACCTCCTCAAGATATAACACCTAGAAAGAGAATGAAGCAACGTGCCCAACGCTGGAGAGAAGTAGAGGGCCAGCAAACATCAGAGTCCGATAGGGAGCAGCCGTCGCGTCCCCCAATCACAAGCAGGACCATCCAGGACTCGGGTGGTCAATACAGACACCGAATCAGAGAGTGAGCCACCATGGCTGCGAGAAAAAATACCGCGCACACAGCGGGTGGCCGTTGGGGGGAAGACATTGCCTCAAGGCAAGGGAGCTCTCCCCACACGACAAGATCGGCAACCAAGGGAAGAGGAAGAATCAGAATAGGCTGCAGAACCAGCCCCTAAGCATGTAAACAGACGCAAGTCTAAGTTTTTCAAGAAGCCTTCATGCCGCCCGCCAGCAAATGTGCAAGTGCCCCCAAGACAACCGCAGCGGCGCCGAAAAATAGCAAGGGCATTTGCAGAAATACGCCACTACCAGAAGACGACGGAGCTCTTGATTCGACGCGCCCCCTTTTCTCGCACTGTGAAGGAAGTGCTTCAAAGCTATGGAAATCAGTATAGAATGCAAGCAATAGCGCTAGAGGCTATTCAAGAAGCTGCAGAGGCCCACATCATTTCAGTGTTGGAAGATACCAACCTATGTGCCATTCATGCAAAGCGAGTGACAATACAGCCAAAAGATATGCAGCTTGCACGACGATTGCGATGAGACTTCGAGCATTAGCCAAAGTTACCCCTCTTTTTGTATTGCACACCCTTATCTTTGTAATGATTTGACTTTCCAATGACAATATGATCAACAGTTGTGTCTACTCTGTCTATTATCTTTGTAATTTCAAGTTCTGTATGTAATTGTAGTCAATTTCAGTAAATTTGTGCATTTTAAGTACCCTTAGGGGTAGATAAGCCTACAAGGGGCAGAAAAAGGCCTGGCCACAAGGGCGGGCAAATGGCCCATCCAAAACTGATGGATGGGCCATTTGCGCGCCCTTGTGGCTAGGCCTTTTTCTGCCCCTTGTAGGCTTATCTACCCCCAAGGGTACTTAAAATAACCAAATTTACTAAAACCTATTGGTTTTGCATCAATATTTTATATGGATCCTTATGGACACCTTTTTTTGGTCATTTCAAGCTTTGAATTCCTTATAGGATATCAAAACAAATAACATATTCTGAAACCAAGTGTCCAATGTAATTTGACTTTTTGGTGCAAGGGTGTAGTAGGTAGAGCTAAAGCAAGTGATAGTTTGCTGGAAACTTCATTTCATAATTGATTTGAGCTTTTCTAGTGTCCTTGAGTGTGAACATATACTGGAATTGCCATAAAAAGGTTGCATTTAAATGAATGATGCAAAACCAATCCATTGCAATAAATTTGTGCTTTTTAAGTACCCTAGGGGGTAGATTTGCCTATAAGGGGCAAACAAATGCCTGGCCACAAGGGCGCGCAAATGGCCCATCCAAAACTGATGGATGGGCCATTTGCGCGCCCTTGTGGCCAGGCCTTTTTCTGCCCCTTGTAGGCTTATCTACCCCCAAGGGTACTTAAAATAACCAAATTTACTAAAACCTATTGGTTTTGCATCAATATTTTATATGGATCCTTATGGACACCTTTTTTTGGTCATTTCAAGCTTTGAATTCCTTATAGGATATCAAAACAAATAACGTATTGTGAAACCAAGTGTCCAATGTAATTTGACTTTTTGGTGCAAGGGTGTAGTAGGTAGAGCTAAAGCAAGTGATAGTTTGCTGGAAACTTCATTTCATAATTGATTTGAGCTTTTCTAGTGTCCTTGAGTGTGAACATATACTGGAATTGCCATAAAAAGGTTGCATTTAAATGAATGATGCAAAACCAATCCATTGCAATAAATTTGTGCTTTTTAAGTACCCTAGGGGGTAGATTGGCCTATAAGGGGCAAAAAAATGCCTGGCCACAAGGGCGCGCAAATGGCCCATCCAAAACTGATGGATGGGCCATTTGCGCGCCCTTGTGGCCAGGCCTTTTTCTGCCCCTTGTAGGCTTATCTACCCCCAAGGGTACTTAAAATAACCAAATTTACTAAAACCTATTGGTTTTGCATCAATATTTTATATGGATCCTTATGGACACCTTTTTTTGGTCATTTCAAGCTTTGAATTCCTTATAGGATATCAAAACAAATAACGTATTGTGAAACCAAGTGTCCAATGTAATTTGACTTTTTGGTGCAAGGGTGTAGTAGGTAGAGCTAAAGCAAGTGATAGTTTGCTGGAAACTTCATTTCATAATTGATTTGAGCTTTTCTAGTGTCCTTGAGTGTGAACATATACTGGAATTGCCATAAAAAGGTTGCATTTAAATGAATGATGCAAAACCAATCCATTGCAATAAATTTGTGCTTTTTAAGTACCCTAGGGGGTAGATTGGCCTATAAGGGGCAAAAAAATGCCTGGCTACAAGGGCGCGCAAATGGCCCATCCAAAACTGATGGATGGGCCATTTGCGCGCCCTTGTGGCCAGGCCTTTTTCTGCCCCTTGTAGGCTTATCTACCCCCAAGGGTACTTAAAATAACCAAATTTACTAAAACCTATTGGTTTTGCATCAATATTTTATATGGATCCTTATGGACACCTTTTTTTGGTCATTTCAAGCTTTGAATTCCTTATAGGATATCAAAACAAATAACGTATTGTGAAACCAAGTGTCCAATGTAATTTGACTTTTTGGTGCAAGGGTGTAGTAGGTAGAGCTAAAGCAAGTGATAGTTTGCTGGAAACTTCATTTCATAATTGATTTGAGCTTTTCTAGTGTCCTTGAGTGTGAACATATACTGGAATTGCCATAAAAAGGTTGCATTTAAATGAATGATGCAAAACCAATCCATTACAATAAATTTGTGCTTTTTAAGTACCCTAGGGGGTAGATTGGCCTATAAGGGGCAAAAAAATGCCTGGCCACAAGGGCGCGCAAATGGCCCATCCAAAACTGATGGATGGGCCATTTGCGCACCCTTGTGGCCAGGCATTTTTTGCCCCTTATAGGCTAATCTAACCCCCTAGGGTACTTAAAAATCACAATTATACTCAAATTGATTGCAATTACATACCTTGAAATAACAAAGTCAAAAAACAATTCATATCACCAATTGAAACAATTTTCAAGATTGACAAATCAGATTGAAAAGAATTTGCAATATAGAGAGACAATTTCAAATATTTTTTATTCCTTCTAGCACGGTGATTTTACATCATGTATCTGAGGAGTTCAGAATTTTTTTGACCATTTCCTGGCGCCTATTTTGCGCGTAAGGCAACTCCCCAGTCAAGAGGGACTGCGCTATGGCATTTGGGTCAGTTGAGCCAATGGAAGCATGTATCCCTATCTGGGCAAGCACTTTACCACGAAAGCCAGTGCCAAACGCTGTGCATACAAGGGATCTACGCACTAGGAACACTTGATGCACAGTTTGAGCAATGGTACTCAAACACAAAAACTTGCTCAAAGCTTTTAACGACCAAGTCATAAAATGGGCTTGGGGAGTAAATTCATTATGGATAATGGCCACATCGCCAGGGGGGAGTTGTCCGAGGTAATGCGCAAGGGAAGCTTGAGGTCCAAAGCCCGTCCGCTTGCCACCCGTCCTTGCAGCAAAATCATCAACCTCCACAACATCCTGTCATAGACCGATGAAGGTTGAGAAAAAAGACAACGAAGGATAAAATAGTAACATGAAAATTAGGATACAGTTTACCTCCTGCTCCTTGTCATCCTCCTCCCTGTTGCCCTTTGCATCCAAGTCAATGGTCCCATGCACCACAGATACAAGCTTTGGATCATCAGATGGAAGGTTGCATAATGGAATAGGCATCCTAGCAGCCTCAACCTTGGCTTGCGTGGCTTGGAAATCTTCATCAGCCACGTGCAACTGCTCTGCTGTCAGGACCTCCGCACATACAACTACAATAGTGTCAGCAACAGAGTCCCCATCTGGCAAGAGCTTGCTTTCTAGGGAATCTGGCGTATTGTCTAAGGGACATTTGCTGCTGTTGCATAGCACGCTCAAGCATTCATCCATGCGCAAGCCAAATGCTTTTTCCAAATCATGCAGGAACACAAAGTCCTTCCCATCCACTAACACTGAGGAGAAGCGGCTAATTTCTACCTCTGGGATAGCCACATCCGTCAGTGGTAGTGGCACTGGAGTGTCACCAGGGCCAGCCACAACTATGGATTTCTCAACCACTTCCTCAAGACCCCTAGGGTACTCGAGCTGGTGTGCTTTTCCTTCCGCTGCAGGGTTCATGGGGATAACCTGCTGCTCCTTGGTGTCCTTGATAAAGGACCCAACTTGAAGGTGTGGTAAGCGGAGCTCCTCCAAATCAGGTTCCTCGCTCACCAAGAAGATAAATGTTGCGAGCCGAGAAAGGTACTCCACCCCCAACTTGCGCTTCTTGAGCGCTGACACCCCAGGGGCTTGCTCGTCCAAGTAATGGCCTGCATTGGTTGCAATTTCTTGGAATCGTTGCAACCGCTTGGCGAATGGGCGATCACCTTTGTGTATATAGCGCAAAAGATCGCAAGGCACCCAGATCTCTGCATGTGGGGGGATAGATACAGAATATTTTATGATGTGCTCCTCCATGAACGCAGAAATATCCTCAAATGCATCCATGTGAAGGGCAACTGTGGCGTCAAGGTCAGGGAGACGAGTAAAAAAGGTGTGGAGGTCCAACTTCCCTTTGTATTTGGTGTCCTCGAGGAAGAGGATGAAGCGTGACAAAGGGGTGGATGTGGGTACAGATACAGAGGCTGTGGCAGCATCCATGTTTAGCCTGGGGTGTGGATAGAGAGTGGAGGAGCTCAGGAGTTGCAAAAGTGAAAATAGTGAATGAGTTAGGTGGCCCCCCTTTTATAATGTACCCTTTTTTTAAGACATTAAAAAAAAAAGCACTTTCACCAAAAAATGATTTCTCATCCCAATGCAAAAAATTATATTCAAAGGCATGATTTGCCGAAGCAAATCATGTTGATTACAGCGGGGATCAATATGAAAATTGCAAGAGTTACAAAGTTATAAGATCGATAGCATAGTTCCATCTATCCCCCAGTCCTCCTCGACCTTCAATTTGTCTTCCATTCTCTTCCCAATCTGCGGACATTCATTACAATAAGCATCTAATGATCGACAAACCATGATGTATTGAAAATGTGGTGGAAGGATTCTCACCTTGTGACCTTGTAAACAAAATTGTGCTTGTTGAAGGGCCTCAAAACCCATAATAACCAAATGTTCTCGAACATTACTGAGAGTCCAATGCTTGTTCACTTGGACTGCCTCCAAAGCATCGTTGGGCATCTTCACTGCAATGTCAAAGCTTGCGATAGCGCCGTCTACACTCTGTAAGGGAGTCCACACTCCAAGCTTGCACATCCAACGATCATAGTGAAATCGTATGTACAAGGAGGTGCGGGATTTCATATAGCGCATTCCAATACCTGAAGCTCCAACCTTACAACGATACCGGTCCCCGTTGTGCATTCCCTCCACAAAACCCCAGTCCTCTTCTAAAAGCCTTCCTAATTCCTCGTAATGCGCATCTTTACATACAAGCATTGCGGTAGTCTCCACAAATCCAAACTCTTTAAAAATGTGCACAAAACAATGAATAGGCAAACACCAGCTCAAGCCCACAGACCTAGAAGCTTTAGAGTATTTCAAAGAGTTTTGGACATCCATTATCATCTTTTGCTTGAAAGATGCTACCGACCACAAATCTGGGACCGGCCACTCCATACTTAATAAGGAAGTTACTTTGATGGGTTCAAGCGTTCCAAATGCTTGTGTAGAAGTAGGGACAATATAGGAGTGAGAATAGAAGAAAATCCTTCTTTGAACCAGTTTGGTTGGGCAAAGATGCGGGAACATTATTGCTCCAATATCTGCATGTATAGCATTGAATGTGCCGGAGAGACTATGTAGTGGCTGCTCCTCCACCAACGTGGATGGAAATATGACTATAAATGCATGACAAATGTTAAGTATGAATCCATAATAACATTACACTGTGATTTCACACCTAGCTTTGTATTCTCAAAACATGTACTTACAATGTGTTGGAAATCGAGGTGGTTGTTGCAAGTGTATGGTTGACATTGAGAAAACATGTTGCACAATGGCTATGGTCCCCTTGTCTTTGCGGTTCTTGAAGCCAAGGAGCTTTCCTTTCCAATGAAGATCCAAGTTTGCACGATTCTGCACACGATGAGGGCCAACAGCAAATGGTTGCATGTATACCCAAGCACCTTTGGTGAACTCTTGTGGCACCCACTCATCATCTACACCTCTAGTGTTGTGGCATGCAAGTGCTGTGACCTCATCCTTTGGTCGCCTTTGCGAAGTAGAGTTGGCCATGGTTGAGCAAAGCAAACTAGGAGGAGGAGAAGAACCTTGCTTGTTGCTACAATGTAGGTGTGATAAAGTGATATGAGAAAATGGTCAACCCTTGATGGGAGGAGAAGGTGGACAACCCTTGCTTGGTGTGGCACTGGGAGGAGAAGGTGGATAAGCCTTGCTTGGTGTGGCAATGGAAGGTGGTAGGGGAGGAGAGAGGAGCTTCCTTGCTGCAGCAATGGAGATGGTGTAAAGAGAGAGAGCGTTGGAGTAGAAGATGAGTGTGATGGTTGCAACCAAGGAGGGGTTGGAAAAGGGGTTCTAGAGAGAGAAAATCCCTTTTTGCCTAATAACTAATTTTGGGGGAGCTCTGGATAGCAAAAAAAGATTTTTTTAAGTTTTTAAAAAAATTTGAATTTTAGGGTTTTTGGATGCACGTTTTGACTTTTTGAGATCAAAAAATGCTTTTTTGACCATAAAATAGTTTTAGGGGGGTTTTCAGAAGATGAAATTTGAGTTTTGAAATTTTTGAAAAATTTCAAATTTTTGGGATTTTTTCAGAACCGGATCAAAAAGGAGGGAAGTTGGAGGTTCCATATGGCCCACCCACCCCCCCCCCCCACCCCACCTTCTCACTAGGTAAGAGCCCATTTAAAAAGTGTAAGACTACTTTGTCCCCCTACATTTTTGAGGGCATAGAGTGTGTCCACCACCCTCTTCTCATTGGCTGGCCTCTAATTAACCTTAATCCCAAAGGGCCCCTACAGGGTTCATATTTTTCCTAATGGATCTTTATGAGAAGCAGAGTGCAACTTCACAGGTATACTGGCTTAAGAAGCTTGTTGACTTGAAGATGAAAGAAGGGACACCTATGTCCAATCATTTGAATGAATTCAACACAATCTATAGTCAATTGTCAGCTCAAGGTGTCAAGTTTGATGAACCTGTTAAAGCTATGTTCCTGTTGATCACATTGCCGGAAAGTTGGGACACTTTTCGCACATCTTTGAGTAATTCTGCACCTCCAGATGGTTTGAACATAGCAGGTGTAGAAGGAAGTCTGCTTACTGAAGAAACCAATAGAAAGACAATGGACAAAGGCAAAGGAACAGCCTTAGTTGTCAGGGGAAGGACCAAAGAAAAGTACAAAGGTGGAAAGAGGAATCAGTCTTGTAGCAAGTCCCGCAGTGCTAAAGGCAAAAGTGACATAGAATGCTACCATTGTGGCAAGAAGGGTCACATGAAAAGAGACTGCAGAGAATGGAAAGCAGAAAAAGGCAAAGAGAAAGCTGAAGACCATGGTGAGAAGAAAAAGTCCTCAGTGAAGATTCAAGAAATAAATGTGACAAACATTGTTGCAGAGGATGACAGTTTAGTGTCAGGAGACATCTACTTCTTGAAGAATACAATGGACTCAGCTCTTCTTACAGCATCTGATGGAAATGCACTGAGTGACTGGATTATAGACTCAGGGGCATCACTTCATGTGTCTCCAAACAAGGAGTGGTTTACTTCTTATGTGACCACTAAAGATCATGTTCGGCTAGGCAATGGGCAGACATGTGAGATCTTAGGTGTTGGAGATGTTCAATTGAAGTTTCAGAATGGCTCTTCTTTCACGCTAAAGAATGTGAGACATGTTCCCGCAATTACAAAGAGCTTGATCAACACAGGTTTACTTGATGATGCTGGCTACGTCACCACTTTTGGACAGAACATGTGGAAGATATCCAAGGGTTCTATGATAGTAGCACATGGAGTAAAGTCTGGAGGACTTTACATGATTTATGTATCAAATGTCTCTAAAAATGTAATCAATGTAACCGAGCAGCCGAACGTTTCTTTGTGGCATAGCCGGTTAGGACATATGTCCAAGAAGGGAATGGAAATCTTGTCTCGTTCTGGTTATTTGCCTGGCTTTTCATTTAATGATTTTGAATTATGTGAACATTGTCTGTATGGTAAGCAAACACAGCAGCCACATAAGCATAGAAGCAGTAGAAGAGATACACAGTTGGCACTTGTTCATAGTGATTTGTGTGGACCTATGCCTAACCTATCTCTAGGGGGAGCTTCTTACTTTATGACATTTATAGATGATTACTCGAGGAAAGTATGGGTTTACTTTCTCAAGCACAAGGATGAAGCATTTAGTGTTTTCAAAACGTTTGTGACACTTGTGGAGAATCAGAGTGGCAAGAAGCTTAAATGCTTACGCACTGACAATGGTGGAGAGTATGTTTCAAAGGCCTTTCAGGACTTTTGTGAGTCAAAAGGTATAAAACGTGAACTTACTGCTCCTTACAATCCTCCTCAAAATGGTGTTGCTGAGAGGATGAATAGGACCATACAAGAGAAGGTCAGAAGTATGTTGTCTAATGCACAACTGCCAAATGGGTTTTGGGTTGAAGCTGTATCAACAGCTGTTCATCTTGTAAATAGATCTCCTAGCAAGGTTTTGCAGAAGGATTCAGTGCCAGAGATGGTATGGTCAGGCAAAATGCCCTCATACAAGCATCTCAGAGTCTTTGGCTGTGAGGCATATACTCAAGTTCCAAAGGAATTTAGGAACAAACTTGAGCCAAAGAGTAGAAAGTGCATCTTTCTAGGCTATGGTAATTCTGGTGAGATGGGGTAGAGACTTTGGGATCCCGAATCTAGAAAGGTTGTCCGCAGCAATGATGTTCACTTTAATGAATCCAAATATCATTCTAAACCAGAGAGGGTTGAGGAGATTAGAAGAGTTGTCTTCCAAGAAGATGGACCTGCACGTGCAAGACAAAATGTCAAAGCTCAAGTGGAGCAAGGACAGGATAGAGTGGAACCACAGGTTGTGGCTGAGCCTAAGCCACCTATTGTGCGTAGATATGGACGTGTCACGCGACATCCTGATAGGTTTGTTCCATCTATGAATTATGTCATGTTGGTTGATTGCAATGAGCCTTCATGTTACAAGGAAGCAGTGCAAATGAAGGACTCCAGGAATTGGCAATTGGCCATGCAGTCAGAGATGACAGCTCTGCATAAAAACAAGACATGGAAGCTAGTTAAATTACCATAGGGCAAAAAGGCTCTACCTTGTAAATGGGTTTACAGGTATAAGATCACCGCTCATGATAGTCAGCCAAAGTACAAAGCAAGGCTTGTTGCCAAGGGCTTTAAGCAAGAACAAGGCATTGACTTTGATGAAGTCTTCTCTCCGGTGGTCAAGATGACTACATTGAGATGCTTTCTTGCATTGGTTGCCATATTAGATTTGGTGTTGCACCAAATGGATGTCAAGACAGCGTTCTTGCATGGTGATTTAGATGTGGAAATTTACATGCAGCAGCCTAGAAGGGTTTGTTGAGAAAGGCAAGGAAGATTGGGTATGCCAGTTGTTAAAGAGTCTTTATGGCTTAAAACAATCACCGAGGGCATGGTACCATAAAGTCCACAAGTTTATGCTTTCTCAAGGCTACAAACGTAGTGAGTTCGATCACTGTCTATATACAAAGAAGGCTAAGGATGGTAGTTGGCTTATCCTTATTTTGTATGTGGATGACATGTTGATTGCTGGCAAGCACTTGGAAGAAATTTCAGCTTTGAAGTCAAAGATGGAAAAATCGTTTGACATGAAAGACATGGGTGAGGCAAGTCATATACTTGGTATGCACATTGAGAGAGACAGATCACAGAAGTTGATTTGGTTATCTCAAACAAAGTATATTGACAAGGTTTTGCAACGTTTCAATATGGAGAAGGGAAAGGCACTGAGTGTTCCATTGCCACCATATGTGAAACTTAGCAAACAAGATTGTCCTGTGTCTGAGGAAGAACAGGTTGAAATGGATAAGATTCCATATGCATCTGCAATGGGTAGTTTGATGTATGCAATGATTGCTACTCGCCCAGACATTGCATTTGCAGTGGGAGTAGTAAGTCGATACATGTCAAACCCAGGAAAGAAACATTGGGAGGCAGTGAAAGGAATATTGAGATACCTGAAAGCTACAAAGAGTATGCGTATATGCTATGGGAGTCAGGAGCTAAGTGTAAAGGGTTTTACAGACTCAGATTATGCAGGTGACTTAGACAACCGAAGGTCTACGTCAGGGTATGTCTTTACATTGGCTGGTGGAGCAATATCATGGCGTTCTAGATTACAAGATTGTGTTACTCACTCTACTACAGAGGCTGAATATGTTGCAGCATCAGAGGCATGCAAAGAATCAATTTGGCTTAATCGACTAGTAACAGATTTGGGAATCAAAGAAGAGATGCCTGTGTTATATTGTGATAGTCAAAGTGCTATACAATGGGCTCGCAATCCAGTTTATCACTCAAAGACAAAGCATGTGGATGTGAAGTATCATTTCATCAGGGAAATGCTCGAGGATAAGCAACTTCATCTTGTCAAAGTTCACACCACAGAAAATCCTGCTGATCTACTTACAAAAGGACTTCCCTCAGAGAGCTTTGCGCATTTTCGCAAGCAATTAGGTGTAGGGTAGTACATCACTTCTCTACATCTCTTGTATATTAGCTTGTATAGTAGCTTCTCTCACACTTAAAGTACCACATTGGACTTTAAGTGGGAGGTTGTTGGGGTATAAAGCCCAATGTGGTCGCCCAGGTAAGTGGGCGGGCCACCAGGTATGTACACATATTCTTTTGTAAAAACCTAATAAGAACTCACTATGCTCTACACATTACAGGAGAGCGAGTTCACCATATCGCCGTGCTCTTCTTCTCGCACTCTCTCTCGCGTCGCACTTCCGCTCGTACTCCTTCATCAAGTTGTGGGCAACCCTACTTTGCAAGGCAAAGTTACTCAACAACTTCGTGCTTATGGGATTTCCCTTTCTCTCCAAGAGGAGAGAGAGCTTAGGAGGCCTCTTGATGAGACCCCCAAAAGAAGACTCTCTCCCATACAAGAGGAGGAATCCAAAGACCAAGAAAGCAATGAATCCCTAAGTTCCTCTGAAGATGTGGCTCCACGAAGACGGAGGTCTAGACGATCGCCAACTCCTCCCACGAGGAAACGGTCAACACACAGTCCTTCTCCTCGTCACTTTGAAAGGGAAGAGAGGAAACAAAGGAAGAAAAGGTAAAGAAAGAGGTCACCCAATTCTCCTTCTTCTTCACATGCCTCCTCTCCCGACGAAAGCTATGGATATTCTCCTAGAGAATACAAGAGGGGAGGACATCGCAAATCATACCTTGCATGGCAAAGATCACAAAAGCTCAAGAAGTTCAAAGAGGGACGAAAGAGTATCTCTTTTCTCACCTATGATGGCACCTTTGGTGCCACCAACAAAGTATTGGCCTTCATCCAACAATTTGATGCGGCCTTGGAGACGCGGGCTTCACGGAGTCCTCCAAGCTACGCCATGTAGCTATGCACTTCCAGAAATCTGCTCGTCAATGGCGGGCTAGCCTTCATGGCAACGATGAAGCCCCAAAGACATGGAAAACTCTACGAGTTTCCATCATGAAGCAATTCCTTGCAAGCGATACAAAGGATAAAGTACTTACCGAATGGTGCAGTTTGAAGCTTTTCTCACAGGAGTCTATACACAAATATGTGGACAAGTTTTGGGATTTACATCTCAAGGCAACTGTCTTCCAAAAGATAAACTTCACCAAGAAAAAGCAACAATTTTGTGTTGGATTACCTGTAGTAATGGCCGAGTATGTCAACTCCCAACGGCCTTGTTCTATCACCGAAGTAATCCACCACGCCATGGCTGCTTCCCGCATCAATTTCCAACAAGGGGCTAGACGAAATGTCAAACCCATGGAAAACAAAGACAAAAATGGGCAAAACCAATGCCCAAAATTCTTCCCAAGGCACTTCCTACAACAACAACAATAGGTCCAAGGAGAAGGGAGTTTACAAAGGTAAAAACAAACTCTCTCATGAAGAGCTTGAAGCTTTTCACAAGGACCATAAGTGTTTTAAGTGTGGGGAGCAAGGACATGGCTATCGTTCTTGCCCCAAGAAAAATGTTTGCAATGAGACTCCTAGGGCTTCCACCATCGAAGCTCCAAAAGAGGATGCTCATTGCAAAGGATCATCTCTCTCCTATGCTTGGGGAAAGGTAAGGGAGCATGATGCTTTCATCTTGTTTGACTTGGCTCTACTCACAACTTCATATCAATGGAGTTGGCCACCAATTGGGCATTCGAGATTTTGAGATGGGAGATATTGTAATGGCTGACACACCTTTCAAGGGACAGCAAGCCTCCGTTACTCCCTTGATTGGGAACTTGACGCTTCATGTCCAAAGCTATGTCGACAAAGAAGACTTTTTCATCTCTCCTCTCCAACATGAGGATGCTATCCTAGGGGCGCATGGTTTGATCGCATGGCTGCCAACATGAAGTTCCCTGAAATAAGAATCTACTTCACCTACAAGGGAAAGAACATGTATATAGATGCTAATGAGTCTGGTCGTAATATACCACTTGTAAATTCACCAGCTTTTGATAAGTCAATGAAAAGCTCGATTTCTACGTACATGATTTTTGTCAAAGAATCCACTAATGATGCTTGATTTATCAAATGGAAATGGTAGGAATCAAGAAGAGTTATACTTGTCTACCTTCCTAATGGATTCCAAGATGTTTTCATCGATGATATCCCTATGGACTTATGGGATGATGACTATCGAATTGAGCTCCTACCAAGAAGCTCACCGCCTAACAAGCCTCCTTATCGAGTTTCCCAAGCTCAACAAGAGGAGATCACTAGGAAAGTACAACAATTGGTAGACAAAGGGATGGTGAGACCTAGCTCCTCTCCCTTTTGTTCTCCAGTCCTTTTAGTGCAAAAGAAAGATGGTACATACTGTGTGTGTGTGTGTGTGTGTGGATTATCCAACACTAAACCATATCACTATCAAAAATAGATTTTTCGTACCTCGGGGTAGAAGATCTGTTTGATAAGCTACAAGGCTCTACCTACTTCAATAGGATTGACCTTAAAAGTGGCTATCATCAAATAAGGATAGTGGATGAAGATATCCTAAAGACCGCGTTGTCGTGTTGTGACACGTACATAGTGGGAACGCATGCTACAAGAGTTATCTTGTAATTTTTTAGATACATAATTATCTTTCCTATAATGTACATATGCATATTTAAGTATAATAATAATCCTTCTATCTCATCCTATTATTTTTCTCAAGGGTAACATATCCTTACTTTACCATCAGAAAATACTATGGGAAAAGCATCAATAGCTCCGCCTCTTTAACTTGGGGCAAAAAGCATTAATTCTTTATTTCTACTATCTCATTATCATCTCACACCCTAGCTAGATCCTATATCTAGGGTAAACTCCAATATATATATATTCTATGTATTTTTCTTATATTTCTTTTTAAATAGCTACTAGGAGGGAATCATATCCTAGTGGGACACTAGGTGGCATGATTTCAAAGATACACTTATTTTCATGCATTATTGCAAGCATGATTACAAAACTTTGTCAAGGAGCAATGTCATGCTTTCATATGGCATGAGGTGTCCTTTGGAATCAAATGAAAGTCTAAGCTAAGGGGACCACATGAAGACTTTTGCTGCCAGAAATGGACCCTATTTTGATGAATTTTTTACACAAGGTTCCAATCCGAATTGGAAAATGATTTTAAAATGAAAATCGTAGCTAATGAGCTGAAGTTTCTGCCCATATTTTTACTTTTTTATTTGGAGCTACGGTTGAGGAGATATGATCAAAATACTGGACCCCAGTCTGCCCACATCATGCAGGGACAGCTCATTTCCAACTTTTCCAATTCCTGTTCACACTGGCTCCTCTCTTCTTGTGTAAACCCTTGGGGGTTCCCTTCACCTATAAAAGGGGACCTCTTCTTCCTTGAAAAGAACTCAAGCATTCAAGCCATTGATGAGAGGAATTCTTGAGGGAGTGAGTAGTAATGCCTAATTGTACTTAGCCCCATTAACATAAGCCCAAGCCTACACTTTCTCCTAGAGGAAAACTAGCCATTCTTGT
Source organism: Adiantum capillus-veneris (assembly GCF_014529385.1). Taxonomy (NCBI): domain Eukaryota; kingdom Viridiplantae; phylum Streptophyta; class Polypodiopsida; order Polypodiales; family Pteridaceae; genus Adiantum; species Adiantum capillus-veneris. The sequence goes on along the minus strand of NC_140951.1, from coordinate 122,160,524 downwards.
ACGCCATCCTTGGAGGATCAACTCTAATCAAAGAAGGTGTTGTACTTGGCGTATCAATCAACGTTGAATTCTCCCCTCTTCTTCTCTCTCCCATCAATAATGGTGCCGAAGGGTTTCAAGTAAGATGTGTTCTACATTGATGTTTTCTTGATTTCTTGTTGTTTTCATTTTCATCTCTAATCCAACATATATATATGTATCTAATCTCATCTCCTTAACCAAACCTATCTCTCTCATTCTTAGTAATTCATCCTCTCCAGGTTCTCTTTGCTACAGGTACATCTCTCCCCGCAGTATCCTTATTGCCTACGGGCAAGAATAGGGCTTGGGAGGGAAACTTCTCATCTCTTCACTTCTCTCGTATCTACATTTCTCACATACTATCCTAGATGAATAACCCACATGATGATCATTTCTATCGCTTTCACTCTGTACGATCTATTAGAATTAACGTATGGATTAGCCGTAAAATACACTTTCAACAACGTATAGTGTTTCTCTTCGGCCCTGAAAGGCTCAATGAAATACTTCTATCACCGGATCCCATCATACTACCTCTCATAGACTATAATTTTTCTTTTGATGTAAGCGTAGTTATCTTGCTATGAACCAAGAGGATTTGTACACACAATTAATCCCAATCACTAGGCAAAATATATATATTATGGTAAGCACAAAACTACAATTCCAAAGAACAATTCGTAGCCTATTTGGTCAGCCAAGATTGAATGCCATTAACTCATCCATTAACCCTTTCATATTACCCATGATACGATATGACCATAGCCTTGATGTTTTCATCTTCGTATTGTTTTGACATTCTCTTTTGCGTTCTTTCTTTGTGTGTGTGTGAGTGCAAGAGAGAAAGAGTGAGTCTTCTTTGATTGCACTTCTTTCCAAACCCTAGTCTTCATGGCATCCATGGTTTAACTCCTTCATATAGTTTTTGTTGAGTTCTCTCACAAACTCTCACAGCCATAAGCCCGGTGCTTTCCTGGCAAGACCGCAAATTTCTCGACAGCGTTTCGTACAACGTTTGGTCTTTATGAATATCTAGTCATGCCTTTTGGCTTGAACAATGCACCAACCACATTCAATTGTTTGATGCAGAAAATATTTAGACCCTACTGCAGTGTTCTTTGATTATATCATCATCTACTCCAAGTCCTTGGAGGAACACAAGCAACATCTCCGACTGATTTTTCAAGCATTGAGGGAGAACAAGATTTTTCTCAACCAAACAAAAAGTGAATTTTTCCTTCCAAGAGATTCAATACTTAGGTCATATTATTTCTCAAGATGGTATCCGTATAGATCCATTGAAGTTAGAGGTAATAAAACCATGGCCTAATCCAAGGAATCTACATGAACTAAGAAGATTTATTGGTATGTGTGCATACTATAGATGCTTCATAGCAAAAAAAAATCTCAAATAGCAGGACCATTACCAAACTTAACAAAGAAGAACGTTAAATATTCATGGAGTGCTAAGGAGAAAAATGCTTTTGACAAGCTCAAAGAGAAGCTTACCTCACAACCAGTCCTCATCCTTCTAGATCTCTCAAAGACATTCCAGGTCCAATGTGATGCTTGTGGTGATTGCCTTGGAGCAGTCTTGCTTCAAGAAGAGCATGCCATAGCATATGAGAGCCGAAGGCTCAATACGGATGAACGGGTCTTGGGAATTTATGAGAAAGAGCTTTTAGCTATTCTACATGTCCTAGACACATGGAAGCACTATTTATTGGGGACTCCATTCATTTTACGAACAGACCACAAAAGTCTCAAGTACTTCATGACGCAAACCAAGTTTTCCAACAAACAAATGAGGTGGGAAAATTTTCTTTCGCAATTTTATTTTCATATTGCTCACATTGCTGATAAGCACAATCAAGTGGCTGATGCACTTTCACGACGACCAAAAGTCAATGCGGTGTCTATAGCAACTCACAATGATCTATCTTTTATGATAGATGAGTATGCTACAGACCCTGACTTTAAAGATGTAACGTCAGCCCTTGCTTTGGGGAAGAAAGAGGAACCATTCACCTTATAGGATGGTTATCTTCTCCATGGCAATAGGCTGTGTGTTACCCACTCCCTTCGTGAGAAAGTCATGTATTAATCCCATGCTCCTCCCTATGTGGGGCAAAGAGGCATTCAACCTACTCTTCGAGGAGTAGAGACATACTTCTATTGGCCTACCATGAAAGTGGACATACAAGAAGAGTATGTTTCAAAATGTGTGGTATGCCAAAAGACTAAGTATGATAGAGGGAAGAAACCTGGATTACTCCAGCCATTGCCAATCCCTAATTCACCATGTGAGAGTATATCCATGGATTTTATCTTTGGATTACCCAAGTCTATCCATGGGAATATGGGAATATGGACAATAGTCGACAAGTTTAGCAAGCCAAAAATACTATTAAGGCACACAAAATGGTAACCATCTTCATATCTCAGATTTTTAAACACCATGGATTACCAACATCCATCGTGTCGGATAGAGATCCTAGAATGACCAGTAATTTCTGGAAAGAACTCTTTGAAAATCTAGGTACAAGATTGAATTTCAGCCTATCACCCACAAACGGATGGCCAAAGTGAGATAGCCAAGCTTACGATACTCAATCATCTACTAAAGACTTATGTTACAGAAGTAGATTAACGATCACAATGGGAGAAGTACTCATCCCTTGTAAAGTATGCGTACAATAATATTGTCCATACTACTACGAGAAAAGCACCTTTTGAGATCATAGAGGGAAGACCTAAAAGTCCCTTGCTACTTAAAGTACATGGGAAGATCTTCGTTTTGCTGATGATTATAGCCGTGACCTACAAGAATCTTTTCAAAAGGTTAAGGAGGCTATATCCATCTCTCAACAAAGGAAAAAAGCTGCTGCTGACAAGCACAGAAGGGCCTTAACATTCAAAGAAAATGATTGGGTCTTACTTAAGTTTCCCAAGTCTTGATTGAGGCAAACGACGAGACAAAATCCTATGGGCCATCAAAAGTATTATGCTAAATTAGCAAAAGGATACTATGGTCCTTTTCAAATCTTGAAGCCAATCAATGACATGGCTTATCAACCCAACCATTGGCTCATACACAATGCTTTTCATGTGAGACTACTTAAGCCCTGCAAAGGAGAGCCACCAAGAGAACCAATTACTGAAGACCCTCCAGAAATTGAAGACCAAGAAGAGGTGCTACAACCTGAAGCTATCCTTCAGCATGAAGACAAGGTACTACGGCATGATAAGATTATCCACCGTATCTTATTAAGTTCAATAATTATCCTTTTGAAGAATGCTAGATGGATGCAAGGAATACAGCTGAAGGATAGTATGAATCTTGTCAATGTTGCACTAAAGTAAGCAAATGTAAATGCTTTCTAAATGAACAAAATTTTTGTCTTATAAGACTAATCTTTTTTTGTGCAAAAATTTAAATAGTATGCATGCTTAGAATCATGCTTGTGATGACGATGTCACTCAAATACCAAGTAGAATTTGTCACTCTACTTTGGGAGTATGATATGGACTAAAGAGCAGACATGCTTGCGGTAGCTATGTCTCCCAAGCACCAAATGGACTAGTCATCCATTTTGGAATGATGTCGTAGGGTGAAAAGGGATCCTCTACCCGCTAAGAACGTAGACTAATGACTAAAACTTTATCTCTTCTACCTCATAGGTCGAGGACGACTATAATTTCAAGAGAGAGGTGATGTCATAAAATCTAATATCTAACCAACCTAATTATTTTTTCATATTAAATTGATCATTTAATGTGGGAGAATAAACAGAAACAAGGGTTAGAATATAGACATGTGCTTATGCATCTGTCTCAACACGGGGCTAAGATTAAAGGGGTTCAAATGAGAGATGGTTTGTTAAAGAAAAATGATACCTAATGGATCTTAAAGACCTTAGGGTTATCTTCATTAAATACCTTCAAAAGTTACTATTAAAAAGTCCTTTGATCTTAGGCAAACTAGGACTGACCTTGAGGCAGGAATCCTACCCAAGCATGAGGTGCTTGTCGGCTTACTAAGTGTTAGTGGGAACCTTGCCCAAAAGCTTGAGGTGCTTCTCACATGCTTAAATGACTAAGGTTCTTAGAATTTTCAATTCAAAGACAAACTCTCAAGAGGAATCAACGTTTCCATGCTTGATTGACTAAGTGCTTATAGTATTCAATTCAAACCAAATGACTTAATAAGCATAAAAGACACATGTTCAAATGATCCTCCACATGTGGCCCTCATGATGTGCTTGAATTCTATTGGATAGGTTTTAAAGGGATCCAATGAGAATTTAGATACATAAAAATAAATAATTAAGTTTTTTCTCTCAAAGAGGAAAAAGAGGACGCATATCCAAATGAAATAATTAAATAATGAGAGAGAGAGAGAGAGAGAGAGAGAGAGAGAGGTGGACCAAGCATGAGAGGGGGGTATACTCTCCCCCACACACATACACATTCTCTCATTGTGTGGAGTGCAAAGTAGCTCCATCTCCTTCTCCAAGAGCTCCATCTCCTTCTCCAAGTGCAAAGTGCAAGAGCTCCATCTCCTTCTCCAAGCTTGTTGAGAAGTAGAGAACCTACACCAACACTCTTGGCTATGGAATGCAAATCCAACCAAGAGCCATGCTTCAATACTTAAGCTTGTCATCTTCTTCATCTTCATTAGTATGCTATTATTCTATACTAAGCAAGATGAGTGATGATAAGTGAGAAACTATTTCTTTCTCCTATGGATGTTCTTCTTCCTCTTCCCTACCCTCATGCCCCGCTAGCTCTCTCCACCTTCGAAGGTGTTTGAGGCCTTGGGACTGAGGCTTAGGATAGTTAATGTTTTTGCAAAGTTTATGGTATGCTTGTGATGCATGAAGCTTTCCATCTTCATTGCATCACCTAGGTCACAAGGAACACAAAGATTGTATTGTATCAAGTCTCTCTTGATGGGAGAATCTATAATACAAACGCCTTTTGGAGGGGGGACAAGCTCCAAGTAAACCCGATCCTCAACTATTGTCATGTTCTCTAATACTCTCTCTCTTGCAAAAGTATTGTTCATGCCAAGTTAATTAAGTACTATGTTCATGTTGCTACCATCAATTAAGTTCACTCTCTATGTTCTCAAAGTAACCTCACAAAAATGCTCTCTCTAATTCTCTTAATTCCGCTATTCTCAAAGTTCATAGGCCATTTCCATTACATTTGAAGAGTGCCTTGTATCCCATCTGGTGCGAGATGTCGCTCTCATCAAGTATTTCTTGCACTTCCATTGGCTTCAACTGATTCTCCTTCATGAAAGAGGTAAGGAGCCTCCCTTTCAATTTATCAATTTTTTTCTAAGTTATCATCTCTTCAACTGCTTGTTTTGAAACTAGACAATTGTAATGTACTCCGGCATTGGAACCTACTTCGGCATTGGAACCCACTCCGTTCGACTTTGGATGTAGCAAATACCTGCAAAGAAAGTACCATGCATCATGATCAGTAATAAGAAAGTGTAAAGTATATATATGATACAAAAGCAAAAATAAACTTCGAGTTACCTAAAGCTCGTATTTGTTTTTTCAAGCCACCACTTCATATTCTCTATGTTGCATAGATCTCGTTTTCTTTTCCGGCTCCCAAGCACGGTGTCTTTCATACGCAAACTTGTAATCTTCTTCTCAAGGCTTTGGATTGTCTGTTTGTTTGATGACATCTTCTGAGCGCATGCTTCATTAAGTTTCTTCAGTTGCATGTTCTCCATCGCTAGGAGGTCTATTTTCTTTTCCGCATTCAATCCTCACATTTTCAAATGTTCAGTGTATCCTAATAGCCCATCCTTGCCAACGCCTGTGAAATGTAAAAGGTTAGTGATATTAACAAAGGGAGCTGACACATTTGTTGTACGATCCTTTGGATAAATAGACCCATCAATCCACAAATCTAAATGATGTTCCTTGTTTGTCCTTCTAAGTTCTTTCTCCCATTGGGATAAGAAAGACTCCCTCCTACGTTTGTGCAATGGTGCGTACTTTTGGAATACATCAATGTGAAGATGATGTGTGTTCTTTCTTTGGGTAAATGTTGAAGATGAGGAGGTTGAGGATTGCAAGTTCAATTGGTGTTTTCATTCAAAAAAGAAGTGTTGTCCATTCCTAAATTTTATAGAGAGACAAACAGACACTATGACTAACGAAATATCTCAAGTTTTGGGAGTGGAGGCTTGTAAGCTCACGTTTGAAATCACTGTAGTCCCATGTTTAGAGTTGATAGAGTTCCTGTAGCGGAACGCTTGTAAATTGATGTTTCAAATCATTAGTCATACGGTTATTTAGATTCCTGACAAGAGAACAAAGGACAAGAAAAGAAGACGGCGGCTACCTAACAATGAATGTCATTTTGACTTTTTGTTGGTGCAAAAAAAAACATCATCTAAAATGACATTTTTATTTTCTCTCTCTAAGATGACGTGGAACTTCTTACAGGGCCCAAAAGTGAGTCCAAAGTTCTCCTAATGCTGAATGGCAATCTGCAAGCAACTACTAATATAGGTTAAATAGTAGAGTTTAAGCGAAATGATTAAGCTGCAACTCTTTGCTTGATTCAATTGCCCCCTTCAATAGCCCTTTGTTGTATAGTTACCCCTGCGGGACACAACTTGCTTCTTCCCAAGCTGAGCTATCATTGTTGCCTATCAATGGGTTCTACTTATCCGCTCATGTTTCACAACAAATGTTGACACGATAGAAATCACAACCAACTAAGCAAGTAACCACCTGTGCTCCAAAATCTATTGTTGGGATCGGAGAGCACACACACAGAGAGCCAGCACGAAGAAGGAGATAGACACAGTGTGTGGCGGGGCGGTACTCACACTACAATGTGTAGTTATGAGTATATAGTTATTATGAATGAGTAAATGAATGGTTGTACATGGGCGGCTGAACAACGGGCAGCCGGGCACACGGGCCTTTAACCCAACAATCTCCCACTTAAAGGCAGTGTGCCTTTAAAGTGGCCAAAGTACAGCAAAAGAAGTCAAGCCATACCCATCAGCGATCTGCAGTGTGCAAACCGCTGTGAGGCTAACGACTTCGTGAGTAGATCAGCAGGGTTATCGTCAGTGTGTACCTTGACAAGCTCTATGCGCTTGTCCTCTAGCACCTCTCGTATGAAGTGATACCTCACCTCAATGTGCTTTGTCTTCGCATGGAAGACAGGATTCCGTTCCAACGCTATGGCACTCTGGCTATCACAATGTAGAATCGGAGCATCACCAGCCATACCAAGATCTCCCACTAGTCGTGAGAGCCATACGGCCTCCTTGGCAGCCTCAGTGGCAGCCATATATTCAGCCTCTGTAGTGCTCAAAGCAACGCATGGCTGTAAACGTGATGCCCACGAAACCGGTCCACCTGCAACTGTGAACACATAGCCGCTAGTAGACTTCCTCGAGTCCACTGACCCTGCATAGTCTGAATCTGTATATCCGCAAACATACATATCCTTCTCACCATAACATAGGGACAACTCTGAAGTCCCTCTCAAGTATCTGAGAATACCTCTCACTGCATCCCAATGATGCTTGCTCGGGTTAGACATGTACCTGCTAACCACACCAACTGCATGAGCAAGATCTGGACGCGTAGCCACCATGGCATACATCAAGGAACCAACAGCTGACGCATAGGGAATCTGAGACATCTCTGTAGTCTCCAAATCTGTCTGAGGGCAGTCATCATGGCTGAGTTTTACATATGGAGGCAACGGGGTACTAATGGCCTTCCCCCCTTCCATATGAAAACGCTCAAGCACCCTGTCAATGTACTCTTTCTGACTAAGAAAGAGCATCTTGCGAGAACGATCACGAGTGATCCGCATACCCAAAATATGACTGGCATCCCCAAGATCCTTCATGGCAAAGGTCTCATGTAGCCTATGTTTCAAGGCATCCACATCAGAAATACACTTCCCTGCGATCAGCATGTCATCCACATACAAAACCAAAACAATAAGACTACCATCTGCAACCTTGCGAGTATAGAGGCATGGGTCCTCATAACTGCGTACATAGCCCAATGAACTCATGAATGCATCAAACTTACGATACCATTCACGAGATGATTGCTTCAGCCCATACAAGGTCTTAAGAAGCCGGCATACCATCTTCTTTGAACCATGAATAACAAACCCACTTGGTTGCTCCATGTACAAATCCTCGTGCAAGTCCGGATGTAAGAAAGCTGTCTTTACATCCATTTGCTTCAACTCCATGTCTTCTGTAGCTACCAAAGCAAACAACATACGCAAAGTAGACATCTTCACCACTGGGGAGAAGATCTCGTCAAAATCAATGCCTTTCTATCGCTTGAATCCTTTAGCCACAAGCCTTGCTTTGTACCTAGGCTTTGCATCCATTGAACACAATTTTATCTTGTAAACCCACTTGCATGGTAGTGCCTTCTTACCCTTTGGCAAAGGAGTAAGCTCCCACGTTTCATTTTGGATCAACGAATTCATCTCTGACTGCATAGCCTGCTCCCACTTGAGCTTGTCAACACTAGACATGGCCTCATCATAACATGATGGCTCCCCGCAATCAGTCAACAATACATAATCCATAGAAGGCACAAAACGCTGAGGCTGTCTTGCACGCCGCTCTGAACGCCTCAAAGACTATGCAGGAGGTGCATGTGGCTGTCCCACATCTACATGATCTCCCAACAAGGGCTGATCTCCCACTTGAGGGTCAATGGGCTGCCCACGAGCAGCCTTGGGACCATCATACCGATGACCATCCTCCTCAAATATCACACGCCGAACCTCAACCATTCGCGGTGATTCTCTATACATAGAGTCCTCATGAAAAACAACATCATGGCTGCGCACAATCTTCCTGCCAATAGGATCCCACAATCGATAACCCATCTCACCAGAGCTACCATAACCCAAGAAGATACATCTCTTGCCTTTGGATCCAATTTGCTGCGTTTTGCCTTAGGTACATGTACATAAGCTTCATAGCCAAAAACACGAAGGTGACCATACGAAGGTGGCAAACCTGTCCATACCTCTTCAAGCACTTTGAAGCCCAAAGGAACACTAGGTGAACGATTTATCAAATGCACAGAAGTGGCAACAGCTTCAGCCCAAAATCCATTTGACAAACCAGCCATAGAAAGCATACTACGGACTTTTTCCTGTATAGTCCTGTTCATGCGCTCTGCCACACCATTTTGAGGAGGTGTATAGGGAGCACTAAGCTCGCGCCGTATACCCTTCTCAACACATAATGTTGTGAAAGCATGAGACATAAATTCACCCCCATTGTCCGTACGTAAGCACTTCAACTTACAACCTGATTGGTTCTCAACAAGAGCCAACCATTGCTTAAATATATCAAACACCATATCCTTCTTACGAATGGGGTATGCCCATACCTTCTTGCTAGCATCATCAATGAACGTAACAAAGTACATAGCACCTCCAAGAGAAGCATTGGGCATCGGCCCACATACATCACTATGCACCAAAGCTAGCTTTTCCAAACATCTGTGTGGAACACTCTTCTTATGAGAAGACCGAGCATGTCGACCATAAAGGCAATGCTCACAAAACTCAAAACCACCAAAATCTGAAACGGGAATGTAATCCACACGTGCCAACAACTTCAAACCTTTCAGTGACATATGCCCCAAACGCTGATGCCATAAAGAAGCAGGAGGTTGCTCAGTGATCCCCACAATGTGATCAGCCACACTAGCTACACAAAGGGAATACAACGTATTCCTCTTAGCACCTTTAACCAAAACAAGGCTGCCCTTAGTGATCTTCCAACCTCCATCACCAAAAGATACATTGAAACCAAGTGAATCCAATTGACCCACACTAATCAAGCTTTTTGCAAGAGCTGGCACATGACGCACACGCTGCAAGACAAACATAGTAGAGTTTGGCATAGCCAAATGAATATTTCCAATGCCATGAATCTGCATAGAATGCCCATCGGCAATCCTGACAGTACCTGTGCTCGAAGCATCATAGTCATGAAACCACGACCTATGAGGTGTAACGTGAAAAGAAGCACCACTGTCAATGACCCAATCCATAGGCATACTACTCTCATGAGTGAGAAGAAAAGCGTCATCAAAATAGGATGCAAGCAACACATCACCAAGCTCTTCACTAGTAGCACTAGTCGGAGCACATACATGGTCATCTTGAGAGCTACACTCTCCCTGTGTTGCATTTAACTCCTCAATCTTGACATTGGACTTAGGCTTGTCCTTAGCATCATGGTCTTTCTTCTTACCATCTCCATTTTCCCTTTTCCACTTGTAGCAATCCTTTTTGAAATGGCTTTTTCTACCACAATGAAAACATTCCACATCCTTTTTACTTGTGCCTGCACGGGACTTGCTTCTAGATTTACCCCTGTTGGACTTATACTTGTTCATAGTCTTGCCTCTGACAACCATTGCACTAGAAGACTTACTACCTGCATTATTCTTTCGATTAATCTCTTCCGTGAGAAGACTAGACTCCACATTAGTACTTGTCAACTCATCCGCAGGAACCGAGTTACTTATGGATGTCCTAAATGTGTCCCATGACTCAGGCAACGTGACAAGTAAAAACATAACTTTTACATTGTCCTCAAACGTAATTTTCTGCGTAGCAAGTTGGCTGAAAATTGTATTGAACTCATTCAAATGCGCATTCATGGAAGCACCTTCCTCCATTCGCAAATCACTAAGCTTTTTAATCCAATACACCATAGAAGCAGCTGAATGCTTATCATACATATCGCAAATCCGCTACCATAGCTCATAAGCTCCACCCTGTGCATCTTTCACATTGTAATAAATAGACTTTGAAAGGGAAAGCCTAATGGTAGACCTGCACATCTCATCCAACTCCTCCCAATCATCCCTCTCCATGTTCTCTGGCTTAACTCCCTGCAACTTTAGAGGTCGAATCTGTTTCTTCTGCACCAAGACATCCCAAATCTGATCTTTCCAATATGAGAAATTAGCACCATCCAATTTCTCAATATTGAAAACTGTGTCCTCTTTAGTGCCCATTACAACAAGAATGCAACAATGAGAAACCTGTAACCAACCAACAAACTGCCACAACAAAGTAGTGTTGCAAATCTAACAACACCTGCTGCTCAATCAAAGAGCAAACGCATAGAGTATAAATCAGCCCATAATATGGTCAAAAAACGTACGTAGAAATCCACAAACAAATGCATAAACCCGTGACACCTGTAACTCAACCGGCCTAGGCAAACCGTGCCACAAAATGCATCAACAATGAGCTGTCATAGAGACATAAACATACTCCATGTCTGAATAACCACAATAGAAACATAAGCTGACCAAGCTTACACAAATCCGTGAGCATAAATGGATCCAAGTGAGCATATAACCAATGCACAAGCTCAGCGAAGTCCAATCTCTACTGTCAACCAAGTACCTGTCCGTACTCAAACCGCAACACTGCAAGCAAGAGCAAACCCGCTCTATGTATAAGTGAACCAAATCTCCACAATATCATGCATAAAGAGTGTCTGTCAAACTGCCATATCCACATCCATCAACATACATAGATGATGTAAACCTGTAGCTCAAGAACACGGATAAACAGACTGCCCAGAAGAGTAGAAACTCCCACTCAAACCACAACCATATGCATGGCTGTCCCACATTCAAAATACATGTTTTGTAACCACAGAAGAAACCTGTATCCAAAGCTCCCTGTAACCTGTAACCTGTACCCGTACCTGTACCTGTAGTCGAAGAAGACAATGTCGCCAAACTCCCACTCTATCTGTGTGTATGAGGCCACTCCAAGAAGAGGCTACACACTCTCAAATGAGCTGTGGGCTCACGTAAGTGGAAGACACTACAACAATGGCACCTGTAATGGCTATGGAAGCTCTGGCAGCAGAAAACTACCAAAGAGAGCTGAAAAACGCAGCTCCTAGTCTGTAGCTCGGATGGGATTTCTAATGGCACGAATGGCTCCGAAAGGGGGGGTTAAACCCCAGGACACCTGATTAAAATACTCGCGGAGTGCTGAACCTTCCAATGCCAAGCTCGGAAAAACCTTTTGCTCTTTAGAAATGCGCGCGTGCGCGAAACCGAAAAACGGCAATGAAACAGCAGCAAGTTTCAACACACTCAACAATGATGATGAAACTCTCAATGCTCTCACTACCAAGCTCTGATACCACTTGTTGGGATCGGAGAGCACACACACAGAGAGCCAACACGAAGAAGGAGATAGACACAGTGTGTGGCGGGGCGGTACTCACACTACAATGTGTAGTTATGAGTATATAGTTATTATGAATGAGTAAATGAATGGCTGTACATGGGCGGCTGAACAACGGGCAGCCGGGCACACGGGCCTTTAACCCAACATCTATCACAACACGTACGGTAAAGAGCAGTGCCTTGGTCTCGCTACTCAAACAATTGTAGAGAAAACCGTGACATTGGACCATTTTACAGATAGCTACAGAGGTAACCAATCATAATATATACGATTCTTTTTTAAAATTTCACCAATGTTCTTTGTACTTGTTTACTTCAGTGCTAGATGCTTCCACCAAGCACAGGACTACTTGTTTTTCTAAACATATCTACCTTTAGATCTTTATTGAAGCTTATTTTATGTTTTGGAGATTACCTTTGGGGTAAGCTCAAGGCCAAGCTTCAAAGAAGATGCCAAACATGATGAGAATGAACCCACACGTGTCGATTATAAAAATAATAGAATTTTGATCTAAATATAGTTCGATCGAACTTTTAAGAAATTATACGAGAAAGGGTTCTATAATATGTCCATGTAAGGCGTATTATATATACATCGTATAGCGTGCAATGCAACTTAGGTGTAGGCCTCAATCTGACACAACTCTTATTTGTCAAATATACCTTAGATTGCTACATAAATTTTTGTGCACAAAATTTTAAATTTATAACACATCTAAAACATGCCAAAACCCCAAACTAGATTCCTAGATCATATCAAAAATCGACTCCGTATCAAAGAGAGCCAAAAACTGTCACAGGACCCAAAACAAAAAATCGACCTACTGACAAAAAATGTGTACAGAATTTCGAAAAATGATACACCACCGTCTCCATAGTATACCAAAATCTTTTTTTTTTAAGTGCTCAGTTGAACTTGAATTGTATTATAATCAACAGAAGTTACAAGCAACCCTAGCATATCCTTTGCACAAGGAACTCCATTAAAAATACAACATACCAAAATCTTAAGATAGATCCCTCAATCACATAAATATTAGTTCGAAAGAGGGAGATGCAAAGAATTGTTCCAAAGAAAAAAACTGAAAAATGATCAGCTGAATTTTGTTTTCTATGCTTTTCTTACAAAATCAGCGAAGAGCTTAATAAGGAGCTTTACACAATCTCAAAATTCATCTTCAAGGTCAAATTTGCATTGCCGCTTGAGCTTTGCTCCTCTTTCTTCGTTGAGCAGCAAACCTATTCAATATGTTGACACTACTACCGCAACCGTATATTTATCACTCATATCTGCCTATCACTATTACATACATTTAGGTAGCACATAGATTGACAAGTAATGCAACATATGATTGTTTACTGCATTTGCAGTAAACTAACTTAAGTGTTATATATTTATGTACACTTTATCTTTATATAGACACTACTACCGCAACCGTATATTTATCACTCATATCTGCCTATCACTATTACATACATTTAGGTAGCACATAGATTGACAAGTAATGCAACATATGATTGTTTACTGCATTTGCAGTAAACTAACTTAAGTGTTATATATTTATGTACACTTTATCTTTATATAGTGTAGATTGTCTATAGAAAAAACAATCATTTCTATGTCGAATTATTTCTTTTAGTAGCACAATCATTACACCAAAGACAATTGCTTTTGAACTGAGTTTTGGTTGTAAAATGTGAATTGAATAATTTTTATGATTTTTAATCACACTTTGATATTCCCTTGATGAGAAATATGATCTAATGTGTGATGGATGAGTATTAGGGATACAGCGACTTATCAACTTTGGGTAGCCTATACTTCTATAGTGACGAGAAAAATCAAATTAGCTCTCACCAATCTTTTAGTTTGCACAAAACCTCTTTGGTTATGCAAACCCTATTTGGAATTGGCTTTGATCCACTGCATGCACATCGTCGTCCTCGTTTTCAATTGTGTACATTCGACAACCCGCAACAAAAGAAATACCCAAGAGGAATTCAAAAACTCCAAACTGCTTTTATCTCCACCACCATTGTCATGATTCAGGAAATTTCTGCTTTTACTTTGTCATGCCCACCTTCGATGGGGATAATTAATTAATTTAAGAAACACACATTAGCAGGAGCCTGCTATCCCAGGGAGGTTCAAGGACCTCATCAGTTCTTTTTTTTCCAGAAAGTTCCATTTCCTCATCAATTTCCTTTCCTCTAGCAAGTTACCAAAGCACACCAAGAAAATTAATCATGATGAGTTCACCCTTTATGATGCGGAAGGACTTTTGAGTGTGCACGTGTGAGAGAGCCATGTGAGGAAAAGAAAAACCTACCTGATTCTCACGTTGATTATTTGATAGCCGTCGGTCGTTACTATAAATTAGTTGGGGGAGTTGAGTTGTACAAATCAGAAAATCTACTCAAGTAACAGCAATTTTCCCGACTACTTGCATAGATGTGGATTACCAGTAGGCACTTCATCGTATGGAACATAGTAATGAACTAGTAGTAGCACCCCGAGCACACAAATAGAGTCGTAATACGCAAGCCCCTCCATCTTTCATAGGATACTCAGAACACCCTTTCATTTTCCTTGTAAGCACTCCAATATCACCACCAACAATAATGTTCCATCATTAACTAAACAGGCCATGAAGCAAATCGAGAGCCAGCTAGCCACCAGAAGACTATTCCATTCTCAAAAGCTATAGTCAAAAGCACTGGCAGCCTACACCAAAGAGATCAGAACAATATCCCCTTCATGAAGGCAATGCTATAGCAGACAGTCTAGACCAAAGAGACTACCGACAAACGGTGCCATAACAGCAAGAACAGACACATCACAGACTAGTAACAAACTCCACAAAACTCTCTTGCATTAACATATCAACACACTAAATTACTAAACCTATACCACCCACAATGACCACTTGAGTTCTTTAAATGGCACAGCAGTCCTTGCTTCTCTCCCACCAGCACTCATGAATTCCACTTCAAATATGAACATTACTCTTAAGAACCCTCAATTTGTATGTAGGACACTTGTTTTCAATAAGAGCCAAATAAATAATTCATATCCAAGTCATAACCAACAAACTACACCATCACAATCCACTGGAGCCAACCAACGGTTCTATGACCCCATTCACACGATCTTGTACCATCAAACTAAAATATATTTTCCATCCATTAGAAGTTCCTAGAACTCATTCCCAATACTGTCCAATCATTACAGCATCACTGTAGCACACAACATAAAAGCACAAGTCAGTAAAACGTCAATAGTCGACAAAAATGCGTAAACAATAAGATCTAATTCTTACTGGATGATGACGGTCCACGGCGGCACTCATTCAGCATATCAATGTAAAATTGGCACTTCCCAATGTCACTGCCATAAGCATTGACGCACTACAAACAAACATTTTGGCAATTTCAGACTTTGAACAATTCAATCAATTAGACATTGTCCATCGTGCGATTTAACTATATGCTCACATCTTGGAAGGACTTAGTCTGATTCGCACACGCATCTGACCCACTAACTGTGGTCAGATTTGGGGAAGCTGCAGAAACAGGTGCATCAGGAGTCATATGCTCATGGGTCACGGTTCTAGGTCCCATCACCCCATCAACAGCTCGGTGAGCAATGGCACTTCCAGTCCCAAAAGCCATCCCTAGATTCACCCAAAATTATACCAGCATGAAACTTTAGTCGAGAGTCATGCATTAAGTTCGATGTTTCACTCAATAATTCGGTAGTCTTGCAAACAGATGTATGAGGCAGGTACCTTGAGCGATGGTAGCCCCAAGGCCACCCATCATTGAGCCACCACTACTTTGCACTGGAGCCGGCGGAGGTGCATGTTGAACTGGAGAAAAATAGCAGATGAGGTTAAGGCATTATGGCATGAGAGAGTAGCTTTCTGCTTTGACCCAAGAAAAAAAAAAAGAACAAACCAGGGGCAGGAGGTGGTGCACTGCGTGAGGGAAGATGGGCACTGCGCATGGGACGAGAGCCTGATCGCCCTGGCACACAACAAAAAAAAAAAGACAATTCCTCAGACTTAAAAGAGAGCTATGCAAAACAATCACGAACATGGTAAAGACTCTGCAAAATCAAAACATGACACTAAGCTCAATCGATCCAAAAAGGCAATTGAT
Organism: Adiantum capillus-veneris; assembly: GCF_014529385.1. Taxonomy (NCBI): domain Eukaryota; kingdom Viridiplantae; phylum Streptophyta; class Polypodiopsida; order Polypodiales; family Pteridaceae; genus Adiantum; species Adiantum capillus-veneris. The sequence goes on along the minus strand of NC_140951.1, from coordinate 122,144,067 downwards.
AAATCTTTACCTCCAAAGTCATTAAACTAAAAGATCATGGCAAATTGCAACTAGATAGAATCAATCAGGTGCTATGCAATCACTGCCCTTCCAGCCCCTGCCCCCAAAAAAGAGACAGTATGTACTACAAGCCTTCACTATTGTCCACAAAGGCACAAAAAAAGTCCTTTGTGTGTACACACGTATGTGAATAAGTACTGGGAATACATGTTCCATTCATCAAAGCACAAATAGGTACACTCTGAACTTCACAATTGATGTTTACCAAGCACAATCCTGAAAAAAAGCTCCTGATTTTCCCCAAACAGGAAGCATACCACTCGGATCAATCCGAAACAGAAGCGGGTAGATATCAAGGCAACAAGAGCCCCACACCAAATCCCGCTTCAGAAGGAATAGGGTCAGAAATCTCAACGGATGCGGAAATCCCAACACGATAAGAAACCCTAGACAGGGCAACAAAACCCTAATACATACCGGTGCGCCGAAAAGAGGAAACCCTACACAGCAGACAGAAGGAGACAGCGTACCTCCACCACCGCTTCGACGAGGCATGATGACTTGCAAGAAGACGAATGACGTTCGCTCTCTTCTGTGTTCAAAGGATGGTTCGCTCTCTTCTGTGTTAGGTTGTTCCTTCGCTGTTATTTATATTGACATGAGGTTGAGACGCCGACTTAGAAAGCTATTGCAATACCAATGTTTACTTTGCCACCAGGGGCCCTCACCACTAAGTGCCACCGGCATTGAGGGCGTGGGATCACCGGTGGGATGAAGGAGAGCCGGAGATCTTGGCGGCATCGGTCAAAGTAATCTCAGGTATCCAAGATTACTACCTGAGGTTACCCTTCATGCACACCCAAGGTTTGAATCCTTGACCTCACCTTTGAAACTCCCATGTCTTATCCACGGATACTTGCATGTTTTTCGTGATGGTATGGGGCCGAGATTACTTTTATACCAAATGTTAGGCAGTGCCGCCAAACTTTAGCGCCACCGACAAGATCTATGGCACTCGATGATCTCAATGTAGATCCCACGCCCCCATGCCCACGTCACTTAGTCTCGAGATCGGGAGGCCTTTCGAAAGTCTGCATTTTTTACAAATGGCATGGCCGGATCGCTTTTAAAAATAACGCACAAGTAGGGAGAGACCTCACACAATCCCTCTTCTCTCAAGCGGGCTGAAGACGGCTCCCTCTATTGATTTTGCCCAATTTTCCAAATGGAGTGTATCTCACACATCATTCAACGAGAGATCTCAAGGAAGTGTCTCTCTCTCTCTCTCTCTCTCTCTCTCTCTCTCTCTCTCTCTCTCTCTCTCTCTCTCTCTCTCTCTCTCTCTCTCTCTCTCTCTCTCTCTCTCCCCCATTCTCATTGAAGCAGCAGCTTGATATTCATGATATGGAAGCATTGACCAAAGCTAGTCAGGATGGTTTCCTTAACCACTCCAGTAGGAAGGTCTCACCGGGATCCGAACCCAGGTCGTTGTATTCAAAGTCCAAAGTGCTAACCACTACACCACGAAACCACTAATCGAAAGCTTGCTCGAACTATGCCATTTGCAACTACCACTGACTTTATCAACTTAGTTTTACGATGGAGAGTAACATAAATTGCCGATTGTATTGCCATTATTTTTGGGACAAGGGAGATCGGACCCCGCGAAACTCAACTAACTCGCAGACAAACCGTCTGACAGCTCACTCTTTTGGAAATTTCCTCGTACATCGCCATTTTGGACTTGACGCCAACACGATTTTTCAGCTAGGTATATTTCATTTCTATTATTTATTTTACTTCTCTTACTTATTCCACATATTGCATCTATAAATATCGCCATACAGCCCTTTTAAGCATTATTATTTAAAAACACACATTTTAAAATAAATAATTTTAAAAAAAAAAAGAAATCATGGCACACCTCCACAAGCCACAATTGCTGAAAAGCTTGCCAATCTACAACAATCCCCTACGAACGCATGCGAAGGCAAGAACTTAAAGATAAATTATTGCATTCTGCACGCATAGAATCTGCACCGGCACCCAAGCAAAACAAAATTAGCAGAAAAGCTTTCACTTTCAAGGATTTTGATGGCACTAAAGATGCTAGCACGGTTCTAGCATAGGTTAGTCAGTTGGATGACTATTTTCATGATAAAGACTTCCCCGAACGTGAAATGGTAAAATGTGCATGAAATCATCTCACTTGCAACGTTGCACTGTGGTGGAATGCCACCAAACAGCATGAGAGAAAACAACGCACATGGCATGCATTAAAAAAGTGTCAATTTTTGCCCACACAGTACAAAGCTAAGACATGACGTCAATGGGATTTGATTCGACAAGGTCGGAATGAAGATGTACAAGGTTACACTGATCGTTTTTGGAACTGTTTAATTCAATTGCAAGCTATTGAACACGTTAGTCGCAGGAAATTGAAGCGTAAGTACATATCAGGCTTGGCACTACAAATTGGTGATGAGGTAGATATGTTTGAACTAGATTCTTTGTCAAAGGCTATTAATTTAGCTCTCATGCAGAGAAGAAGAAAGGTGGACAACCCTTTCACATTGATCAAACTGCTAACACTAACCATAACAGGAGACCTCCTTTCTCTACTAACTTTGATAGAAACAAATATCAAAGCCGTACCTTTTCAAGAGACGCAGATTTGACAACTCTGCTACACATTCTCAACCGTATGGCAACAACAACAACAACGCACAACAGTGGGGCAACCAAAGTTCTTCTAGCCAACGTCCTACTCAAAATTCTAACGGTAACAAAAAGGTGAAGTGTTTTAAATGCTTTCAGTATGGTCACTATGCAGATAAGTGCCCAACTGGTCCAGTTAAGGGCAATGGCCAATCCAATGGCCACTCCAATGGAGTAGACCGAAATACAAGCCAAAAACCCTTCAACAACAATCGCCCCAACGGTGCTACTGTTAACCTCATCGAAGATGCTAATCTTGACGACAATGAGGAGGAAGCTAATAACGATGAGGAATATGATCCTGAATAAGATCACGATGACAACCCATCTCCAGGTACTCCTATATCTCCTCACACCTTGTTTAAAGTGCAAAGCACTGTTAAGGGTGAAAGTGTCACAATTCTATTAGATGATGGTAGTATCCACGATTTCATTTCTACACGCTTGGCACAACAACTATCTCTCTCTGAAATCTCATCACCTCACAAAGTCAAAATTGTTTTTAATAATCAACGTTTTAACTGTAAAACCCAAGTCACTGTTGAAGTTTGCTTTGGTGAATTTACACAAGCACGTACATTTCTAGTAGCACCATTGCATGGTCTTGATATGATTTTGGAAATGCCATTTTGTCATAAATTTGACCCGTTTATTAATTATAAAACCCGTACCATGTCTCTCACTCATAATGATAAAAATTTCTCCATCCAAGCAACACTAGTACACCAAAAATTTCCACTCCTCTCTCACACTCAAGCCAAAAGAGCAATTTGAAAACAGGGGGAAACATATCTAGTGTTGGTAAATCAAATTTCTGTTGAAACTGAAACTTCACACAACTCTACACACAATGAATTTCTCTAACAATTTAAAGATTGTTTCATGCATGATGTGCCAATTGGAATTCCACCTTCACGCCCCGAAGATCACAAAATAGATATTATACCGGGTAGTGAACCTCCTGGTAGAGCACCTTATCGTGTAAATCCAACTATACACAGGGAGATACAAACTCAAATCACTGATTTACTTGATCGAGGCCTAATCAAACCTAGTAATTCACCATAAGGAGCTCCAATACTTCTTGTCAAGAAGAAAAATGGGAACCTTTCGTATGTGTATCGACTACAGGGCTTTAAACAAGATCACCATGAAGAATCGGTTTCCTATTCCTAGAGTGGATGATCTGTTAGACAAATTGAAAGGGGCAACCGTTGTTAGCAAAATTGACCTTAAATCAGGGTATCACCAAATCTAAATGTTTGTACATGATGCCTACAAAACTGCTTTCAGAACACAAACGGGACACTATGAATTTCTTGTCATGCCATTTGGTTTGAAAAATGCACCAGCCACATTCACACGCATGATTAATAGAAT